>NC_065581.1:123520851-124145851 GCF_024542745.1 Macaca thibetana thibetana
CTGTAAAAATAACTTACTAACGTATGATGGACCTTTTCTCTTCTCTATTTTGGTAATTGAATATTCATCACATAACAAGTGCTGCTAATTAACTGATTATTCCATTTACCAGCAAATAATGAACTTGCAATGCCCAGCAAGAGTTGAAAAATAATCAAATTTTTGTTTGGTTACTACTGGTCAGATAAATTTTTAAATCTTCAAAGCATACAATGTATTTCACTGTAATGCATCCTTATTTAGTAACTATAGAATTTAAGCTTAATCTCCAGGAAATTGAAGTTTTAGATTAATAATTGATCTCCGTAACAAAATATCTGATTTTTGTAAGTCTATGTATTTGGCTGAATTTAACAGTTTGATGAAATTGACATGTGAACATCTCCTCAATTTTTATTTAAGTTGGGTGTTTCATTTGGGAGATATTTTAACAGAGTTTGTTTTAGGAATTTTAATTATTTACCAATGAGGCTACTTAAATATTTTAAAGTCTAATTGATAAAGTTATTTATGAATTAAAAATATTTTGCATGTATTGGAATCATTTTTTATATTATCACAATGCTTTTCCATGTTAAATATTTCTGGTCAAAAACTAGTAAAATGATTGCCACCAGAGAGACCAATTCTGACCATCCTTTGTAGAAATGCAAATTTGAACCATGCACACCCTCCTCCCTACCCTCATCATACACAGAGGCTAGGATAAGACGCCTTACTGAAAACAAGTGGATGAAGTGAACATCTAGATGTTAAATGGTGAGAGCACTGGTTTCATTACTCCACTGGGTCCAGGCTTTTTTTTCTAGGCAAGAAACTGGAGAATATGAAAGACTCTGTGAAGAAACTGATTGGCCTAAGAGAAAGTCTTACCAATTCCCCCATTTTGAAATGTGAGCATAAAGTGGTTAACCTCCCATGGTGGAGTCCTTGAGGCAGGCCCACCCATAAAAACAGGACACACACAGGCTTTCAATCACCAATTTAGTGTCTACAAACAGAGTGAAGAGTCACCACAGACTAAAGAAATAATCTAAGATAAAATAAATATCAGAATAAAGCCAACAGAAAATAAGAAGGATATGGAGAGGAAACAGAAGCAATGATAAAATAGAGGTATACGGAATCATAGTGGGAGAAGGGAATATTATATGTATTTTGGGTTAAGGGGTTGGAGGAAGATATATAAGAGAGGATCTATTTCTGAGAATGTTAAATTCCAGTTTTCCATAGTAGAATGTAAATAGTTGATATTTAAAATTTAGAAATCAGAAAGAAGTGTTATAAATATATTCTTCAGAAATATGAATACTCCGGGAAAAAGAAAAACCAACCAACAAACAAAAAAACAGCTCAAATAATTGAGAAAGGTTGCCTCAGAAGGCTGGTCCGTGAACTAATATTTTTGTATATCTATTTTATATGGATGACAGTAACATAAAGAGAAATACTTGTAATATAATTAATTGGTTTTAAAGTATGTAATGGAGACTGCCAGACATAACTATCCCATCAGAATTCTAGCTATGAGTGCTAATTGCTGTAGATATATTCTAATGGTTTTAAGGTTGTGTTTGAGGAAAACATAGAGTATGTGGGAGGTTATATCAAAACTCTTTTCCCTTCTGGAGAAGGCAGGGACTGGGGGAGAAAGACATTACAATTAGCTTTCTAAGTGTCCGTGGAGATCACTGAGCAGCACAGAGGGAAGAAACTCTGGATTGGAAAGAGCAATCAAATAAAGAAAGAATGAAATCTAAAGACAGATAATCCTATCATGTGTACAAAGACATTATCCATCAAGGTTTCTGTCTGGAGATATGTATAGAGGTGGTTCAATGAGATTCTGATGGCTGGTAACATTCAGTTCACAACATGTCAGGGATCCTGGCTCTGTGAATCTGCCAAAGACAGTACAGGTGGTCTGCATCTAGTTGAAGTGAGCTCCTTATCTGAGGACTCCAGGTCTAGCAGCACCCCCAGAACATACACTGGGCACTCTGAATACTCTCTGGGAACTGTCAACTGACCATGCCTAAATACATTACTAATGAGAGGAATGAAATCACTGTCATAGGTTTACACTGGTCAACATTTATTCATTGTAGCTGGAAGGAAAGCTGTCTTTTCTAAGAACATGATGTTTCATGCAAGAGAGGAGGGACCATGCGACCGCTTTATAGGGGGTCAGCCACTTTAAATATCTGTAAGTAGTTATAAGTTTGTCTTCTATTTCAAGTATTTGTAGCTCTTATTTAGTTTTTCTGATCATACAAAACTGGGCTGAGAACTTTAAGACAGCATTTCAATATGGAAGAGATATTATGGTGTTTCTGCTTTTTACCTCTGCACATTAGGTGCCTGTGTGAGGTTCCCAATAAAAACAAAATTTAAATTGGTTTCTCTTAATAAGAGGTTTTTATTTTTTAAATGAAGGATGAGTGTTACATTTTATTTTTTATACCTATCATATTTTTTCAAGTTTTCTACTCTACATATCATTTATTTCTGTGTTGTTAGTATAGAAAGATTAATAGATTTATTTCATTGAGAAACAAGCTACTATTTGTTGGATGATTATGTATTAATCAAGGTATATTATTCTATAACTGCACCTCAATTACTAATATTTTATATTTAGAATTTAGAGTTTATATTAATATTAAGGATTGATCTGCATTTTTTTTTTCTTTTAAGGTACACTAGTTTATAGTTTTTACTATCAAGATTATCCTAGTTTTGTGAAAAAGAATTGCTATTTTTCTGTCTGGAAAAGTTTAAATAACAAGAGTTATTAATACCTTCAAAGTTCAAATATCTTGCCAGCAACATGGTATGGGTTTGAGGCCTTTTGAAAGTATTTCTTTGAAAAGTTCAACAATTCCTTTCATGGTTATTGTTCTGCTCATGTTAGCTAAATTTTATTGAATTATACTGTGTATGCTTTCCTGAAAAGCTATTTTATCTAGATTTTGATGTATTGTTGTAAAGTTATATAATGTTGCCAATAATTATTGTATTTTTTCTCTATATGTTGATCATGTGCTTGTTCTCATTTCTAAATTTGTATATTTATATACTAATTTTTACTTGATTGGAACAGCTAGAGAAATGTAGTTTAGTTGATCATATTTCTCAGCCATTGTTTTTAGTTCTTATTTTTCTAAAAATATCATTTCTCTAAAATTGTCTTTGTGGTTTTTATACTTTTTTTAAATACCTTTGAGTTTATGTTAAAGGAACAGCTAAATAACCAGGATGTAACACATTTAAGGACATGACCTGTGGATATAGACTGTCTGAGTTCAAGTCCAAGGCCTTCTACTTATCTGCTCTGGAACTTTGAAGAAGTTAATTCATTACCTCTGTCTTCTTTTTTAAAATTCTGAAAAGGCTTTTACATTAGCACCTAACTTTTAGGGTTGACTTTGGAGAAATTAATACATATAAATGAATTTAAATAGTACTGCCACATGTACGATTTTAAAAATATTTAAAAACTCAAGACAGTTTAGCAAAATGCATATTGCAGACTTCATCAATATAATGATCCTCTTTGTCCTATTTACTGATTTATTTTTAATCTTCAGAACACATTCTGTCTAATACTATACCATTTGTTTTATGTTAGCACAATTTAATTCCTTACTCATCCTTCAGGGTTAACCCAAGGCAACGGGAATCTGACCATCCGCTGGTCCTGAGCTGCTACTGATAGAATTCAACCAGGATTTCCCCATGAGTAAAACTAAAGAAAGAAGACTATGTGATTATGTAAGCTATTGCTTATACATACTTGACTACAACAAGTGAGAGAAGCCACACAACAAGAGAAGCTGGGCGGTCCCTCAAGGCACAGGCTCAACATTTTCCACATAAGTAATATACTTCCTCTTTGGGACATTTCTTCTCTGTCTGTACCATAGTTCCTCAGGAGACTTTATCATTTTGTTGCCCCACCACTAATTACATTTTATTTCTCCAGAGAAACAGAAGATATGGCAGCCGGAAAATTCTTGCAAGAGTTGGTATTGCATTTTTGAGTCTGAAAGCATTTTGGAGGCAAGATTTATTCCTCTTTGGGGCTTTAGTCTTTTATCTAAAGGCCTTCAGCCAACTGGACAAAGCCCACTCACATTACAGAGAGTAACCTGCTTTATACAAAATCAACTGATTATAAATGTTAATTACATCCTCAAAAAAGTACCTTCACAGCAACATATTCACTGGTGTTTGACCAAACAACTGGGCACCATAGCATCGTTAAGCGAACACATCAAATTAACCATTGCAGATGGGATTTTTGTTATTACAGTGTCATTGCTCTCAGGTGTGGAGTTTACTGCTAGGGTTATTTGGACTGGACTTTGTGCACTGAGCCTGTTATAAGACCTTTAAATTTATCTGATCAAGTCCTTTAAAGTTTGAAATCTTCACTTTTGTGGCTTACTGTAGCACATTTCACCACTTTGCCTATTTTCTCCATCTATGATGACTGACACTCTTTCTGAAATCTGAATAATAAGTCGTATTTTTTTCCCCAGAGGAGATGTATGAAATATTATGTAAAAATAAGAAATAATGCAATAAAGAAATTCAGGTATGTTTGGAACAAATATAAGCTACCCTATATTGGAATCCTCAAAATTAAATTTTATAATTTTTAATTAGAACATTAATTTAAAAAAATAATAAAATGAAAAATAGTGCCATTAAATTAAAAAATAGTACAATTACACTCTTCATTTTATTAATACACAAAAGTTTTTTAGCAAATTTAAAGGAAATCAGAAAATGAATTAAAGGTAAGTTGTTGAGGTCATCAAAAGAAAAGTCTGAGAAACTCTCACAGTCTAGAGAACCTTAAGGATACATAAGGAATAAATGTAACATGGGATCCTGGAAAAAATCCTGGAACAAGAAAAGGACATAAGTAAAAACTAATGAAATCTAAACAAAGTATGGATTTCAGTTAACATGAAAGTACTGATACTGGTTGATTAGTTGTGACAAATGTACCATAATAATGTTAACAAGTGAAACTAAGTGTGACATATGTGCGAATTCGCTGTAATATTCTTGCAACATTTTTGTAAATCTAAAATATTTCAAAAATGTTATTGAAGAAAACAAATGTTGAACTTTGCTTCCAGCTCTAATAGAGTAGTAAAGATTAGATGTAACCTCCATAATAAAGAGCTACAATATTAGAAAAACATACATTAAAGAAAACATTTTCAAACATCAAAAAACTGGCAGCACAGGACTGTGATCCCTGAGAGAAGAGAAGAGAAACAAGTGAGGTAAGCCTATGAATCCCTGACTTTTCTGACTGGAGGCAACTTCTGGATTCCAGGCACACAAAGAAGAAGTCCAGAGATCTATAGCCTCATTGAAGTGAGGAAATGAGGACTGAAGTTTTAGGGAAGTTGAGGCAGCAGATCTACAAGGCAGTGTGACAGAATGGAGAAAGGACTGGGGAAAAATAGGATCCAGAAAATGGGAACGGTATTTCTTTCTGTCCTTCTGAACAGGATGCCTCACATGTGCTGAATGAAAGCTCACAGACTCAGCAATGAGCCACTAAGGAATTGTAAGTGCAAGAATTCTCTGATCTCACAAAGTTGAAGAGCCGTTTGGGCACAGTATTAGTGAATTTTCAAGCTGCCAATAAATACATACCCAAGACTGGACAATTTACAAAGGAAAGAGGTTTAATAGGACTTACAGTTCCACATTGTTGGGGAAGCCTCACAATCATGGTGGAAGGCAAGGAGGAGCAACTCATGTCTTAAATGGAAGGCAGTAGGTGAAGAGAGAGAGCTTGTGCATGGGGAAATCCTCTTTTTAAAACCTTCAGATCTCATGAGACCTATTCACTATCACAAAAATGATTTGTTCCCATGATTCAATAACCTCCCACTGGGTCCCTCCCACAACATGTGGGAATTCAAGATGAGATTTGGGTGGGGACATAGTCAAACCATATCAAGCAGCAGTCAGCCAGAGGAGAGAATCCTCTCTGACCACCTGAAACTGAGAAGAGACTCCAAGTGGGTCATACCTTCCCAGTACAACTAAAATATCACTGGAATGGAGGCTTCTCCAGGCTCTGTTTAGAAATGCTTTTAAAGCAGAACTCAAAAGAGTCAAACTCATCCACCAATTATTGCCTTCCAAAGCGAAGCTTGACTTTTTTTTTTTAGAAATTAAAAAAACCCCAAAAAACCCAATCATGCAATATTCACAAAGTTCAGCACCTAATCAAAAATCTCTATGCAAAAAGAAGATGGCAGATAGGAGGCAGGACTAACTTGCAGCTGCCACTCAGACAGACAAAGCAGTGTGTGGAGACTCACATTGTGAACTTTTTCTCCAGAAACTACTGCAGAAACATACCAGGAAAGCCAAAAGAATTCACAGACCCTTTGAACGAGGTGGATTGCCTCTGTAAGCTTTGTGGAATAGCCAAGGAACTGTGAGTCACCTTGCTTTCTCAGTTATGAGACTTGTAGCCTGGGACAAGTTCTGAGCCCTGCTTACCAGCTTCCTGAAAATAAACTCAGTGCTATTAAGGGGGCACAACCTGAGTAAGACCAGCCTTTCAGGCTGCAGGCTGTGTGAAATCTGGGTGAGGCCTGTGGTTGCTGGCCTTCCCCCACTTCCCTGGTGATCTGTGTGAGGCAGCAGAGGCAGCCATAATCTGCCTGGGAACATAGCTCCATTGGCCTGGCAACCACACCCCCAACCCTGGATAACACTGGCCCCAACTGACGGTCTTTCTCTACCCATCCTGGTGGCTGAAGACAAAGGACATAATCTCTTGGGGGATCGAGGGCCCTGCCCACTGCCTGAGAAACCTGAATACTTATCCAAAGTCAGATCTAGGGAAAGTTTGTATCCTGCCTATACTGATGAGCTCTTCAAAGTGCTACCTCCTGGTTGGAGGCCAAACAACACAAAATCAGCTCACTCAACAAAAATACAACCAAGGACCCTCACAAAGTCCACTCCACTCCCCTGCTACCTCCACTGGTACAAGCATTGGTATCCATGGCTGAGAGACCTGAAGACAGATCACATCACAGTACCCTTTGCAGACACTCCCCAGTAGCAGCTTGGAGACCAGTTGCTCTGCTAGGTGGCTAGATCCAGAAGAGAAAACCAATCACTACAGTTCCACTCTCAGGAAGCTCTATCCCTAGGGGAAGGGGGAGAGAATCACATCAAGGGCACACCCCGAGGAACAAAAGAATCTGAACAGCAGCCCTTGACTCCTAGATCCTCCCTTTGATATAGTCTATCTAAATGAAAAGGAACCAGGAAAACAATTCTGGTAATATGACAAAACAAGGTCTTTAACACCCCAAAAAGATCACAGTAGCTCATCAGCAACGAATCTGAATCAAGACGAAATCTCTGAATTGCCAGAAAAAGAATTCAGAAGGTCAATTATTAAGCTAATTAAGGAGGCACCAGAGAAAGGTGAAGTCCAACTTAAAGAAAAAATGATAATAATACAGGATATGAATGGAAAAATCTGCAGTGAAATAGATAGCTATATTAAAAAATAAGCACAACTTCTGGAAATGAAGGACACACTTAGAGAAATGCAAAATGCACTGGAAAGTCTCAGCAATAGAATCAGACAAGTAAAAGAGAGAACTTCAAGCTTGAAGACAAGGCTTTCCAATTAACCCAATCTGAAAAAGACAAAGAAAATAGAATTTAAACAAATGAACAAAACCTTCAAGAAGTCTGGGACTAGAGTAAATGACCAAACCTAAGAATAATTGGTCTTCCCAAGGAAGAAGAGAAATCTAAAAGTTTGGAAAACATATTTGAGGGAATAATTGAGTAAAACTTCCCCAGCCTTGCTAGAGATCTAGACAACCAAATACAAGAAGCTCAAAGAACACCTGGAAAATTCATTGACAAAAGATTATTGCCTAGGCATGTAGTCATCAGGTTACCTAAAGTTATGACAAAGGAAAGAATCTTAATAGTTGTGAAGCAAAAGCACCAGGTAACCTATAAAGAAAAACATATCAGATTAACAGCAGATTTCTCAGCAGAAACTTTACAATAAAAGGGATTGGGGTCCTATCTTTAGCCTCCTTAAGGAAAACAATTATCAGTTAAGAATTTTGCAGCCAGCAAAACTAAGCTTCATAAATGAAGGAAAGATACAGTCTTTTTCAGACAAACAAATGCTGAGAAAATTCACCAATACAAAGACAGCGCTCCAAGAACTGCTAAAAGGAGCACTGCATCTTGAAACAAATCCTTGAAATACACCAAAATAGAATCTTTTTAAAGGACAAATGTTACGGGACCTATAAAACAGTAACACAATTAAGAAAAACAAGGTATTCAGGTAACAAATGAGCAAAATGAATAGAATAGTACCTTATATCTCAATACTAACATTGAATGTAAATGATCTAAATGCTCCACTTAAAAGATACAGAACCACATAATGGATAAAAACTCACCAACAAGGTGTCTGCTCTCTTCAAGAGACTCATCTGACACATAAGGAATCACATACACTTAAAATAAAGGGAATAAAAAAAGATATTCCATGCAAATGGACACCAAAAGTGAGCAGAATTAGCTATTCTTATATCAAACAAAACAAACTTTAAAGCAACAGCAGTTAAAACAGACAAAGGGGGGCATTATATAATGATCAAAGGACTGCTTCAGCAGGAAAGTATCACAATCCTAAATATATATGCACCTAACACTGGAGTTCCCAAATGTATAAAACAATTACTACTAGACCTAAAAAATGAGATAGACAACAACAGAGTAATAATGGGGGACTTCGGTAATCCACTGACAGCACTAGACAGATCATCAAAACAGAAAGTCAGAAAAGAAACAAAGGATTTAAACTACACGGTAGAACAAATGAACTTAACAGATATTTATAGAACATTCTACCCAACAATTGCAGAATATACATTCTGTTCAACAGCACAGTGAACATTCTCCAAGATATACAATATGATAGGCCACAAAACAAATCTTAACATATTTAAGAAAACTGAAATTATATCAAATAATTTCTCACACTACAGTGGAATAAAATTGGATATTAGCTCCAAAACGAACGCTCAAAACCATGCAAATACATGGAAATTAAATAACCTGCTCCTGAATGATCGTTGGGTCAAAAATAAAATCAAGATGGAAATTAAAAAACTTCTTTGAATCAAATGATAATAATGAAACAACATATCAAAACCTCTGGGACACAGCAAAAGTGGTGCTAAAGGAAAGTTCATAGCATTAAATGCCTACATTAAAAGTCTGAAAGAGCACAAATAGGTCACACCTCAAGGAATTAGAGAAACAAGAACACGCCAAACTCAAACCCAGCAGAAGAAAAGAAATAACCAAGATCAGAGGAGAACTAGTGGTAATTGAAACAAACATACAAAAATGCAAAAGATAATGAATTTTAAAAGCTGGTTATTTGAAAAGATAAATACCATGAAATACCACTCAGCCATAAAAAGATATGAAATAATGACATTCACAGCAACCTGGATGGAATTGGAGACCACTATTCTATGTGAAGTAACTCAGGAATGGAAAACCAAACATTGTATATTCTCACTCATAAGTGGGAGCTAAGCTATGAGGACCCTAAGGCGTAAAAGTGATACAATGAACTTTGGGGAATTTGGGGGGAAGAGTAGGAGGGGAATGAGAGATAAAAGACTACACATTGGGTACAGTGTACACTGATCGGTGATTGGCACACCGAAATCCCAGAAGTCATCACTAAAAAAATTATTCATTTAAGCAAACACAATCTGTTCCCCGAAAACTTATTGAAAATAAATAAATAAATAAATAAATAAATAATTAAATAAACAGATGTCTCTAAGCTTGCCAAGAAGCAGAATATTGTGACTCAAAATCAGGCGCTTTTAAAAACCCAACAAAAATAGACCCCAAAACGTTAAAGATAATGGAACTAGCAAAAATGAATTTTAAAAGAGCTATTATATTTTTGTACAGATATTTAAATGTTAATATAAATTGAAAAGAAAGCAATGGAATGCCCACACACACACAAAAAAAACTTAAATGAATGTTTCTCTATTATCAGGAAAAAGCCGAGAATGTTTACTCTTGCTATTTCTATTCGATATTGAACTGGTTATTCTAGTTAGTGAAATAAAGCAAGAAAAAAAGAAGCCTAGGTATACACTTGAAAAGAAAGAAGTAAATAACCTTTATTTGCAAAAGATACAATTGTATGTGGAAAAGGTCTAAGAAATCTAATAAAGACTGCTGGAACTAATAACTGCTTTTAGCAAGGCCATAGAACACAGGAGCAATTTTAAAAATCATTTGTTTGACTATATGTCAGCAAGACACAATTTTTGCAAATCAACAATACCACTATCAAAAACATCAAAACACGAAGTATTGTTGTATATAATTAATAAAAGTTGTTTAACAATTTTACAGTGAAATATATAAATCATTAGAGTAATTAAGGATGGCCTAAATAAATGGATACTTTTACCATGTTCCTGTGTTGGAACATTTAAATGTGGCAATTTGACACAAGGTGACTTATGGATCCAACACAATCAAAAGCAATATTTCAATAGATATTTTGTTTCTTTGTAGAAAAACTTAACTTGTGAAAAATATGTATGACAATACAAATGTTTTAAAATAGCCAAGTCAATTTTGAAGGAATAAAATGGCCACATTTCTAGGACATAATTTGGCTGGTTTCAGAATTTACTATAATGTTACAATAATTGACAAATCTATGTTAATGAATTTTTGACCAAGGTGTCAAGGAAGTTACAAGGAAGGAAAGATAATCTTTTCAACAACTGATGGAGAAAAAACTAGGTATCTACAAATTTTTAAAACAGGGAATGTTTCCTTTTACCTCATGTTATACACAATAATTTAACTTAATATGGATCACAGACATGAACGCCAAGGCTAAAATTGTAATATTTATAAAAAACAAACGAAAATACTTGGGAGACTATTCTTTTACACTTGACCATAGTTCTGAGGCCAAAGAATCATGAATCAAAAAAATGATAAACTGGACTTCATGAAAATTAAATATATACCTTAAAGTATATACATAAAATTTATACATATAAATATCTAGAAATGATGCATCTATAAACTTCGTTTTAGAAAACATAGTACTAAATACAAGGGAAGATTTATGTTAATATGATCATTTGTGGAAGATCATTTGACAATGTGCATCAGGGTCTGAAATATCTTCATCCCTGTTTATGTATTATTTCAAATTCTAGAAACTTATCCTAAAGAAATAAAGCAGAAACACTAGAAGGATATTCAATATGGTATCACTAAAGTAGAAAATATAAATAGTTTGAATTTACATGTATAATAGGAAAATATGCTTTTGGTATAATGTTTTTAATAAAAAATTAAATAATTCAAATATAGAAATGTGTTTAAAGTATTTATATTTCATTTTTCTTATACAATAAAAACATTCATTTCATGAAAAGTTGGCAAAATATATTTAAAAATTACCTGTAATCCTATAATATGACTCTTTTGATATTAAGAATACTAACAATTTTCTGGAGCTTTTTTGTAGATAATTATATAAATGATACAGGATAGATATGTATGTATGTATATAGATGTGTGCTTTTCATATTCTATTTCTTAAAATATTAAAAAGCCTTATGGAATATTAATATGGGTTATTTCTAGGAGATGGGAATCTTACTGATTTTTGCTTAATTTTTTATCCATTTCCATGTTTAAAAAATAAAATATGCAGTACTAGTGGAATAAAATAAATACAGACATAAGGATGAAAATGATATACCCACATTAAACAATAATATAGAGCAATTTTGTCAGATATACATATTTTATGTATATAAATACATAAAGTACATTTATATGTTTTGGGTGCTATCAGAAATAGTATTTCATTTTAATTACTAAAATGTTCCAGTTGTTCATTGCTGGTGTATAAGCATATGATTGACTCATTCACTCTGACTTTTTATTCATTGTCCCTATTATGCACACATTACTTCCAGGAGCTTTTAAAATAGATTCCTAGTTATCTTTCACCTAGAAAATCATGTCACATTTGAATAGAAAGTTTTATTTCTCTTTTCTAATCTGTATGCCTTTTATCTTTTTTTCCTTGCCTTATTGCACTGTTTTCCAGTGTGATGTTAAATAGGAGTGGTGAGAGAGCACATTTTTACTCTATTTCTATCTTGAGTTTAAAACATTCATTCTCTCACCATTACTTATAATGTTAACTGCACATTCTTTTTAGATCTCATTTATTAGGTTAAAGAAATTTCTTGGCCAGGCGTGGTGGCTTATGCTTGTAATCCCAGCACTTTGGGTGGCCCAGGTAAGTGGATTGCTTGAGCTCAGGAGTTTAAGATCAGCTGGGCCAACATGGCGAAAAACCCTATCTCTACAAAAAATACAAAAATTACTTGGGTGCCTGTCTGTAGTCCCAGCTACCTTGGAGGCTGAGGTGGGAGGATTGCTTGAGCCCAGGAGGCAAATATGCAGAGATTGAAGTGAGTCGAGATTGCACCATTGCACTCCAGCCTGGGTGACAGAGCCAGACCCTGTCTAAAAAAAAAGAAAAAAGAAAAAGAAGGAAAGAAAAAGAAAAGAAATTTCTTCTTTCTCTTCCTAGGTTGCTAAAAATGATATTTTTCTTTCCTTTACATGGGAATGAAAATTTTGTTGAATTTTGTTAAAAGATTTTTCTGTATCTATTGAAATAATCAAATGGTATTTTTCTCATATACTATGTAAATATGTCAAATAACGTTGATTAATTTCCAAGTAATAATTCAATCATATTCCTGAGTGAACTCCGTGTGGTCATAATTTATTATCGTTTTTATGTATTGTTGAATTCAATTTAGTAATATTTTGTTAAATACTTTTGTAGCTATGCTCATGATGGCTAGTGGTCTTCTTAAAGTTTTGTCTTATTTTGGTATTAGAACAATACTGATATCAACTGTTGCCTCCTTTCTATTTGCTGGAAGTGATCTGTAGAATTGATAATATTCCTTTTGACAACATGCATCATAAGCTCTTTTCCTATATTTTTTATTTGTATAAATTTAGGGAGCACAAGTGTGCTTTTATTACATGGATATATTGCATACTGGTGAAGTCTAGACTTTTAGTGCAACCATTGTCCTACTAGTGTACATTGTACCCATCAAGTACTCTCTCATTCCTCACTCACCTCTCACCCTTCCATCCTTCAGATGTCTATTATTCCACATTCTGTGCATGTGTATATATCATTTAGCTTCCAATAACAAGTGAGAACATGTGGTGTTTGACTTTCTGTCTCTATGTTATTTCACTTAATGATTGCTTTATTAAATGTTTCGTAGATTTTACCAGTGCAACCTTCTAGGTCTTGGTGATGTGGTTTGGCTGTGTCCCCACCCAAATCTCATCTTGAATTGTAGTTCCCATAATCCCTATGTGTCATGGGGGAGACCCGGTGAAAGGTAATTGAATCATGGGGGTGGTTACCTTCATCCTGTTCTCATGATACTGAACTCTCTTGGGATCTGATAGTTTTATAAGGGGTTCTTCTCCTGCTTAATTCTGCACTTCTCTTTCCTGCCATCATGTGAAGAACGACATGTTTGCTTCCCTTTTGGCCATGATTGTAAGTTTTCTGAGGACTCCCCAGCATGCTAAACTGAGAGTCAAATTAAATCTCTTTCCTTTATAAATCACCCAGTGTTGGGTATGTCTTTATTAGCAGTATAAGGACAGACTAATGCATTTTTTTGATAGAACATAAAATTACATTTTTACTTAATGTATTTTGAAGATTTGTTCAGTGCATACATGTCTAGGATTATTATGTCTTTTCAGATAATTTACTCCTTTATTATGGTGTAATGTCCTGACTTAACACTGATAGTATTTCCTGTTTGGAAGTCTATTTATTTTTTGTTCTGTAGATATATAGCTTTCTTTTAATCAATGTTTGCATGTTATAATTTTCTCCTTTCACTTTCAACATTTCTTTTTTATTAGATCCTAGTATCATATAGATTTGTTTTACTTCTTCTGTTGATGGTCTTTGTCTTTTAACTGGTTTGTTGAGACAATTGACATTTATATTTGTTATAGGAATTATTGTTTTAAAATTTATCATTTTGTTAGCAGTTCCTATTTTTTACTTGTCCTTTGTTTCTTTTTCAGCCATAGTTATTTTAGGTGGCTTGTCTGATTGTTACACTCTATGTCTTATTTCTGAGGCTGTTCTGACTAGTGCTTGTTCTCTTCAGTGTGTGCTTTTTCTTGCTGTATTTTTCTTTGTTTGTTTGGTTGGTTGGGTTTTGTTTGTTTCTTTGTTTTTCCTGAGACGGATTTTTGCTTTTATTGCCCAGGCTGGAGTGCAATCACGCAATCTCAACACACTGCAGCCTCCATCTCCTAGGTTCAAGTGATTCTCCTGCCTCAGCCTCCCCAGTAGCTGGGAATAAAGGCATCTGCCACCACACCCAGCTATGTCTTGCATAAGATAGTAGATACTAATGTAAATGGTTTTTATGCTTGAAGATTAATGCATGCACCATTCCTTCAGCTAGACCTTTAGTAGCCGCACTGAGTTATGCTGTGTTGGTCTTAAGCATGTTCTCAGCATATCACAGGATTTCTCTAGTGATATTTGGTTTAGGGTGGAGACTGGGTTTCAGAGGTCATTTTCTCAATTTCTGCCTCCCTGCTGAAGATGTGTCTTCTTTTTTCCCCCAGATACAACTTTCTCCTTAAAATCTCCCAGCTGTACTCTACTATTATTTTTATTCAATAGTAGTTGACCTGATGGTGGGGCCTCTGCTAGAGTCTACTTCTATGTTCTGAGGAAGCCTCCATTTTAGGAACTGGCTCTCAGGGCACATTTACACATATACCTCCTTCAGCTGTGGTGCTAGGCGTAGTAAATATTTCTGCCTTTTGGTAGGTAGATTTTTTTTTTCACTTTCCTTCCCTTGTACCTGTGTCCAAAGGTGAGTTAAAAATTCTTCTTCCCGCCGGGCGCGGTGGCTCATGCCTGTAATTCCAGCACTTTGGGAAGCCAAGACGGGTGGATCACGAGGTCAGAAGATCGAGACCATCTTGGCTAACACGGTGAAACCCCATCTCTATCAAAAAAAAAAAAAAAAAAAAAAAAAAAAATTAGCTGGGCGTGGTGGCGGGCGCCTGTAGTCCCAGCTACACCAGAGGCCGAGGCAGGAGAATGGCGTGAACCCGGGGGGCGGAGTTTGCAGTGAGCCGAGATTGCGCCACTGCACTCTAGCCTGGGAGACAGAGCGAGACTCCATCTCAAAAAACTAAATAAAATAAAATAAAATAAAAATATTCTTCTTTCTTCATGTAAAGGCACATGGTCCATAAAAAGAATAGAGAACACAGGCCTGTTGTATATTGGTAATAATTTCAGTTCCTTCTTTCAACTAATACCAAAAGAAAAGCTCCCTAAAAATTCTCCCTCATAAGCCCCAAAATACCTAGTGGGGATCATGGAGAAAAGGCATGCAAAATTATGCGGACCTCCTTGTATCTGTGGCCTCTGGAGGTTTCATATTTAGTGTTCAGCAATTTATTTTTAAAAAGTCAGCTATATTTTCTTATTTACTTCTATAAAGTCCAGTGATGTCTGCATCGTCTAAGCAAAAGTTTAGATCCTATTTATCTGTGCAAGCAGGTGACTTTTTCTAGATTTATGGTTATTTGGTTGCCCCGAGACCTCAATTCTCTGGCTGGCTTTATAAAATACTGTAATTTGCAGTTTTTCCAAGTTTTGTTGTTGTCGTTGTTGTTTTAATATTGGGGGCCACACCATTTACAACTCTTTACGTCTCTGAGATTCATTATGTTTTTTTGATTGTGTTCACAAATTGTTATTTTTTAAGTTATAGTACAAACTAACTTGATACATTAATAGCATTAATATTATTTAGAGAGCAAATAAGAAAAAGAAGTGGAAAAAAAAGAATTGTGGTGCTTTATGGAACCTAGGAAGAGGAATAAAGATTAAAATATAACTTCTAATGTTTTCCTTAATATTGATGAATAGAATTTCCACTAGTAACTATGAAAATATTTTGTTCCAATCTTTGTAATTCAGAATTATAATAATTGATTTCACTGTGGCTAGTTATTAATAATAACCTTGTACTGCCAGTAAATGTTAACTGATGCCTGTTGTTCCCTTTGAAATGGAGAAAGAAACTGAATCAGTCATGAGCATGAGAGAGAAATTCCTCATCCATATAGCACATTTAGCACCATTCTCTCATAGAATCCTGTATTGAGAAACGGAGATCCTGGTCACTTTGAGAGACAATGTTGTACACTTTCATTATTGTCCTAAGGCAGTTTCTATTTTTATAGTTTTACCCAACATTTATCTGACTTTAAACTGGGACACCAACCCTCTGATAGTCTTGCTCAGCATCCTGATTTCCTCTTCCTGAGTAGCAAAGAACAGTTGTAAATTTAACCTTCCACTGCCTACCTCAAAGTAATCATATGTGGTGATCATTTTTTAAACTGTGGTCCAGTTTTTCAGTAATATGAAATGGCCAACAAACCAAGATATGACATACTCTCTGTCTACATTCTTTTTTTTTTTTTTTTTTTTTTTTTGAGACGGAGTCTCGCTCTGTCGCCCAGGCTGGAGTGCAGTGGCCGGATCTCAGCTCACTGCAAGCTCCGCCTCCCGGGTTTACGCCATTCTCCTGCCTCAGCCTCCCGAGTAGCTGGGACTACAGGCGCCCGCCACCTCGCCCGGCTAGTTTTTTGTATTTTTAGTAGAGACGGGGTTTCACCATGTTAGCCAGGATGGTCTCGATCTCCTGACCTTGTGATCCGCCCGTCTCGGCCTCCCAAAGTGCTGGGATTACAGGCTTGAGCCACCGCGCCCGGCCTCTCTGTCTACATTCTTATGAGTTGTTTACATAAAATTTAAACTGTAAGTCCCAGGATTTTGTTGATGTGCAAGAAGTACAGTCTCAGTTTAAAAAACATGCTACAGATTTTCAGCCTTGAAAGTAGCATTTAGGGCACAGGAGTAATGCACTGAAGCTCAATGCATGTCCCACTATTTTTCTTTCTGTTTCTCTCTTTTGTCTTTTCTTCTGGCCAAAATCTCATCATCTGAATTACATTATGATGAAAACTGTGTCTGTAATGTACCAGATATAATGTCATCCATTTTGGAACAAATATATCTAGTGAGATTATTGAATTTATGGAAATTAGTCAAGGCTTTGATTCTGATGTTGTCTCTACCCTGTTTGGTGTGCGAGTTTACTTTTATGATCAAATGAAAAGTATATTTAAAGTCAAAGAAACATTAGGAGAACAAAAACGAAACCTTCAAATGTCGGTGTAAGTGAGTCTGTACGCTTGCTTAAACTGGTTTCTAAGTCAGTCTCCTCATACAGGTTGTAGTAGTGAACTGCCTTTGCTGTATATTTATATCTGAATATTTTAACATGTTTAGTACTTTGGTGTTTGCATTTTGTGGCAATATGAAAAATATTATGACAATTTGGATTAGGTTTTCATATTCTTAAATATTTGATTTGTTGTTTTGTTATTGAACTAGTCATTCCTATACTATAGATTCTGATTTTGAAGCTCAAATCATTTCCTGTAAATATGTTCTTATTTACATTCCTATCTCTACTAAAACAGTGAATCCTTTGATATTTTTTTTTCTTTTCTTTTTTTTTTTTTTTTTTTTTTGAGGTGGAATCTCACTCTGTTGTCAGGGCTGGAGTGCAGTGACGTGAGCTTGGCTCACTGCAACCTCCGCCTCCCGGGTCCAAGCAACTCTCCTGCCTCAGCCTCTGAGTAGCTGTGACTACAGCTGCGTGCCACAATCCCCAGCTAATTTTTGTATTTTTAGTAGAGATGGGGTTTCATTTTGTTAGCCCGATGGTCTCGATCTTCTGACCTCCTGATCCGCCCAACTCAGCCTCCCAAAGTGCTGGGTTACAGGTGTAAGCCACGGCGCCTGGCTGTAAATCCTTTGACAATTGTACAAGTGCTATGCCAATTAAAATCCTAGCCTTTTATAGATTGATAAAAATGTATATGTAAAATAACTTCATTTAGTACAATCTTTACTATAATCCAACCTTTTATCAAATGGATATATCTAAGTACATTGAAAACTAACAGTAGAAAAGCTAATTCCTATACCACATATGATAATAATATGATAAAAGTAACGCAAAATTTATCATCACTGGCCTTGGATTTAAGTATCAGATCCACTTCTGTATCTCTATGAACTTGATAGTCATAAATTTTTTCAAGAGCCTTGGTTTTCTTATCTGTAAAGTTTTTGGTAACAGCATTGCCCTCCCACTTCACAGAATTTCATGGCAATCACCTTACACAATGTAGGTGAATGAATAGAACTTAAATGCATATTCACCTTGCATATTTTCATTATTTAAATTATTATTATTATTAAAATTATGTAGATAATGAATAGGTCTTCTCTGAATATTTACTTGTCTAACTAATATCTACTTGTCTATGTGTTTACTTGTATATTATAGTATTAGTATATATATAATACTATAATATAATACTATATTATAGTATTATAGTATACTATTATTATATATAAGCAAGCTGAATATTGCTTATATGTAATAATATATTAAAAGACATAATATTTATCAGCTAATATCAAGATATTAGACTTAAACACAACCTGGTGATCATATTAAATGTAAATGGTCTAAAAACACCAATTTAAAAGCATATATTTTAGATTGAGCTACTAAAAAAACCCCAAATATACGCTGCCCCCTGCCCAAAAAGCATTTAAAATATAAAGGCATAAATGAGTTGAAATATTTTAAATGGAAAAGATATACCATGCTAACAGTCAACTATTAAACTGTTGAAAATAAGACTAGAGTGGTTATATGAAATTTATCAAGGTTCAAGAGTGTCATTTCATAATGAGTTCAATTTATCTAGATGGTGTTAAAGTTTGAACAGTTTATATACCTTATAACAAAGCTTCAGAATATATGATATGAAACAAAACTAATGGAGCTGAAAGGAGAAATGGACAAATTCACAATTATAGTTTTCAACAACTTCTCAATAATTGATTCAACAGGAAGACAGAAACTCATAAAGCATATAGAAGAGTTGAATAATATTATCATCTACTTGTAATAATTGCTATTTATAGAAAACTCCAGCTAGCACCAACAGAATATACATTTTCCCAAGTGCATGCAGAACATTTAAGATGGATTATATTCTGAGTGATAAAATAAGTCCAATAAATGTAAAAGTATTCAAATTGTGCAAAATATATTCTCTGACCAAAAGGAAATGACTATAGAAATCAATAAAATACAATTTGACAACCCAGAAAATGTCTGAATATTCAAAAACCCAATACACTTCTAAGTAATCCACAGGTCAAAGAAAAAAAAAGATCTTAAATTATAAAGCATTTAACCAATTAAAATAAAAACACTATGTAATATTTTTTCTCTCATTACAGGTCAATAAAATCAGATACTAATAATAGTAAAATAAATTTAAAAATTCCCCAACATTTGGAATTTAAAATGATTGTTAAAAAAATGATGAGAAATTAGAAAATATTTTCAACTAAATGACAAAAAAAGTTCAACATAACCAAACTTGTACATAGTGGGAAATGTTATAGCTTTAAATTCTGTGTTAGAAGAGAAGGTTTTCAAATTTTATGAAGTGCACTTAAACTAGAAAAAAGCAGATGAAAACCCTCAACAAACAGAAAGACAGAAATAGGAAAGACCTACGCAGAAATTACTGAAATAGTGAAAAAGAAAAGCAACAAACAAAGCAATATAATCAAAAGGTAATTCTTTTTTCTAAAAAAATCACTAACATTATTAAGTATCTAAAGATTCGGAAAAATAGTCAGAAAGAAACATCAGTTACCTCTATCAAACGTGAAAGAAGTGTCATTATTATAGGCCATTCAAAATTAGAAGGATAATATGGGTCCCATTCAATATGGAACACAAATCTATGCCAATAAATTGTTTAAATAAAATATGAAACCCTAAAAGCATTTTTGAGTAAATTTACAAATTAATTTTAAAATTTACAAAATAACTAGAATAGCTAAGTCACTTTTGAACAAGAAGAACAAAATCAGAATACTTTATCTAATTTTAAGATTTATTATAAAAGTTACTGGAATCAAGAGAGATTGGTATAGCCATAATCATAGCTATATAGATAAATGGAACAGAATACAAAATCCATAAATATTCTGCCCTCATGTGGTCAATGGCCAATTGACTTTTGGCAAAGGTGCCAAAATAATGTAACAGAAAAAGATAATCTTTTCATAAAATGCTATTTGAACAACTGAATATCCGTATGAGGAAGGGGAATATTTAAAGTCTTACTCTCTCTATAAAAATTATCTTAACAAGTATTACAGGTCTAACTCAATATGCTCAAACTATTAAAGTTTTAGGTGAAAATAGAAGAAAATCTCTGTTACATTTGATTAACAATAGTTTTTAAACAGGCCACAGTATACACAAGCAGAAATTAAAGTAATAAAATGAATTTCAGGAATAGAAACATATTTGCTAGGAAAAGACATATTTAAAACAAAAATGAAACAAAAATAAGACAGATGCTAGAAGAAAAACATTTTTAAGAAGAACATATTCAAACCAAGTGTTTATATCTACAATCACTAATAAGAAAACAATTCAAGTGAAAATGTACAAATAATTTAACACATCAGAAAGATACAAATTCATACTACAAGTGAATATCACAACACACCAACTAAAGAGACTAAACAAAAAACAATAGTATCTATTGTTGCAGGGAATTTGTAGTAACTGTAAATTTCATACGTTGCTGATGGGAATGAAGAAAGGTACAACTTCCTTTAGAAAAGAATATCGCGTTATCTTATAAGGTGAAATACACACTTATCCAAAGGACAAAGCAGCTTCACTTGTAGATATTTACATAAGAGAAATACAAATATACATCCACAGAAAAACATGTACATAAATGTTCACAATAGCATTATTCAAAATTATGAAAATCTGGAGGCAACACAAATTTCCATTCATTTGTGAATGCATACACATATTGTGTAGGTCCGTCCCATAAAATACTACACAGAAATAATGCAGCAACATTAATCAATCTCAAAAACATCATAGTAAGTTAAAGAAATCAAACAGAAATACTATATATAAATCTGCTTATATGAAATTCTGGAAAAAAACACAACTTTGTGAAAGAAGGCAGATGGGTTTTGTCTGAGATGGTGGTTGTGGGGTGAGGACTGGATGTAAAAGGACATCAAAAAACTTTATTTAGAGTTTTAATATCTATGATGTCTTCATGATTAGACACAATTATAAAAATTTCTCAAGCTGCACATTTAAAATTTGTGAACTTAATTGCATATAAATAATATATTAGTAAAAATTATAGAATAGGAAATAACAGAAAAAAATCTCCCAATATATGTCACCTCACTGGGGAGGCCTCTTCCAATTACTCTGTTAAAATGTTTACCTTTATGCCTTAGAAAGCTAAATGTTGTGAGTCTCCATCTCTGTAGTTGGTCTCTGCTCTGTTTGTGGCCTGTATATATCACTAATAGTTCCTCTGTATTTTTATTTTACAATAACAAAAAAATGTAAATTACTGATTAACATATTTGTAAGTTTAGATATTGTAAAATTATGAATGTTGAGGTGGCAACCAATATAAAAACTCTCATTTCAAAGGGTAGTAAAAGAGCAAACAATGTTTTCCCAGATCAGCATTTCGCCCCACAGATTTCTGTTTAGTTTTTGGTCAGAAGTGGGTCAACTAAAGAAAGTCTGCAAACACTGGTCAATTCTTTCCTATGGTCCCTCATTGAGTACATAGGTATGGCCTTATTAAGAATGAGAGAGATCCCATCTGAGGGACATGGGACATTCCTCTAGTAAAGGCAGGGCTTACTGAAGACTGACTGTATGGCACGCTAGCAAAAAAAAAAAAAAAAAAAAAAAAAAGCCTCTAAAGTGGGCCTTGGACGAGAGTGGATGAGAGTGTTACAGCTTCTGACTAAAAAGGGAGATGGTGAGGAGAGCTGAGATAAAGAAATAAATCCCTTTAAGGTGCCCTAGACCTTTACAGGTTTTGCAGACATCCTCTGAAGAGAGATGAGAGGGAAAGGTGAGGAAAGTATTTCAGAGATACTCTGTGCCTGCATTGAGTACAAAGAAGCCATTAGTGGAAGGCTGAGGGCAGGGCAAGAGAAGTAGGTAAATCCCCCTCAGGCCTATACTGTTTGAAGCAAAATGATCCTCTGAAGACTCAAGCAGGGTAGCAGGGTGACATGAGATCACCTAAAGAATAAAATGTGAGGCTGGAACTGGAGATGTAAGAGACGTCCTCAAAGATTTAAAAATGAAAATCAACACCTGATGCCATACTCAAATACTGAGAGTCAGTGGTGAACTAAATCTAACTAAAGTTTAAATCCTAATTCTAATACTAGTGACCTGATGAAAAGGAGAGTGTTATTTTCTGGGAGTAATTATTTTATTGTTGGTTAAAGAATTCTCTTACATAAAATTTCATGCTTACAGTAAAACATTAAGGGTAAAATGTAAAAGCTATAGTGAGCTGTTCATGGTCAAACGACAAAACAGTCAATACAAGCAAAAACAAAAATGAGCCAGATGGTGGAATAATGAGAGAGAAGCTTTACATGTATAATGATGATGTCAAATAATTTAATGGCAAAGCAAACATAAAGAGCTAGGAAATATTAGCAGATAGGTGGAAACCATGAAAAAGAGTTAAATAGAAATGTTAGGAAAAACATGCAATGTTAGAAAAGAAAAAAGAGGGTTAATAGCAGAATAGATTCAGCTGAAACATAGTATGGAGATCTTGAATGTGGATTCATTAAAATTATTCAAAATAAATAAAGTAAAAATTAAACTTAAATATAAATTAAATGCCCAAGATATGTGGGACTATATCAAGGAATACAACATATGTGTCATTGGAGCTGTAGAAAGTGGAGATAAAGAAAATAGACCAGATCAAATTGAAGTAAAAATGGAAGAAAATTTCCAAAAATGGTTAAATATGTCAAGCTCAAATTCTAAGACATTTAGTAAACTCTGAGTTAAAAAAGAATAAACAACAACTAGAAACATCATAGTCTATCCATTTAAAAACCAAAGATACAGAGTACTAAAAGTTGACAGAAGGGCTATAAACACATTACACAGAGGGAGATCATGATACAAGATGATGGTTGACTTCTCATCAAAGACATATGGCATCTGTAAAATGCTGGAGAAAAGGACAACCTATCTTTGTCCTTAAAAAAGATTTGATATCCATGCAAAAGATCCTTTATAAATAAAGAGAAAACACATATCTTGATAAAAGATTGGCATGTAAAATATACAAAAAGTTCTTAAAACTCAACAAAAAGAAAACAATGCAATTAAGAAATGGGCAAAAGATTTGAACAGAAAATGAATCAAAAAACAATATGCAGATGGGGTAGGAAGAGGGCATTTGGAAACTCTGTACTGTCTGCTCGTTCTTTCTACAAAGCCAAACCTGTTCCATTAATTAAAACATTCAAAACATGAAGGGAAAAGTTAAAATAATTTATTACCAAAAAAAGCTGTATGAATTAGTCTCCAACGACCCCTAAAAGACATGCTAAAAGAAAGTCTTCAGGTTGATTGGAAATAACACTACTGGAAAAAAAGGATGACATGCACTAGAAGAATAAATAAATGTGTGTGTGTCACATGTATATGACAGGCAGAAATAAGATCGTGGTCCGGGTGCAGTGGCTCACGTCTGTAATCCCAGCACTTCGGGAGGCCGAGGCGGGTGGATCACTTGAGGTCAGGAATTCGATACCAGCCTGGCCAACATGGCAAAACCCCATCTCTACTAAAAATACAAAAATTAACTGGGCGTGGTGGCAGGCACCTGTAATCCCAGCTACTCAGGAGACTGAGGCAGGAGAATCACTTGAGCCCGGGAGGCAGAGGTTGCAGTGAGCCTACATCTCGCTCCATTGCACTCCAGCCTGGGCGACAAGAGTAAAATCTCTGTCTCAAAAAATAAAAACAAACAAGATAATGAAAAAGATATGCTATTGATGTAAACAGTGAGTCCAAAAAATTAAAGCATATGTTCTCTGATGATTATAGCATTAAATTAGAAGTAATTTATAACAAGGTATTAATAAAATTCCTAAGTATGTTAAAATTTACAAATTTGCTTATAAAATACCATGATACAAAATTATGAAGAATTTAGAAAATATTTTGAACTGAATGATAAGGAAAGCATAACATAAATCTCTGGGTTGAAGTTAGGCTTTGGTTATTAGAAATTTATCATGTTAATAATTAACTTTTAAGTGAAAATGCCTTATATTAGAAAAGAAAAAAAAATTATCTAAGCTTCAATTTAAGAAGCTGAGGAAAGAAAAGCAAATTGAATCTAAAGACAGGCCATCACGGAAATATGTGTAGAAATCAATGATATAAAATAATTGAGATTCAATTTTTAAAGATTAAATCGATGTTGATATTTGATGAGATTAATAAAATTGATAAGGCCATAGTAAAACTCTCCATGATGCTAAAAGTAAAACTTACAAATATCAGGATCAAAATATTCTACATACATTGAAGAGATAATAAAAGGATACTGTAAGCACTAGGCTCACTATGGATACAACCATTGTAGACTATAAACCTCAAATACATTTTGTTGGGTGAAAAAACTCAAAGACATGAGAAAATATGTACGATGTAATTTCGTTTACACAAATTCTAACAAAAGGCAAAGCTAATCTATGGTGATAGTAATCAGAAATTTGTCATCTCAGAGTGAGTAATTTACTGGAAGATGTCACAAGAGGACTTATTGAGTGATGAGAATATGCTTTGTAATGTTTTGGGTGGTGGATATATGTGCTCATTCAAGTATTAAAACTCATTAACTGGCATCCTAATACTTTGGGAGACCAAGACAGGCAGATAGCTTGAGTCTAGGAGCCCCAGACCAGCCTGGGCACCATGGTGAAACTCCATCTCTATTTAAAAAACAAAGATTTTCCGGGGTTGGTGGTACACACTGGTAGTCCCAGCTACCTGGGAGGTTGAGATCTGAGAACTGCTTGAGTCCAGGAGGCGGAGATTGCAGTGACCTGAGATTGTGCCACTGCACTTACTGCACTTCAGCCTAGGTGACAGAAGGACACCCTGTCTCAAAACAAAAACAAACAAAAAATCCTCATTAACTGAAACACTTAAGATCTTTGCATTTTGTATTATGTAAATTGTACCTCAACTAAAAAAAATGTTTTTAGTTAATTCCACCTCACTTTCTCCCATTATACATCATTACTTATTTGTCTCATAGGTATTAATATTCGTGTTTTATTTTTCCATTAATATTTCCCAATTGTGTGTTAAAGTCTGTATACATGTGTGTGTTTTCAACAGAGTCAAAGTTGAAGCAATAGAGGAAAGAGTATTTTTAGTTTCAGAGGCCCAAAACTGTGGATGACTCTCTTTGCTTTACTCAATTTGACTTGATATAGTATTTATTAGATCCTTAACTGTGATTTTTAAGATAAAGATTGACGTATGTTTAAGAAACATATTTCTGTAAGATGTCTTGATATTAGAATTAAACCCTGCTTGATTTTTTCTTTATTCCTTAGAATTACTCCAGTGCTACAATAATAATAGTCTTATTAAAGAAATTAGAATTAATTAATTGTATATGCACATAGACATCTAAGTCTTTGGTTGGCTAATGGCTTTTTATTTAATAAGTACAACGAAAATGGAAAAGAAATATATCTAGCCCTGTTGTTAACAATTACAAAGGTCCTGTTTTCCTATATGAATGGTAATGATTCCACTGAACTGCGTAACTATTGTTCTCATTCTCCTCACAGCTGGCAGATGATATAGTAGAGACAGTCCTAATTACCTGACGGTCTATGAATAAGCAAGGGAAAGATCAGTAGTTTGGTGATTTAATCACTGAATAAAATTAGTGTAGGACCCATGAATTTCCTTTTATATACAAACTACCATAAAAAGGCTCTTTAAACAGATTTCAGCATTATTACTACTATTTAGAAATTTTAAATAATATTATCTCATAGCATTTTTCTCCAACAGCAAAAACCGTTGAACACTTTCTCTGCTGGAAATGTTATTGAGGAGCTGTTTAAATTACTGAAGCATTTAAAAAATCAACATAATTGAAGTATAATGTACCACTTTCAAGTATATATTTTGATGAGTTTTGAGGAATTTATACATCTTTGTAACAACCACACAATAAAGAAATAGAACATTTCTGTTGCTCTTGTGCCATCTCGGTCAATTCCACCCCTCCAGACTTAGGCAACCACTGATATGCTTTCTGTTCCTATATATTCTGTCCCTATAGATTATTTTAATAGTGTTCCACTCCATTTTCTCTCACCTAGTAAGACCCTCTTTCAAGAATAATGAAATTAACAAAAGTTATATCTGAGGTCCAAATAGACTGAACTGCCTATATTTTCCTTTTTCTTAGAAATCATAGAATACTTACTTCTTTCTCATTAGTCATCTAGTAGCTTTGAATGGCCCTATTATAACATTGAAAGTGAATTTACAAATATTCAATTACAAATTAGTTTCACTGTATAGTCCAAACAATAATTATTTGACAATTATCTATGGGGAGTGTACCACGTTTTAGTCACTCATTCAGATGGTGGTGTACAAAATTAGGAAAGATGGATATAATATCTGCTAAAGCAGATGTCCCCAATTCCCGGGGGCCACTGCCTGTTAGGATTCTTGCCGCATGGTAGAAGGTGAGCGGTGAGCGAGCATTGTCCCCGAGCTCCTCTGCCTTCTGTCAGATGAACAGCGGCATTAGATTTTCATAGGAGCGTGAACCTTATTGAGAACTGCGCGTGTGAGGGATCTAGTTTCCACATTCCTTATGAGAATCTAATGCCTGATGATCTGAGGTGGAAGTTTCATCCTGAATCCAACCCCCTGTCCCCACCATTCATGGAAAAATTGTCTTCCATGAAACTAGTCCCTGGTGTCAAAAAGGTTGGGGACTGCTGTGCTAAAGGACAGGAAGCACAGCTGGAGATTATCATGCAGGAAGATGAGTGAGTACAGGGCCTATGGGGTACACACAGGAGAACTCATTTAGATAGTACAGTACTATACTATATGAGAAGTGTAGTCTTCAAGCTCATGAAGAATTTTTGAAGGGAGTGACATCTCGTCTGAGAATTCAAGAAATTAAAAGAATTTGCAGGGGAAGATGGCAGGAAAATAACTTCAGTTAGAAAGAAGAAATTGAGCAACAACGAAGAGCCCAGCATTCCACTGAAGGCCAAAGATAAACTACAGATGAGACCTCTTAAAATTTGCCTTAAGGGATTTGTTCTGAGGATCACAGGAAGCCACTGAAAGTATTTAAAGGGTAGTGACATCATTATATTTTATATTTTAGCAAGATTATTATCGCTTTCATGAGGGAAATTGATCATAGTTGTGCAAGGTTACATATTTGTCAAAGATGATGTTAGTATAAACCATGGTATAGGTTTTGAGAGAAGCAGATGTCTTTGAACACACTTAAGAGCTAAAAATCTGCAGCAATTGAGTACTGATTAAATATGTGTATAGAAAGAGAAAGCAGTGTTTATCAATTTGACAAAGGAGTGAGAGACTTCATTATTTCTTGAACTAGGAAACCCGGTAGATGTGTACACTTTGAGATGCCTGCATAATTTGTCAAATAAGTGAAAAGAACATCCATATACCTTTTACCCAGATCCACCAATTAAGTTTGTCATCCCCCTGTTACACACGCACACACATTTGAAAGTTGTAGATACCATACTACATGCCCTAAACACTTCAACACATATCCCCTAAGAACATATTTTCTACAGCACTATAGTTATCAAACTATTCAAGAAATATGAGTACATTACTTTTATCTAATGTGCTATAGTCCATATCAAAACCACCCAACTGTTCCAAATATGTTATTTGTAGTCATTGAATTTCTCTGCTACACACACACACGCACAATTTCTTATCTAGATACAGCAAATCATGTGGTAAAATTTTTCTATTTAGTAACACTTAGACTTTTCAAATTCTCACGAAGTCCGTAATTTTCTTAGAAAAACAAATTTTGTCCACTTTCAGAGAGTAAGAGTGATAGTGTAGTTTGGACAGAATAGAGATAGAGTGAACTGAACCCTAAGAATCTTCATAAAATATTTAAAATATTAAAAGTTCATGCACAGAGTTTCACAACTTTTCTTTTGGTTTTTTTTTTTTTTTTGAGACGGAGTCTTGCTCTGTTGCCCAGGCTGGAGCGCAGTGCCCGGATCTCAGCTCACTGCAAGCTCCGCCTTCCGGGTTCACGCCATTCTCCCGCCTCAGCCTCCGAGTAGCTGGGACTACAGGCGCCCGCCACCTCGCCGGGCTAGGTTTTTGTATTTTTTAGTAGAGACGGGGTTTCACCGTGTTAGCCAGGATGGTCTCGATCTCCTGACCTTGTGATCCACCCGTCTCGGTCTCCCAAAGTGCTGGGATTACAGGCTTGAGCCACCGCGCCCAGCCTTGTTTTAGATTTTTTAATATATATCAACAATCTGTCTTCCTATCAGACATTTGGGTTAGGTGTAGCTCCTTTCATGATTTTCTGCTCCAGCATAAATCTTTCAGTTTCAACAAGAATTATGATTCACAAACTAGATATTATTATTATTGTTTTGTTTGAGCAATCAAAGCTATATAGCATTCCATGGGGTTCTCTCTCTCTCTCTTTCTCTCTCTCTCTCTACACACATACACACACACATAAAAACCATAATTTAGGAGTTGGAGGGATATTGATAATTTTAAAATATAACATTTAATTATGTAATTTTCAAATGACATAATACTTATTTTCCTTATGAATGGCTGGAATCTAGCCATCTATAAATTTACTCAAATTGAAAGTTATCTCCTTGGCAGATTGGAATACAATTACTTCTAAGGTTTTTAAAGGTTTCTGCATTAGACTTAGGGAGTCTCAACCTGGAAAGGACACTGATATAGAAGAAGGAGATGAATCTGTAGAATGGAATCTGACACTATGGATTGCTTATATGTTGTGTATTTCTTTACTTGTTAAATGAGGACATTATAGGAGAAATATTTTAAGGCTCTTTTATATAATAATTTCATTATAGAAATTTATAAAAGCTTGAAGGCAAGATGTGTTTTGTGCTGCTGTATCTCAATTTATTTCTTCCTTATGGGTTCAACAAAGTTAAGTGAATTTTCAGAGTCATGGTGTTACAGAAAAATACAGATCTTGATGTGCTCAAGTCCATTCTGTGAATCAAATTTGAACATATATTATTATATTCCATCTTGCAAAAGCATTAAAATCTCTCCTTGTAATTCTATTGCTTTTGATCTTGCTTATGTAGCTTTTTCTCATAATAGTAATTGACAAAGTGAAAAATATATAGAAATGGCTTCCAGCAACATGGATGACTAACCTGATTAAAAACTTCGTGTTTGAAATGCACAAAAATACTGTGAAAAATATAAATTACCATTTTAAGATGAGAGTTAAGTTTAAGAGGAAACAAGAAACCCTGGACATGAAGAGTAAACTCAAACTGGGAATGGAAAACTCATGACTTAACTTGAAAGTGACCTGGATAATATAATAAAATTGGAATCATTCTACCAGCAAAAGCCTGGATTTTTAATAAGGAAAGATGCAGTCTTATCCCTTCAGAGCTAAAATTGTAACTCTTACATAAGGGACTGTCCTTGATTAAAATAAAATGACTAAGGAAACTGTATTCAATAGAGAGAAGTGAAAAGTATGATTGTCTTCCCAGGTCTCCGAGAGAGAGGATGGGGTTTGGGACAGAGAGTGGAGATCTTTAATAAAATGATTAAACCCTAGCCTAAAGATGCATGAAGGTGTGGGACCCAAATGTCCAGATATATATTTTATTATCCAAATGTGCAGTAATCTCATGACTATAAATTAGTGATAAAATAAAAATAGTTTCAGTTAAAGCTCTGGGATGCCTGCACAATTAAACTTGAACTACTCTGTAGAAGCTTTTCCATAAAGTAGGTCATAGAGGACTTGGCCAGGGAAACAAGCAAACACAAACTAAGCCTTCACTAAAGAAGAACTCACATATAAAACTTTGCAATCATAAGAATTATCAATTCACTCTAGGGTGAAGTCAGCAGAAATGACAAACAGAAGAATTAGTAATCTCCAAATTGATATAATGAAACCATTTATAAGAAATGTGATTAAAGAATAGAAAAGAATAAAATTATACCAAAATTTATAATAAAAATAATTATAATGAAAGGAAGAAAAATTACAGAAACCAAGGGACAAAAGCCTTTGATAAAAACTCTACAAATCTTGTAGAAAAATCTCCATCTCTCTATATATTCCTATTTATGTCTGTATGCCTCTATAAACATTTACCCATATGTGTGGCTGTATGTAATTGATATTAAATAATGAGTGGGCAATTGAACAGCATTACACATAGCTGAAGAGAGAAAGTTTACAGGTAAAGTTTAATGTGAATCCGAGGAAATTATGTAAACTAGATAAAGAGAAGGAAAATATGAAAGAACATTTAATTAACACATTTTATCTCTGAGTGTAAAAGATAAGAAAGACATAACATTCACAGAGATGAGAGAGGAAAGTTTTTATAATTTAAAAGAAATCAGAAATGTCTAGATTTAAGAAGCATAGATAAGTGTTTATCAGGATTAGTGGGCACAATCTTACCTCTACAAACATCAGAAAGTGAGCACCAAAAAGTGAAAACTAAATTTCAAAATCAAACTTCACAGAAAAGGAAGATTATGTACACAGGAGGTACAAACTTAACAGACTTCTTATCATAAAGATATGTAGATAAGAAAACCAAAATGATACATGTAACATGTGATGGAAAAATAGTTATCAAAGGATAAATCTGTTGCTGATTATCATCAGCCAAAATGAGGATAAATTAAAGACAGCTTAATGAAAAGAAATCACCACTTAGAGATTTCCATTGAGTAACTAGCATTAGATATATTTATTTAAAAAATAGCTGAACACAGAAAAAAAGAAATATATAATACAACGGTAAGCACATGTCTTCATAATCTGATAATAATTAGGTTTAAATAGCATTAGAATGAAAATATTATATTAAAAGGATATGGAAAATGAAGTAATTCAATTAAAAAATTTAAGCTCCTTATAATTTTCCAGAGAGGATGAACAAAAGCTGTAAAAGAACAAAACTTACTTGTTAACAGATATGCTAGGATTCTCAGATATAATAAAAATTAAAAAGCCATATTCTTTTAAAAAAAGTATGCATCCTCAGTATATTCTTGTATTTTGCTAAAAGAATAATGAACATACAACTTTCAATCTATTAGTTGAGGAAAAACTAGAATTTTTTGAAAAGAAAGTGTGTGAATATGTATGTGTTGGAGGTACGGACAAAATGTTTAAATAAATTTGATGGAAAAACTAAAAAGAGAAAAAGAGAACAAGAAACAGATAAGGAGGGTAAATAGAAAACAAGACTATAGATATTAATTCAAACACGTAGCAATCAATATATTAAATGCTACATGCTAAGAAATATTTTTAAAGATATATTTGAGAGAGAAAGTAAGAGAAACCTACAATATGTCACAGACTGGAAGTAAAAGCATTAATAGATGTATATTCTCAGATTATAATAATAATAGCAATAATAGCAACAGCAACCAAACAAATCTGTTGTAGTAATATTAAACTGATGCTAATTGGCTATTTGGTTCATTAGTTGATGCTAAAATAAATAATAGATAATAAATATAAAATAACCTTTATATACCTAGCAATAGAGACTCAAATATTCCAAATAAAAGTTTACCAAATACAAGGAATAATAAAAACAGAAGCCTTTTGGGAGATTATAGCATAATAACTCTTAATTTCATTAGAATAGATTGCAAAGAATGTGGATATAAAATATTCTAAATACCAAGAAAGTAGCTGGTTTTAATTACAGGCTGCAATTAAGTTTTAGAGAACATTTTCCTTTCAAACACACAAGCATCATCTCCAAATATTCATCACTTACTAGCTTACAATGAATATCTTAAAAATGTCAAAATGTTTATTTTATATTGCTGAAAACTAGCATAATATTTACACGTTTGCAATAGTAATAATGGTAACAATAATAATAATAAACTACACTTAAATTTCATTGAGATTATAATAAGTGTACTATATTTATCAGTATCTGTAAATCTGGATAATAATAGTTTGCTCAACCACATATAAAATCATGTCATTTATGTGCTTCTAAAGTATATGATATGACACACTGTATCATTTACATAGTAAGTGAACAGAAAAGAAATATGCCAGTTTCCAAGTACTGCTCATGTCTGCGTAATGAAGTGGTTTGGAAGAGAGGAGGAGCACTGGATGTTGCTCTGTAATATTTCTATAATATTGCACTTAAAAGAAAAAAAATCTCAAGTAGATTAGTCAATATATTAATATTTGTCAATTCTACATAAGGATATGTGTGTATTATGTTTTTCTCTAATTTTAAAATATTTTAAATACAAATTTCATTAAATAAGTGAATTCAAGAGAATCTTCACATAAGGCAAAAGTCATTATCATCATCATGTCCATTTTATGGTTAAAGGGATTGAACAGTGCAAAATAGTTCAATAATTTTCAGTGTAGGATCGTTAAATAATTTCACGTATGTTCACCTAGCAAGTGGACAACATCATTTACAAGGTTAACACGTTAGAATTCAAATACAAAATGATAGATTTCAAATTTCAAGATATTTTCACCAAATATCCATTTAACCTGTTACGAATCTTTTACTTTTTCTTACCTGATAGGGAATATTTTGTATGCACTATATAGGAATCACACCATCATAATAATAATGGTATTTTTAAATGGTGTTTCTATGGCAGGTACTGTTCTAAAAACTTTATGGCTTTCTCTCATTTGATTCCCTCCTTCAGTCTTTACAACAACCCTATAAAATAGGTAATATAATTGTTATCTCCACATTTTAATGCATAAATTTCTTTTTTTTTTTTAATTTATTTATTATTATTATACTTTAAGTTGTAGGGTACATGTGCATAACGTGCAGGTTTGTTACATGTGTATACTTGTGCCATGTTGCTGTGCTGCACCCATCAACTCGTCATTTACATCAGGTATAACTCCCAATGCAATCCCTCCCCCCTCCCCCCTCCCCATGATAGGCCCCGGTGTGTGATGTTCCCCTTCCTGAGTCCGAGTGATCTCATTGTTCAGTTCCCACCTATGAGTGAGAACATGCGGTGTTTGGTTTTCTGTTCTTGTGATAGTTTGCTAAGAATGATGGATTCCAGCTGCATCCAAGTCCCTACAAAGGACTCAAACTCATCCTTTTTTATGGCTGCATAGTATTCCATGGTGTATATGTGCCACATTTTCTTAATCCAATCTGTCACTGATGGACATTTGGGTTGATTCCAAGTCTTTGCTATTGTGAATAGTGCTGCAATAAACATACGTGTGCATGTGTCTTTATAGCAGCATAATTTATAATCCTTTGGGTATATACCCAGTAATGGGATGGCTGGGTCATATGGTACATCTAGTTCTAGATCCTTGAGGAATCGCCATACTGTTTTCCATAATGGTTGAACTAGTTTACAATCCCACCAACAGTGTAAAAGTGTTCCTATTTCTCCACATCCTCTCCAGCACCTGTTGTTTCCTGACTTTTGAATGATTGCCATTCTAACTGGTGTGAGATGGTATCTCATGGTGGTTTTGATTTGCATTTCTCTGATGGCCAGTGATGATGAGCATTTTTTCATGTGTCTGTTGGCTGTATGAATGTCTTCTTTTGAGAAATGTCTGTTCATGTCCTTTGCCCACTTTTTGATGGGGTTGTTTGTTTTTTTCTTGTAAATTTGTTTGAGTTCTTTGTAGGTTCTGGATATTAGCCCTTTGTCAGATGAGTAGATTGCAAAAATTTTCTCCCATTCTGTAGGTTGCCTGTTCACTCTGATGGTAGTGTCTTTTGCTGTGCAGAAGCTCTTTAGTTTAATGAGATCCCATTTGTCAATTTTGGCTTTTGCTGCCGTTGCTTTTGGTGTTTTAGACATGAAATCTTTGCCCATGCCTATGTCCTGAATGGTACTACCTAGGTTTTCCTCTAGGATTTTTATGGTATTAGGTCTAACATTTAAGTCTCTAATCCATCTTGAATTAATTTTCGTATAAGGAGTAAGGAAAGGATCCAGTTTCAGCTTTCTACTTATGGCTAGCCAATTTTCCCAGCACCATTTATTAAATAGGGAATCCTTTCCCCATTTCTTGTTTCTCTCAGGTTTGTCAAAGATCACATGGCTGTAGATGTGTGGTATTATTTCTGAGGACTCTGTTCTGTTCCATTGGTCTATATCTCTGTTTTGGTACCAGTACCATGCTGTTTTGGTTACTGTAGCCTTGTAGTATAGTTTGAAGTCAGGTAGCGTGATGCCTCCAGCTTTGTTCTTTTGACTTAGGATTGTCTTGGAGATGCGGGCTCTTTTTTGGTTCCATATGAACTTTAAAGCCGTTTTTCCAATTCTGTGAAGAAACTCATTGGTAGCTTGATGGGGATGGCATTGAATCTATAAATTACCTTGGGCAGTATGGCCATTTTCACAATATTGATTCTTCCTATCCATGAGCATGGTATGTTCTTCCATTTGTTTGTGTCCTCTTTGATTTCACTGAGCAGTGGTTTGTAGTTCTCCTTGAAGAGGTCCTTTACATCCCTTGTAAGTTGGATTCCTAGGTATTTTATTCTCTTTGAAGCAATTGTGAATGGAAGTTCATTCCTGATTTGGCTCTCTGTTTGTCTGTTACTGGTGTATAAGAATGCTTGTGATTTTTGCACATTAATTTTGTATCCTGAGACTTTGCTGAAGTTGCTTATCAGCTTAAGGAGATTTTGGGCTGAGACAATGGGGTTTTCTAAATATACAATCATGTCATCTGCAAACAGGGACAATTTGACTTCTTCTTTTCCTAACTGAATACCCTTGATTTCTTTCTCTTGCCTGATTGCCCTAGCCAGAACTTCCAACACTATGTTGAATAGGAGTGGTGAGAGAGGGCATCCCTGTCTTGTGCCAGTTTTCAAAGGGAATTTTTCCAGTTTTTGCCCATTCAGTATGATATTGGCTGTGGGTTTGTCATAAATAGCTCTTATTATTTTGAGGTACGTTCCATCAATACCGAATTTATTGAGCGTTTTTAGCATGAAGGGCTGTTGAATTTTGTCAAAAGCCTTTTCTGCATCAATTGAGATAATCATGTGGTTCTTGTCTTTGGTTCTGTTTATATGCTGGATTATGTTTATTGATTTGCGAATGTTGAACCAGCCTTGCATCCCAGGGATGAAGCCCACTTGATCATGGTGGATAAGCTTTTTGATGTGTTGCTGAATCCGGTTTGCCAGTATTTTATTGAGGATTTTTGCATCGATGTTCATCAGGGATATTGGTCTAAAATTTTCTTTTTTTGTTGTGTCTCTGCCAGGCTTTGGTATCAGGATGATGTTGGCCTCATAAAATGAGTTAGGGAGGATTCCCTCTTTTTCTATTGATTGGAATAGTTTCAGAAGGAATGGTACCAACTCCTCTTTGTACCTCTGGTAGAATTCAGCTGTGAATCCATCTGGTCCTGGACTTTTTTTGGTTGGTAGGCTATTAATTGTTGCCTCAATTTCAGAGCCTGCTATTGGTCTATTCAGGGATTCAACTTCTTCCTGGTTTAGTCTTGGAAGAGTGTAAGTGTCCAGGAAATTATCCATTTCTTCTAGATTTTCCAGTTTATTTGCGTAGAGGTGTTTATAGTATTCTCTGATGGTAGTTTGTATTTCTGTGGGGTCGGTGGTGATATCCCCTTGATCATTTTTAATTGCGTCGATTTGATTCTTCTCTCTTTTCTTCTTTATTAGTCTGGCTAGTGGTCTGTCAATTTTGTTGATCTTTTCAAAAAACCAACTCCTGGATTCATTGATTTTTTGGAGGGTTTTTTGTGTTTCTATCTCCTTCAGTTCTGCTCTGATCTTAGTTATTTCTTGCCTTCTGCTAGCTTTCGAATGTGTTTGCTCTTGCTTCTCTAGTTCTTTTAATTGCGATGTTAGAGTGTCAATTTTACATCTTTCCTGCTTTCTCTTGTGGGCATTTAGTGCTATAAATTTCCCTCTACACACTGCTTTAAATGTGTCCCAGAGATTCTGGTATGTTGTATCTTTGTTCTCATTGGTTTCAAAGAATATCTTTATTTCTGCCTTCATTTCGTTATGTACCCAGTAGTCATTCAGGAGCAGGTTGTTCAGTTTCCATGTAGTTGAGCGGTTTTGAGTGAGTTTCTTAGTCCTGAGTTCTAGTTTGATTGCACTGTGGTCTGAGAGACAGTTTGTTATAATTTCTGTTCTTGTACATTTGCTGAGGAGTGCTTTACTTCCAATTACGTGGTCAATTTTGGAGTAAGTATGATGTGGTGCTGAGAAGAATGTATATTCTGTTGATTTGGGGTGGAGAGTTCTATAGATGTCTATTAGGTCTGCTTGCTGCAGAGATGAGTTCAATTCCTGGATATCCTTGTTAACTTTCTGTCTCGTTGATCTGTCTAATGTTGACAGTGGAGTGTTGAAGTCTCCCATTATTATTGTATGGGAGTCTAAGTCTCTTTGTAAGTCTCTAAGGACTTGCTTTATGAATCTGGGTGCTCCTGTATTGGGTGCATATATATTTAGGATAGTTAGCTCTTCCTGTTGAATTGATCCCTTTACCATTATGTAATGGCCTTCTTTGTCTCTTTTGATCTTTGATGGTTTAAAGTCTGTTTTATCAGAGACTAGTATTGCAACCCCTGCTTTTTTTTGTTCTCCATTTGCTTGGTAAATCTTCCTCCATCCCTTTATTTTGAGCCTATGTATGTCTCTGCGTGTGAGATGGGTCTCCTGAATACAGCAGACTGATGGGTCTTGACTCTTTATCCAGTTTGCCAGTCTGTGTCTTTTAATTGGAGCATTTAGTCCATTTACATTTAAGGTTAAGATTGTTATGTGTGAACTTGATCCTGCCATTATGATATTAACTGGTTATTTTGCTCATTAGTTGATGCAGTTTCTTCCTAGCCTCAATGGTCTTTACATTTTGGCATGTTTTTGCAATGGCTGGTACCGGTTGTTCCTTTCCATGTTTAGTGCTTCCTTCAGGATCTCTTGTAAGGCAGGCCTAGTGGTGACAAAATCTCTAAGCATTTGCTTATCTGTAAAGGATTTTATTTCTCCTTCACTTATCAAACTTAGTTTGGCTGGATATGAAATTCTGGGTTTAAAATTCTTTTCTTTAAGAATGTTGAATATTGGCCCCCACTCTCTTCTGGCTTGGAGAGTTTCTGCTGAGAGATCTGCTGTTAGTCTGATGGGCTTCCCTTTGTGGGTAACCTGACCTTTCTCTCTGGCTGCCCTTAAGATTTTTTCCTTCATTTCAACTTTGGTGAATCTGGCAATTATGTGTCTTGGAGTTGCTCTTCTCGAGGAGTATCTTTGTGGCGTTCTCTGTATTTCCTGGATTTGAATGTTGGCCTGCCCTACTAGGTTGGGGAAGTTCTCCTGGATGATATCCTGAAGAGTGTTTTCCAACTTGGTTCCATTTTCCCCCTCACTTTCAGGCACCCCAATCAGACGTAGATTTGGTCTTTTTACATAATCCCATACTTCTTGCAGGCTTTGTTCGTTTCTTTTTCTTCTTTTTTCTTTTGGTTTCTCTTCTCGCTTCATTTCATTCATTTGATCCTCAATCGCTGATACTCTTTCTTCCAGTTGATCGAGTCGGTTACTGAAGCTTGTGCATTTGTCACGTATTTCTCGTGTCATGGTTTTCATCTCTTTCATTTCGTTTAGGACCTTCTCTGCATTAATTACTCTAGCCATCAATTCTTCCACTTTTTTTTCAAGATTTTTAGTTTCTTTGCGCTGGGTACGTAATTCCTCCTTTAGCTCTGAGAAATTTGATGGACTGAAGCCTTCTTCTCTCATCTCGTCAAAGTCATTCTCCGTCCAGCTTTGATCCGTTGCTGGCGATGAGCTGCGCTCCTTTGCCGGGGAGATGCGCTCTTATTTTTTGAATTTCCAGCTTTTCTGCCCTGCTTTTTCCCCATCTTTGTGGTTTTATCTGCCTCTGGTCTTTGATGATGGTGATGTACTGATGGGGTTTTGGTGTAGGTGTCCTTCCTGTTTGATAGTTTTCCTTCTACCAGTCAGGACCCTCAGCTGTAGGTCTGTTGGAGATTGCTTGAGGTCCACTCCAGACCCTGTTTGCCTGGGTATCAGCAGCAGAGGCTGCAGAAGATAGAATATTTCTGAACAGCGAGTGTCCCTGTCTGATTCTTGCTTTGGAAGCTTCCTCTCAGGGGTGTACTCCTCCCTGTGAGGTGTGGGGTGTCAGACTGCCCCTAGTGGGGGATGTCTCCCAGTTAGGCTACTCAGGGGTCAGGGACCCACTTGAGCAGGGAGTCTGTCCCTTCTCAGATCTCAACCTCCGTGTTGGGAGATCCACTGCTCTCTTCAAAACTGTCAGAGTCGTTTGCGTCTGTGCAGAGGTGTCTGTGTGTCTTAGTTTACTGTGCCCTGTCCCCAGAGGTGGAGTCTACAGAGACAGGCAGCTTTCCTTGAGCTGCTGTGAGCTCCACCCAGTTCGAGCTTCCCAGCAGCTTTGTTTACCTACTTAAGCCTCAGCAATGGCGGGCGCCCCTCCCCCAGCCTCGCTGCTGCCTTGCCGGTAGATCACAGACTGCTGCGCTAGCAACGAGGGAGGCTCCGTGGGTGTGGGACCCTCCAGGCCAGGTGTGGGATATGATCTCCTGGTGTGCCTGTTTCCTAAAGCGCAGTATTGGGGTGGGAGTTACCCAATTTTCCAGGTGTTGTGTGTCTCAGTTCCCCTGGCTAGGAAAAGGGACTCCCTTCCCCCTTGCGCTTCCCAGGTGAGGCAATGCCTCGCCCTGCTTCAGCTCTCGCTGGTCGGGCTGCAGCAGCTGACCAGCTCAGATCGTCCGGCACTCCCCAGTGAGATGAACCCAGTACCTCAGTTGAAAATGCAGAAATCACCGGTCTTCTGTGTCGCTCGCGCTGGGAGTTGGAGACTGGAGCTGCTCCTATTCGGCCATCTTGCTCCGCCCTCCTAATGCATAAATTTCTTACCAGATCTCTTACATATTAGAATTAAATTCTTATAGAATTGTTTTTGTTTATCTCAGTTTGTCACATGCCAAGGGACATTTCCTTGTTATCATCATTCATTATTGAGGAGATAAAACAACTGATTTAACAAAGTACAACTTTAACAGGCATTTTTTTATTTGAAAATATAATGCTCTTTTTCGAAAGAATAATGAGAGAGGTTGAAAATTTCAGCGAGAGGTTTTATTGAAAGCATTTTATGAACATTTAGAGGAAATTTTTTAAAATTATGTTATTATATCTTTAATATCACTGCTATCTTGGAATTATTTTTCTTATATTATTTATATATTCTGTTAAGTTAAATGATATCAGTACATCTATGAATTAAAAGTTCAAACATAAATGGAATATGAATTGTGGAAAGTAACAATTCTGTCTCTCTCTCTCTGTCTCTTTCCATCTCTCTCTTTGTTCCCCTCCATTCTCTCTCTCTCTCTCTCTCTCTTCTCACTGTCTGTCTCTGTACATGTGTGGATATCTATCTATCTATCTATCTATCTATCTATCTATCTATCTATATTAATACCTATGCAGATAATAGATGATTAATAGAAAAACAGACAAATGAACATGTAAATAAATACGGAAGGGAAGTTTTTTTCCTTAGAGTGACACAGAAGTTACTAAATGTACAATAAAAAGTAGAGTTAGAAAATTAACATTTTGTAACTGTCATTAATTTAGCCCAAACGAATAAAAGCAACAGGTACTGAATCTACTGTGTGAAAACTTGACAACGAACAGTATATTTTCACTCGCACAGTTTTTTCCCATGAAATGTTTCAAATACAAATAAAAAATAATAATTTTATAGTGTATAAACTTTGTCATCAGGACCTTAACCTAGTTACCTCATACTTAATAAAGTAATTAAAGTTAATTTCACCATTAAGGGGATGAACTGCCATCATGTACCCTCTTTTATGATACACTGAGAATAGTACAGTCTCATTTTTGAATACCCCTGACAAAAATATGAATAACATGAATCTATCTATGAAGAAACATTGAATTCCCAAATTGTGGGATAATCTACAAAATAATTGGGCTGTCATTTTTAAAATGTCAAAATGAAAAAAGATAAAAACTGAGAAATTTTCTGATTAAAGCAGCTAAAAGGAACATGACAATTAGTCTTATGCGTGATACTAAATTGCATTTCTTAGTAGAAAAAAAATCTATAAAAGAACTGATTGATCAATTAGGGACATTTGAATATGAACTGTTGGTACAAAATTGTTTTAGTAATAATGTTACATCTCTTGATTCCTTGTTCTTATGAAATACACTCTAAAATGTTTATAAATACAGGGACAAATTATATTGAAAGTAGCTTGAATAAACATATTATGAATAAATAATAGATTTCACAGCAAGATAGACACAGAAATAAATTATAAATTTAGAGTAAGACAGAGGGAAAAAATGAACAAATGGTAAAGCAAATGAAAACAAAATGTTACAAATTTTTGAACCTACCTAGAGTAAACAGGAGTTGTTTTTTTTATTCTTAAAACTTTTCTGGTGAGTGTGGTTCTTTGGATGGTGTGTATGCCTGGATCTGTCACTGTAACTACATGCTTGCCTGGTAGTAAGATATCAGACACTTACTTTTGACACTCACCAGCAGACTGCCTAATTCTATTTTTTGAACATTCATTTACTAAGGAAAAGGTTTGAAATATATCAATAATTTTTAATTTGCATTTTACTAATAATTATGAGGTTGACTATTTTTTACAATTTGTGCTTTTAAAAAAATTTATTCATTCCTTTATATTGTTCATTTATAATTTAGGATGTTACTTCCCTTTGATTTTTATGAGCACATTACATATTAAATAATCTGATATCTTTGGCATTTATTTTATAAACATTTTAATTACTCTTATATTTCTTTTAACTACTTTTTAAAAGATAATATTTTTCCATTTGACTATTCCTTTCTTTTTTTTTGAAATGGAGTCTTGCTCTGTCACCCAGGCTGGAGTGCATGGCACGATAGCTCATTGCAACCACCGACTCCTGGGTTCAAGTGATTCTCCTGCGTTCAAGTGATTCTCCTATCTCAGCCTCCCGAGTAGCTGGGATTACAGGTGTGTGCCACCATGCTTAGCTAATTTTAGTATTTTTAGCAGAGATAGGATTTCACCATGTTGGCCAGGCTGGTCTTGAACACTTGGTCTCGTGCTCCACCCACCTCTGCCTCCCCAAGTGCTGAGATTACAGGTGTGAGCCACCACGCCAGGCCCATTTGACTATTTCATATGCCATTTCTTTTGAAAGACATACATAAGGGCATTCAGTATTGATTTTTAGTTAATGATGTGTTCTAAAATTGCTTATAAGTTGTTCATACTCATTTAATCCTAGACCAAGGGCTTTCAGGCTAATTTCCTGTATACTGCTGTTCAAAACTAAATCAATCAATGGATGCATATGGATCCTGAACTCTTTAATTTCTTGTATCTCCTTCACAGAACTTACCTTTGCTTGAATTTATTTTAATTCTTTGGTTTTCAAGCTTTCATCATCTGCCTCTTCCTACTTATCTATTGTTCTATAATGAAGCACCTTCCAAATTAGTAGTTTAATCTCACAATTTATTGGTATCTTTCAGATTTCCGTGGGTTGACTGAGCTCAGTGGCTTGGTCCTTGCTTAGGGTCTCTCATGTAGATGTTCTCATCTGCAGACTCCATCAGCCTACATGTCCAAGATCGCTTATTCCCAGAGCTGGAGAAGCATTTGTCAGCCACATTCCACTGACCCTGTATATCACCTTTTCTTTCTATTGTTCATAGAAGTCAAGACCAAGTTCAAAGGCAGTAGAACAAATCTCTGCTCCCCCCTCATAACAAGAGTAACAAATGATTTGTGATCATATTAATTTGCCACAGTCCTCCCCAGTCTTTGATGGCAGAAAATCTGCATTTTTAACTGCTGATTCACAACCTCCTAGATAGACTGGTGCTCGGGTGTCTCCAAAAGTATGTCTCATTATTGTTCCTACTATAGTCCATTAATCTACTCATTTATGCACCACTACCACATATTTAAAACAGTTCATTTTGTAATATATTTTAGCACCTAACAGGGCTACGTACATGTTTTATTGTCGTACATGAACATAATACTGAAGGAAGGTTCTTGACCCTGTCTATATCTTATTTTGAGAAGATTTGGATGATTAAAGATAATAAAAAGTTGTTATTTTCCAACCCAACAAGTTCTCAACTACATATGAATTCCAAATTCTGCTTACAAAGTCTGTTCTGAGCTCAGCTCTTACTTTTAGTTTTTATTTTTTGTACCGAAAAGGGTAAAACTCAAGCTGTCAACATTTTATTTTCTCCAGAGGTCTCCTTTTCCAATTCTAAAAATTCATTAGGTGCATTTTCAATCTTCTAAATAACCTCACATGAGAGTTTTATCAAATATTTCATCACTACAAAACACATGTCTCCAATTTTTCATCCTCCTGAAACAGTTCCCTTGGCATTTTCCCAACCTCTTCTAACCATTTCCTCAGAGACTGCTGCCTGTTGTAAAGGCAATGCCAGAAAATTTAGATTTTTATAATGACAGTATCCTTTTCTGGTACCAATTTCTCTATCAATCAGCTCTTACTATAAAAAGCGCTGTATTACAAACAAGCACAAAAGCTCGGTGACATAACATAATAATCGTTACTTGGTTCCTAAATTTGAAGATAAGCTGGGGATTAGACTCCACTCAACTGGATCAGTCCCTTGAACCAGTGAGCTAGTCATGTTCTAATGGTGAAAGAGAGGTATTGCAAACATTCTTTTCTAGCCTCTTATCAAGTTACTACGACACATATCCCCTCGGCTACAGTATGCTTCAGGGCTGAAAACAAAGCCAAGGGAGGCAGAAATATATTTCACCTCTGTAATGAGAGGGTCTGCAAAATCACATGATACAAAGTGTGTGAATATATAAATTAATATAATCTAGGACAACTTTTAACTTCTCTGCTTGACTTGTGCATATTTTTTAAACTGCATACTTACAATGAAAGTTTAGACGTTTGACATTTCATCTTTATAGGTAAATGCTTTCTGAAATAGGAGAAAACCTACTAGGAAATAAATGAATAGGATAATTTCAGAGGGTTATGCATTCTAAAATATTACAAATGGGGTGAAGAAATACTTAAACAGCATAGACTGGTGGTTAAGAGCATGTATTAAGACATACTGCCTTGGTCCAAGTCTCACTTACTGAGATTCTAGTTGTTATTACAAATTTCTTATACTTTCCTTGTCTCCATTTCTTGCTTTAAGTAAAATATAATTATGACAGTACTATTTCATAGGGTTTTCATCAGGATTAAATGAGTTAATTGATGTGAAGTGCATAAAGTCTTGCTTTGTATATAACAAGTACTGAGTTTACCAAGGCTATGCTGACGTTACGAGATGTTTCAATTGATAGTTGAATGATTAAAATATGTGAAGGAGATATGTGCAAGAATATCTTTGCAGATAGTACAGCAATGTGAGGGCCCAAAGATTAAAAAAGAAAAAAAAAATCTAGAGGAACAAGAAGAAAATCAACATATTATTCATTCATTTACTTGAGAACTTCAAAACTTCAAACATTTTTTTTTTTTTTTTTTTTTTTTTTTTGAGACGGAGTCTCTACCGCCCAGGCTGGAGGGCAGTGTCACAATCTCTGCTCATTGCAACCTCCTCCTCCCAGGTTCAAGTGATTCTCCTGCCTCGGCCTCCTGAGTAGACGAGATTACAGGCATGCTCCACCATGCCTGGCTAATCTTTTTTTTTTTTTTTTTTTTTTGTATTTTTACTAGAGATGGGGTTACACCATGTTAGCTAGGCTGGTCTGGAACTCCTGACCTCAGGTGATGTGCCCACCTCGGCCTCCCAAAGTGCTGGGATTACAGGTGTGAGGCACTGCACCTGGCAATGTGGATAAAGACCAGTTCTTCATTTCCAGACTTATCATTTTAACATCTTGTTATAATCTGTACTTTGAAATTAATTCCTACAAGACCTGTTTGTTGTGTTGACCTCACTGGTTTCAAATCATAGTATTTGGAAAGTTGGAACAATCATATCTTTCTCAACATGTTACTTTTTCCTTCCTTAATCAAAATGGAAACATTTTTCTTCAGATACTGCACTGTATTAGCCTATTTGGACTGTTAAGACAAAATACCTTAGACTGGGTAATTTATAAACAGCAGAAATTTATTGCTTAGAGTTCTGGAGGCTGAGACATTCAAGATCAAGGTACCAGCAGATCTGATGTCTGGTGAAGTCCCCCTCTTTGCTTCATAGGTGGTGCCATCTATGTGTCCTCACATGGTGAAATGGGAAAACAAGTTACCTCAAGCCTCTTTTATAGGAGCACCAATCCCATTGACGAGATGATCTTATGACCTTATCAACTCCCAAAGGCTTCATATCTTAATATCACCACATTGAAGTTAGGTTTCAACATATGAATTTTGAGGGGGACACAAACATTCATGATAGCAGTCACATAAATATTTCTTGGGGTTTCCTTTGATTTCTCAGCACTCTTAATTTACCCATTCATTCACCAAGTTTTATAGATTTCTCTTATGAGGTATTGAACATATGCTTCTCCTTTCTTAGTTTCTTCATCTTCCATAATAATCCAGTAATTATTCCATTCATGATCTGCCTCATAGCTCATTTTAGTCAGCATCTAAGCAGATATTAACATACTACCTTTTTCTTAATCCAGTCGGTCACTGATGGACATTTGGGTTGATTCCAAGTCTTTGCTATTGTGAATAGTGCCGCAATAAACATACGTGTGCATGTGTCTTTATAGCAGCATAATTTATAATCCTTTGGGTATATACCCAGTAATGGGATGGCTGGGTCATATGGTACATCTAGTTCTAGATCCTTGAGGAATCGCCATACTGTTTTCCATAATGGTTGAACTAGTTTACAATCCCACCAACAGTGTAAAAGCGTTCCTATTTCTCCACATCCTCTCCAGCACCTGTTGTTTCCTGACTTTTTAATGATCACCATTCTAACTGGTGTGAGATGGTATCTCATTGTGGTTTTGATTTGCATTTCTCTGATGGCCAGTGATGATGAGCATTTTTTCATGTGTCTGTTGGCTGTATGAATGTCTTCTTTTGAGAAATGTCTGTTCATATCCTTTGCCCACTTTTTGATGGGGTTGTTTGTTTTTTTCTTGTAAATTTGTTTGAGTTCTTTGTAGGTTCTGGATATTAGCCCTTTGTCAGATGTATAGATTGCAAAAATTTTCTCCCATTCTGTAGGTTGCCTGTTCACTCTGATGGTAGTTTCTTTTGCTGTGCAGAAGCTCTTTAGTTTAATGAGATCCCATTTGTCAATTTTGGCTTTTGCTGCTGTTGCTTTTGGTGTTTTAGACATGAAGTCTTTGCCCATGCCTATGTCCTGAATGGTACTACCTAGGTTTTCCTCTAGGATTTTTATGGTATTAGGTCTAACATTTAAGTCTCTAATCCATCTTGAATTAATTTTTGTATAAGGAGTAAGGAAAGGATCCAGTTTCAGCTTTCTACTTATGGCTAGCCAATTTTCCCAGCACCATTTATTAAATAGGGAATCCTTTCCCCATTTCTTGTTTCTCTCAGGTTTGTCAAAGATCAGATGGCTGTAGATGTGTGGTATTATTTCTGAGGACTCTGTTCTGTTCCATTGGTCTATATCTCTGTTTTGGTACCAGTACCACGCTGTTTTGGTTACTGTAGCCTTGTAGTATAGTTTGAAGTCAGGTAGCGTGATGCCTCCAGCTTTGTTCTTTTGACTTAGGATTGTCTTGGAGATGCGGGCTCTTTTTTGGTTCCATATGAACTTTAAAGCAGCAGTTTTTTTCCAATTCTGTGAAGAAACTCATTGGTAGCTTGATGGGGATGGCATTGAATCTATAAATAACCTTGGGCAGTATGGCCATTTTCACGATATTGATTCTTCCTATCCATGAGCATGGTATATTCTTCCATTTGTTTGTGTCCTCTTTGATTTCACTGAGCAGTGGTTTGTAGTTCTCCTTGAAGAGGTCCTTTACATCCCTTGTAAGTTGGATTCCTAGGTATTTTATTCTCTTTGAAGCAATTGTGAATGGAAGTTCATTCCTGATTTGGCTCTCTGTCTGTTACTGGTGTATAAGAATGCTTGTGATTTTTGCACATTAATTTTGTATCCTGAGACTTTGCTGAAGTTGCTTATCAGCTTAAGGAGATTTTGGGCTGAGACGATGGGGTTTTCTAAATATACAATCATGTCATCTGCAAACAGGGACAATTTGACTTCTTCTTTTCCTAACTGAATACCCTTGATTTCTTTCTCTTGCCTAATTGCCCTAGCCAGAACTTCCAACACTATGTTGAATAGGAGTGGTGAGAGAGGGCATCCCTGTCTTGTGCCAGTTTTCAAAGGGAATGTTTCCAGTTTTTGCCCATTCAGTATGATATTGGCTGTGGGTTTGTCATAAATAGCTCTTATTATTTTGAGGTACGTTCCATCAATACCGAATTTATTGAGCGTTTTTAGCATGAAGGGCTGTTGAATTTTGTCAAAAGCCTTTTCTGCATCTATTGAGATAATCATGTGGTTCTTGTCTTTGGTTCTGTTTATATGCTGGATTATGTTTATTGATTTGCGAATGTTGAACCAGCCTTGCATCCCAGGGATGAAGCCCACTTGATCATGGTGGATAAGCTTTTTGATGTGTTGCTGAATCCGGTTTGCCAGTATTTTATGGAATCAACCCAAATGTCCATCAGTGACAGATTGGATTAAGAAAATGTGGCACATATCACCATGGAATACTATGCAGCCATAAAAAAGGATGAGTTTGTGTCCTTTGTAGGGACATGGATGCAGCTGGAAACCATCATTCTTAGCAAACTATCACAAGAACAGAAAACCAAACACCGCATGTTCTCACTCATAGGTGGGAACTGAACAATGAGATCACTTGGACTCAGGAAGGGGAACATCACACACCGGGGCCTATCATGGGCAGGGGGGAGGGAGGAGGGATTGCATTGGGAGTTATACCTGATGTAAATGACGAGTTGATGGGTGCAGCACACCAACATGGCACAAGTATACATATGTAACAAACCTGCACGTTATGCACATGTACCCTACAACTTAAAGTATAATAATAATAAATAAATTTTAAAAAATAAAAAAAATAAAAAATAAATAAACATTTATTTAGATAGGATTGATCAACTCATGAAAGCACATCAACTCATGTCAATATTGTATAATCATTTTAGCAGAAGAACATAAGAGAGCAGCTTCTTGGTGATTTACCTTTTTCTTATTGACTCAAACTCTCACCCAAAACCTTTTTGGTCCATTTTAGTGGAAGGGTTAAAATGAATTCACTTTCAAATGTTACAGCTTAATTAGTAATAGTTTAGGACCTCATGATTATGTACATGTAACTTTATTTATTAACCAAAATTTCATGTATTAAAATCACCTGGACTCATTTACTCCTCTGGTTGGGCACTTATGATACATATTGGTAACTTCTGCTGAGACTTTCTTCTTACTACTATGTCCAACGTTGTGGTATCCATTGTCTCTATTGAACTTGACACTTCCCGGTGAAAATTTTGCCTGCCACATCCTGGTAGCTTTTGGTTTTCGCTCTCAGTTGTTTTCTAGATTGTCATTTCCAGTCATCATGTCCTCAGTAAGAAGACCTATCACACCCAAGTTTGTGGGGAATGAGACAGCTTTCCCTGTTGTCCTATGATTCTCTGGTGTTAGTAACAGCTCACATTTTCCATGAGCCTTAGAGTTTTCCTAAGCTGCATGGAATATTATGGAGGTATCTTTTCCTGGAGGATTATAACATAGCTTTTTTTGTGGCTGTCAGACCACTTTAGTGCATTTTGAAGAAGCATTGAACCATATTGTGAAAATTATGCAAATAATATCAACTCAGTGGGTTACCATCACCTTTCAGATAGTCCTTTTTCTTCTCCTCTCTCTCGAGTGAACAAGTAAATTGTGCCAGCGAATAAAAAGGAATTTCAAAAATTACGTAAAAAGGGAAAGTATTGTTATTTGTAAAAGCAACTCTGAAATACAGCTATTAAAAAAAGAAATCTTTAATTCAGGATATGCGTGTTTAAATTCTCAGTTTAAAATGACTTACAAATATAGTGAAAATGTTTTAAAAATTGTTGATGCTGATGAATAAACATAGAAAGAGGGGAGAAAAAAAAAAAAACATACTACCTACTGTTATTTTGTCCCTCTATAGCAATTATCACTCTATAAACTTTTACTCCTACTCATTTTTACATTATATTTCCATGGATACTAATATGCTGTAATGAAGAGTCCTTAGCTTGTCAATAGAATCTTCAAAGTTTCCATATAATTCTTTAAGCAAATTACTTAACATCTTAAGGCTGAACATCTTCCTTTTAAAATGGGAAAGAAAGAGGTATTTCAATGCATTCATTTATTCTTCAGGCCACTTATCCATTCAAACATGTATGTATTCAATACATGTTTATTTATCGCTCACTAAGTTCCAGGGGCTCAAACATAAACAGGACATAAAAAATTAAAAAAAATACATACCGATGAGTCTCATCTACAAAAAATGTGTCTCACTCATCAAATTTTTGTATTTGTATTAAAAGCAAATTCAAATCAAACAGAAGGCAAAAACATACAAATAGATTAGTTCAAGAAAAGTTTGTAATTGATATATAAAACCTACATAGAATTGTGGAAAATAGGGTTTCCTTAGACAGTCATTTAGAACTGTATTATATGTTTGTCAAAAAATTGAGAATATTCTTAAATGGTTGATTTTAATTTTCTATTTATTAGATAAAAACATTTTAAAATACACTAATTATGGTTTTTCTTAATTTATTTCCATGCAATAGTTTTGTAGGAAAGTAAAGAATGAGTCATTTGAGGGCATTTAATTCTTGTTCTGGCAATGATTAAGTAAGTTTTGTTTTAAATAATTAAGTCATTTTGCTCCTTGCCAATGTATGCTTTAATTAAATTGACATCAATGAAGGTAATACAACATAAAAATAATTTTACAGTGAATTTAATGTTCACTACCTTCTATACTATTTACATTGGGATAATTAAACTTGGCATATTTATTAAACAAAAAACATCCATTTACGATTACTCTTTAATGAATTTATTGGGTAGTAAAATATTTTGCATTAAATATTTAAAACAGCTTATGAATATATTTGATTCCCTCAAATACACTAATGAATTTTTAATACAAAACAAATGTTCTATTTTTATTTTATTTTTCAATGTGTGTGTTTGCATATATGTGTATGTTTTGGTTCATTCTGCAAAGACTATATGTTAATGTTAAAAATTATTGCAACAGAGTCGATTTATAGTTCATTAAAAAAAACCTTATGTTAAACACACATTTTTGGTTTGGGTTTTATTCCACGTAGGTGAAATACTGAAGCCTGGCTTTCCAGAATTTAAGACTAAATGAAAGGATTTAAAAAGGCTCTAAAATCTTTCTAAGGAAAAAAACCCAGGAAAGTCGTGTCTTCAAATGCTCGGCCTTATTCTGTGGAAAGCTTTCTTGCTTTAAGGATTAAGATATTCATATGAAATCTTCATTTTGCCCTGCTGGACTCAACTTCATGCTCTAAAATAGAATTAACTTAAAGAGTCTATGAAGTATCTGTCCAAAATCTAAATGACATTTTATAATAAGATCATGAATTACTCTGTTTCTAGGCAAACTCATTTGAACTCCATAAAGTGGGCTCTTGCATGATACCATGCTTTGGGAGACAGATCCAGATATCACATGCCTGCTTTTCATTAAGATGGCCTTCTGTGATTGAACTGACTATTTATCTCTTTTTCATTTGACCTCAATACTTTAGAACTAATAGAGTGTAATCCATAGTCAGTGGTTTTATTATTTATGTTTATAGTTTGTAAAATGCTTCTAAAATTCCATGTTCATTTTTCTGGCATAAAATTCTCCTCGCCTTAGTGAGAAATTGTGTTCTATTCTTTTAAATAGACACAGTGAAGACATAAGAATTTCTAACGACACTGATCATAGGTAAATGATGAATCAAGTTGGAACTTTCTTTGTTTTGCTTTATGTTGCCTTGTAAGAAAGTAAATTTTATTCAGTTTCTGTCAATTTATCAATATTAGTATTTGTCTTAAATTATTTTTGAACTCCATTGTTTTATTTAAAGGGAATATGTACTTTCTAGTTTTAAAAGTACTTAGCTTGCAAGGTACAAGACATTTTTGTGTACGTGGGCCATTCACTGGAGATTCCTATATAAAAGGTCACCTTTGAAAATCTAAAACTAAACTATATCTAATTTTGAAGTTCGAAGAATATAAAGAAAACATCTGAGGTGCAACTATAAGAGGAATACACAAGCACTGCTGATTCTGAAAGTGTTACGGAGTGCACGCTGACCATATGATTTGACCTTAGACTCAATGTCACAGAGGCTTAGTGGCTTCAGAGTACTTCTTTCTGCGTGTTTGTTGTATTATGTTAGTGCAAAACTAATTATGGTTTTTGCCATTGCTTCAATTGCAAGAAATTCTTACATTTAGCTTCTTTTTTTTATCAATAATAACAACAACAATAAAATTATTTTCTTAGGTAGAGATTTTTTGCATCCATTTAAATTCTGTTGATTTATTATCTGCTTAATTCTGAGGAAGCTCAATAATTTGTTATACTTTATCTTGAGGCTCATAGTAATCATGGATGATTTATTAAATGTTTGCAATTACATGAACATTAATAATATTGAATGTTCTATACCGGTATATTTGTTTATGCTATATATTTACTTTCCTAACTTCTTCTCTTCTTGTTCTCTCTTGAGCCCACTCCAATCATGCTATCTTCCCCACACTCTACAAGTACTTACCTAGTCCAAGTCATTAATGATCTCCATGTTGATAAATCCAGTGATCAGTTCTCAACGTTCATCTCACTTAACTTACAAGCCGCAGAACCATGTTGAATACTTTTCCCTCCTATTATCAATGGGCTTCCAAAGCAACACTCCCTTGTTGTTTGCCTATCTCCATGGCCACACCAATTTCCCTCTTTCAGATTTCTTAATAATGGGATACTTCAGAATTGAGAATATTTTAAAAATTCTGCTCTTTGCTATCAATACTGTCTCTTGGTGACTTCATGTAGTGTCATGACTTGAAATGCCATTAGTATTCTGAAAACTCTGAATATATCTCTAGATATCACCACTTAAATGTAGCTTCAGATATATAACTACTTATTCATCTTTTCCATTTGCATTTCTAATAGACAACTCAAACATATATGTCCATATTAGAACTCCTGATCCTTTCCTCCAAATTTGCTCTATTCTCAGTCTTTCCCTTTACCATAATATAGCAACTATCTCTATCCAGTTTTAAAGATCAAAACTTCGGAGTCATCCTCTTCACTTCTGTCTTCTTCCTACATTCTAACACATTTCTTTAGAAAAACTGATGGATCATCAAACATAGCTAGATTCTAACTACTTCTCATGTTACCATCTCAGTCCAAGTCATTCTTATGCCTTACTTGTATTTCCCTTGTAGCTTCCAAAATTTTGTTCACAAAATGTCAATTTTCAACATCGGAGCCTCTGTGATCTTGTTTTATTTAGGATAATGTCACCCATCATTCAGAATATTTCAAGGGTACTCTAATTTCATAAAATTATAAGCCAGCATTTTAATGAAAGCTTTCAAGGCCCTACATGCTGAATGGCATGTTAATGTTCTTCCTTCAACATCTACTACTTTCTTTCTTACTCTCTTTCAGCCACATTGGCTTTCTACCCTTTATGGAGCACATCCACTAAGGGCCACCCTCAGTATACTGGCAGTTCTTCATGTCTGCAATGCTCTCCCCCAGATATCTGTAGGTCTCAATCCCTTAATTAATTCAAATGAAACAAAGCTATGTATTCAAACTTGCAAGAATTTGCATTTTTCCTCACAATATTTTGTTTAATGTTTATTGTCTACTCCTCTAAAATTTAATTCCTATCATGGAAGAATTTTTGAATTGGTATATTTACTGGTATATTCTCAAGAACCTAGAGCAGGGCCTAACTCACATTATAAACACACATGCACACACACACACACACACACACACAGATATAGATAGGCTGATTGATAAATAATTTCTTGAAATAAAGGATAAATAGAAAAATATAAAGTCTGGAAGTCAAAAACTACTGATAAATAGAAAACTATAAATCAGGGAAGTCAGAAACTACTGAACAGTTCTCGTGTGTTAGGCATTGTCCTTTCTTTGTAATATTTTACTTATTTTTGTGACAAATCTATGAAGAGTATACTAGTATCATTTTTCAACTAAGAATCTGAGGGGCAAAAATAAAGATAATGTAAGTTTAAGTGACTTAGATATAACCTGAGGGAAAGCAAAAGCAGAATCCAGAATTTTAGCAAACAATATAAACCACACTAAATTAAAATAAGACTAAAAGTGGAAAGATCAGTGACAGTAGTATTTAAGAAAGTTATGGATTTTATATTTGGTTTTAATCATTCTTGTGTTAGGTAATTCTATATACTTTATTAAGTGAATGATTTCTTAAATTTAAAAAAGATAGCACTCATTTTTATTTGGCAAAATTTTCCTAATATAAGCTAAATATTTTCCAACAAAAAGATATTATGTAGAGGGTGCCAGTGACAATCCCGGTGCTTAGTGTGGACAAATAACTCAAGGAAGAAAAGACATGTATCAGCAATTAGTTGTCTGATTCTTTTCACCAGACATCCTCAGTTTCTAAGCTTAAATATAAGGCAAAGTAAAGGAACAAGCTGATGTTGCATTTTATCCAGGAAAATTGAATGTTCATTCTTATAACACTTCATTGGCTTGGTTCCGGGGATGGAGGGTTTTTACTTTTCCCCTTTCTCTTGACTATTCCTTCTCAGTTTTCTTAATAGGACCCTTCCTTTCTTCCCAATTCTCAGGCCAAGGCTCCTTTTTTCTCAAACTATGCCCTCTCCTCCCTGATTACAACTTTCATTGGCATTCCTGTCTCTAAGGTGGGGCACATTGTGACTTTCATATACTTTGAGCAATTTCGCTTCTGTGGATGTCTTCCTCCGTAAAAAAAAAAAAATATTGAACATTGTATTTAACAACTGCCTTGGTATAGAGATAAATATATTTATAGCATATGTTAAAATACTTTTTAAATAAAAAATTCATTTTTGTCTTCTGATTGTAAAACATTATTTTCTGAACGTCTGAAATTACTGTGGGCTCCAGGCATTGTGCCTACTGCACCTAATGAAAAATGAAAAATCCATCCATATCCGTAGGCCCTACATGGTTGGGCCTTTCTCCACTTTTCAAACTCTTTCTCCTCCCACTGTGTCTCTTGTTCATTATGCTCCAGTACTCATTGGCCCTTAAAGACATAAATCTCACCTTCCCCAGAGACTTTGCACTAGTCGTTGGCTTCTACTGCTCTTCCCACAATATCCATGTCATTCACTCCTTCACTTTATTGTCTTCCTGATGACTCTCTCAAAAACAACACACTCCTCCTCTCTGTATCCTTACTCTGCTTTATATGTTTTTCATTTTTTAAAAATTTTTTTATTTCAATAGGTTTTTGGGAAACAGTTGCTCTTTGGTTACATACATAAGTTCTCTAGGGGTGATTTCTGAGATTTTGGTGCACCCAGCACCCAAGCAGTGAGAAGTCTTTTATCCCTTGCCACCCTCCCCCTTTTCCCCGAGTCCCCAATGTTCCATATATCATTCTTATGCCTTTGCATCCTCATAGCTCAGCTCCCACACCTAAGTGAGAGCACAGAATGTTTGGTTTTCCGTTACTGAATTAGTTCACTTAGAATAGTGGTCTCCAATTCCATCCAGGTTGCTGTGAGTGCCATTATTTCATTCCTTTTTATGGCTGAGTAGTATTCCATGGTATACATATCCACCACATTTTCTTTATCCACTCATGGATTGATGGGCATTTAGGCTGGTTCCATATTTTTGCAATTGTCAATTGTACTGCTATAAACATGCGTGTGTACAAGTATCCTTTTCGTATAATGACTTCTTTTCCTCTGGGTAGGGACCTAGTAGTGAGATTGCTGGATCAAAGTATAGATCTACTTTTAGTTCTTTAAGGAATCTCCCCACTGCTTTCCATAGTAGTTGTACTAGTTTGCATTCCCACCAACAGTATAAAAGTGCTGATTATGTTTTTTCTTAATTTATTTCCATACAATAGTTTTGTAGGAAAGTAAAGAATGGGTCATTTGACGGCACTTAATTCTTGTTCTGGCAATGATTAAGTAAAGTTTTGTTTTAAATAATTAAGTCATTTTTCTCCTTGCCAATGTATGCTTTAGCAGTCACATAAATACTTCTTGGGATTTCCTTTGATTTCTCAGCACTCTTAATTTACACATTCATTCACCAAGTTTTGTAGATTTCTCTTATGAGGTATTGAACATATGCTTCTCCTTTCTTAGTTTCTTCATCTACCATAATAATCCAGTAATTATTCCTTTCATGATCTGCCCCATAGCCATCATCTAATATTTTTTTATTATGGCCATTCTTGTATATTTTTATAGCACTTACTCATCAAAAAAAAAATCTTTACATTAATTGTTTTTTCCATGTATCTTTCCCTCTCCTTAAAAAAGCAATTATGCAGGAACTTCCTGGCTTCATGCTGTTCATCAGTATATAAAAGAGGGCCTGAAACATGATAGGTACTCGGGAAATTCTTTGGAATAAAAGAATGTGACTATTGTACTAGCATTTCAAATTAAAGTGATGATATACATTAATCATTTAAAATTTATCCATTCTGCTGGACCAATTGTTTTCATACACAGATCTTTTCTTCATTCAAAGCAAAGATGAGGACATTCCCCAAATTTCTATTAACTCATCTCTTATGTTTATATCTGGCTTTACCTTTCTTTCAAAAAAGCATACTTCCTTCCCCCATAGTCTTCCATAACGTTAACAAGAAACATGATTCCCTTGGTGTGAGCTCATCACGTCATCAGATTTTCTACCAATCACTGTCCCCGGAACAGCTATTCAAGAAATAACTTGGATTTTGAAGTCTGAATGACATGGGATTTGATTTCAGTGCAGTTATTTGTGTGACAAAGAGCCCTACTAATCTTCAGACTGTTAACCTGAAAGATGGGCACAATAGTTAGCTCAACATTTTTGAGAAGCATCCAACATGATACGTGTGGTGTGACCACTGTAATGCCCAGTGCATAGTACATTTCAATAAAACATTTCCTTTATTTCTGATTATTTTCCTCTCTTTACTAGCCTCTATTACTTTTCATTCAGCTTCCCTTTCTTCTTTCTTTCTTAATCTCCTCTTTCCCTTTCCTGTGGGAAATACCCTCTAATAAAAGATCTATAATAACACCCCCCATCATCATTTCTTATCCTTTATTCAGTTTTCAGTATTTTCTCCCATCTCTCCCTTTTCCTTTCTCTCTCTCTCTCTCTCTCTCTCTCTGTCTCCTCTCCTCTCCTCTCCTATCTTTTCTCTCTGTCTTCTTTCTCTCTCTCTCCCATCCTACTATGTTGAGGCTCTAAGCTGAAGAGTAAAACAGTGTGGCAAAAACAACTATTAGAAAAGTCATTAGCATTTTACCTACCTAGAATTATATGAAATTGCACTGGAATTTGTCAGTACTCGTGGCCAAGTTCAGCAAAACTTGGTGTCTGGTTTTTTAAATGTAAAATTTATATAAGGAGATAACAGTTGTTCCAGGTAGAAAGCACTAAGTGAAATAATGCAGACAATTCTATAAATCCATGCTAAGGAAGTTTCAAGAAAATTATTGATGTTTGAGAAGGTAATCATGAAATCTTTCTCAGAGGAAGCAGCTTATAGGTAAGCATTGGCACCAAGCTGGCCGTAGGAAGAGAGTTCTATGAAGTAAATCAGTTCAATTGGCCATAATTTGGAAGATTTTAAGTTGGCCTTTAAAAATATATCAATTAATTAATACCTGCTTTTAACTAAAGACAACATGATTCTGAAAAGAGTGGAAAGAGTGAATGGGAATTGCAGTAGACACAGTTCAAGTTTGCTCAGACACAAACTGAGCATAGGAAATAAAGCAGCTGAAATAATCAAGGCTAAAAATAAAGAGGGCCTGAATTAAGACAGAACAAGCAGAATTGGAAAGACTGGTTTTTAGAGACTGTGCAATACATATACATCATTTCTTATGTTACTCTTCATGGTGTAGAGAGTTGAGGAAGAATCAAATTAACCTGTATCAGAGCCCAATACTGTTCATTTTTGCTTGTAGCTATGTAAACCTTTGTGTCTACTACAGGGACTGGCTTGTACTTGCATCTCTAATTAATATTTGATGTATGAATAATGAAAACTTTTTAAATACAAGGTAAGTTTTTATAAAATAAAACAGGTTTGTTAAGCTATAAATCATATAGATATTATCTTGCACCACCAAGTTTCTAAAAAAGATCATGAGGACCTTAGGTACTTACAGAGTCTTTGTAAATAATGACCAACTTTTTTTTTTTTTTAACTAATTTTGTGTCTAGATTTAATATGATAAGCAATCTGTAGCCAGGATATTGAAGTGTGTCCTAATATAACAATGTAGATTATCACATTCCATTGAATGTTTTGTTAGAAAGGATGCAAGTGTGACCCTACACATTACTTACCCTAATGATTTCTGAATTGATTTAGCCACTGCACACAGCCGATTCCTTCGCTTTATATGCTCAAGGATATTTTTGCACGGGGGACATTTCTTTGCTCAATGACACAGGCAGGAATGCCAGGCTGAGCAGCTCATGGCTGCTGTATTGATGCTTTGGTGAAGGAGGAAAGCAGCTACCCCGAGATTTGGGCATTGTAAATATCTTTCATTTTCCTTCATTTCCCTGGTTTTAATTAGCATTGGTGATTCAGGGCTGACTAAATTTTTCATCCAAGTTTTTCTTTCAAGTCACTGATCAATAACTCGTTAATGAAGCCAGAAGAGGAGAACGAAGCATTCTTAAATGTCTAGTACCACTTCTAAAAGCAAACAAGCCAGGAGTTGCACTGAAGAAATCATTCAGCTAGCTAAACCGTGCAGTGGCTACGAGGAAGAGTAATTGATTTAGTAGAGAGGGTGCTAACATCCCTAATATTAAATCCAAGACATAATATTTAAAACATTGCTTCAAAGGGTATTAATATTTGCATTATCATTTTCAATTTAACTTTCATGAAATGTCATACAGTCTTAATAAAATAGTTTTCAAGCTACAGTTCATCTGAAGAGCCATTAATTCAACCTTCTCTAAATAGACTTCTTTAGAAGACCGTTACATTTTGAATCTCCAAAGAAACAGAGCAATGTGTGATGCATATCCTCAGTGTTCATGCAGAGACTAGAGAAGGTCATTTGCACTTGTGTGCCAGACATTTCAAAAATAAAGCAAAAAAAAAAAAAAAAAAAAAAAAAAAAAAAAAAAAAAGAAAAAAAACCGTGGTCTCGGTGTTCCGAGTTCAAGGCTCTTTCCACTAGGTGGCAGAAGCGCTCCTTCAGCTACTCCGCTTCTGGTGTGGGCTGTAATTAGGTCAGTGTAAGTTAAAGTAGGGCTGAGAGATGAATAAAGTAGATTTTCTCCTCTGGAACACACTGCAGTTTAATTTCACTTTTTTCTACATTGTGCGATGAAGGTGGATTTAACTTTTAAAGGCAAAGAGACAAACCTCTGCCAGGATAAATGAAAAGACTCAGGGAGGGCAACTGGCACAAAAAAAAAACATAAAAGAAAGGAAATGCTTTTTGGCTGTTTCCTAATTTTGATATCCGGGTCATCGTCAGAAATCATTTTCAGAGGTATAGTGTTATATAGGTTCTGTAAAAAGCTGGGGTGACTTCTGAAGCCTAAGGGGGCAGCCTTGCTGGGTGTCGATGTTAAAAAATTTCCCCTACTGGTGACATTCAATAAAATAAAGCCATTTTATCGTCGACGCTTTTCTAATTTTGCCAGCAGCCAGAGAAGCATGCTAATCTGAGAGGAAAACTCCACACCCCAACACAGGTTTCCCTTTCCTGCTGAATAAGGCACTTAGGAAGGAAGTGGTCCTGAAGGTGAAAGTTGAAACCGGTGTTTTACCCAAGGCTGTGTGTTAGAGGCCCTGGGGAGGACAGGAACGCCCTGGAATCGGGATGGGCTGAGTGTGCCAGGCAGCCTGGTGAGGAGGCGGAGGAGCTTCAGGAAGTCACTGCGGTCACCTCTGTGAGAAAAGGTGGGAAAGGGGGGAAGACAATCGCAGGAAAACCCATCCATTCCTCCACTGCTGATGACGGCATTGAATGTGCAAGAGCCAGTTATTGCTAAATAAAATAAAGGCAAATAAGATATGAGAACAGACATGTCATAAATAGTGATGTTTCCTGATTCTAAACTCTTTAGAGGTTGAGAGCATCCAGCTAATTTGGAAGTTGTTTCTTTGAATTACAGGTCATGTCACAGGGAACGCCAAACTCAGAGGAGAGGAGGTTGGCGGCACAATAAAAGCTGTATGGGGGATGGGGGAAATTGGGATGGTTAATAGGTACAAAAAATAGAATGAATACAATCTGATACTTGATAACACCGCAGGGTGACTATAGTCAATAATAATTTAACTGTACATTTTAAAATAACTAAGTGTATAATTGGATTGTTTGTAACATAAAAGATAAATGCTTGAGGTGGTGTATACCCCATTTACCCTGATGTGATTATTATGCATCGCATGCATGTATGCATGTGTCAAAATATCTCACTAGCTCCATAACTCTCTCTCTCTCTATATATATATATCTCAGCTATGTATCCAAAATAATTTTAAAAAGTGAAATAAATATATGAGGAAATAAGCTAACTACACAAACAGGTGGCTCAGATATACTAAGATTATTCAAATAATTCTTTAATTTTCTGAAAAAATGTTAAGATTGGAGTTGACAGTGCCTTCTGACGCCTCTTCAGCATTGCCCAGTTGCTAATGTCTTTCTGTTACCCAAAAATTTGTTCAAACATATTGAAACTGGAAATCCACCTGGTTAACAACACCTCCTGTTTGTGCAGGCTGTTTTCCATCTGTAGCCACAGATGATATGATTACAGACTTTGTGTGCAATTCGGTGTTCTTATGTTTGCCTACGGAATCATAGACAATCACATTAAAGCTATGTGCAAACATGGCACATGACTAAATTCTCCATTCCTCAAATGATGATCTGTGTATGTCTCAATATTGAAGAAAGGAGTAAAGAGTGGTGAGAGCAGAGTAAGAAGGCAAGGAATAAAGAGCATGAATTAAAGACTCTCAAAATCTTATTTCAAGGGCACAATCACTGAGTTGTAGCTTCTCATTTCAAATACACTAACAGATCCAATTGTTGACAGACACTAGTCAGATATGGTACAACTAGATACTGTACTTCTTGATGAGATTGGAAACAGAAAACACAGTCAATGAATTGTAATTTATAAAGACAGTGGACGGATCCCTGATGTGTATCTCAGAAATCAGATAGTTTATCCCAGTTAGGAATTTGGAGACAAATGTTTGAAAACCATTCTGTCGTTTAATCAAAATGTGTTGAAAGAATACAGTGTCACAAACAGAGCACGCATACCCACATACACATGTATACCACACACACATACACACCTATCCCTGGGTTAGATTTTAGTTGAAACTTTGGTTAGAAATCCTCATTTCTTTGCTTAAAATTTGTAAGCTTGACTTTCTTCATGCGTTTGTTTCAGACTATAAATTGAATTTTAGGAAGCAAGTATTTTGTTCATTTGTGAAATGAGAATAGTCTATTCAAACTTTTTAAAGCATAAACCATCATCTTGCTAAATCTGAAAATCTGGGATTAGAAGCATCATGAACAACCATTGGATGTAGCATAGACAATCCAATTGTATAGAACAATCTTTGATAATCTGTATACCCTAGCAGACTTTATAGAACACCATTGTTAATAAATATTTTATGATCTTTAAAGTTTTAGTCATCATTACTACTACATATTCTGTGAAAGGCATTGAAAATATTAAAGGTATCTAAGTAAAATACTTTCCTAGGAATACCTCAGCTAACTTTTAGAGACAGGGTCTTGCTCTGTCACCCATGCTGGAGTGCAGTGCAGTGATCATAGCTCACGGTAACCTCCAGCACCTGGGCTCAGGGTATCCTCCCACCTCAGACTCCAAGTAGCTAGGTACAGGCACATACCACACACCTGGATTTTTACTATTATTTTTATTATATATTGTTATTATTTTTACAAACAGGGTCTCGCTATATTGCTCAGGCTAGTCTTAAACTCCTGACTTCCAGTGATTCTTCCACCTTGGCTTCCCAAAATGCTGGGATAGGCATGAGCAGTGCACCTGGCAAGTAGTCTGATTTTTATTTTAAATGCCTAGCATGGGTCTGAATACATTGGTACAAGTGACATAGGAATAAAGTTTCACAACTGGGCTTTGGCCTTCTCCCCACTGTTATCCTCTTGTGTGTGTCCCTGTGGATCTTTCTTCATAACCAACACTATTTTCCCACTGCAATTAATTATTTTCATATCCACAGAACCGTAAAACTAGAAATGAGTAATAATTCTATTTATTTAAATTCTCTAGCATGGAAATATCTGGCATGCAGTAGGTATTTGATAAATATATGATGAACTAATGAATAAATAGAACTACTGAGTTAACACTAGTTTTATTTCAATTAGCTATGGCATGTAAAGCTACGTTCTATAGGAGGAACTAGATCTAAATCTCAAGTTTCTAGTTTCTCTATTCCAAGATTTTTTGATTTTCGTTTTAATGTTATTATTTTTGTATATATCACAACCTATTACGCAGTGATCTTTTTTTGCTTTGCATGTAAACATTTTTAGTAGATGTATCAGTATGTATATTTCAGGATAGATAGACAGATAGATAGATAGAGATAATCTTTGGAGACATATAATCTAAGTATACAAGTATAGGCAATGCTGGGTCACTATGTGCCTCTTAAACAGCTAGTTAATCTTAAAGGCGGTTAATGTTCTCATACACTAAATAATTGTAAATTAGTTAATCTTGTGCATAATGGAAAATAATCCCAAGCTTAAATTTCATTTTATTAAATAAAGTTAATTCCCTCAAACTTTTACACAGAGGAGCAATTATGACACTAATTACATAAGCATCACCTTTAAAAGGTATTCATTCTGCAGGAGTATATTATTGTTTGAGAAATGCTTGTATTTCCAATACTTTCTTTTTTTCAAACAAAATTTTGAAGACAATATCTCATGATACCAGTATAACCTTCATTATAACAAGACAATAGATGTTTACATCAATTGATTATAATAGGAATCTTCTGTTGTTTACCGGTAGAAGTTGCAACATTTATAATTAATCCAAATTACAAAATGTGTTATTTATTATTATTATTATTATTATTAGAGGCAGAGTTTTGCTCGTGTTGCCCAGGCTGGAATGCAATGGCGCAATCTCGGCTCACCGCAACTTCCGCCTCCTGGGTTCAAGTGATTCTCCTGCCTCAGCCTCCAGAGCAGCTGGGATTACAGGCATGTGGCATCTCTATTTTTAGTAGAGATGGGGTTTCTCCATGTTGGCCAGGCTGGTCTCGAACTCCTGACCTCAGGTGATCCACCCACTTCGGCCTCCCAAAATGCTGTGATTACAGGATTGAGTCACTGCACCCGGCCCAAAATGTTTCCTTTTAAAGAAACACAATTATTAAGTCTTTATTAGGCTGTAGGATATTTTTATACCCATAACCGTACATATATTTTAGCTAATTATTAATTATATTGTGTATTATTTTAGAATGTTACATACATGTTTCCTTGCCATGAAGCTTATTTAAATCACTTTCCTTCTTATGCAAAACTTTTACTAAGGTATAATATACATAAAGTGCACAGATATTAAATGTGCAATTTGATGAATTCTCATATGCTGAACACACCTGGGGAAATCAGCATTCAGTCAAGAAACAAAATCACCACTGAAGTCCTATCCTTCTCCTTTTTAGTTATTATTTATCAACTTAATATAAATGAAAGACATTGTAGTTGGACACTTTCTGCAGGCTATATAATTTTTTTTCAAGATAACCACTGTCCTAAGATCTGTCACTATACCTAATACTAGCACCTTATCAGATTTGGGATTTTGTATCATTGGAATCATGCAAAATGTACTCTTTGCGGTCTTTTTTCTTTCACTCAATCATGTGATTCATCTATATTGTTGATTATAGGTGTAGTTTGTTTATTCCCACTGCTGTATATTGTTCCACTGAATGACTTTAATACAAGTTACATATTCATTTTATAAATACATTCCAGTTTGGGAATATTTAAGATAGCATTGTTATGAAAATCTTTATAGTTGCTAAACAATGTGAAGTTTTATATGCTCACATTAGGAAAACTTGTATATGAAAATGCTGTGTAAAATATGTTTATTTTTACTTTTTGACATATTGAGATAGTGTTTAAAATGGTTACATCAACTCACAGTACCATTAGTGATGTACAAGTATTAAAATTGATATATGTCTTTTCAACACTTGATATTTTATATTTTCCATTTTAAACATTAAGTTTTTGTGTTAAATCTCTTTCCATAAAATAACAAAGATGTTTAAAACAATGCAGATGGTAGAAGCAGTTAGTAAACTCAAAATAGATAACTTGTTTTGTTTCAATTTGTGAGTCTTTTTTTTTTCTTTACTTAATCTTTGTAAGATATCAAGGTGACTACAAAAGGAAGTGTATGATTATGGATATCTTTATGTTGGAAAGCAGAAGAGACCTGAAATTTTAAAAAGATGGTGTTTATACTCATGACTGTCAATAAACCAACATCAAATTAAAGAGCACATGAACAATTTTGTTAGTATTAAAATAATAATTACGGCCGGGCGCGGTGGGTGGCTCAAGCCTGTAATCCCAGCACTTTGGGAGGCCGAGGCGGGCGGATCACGAGGTAGGGAGATCGAGACCATCCTGGCTAACACGGTGAAACCCCGTCTCTACTAAAAATACAAAAAGAAATTAGCCGGGCGTGGTGGCGGGCGCCTGTAGTCCCAGCTACTCCGGAGGCTGAGGCAGGAGAATGGCGTGAACCCGGGAGGCGGAGCTTGCAGTGAGCCGAGATTGCGCCACTGCACTCCAGTCTGGGCGACAGAGCGAGACTCCGTCTCAAAAAAAAAAAAAAAAAAAAAAAAAAAAAAAAAAAAAAATAATAATAATAATAATAATAAATAATTACAATTGAAGGAAAAACAACTTATAACATAGAATCCAAAACATGTTGATTTTGCCTTTACCGCTTATGTTAAATTAGTCCCCAAGAGTGAAGTCAGTGTGAGGCATGTAATACATTTTCCAATCATAAAACAAAAAGTGTTTTCCAAGATATTCCTGGAAACTACAATTCAACTTGAAAATTTTATAGCCTGCAGAAAACATCCAAATACAATTATGTCTTACTTATATTAAATTAATTAAAACAATCTTTTTATATAAAATATACATTAAGATTCAGTAACTCATTAAAAGACCACAAAAAATTCTGAAACTATAATTGAAATTATTATTTTTATTTTCTAGTGTGATTAATCCATTTTATTTGATGTATTTTCTGTAGATTGGTATATAGGATAAATACAAACTTTATAAAGTCATTCCACATAAGACAAGAATGCTCTTCAGTCATTTATTGGTAAACAAGTTATAGAAGTCATGAATGATCTAAATTACAAGATACTGTCTCATATAAACTGAAGTATTTGATTAATAAAATGTCTTGATTATTAAGATATTTGAGTAAAATTTTTACTACATATGTTGAGAGAGCTTCTGGCAAGTGTTTATGAAAATAATTCAAACTTGTTCCTTTTCCTACAAGTTGCTTAATTGTATATTATGGAAATACAATTAAAGTTCAATATTTAAGTGATTAAATTTCAAACATTCTATGTTCCATAATTTAGTTAATATTTAGTCCGAATTCATTATATTCAAGCTACTGTGCAAAGTATTACTCACGTGAAGGATACACTTTCCTGAGGAAATAATACTAATTTTGCGAAGAATATTCAATATACCTGAAACAATTGGCCTTTTATATACTTAATGTCAATTTCCATTGCTCTGATATACTTCACCCAAATCATTTAAAATATTTGGATATGTCAGTCTGCACTTTTGTACTCAATTATTTTATCTATTTTGAAGAGTGGAAATTATAGCGAAGATTCACAGAAACACACTGAATGTTTCTAACTGTGGTACAAAGCTATAAGGGAAGACAGTATTCTTTTTCAGCCAAAATTTTAGGAGCATTGCAAATAGCAAGAAGTGTTTTATTAGCCTTTGCAGATTCAATAAAAGCCTGTCAAGTCCTCAGTATGTGAAGTAGTCATTCTGGTTTGTCCTTCTGGCTCCATTTAAACCGACCATTTAAAATCAATTTTAGTATTAATAATTTCTAAAATGTAGATTTAAAAAAGAAATAATTTTAAAGAAAAGTGGCTGATTCATTTCACATCTTTGAAATAAATGGAATTTTGAAAATTACCTCATATTTCTGCCCCTGCATTTTCTCTGATAACATGTCCCATATCAGGAGACTAAACTTTCATTGCTCACTTACTTGGCATTTTAATGGAAATTATTTGCAATTAAAAATACATAAACACTTTGTAATGGAAAGAAAATTATTTCCTCTACAAATTCTAATAATACAAGTTATTAAAATACAATATATGGTTTGTGTATGTATAAGGTAGGTGAGACATTAGAAGACAAATGTTTTAAAGAAAACATTCTTTTCTGAAAGAAAAATGACAACATTTTGGAAATAATCAACTATTTCATCCAAAAAACAAAAGTACATTTTATGCTTGTATTGTTTATTGTCTTTTATCTAAATATTCTTTACCATTTTTATAAATGAGATATTATAATTTGAAATTAGCAGTTGAAGAAATACATTATTGACCATTGAAATATCAGAAATTTGGTACTCCTATTTCAATAAGGTATGGTCACTATAACAAGTATCTCCCCTGTAGGTTTCAGCCTTCCATAGAGCTTAGAAAAATCTTTGGCAGGCAAACATGAAATGAATCCTGATCCCTAGACAGTTAGAATCTTGTCTGACCTTCTTTCCTGCATGTCAGTGATAATCATTAAATAATTAAGCCACTGTTCTATAATAAAGTTTTCTCTTACAAATGCAAATTTGCTGCATCTGTTTTCAGTGGTTTAACTTTAAACTATTTATCAATTGCATTTTAATTTTCATATTTTTGAGCAATTTTTATTGTCATAGTCTACCCATGATTCTCTTTTTCTTTTCATTTTTTTAATGGACACATAATACTTATACATATTTATGAGGTATAACGTGATGTTTCAATACATGTGTACATTGTGTAATATATCATGGTATTTAGCACATTCATCACCTCATACAGTTATCATTTCTTTGATAATCATTCAGAGTCCTCTCTTCTAACTATTTTGCAATGTACAACACACTATTACTGACCATAGTCACCCTTGTATGCATTAGAACATCAGAATTTTATTTCTTCTATCTAACTGCATGTTTGCACTTCTTGACAAATCTTTCCCTAACTTCCGCTCTCCCCTACTCTCCCCAGCCTCTGGTATCCACTATTCTATTCTTTACCTTTACGAGATAAACTTCCTTAAATTCCACATATGAGTGAGATCATCTGGTGTTTGTTTTTCTATGCCTGGCTTATTCCACTTAACCTAACGTTTTCCAGGTTCATCCATGTTGTCACAAATGACAGGACTTCATTATTTTTAATAACTAAATAGTATTCCATTGTGTATATATACCACATTTTCTTTATCCATTTATTTGTTAATAGACACTTAGGTTGATTCTATACCTTGGCTATTGTGAATAGAGCTGCAATAAACATGGGAGTGCAAGTATCTCTCCAACATACTGCTTTCATTTCCTTTTGATATATACTCAATAGTGGGATTGCTGGATCATATGGTAGTTCTATTTTTAATTTTTTGAGGAATCTCCACATTGTTTTCCATAATGGCTGTACCAATTTTCATCACCACCAGCAGTGTAATAGTGTTCCTCTTTGTCCAGATAATTAGCAGGATTTATTATTTTTTTTATCTTTTTGATAATAGCTGTAGGTGGGAGGATCACGAGGTCAGAAGTTGAGACCAGCCTTGCCAACATGGTGACACCCGGTCTCTACTAAAGATACAAAAAATTAGCCAAGTGTGGTGATGTGCACCTGGAGGCTGAGGCAGGAGAATCGCTTGAACCCAGGAGATGGAGGTTGCAGTGAGCCAAGATCGCACCATTGCACTCCAGCCTGGACAACAGTGCAAGTCTCTGTTTGAAAAAAAAAAAAAAAAAAAAAATAGCTATTGCAGTTGGGGTGATGTGATATGTTATTGTGGTTTTAATTTGCATTTCCTTGATGATTAGTGATGTCGAGCATTTTTTCAAATGCCTTGTAGGCCACCTGTATATATATTTTTTGAGAAATGTCTATTCATTTCTTTTACCCAATTTTAAATTGGGTTATTTGTTTTTATTCTTTTTCTGCTATGGAGTTGAGTTTCTTGCATGTTCTGAAATATTACCTTCTTATCAGATTTATGATTTGCATACAATCTATTTCACATCATAAAAGTATTTTTACTTATTCAAGCTCTCGTTTTTTTCCTAATAATCTTGAACATACTAAGCAGTTATTCAAAAGACTGTTACAGTTAGCTTTAAAATGGGAATATTCTGTTATTCTGTGGCTATAATTTGTTATTCCTACTGTTTTACCTTAATTTTATTATTCCCATATATATGCCTGGCTATGCTCTATTTTACGCCATTGTGTTTGCAAAATTTTTTGTAGAATTAGAATGCAAATGAGGGTGATGTTCTTTTCCTCCAGAGAGGGTTTACTTTGACTTCAGCCAGGCAACAGCAATCTGGGATTATTTCAATTTCTTCATGGATTGAAATCATTCAAAAATGAACGGCAGCTTCTGCCAGTGCCTATATAATAAGATTTCTGCTTACTCATAATTGTTATCCATTCGTTGCTCTCCATACACTAATTCCTGTCCTCCTAGCATTAAGAGACCATCAAAGCACAATCAGCTTTTTAGCCTATAAGATGTCCCTTCTGAAATACTCAGATGCCCTCAAAGGAAAATCAGCCCCAAATACAAGGCAGGCTCATTTTTATAAATATATCTGTTTTTTGTTCTCAAATCATGACCCATTAAATTTTGCTATATTTTGACTTATAAAATGCCTTCGAGGAAATTTGTTTTTATACTTTGTATGACTTTTTTGTTTTTCCTCATTGAGTGAGTTGGCCTGAAACATTAATTTCATCTTGCTAGTCCCACCCACTGAAACATAAGTGGACAGACAAAAATGATGAGAAAAGAAAGCCACCAGTTATTTATATAACTGGTATTTGCTTATCTGTTTATACACAGATAAATATATTTTATATAACATATGGTTTAAAACAAACAGATCAAAATATCTTGGAAGAGTAAGAAACTGTGCAAGAAAAAAATGAAATGGCAAGTAACATTTCTAGAAATCCATGACAGTACTATAATAAAAGTGCATTCAAGAACCAAACATATAAGAATATAGCTATTTTAAATTAAATTTATAGTAACAAATGAAAACCTAATTGAAACTGTGAGAGATGAAGTTGGAATATTTTCCCGGAAAGATAGCAAAAGACAGTAGAAAACAGGGAAAAGTTGATCTAGAAGAAAAACATTAAAAATAGGTTGTAAATATGGAGAGGGCAAAATAATAATAATTCAACTTTTGTTTTTAGCTCAAAGAGACAAAATGCCAGAAAGAGTTTCACTTGTAAACTTACAAGAAAAACTAGACAGACTGCAAATAAACAGCTTCTCTTGAATCTATCAGAAAACTGAGCACACAGGGCAAACAAACAATGTGAAGTAGGGAAGTGAGTCATGAAAAGCACCTGAATGCACAAACAGGCACTGAGCATTTGCTTATCTTGGACAAATGCCAATGAATGACATACAAGCCAAAAAGGAGTTTCAAGTGGAAATTATTAATGAATTGCAAAAGGCCAAGTATGGACTAAGGTGAAAGTATAAAACCACTGGGAGAGATAGTCATGGCAGGTTTCACGTACTCCTGCAGGCTTTTTTCTTTAAGAACCCATCTCCCCAGTCCCTTCTCAGATGTTCACAGGGAAGATGAAGAAGTATCCTCAGAAAGCTTTTGCCATAGAGTTGACTATGGAGTGGAATAACAGTCATCTCTAAAATTCTATCAAGAACCACTATTGTATCTTCCCTAGTCTGTATGGCAGAGTTCATTAAAACACAAAGCCTGAAGGCACTGGTGGAAACCCATTGCCACTTGAGGAGGGGAACAGGAGAAGAATTTAAACTGTACTTTTTGAAGAGGAACACAGATACATATTATATCCAGAATTTCATCTGAAGGAGGAGCCAAAACACTTAGAAAGATGCAATACTCCTGAGATTCACTTTTTCAGTGCCTTCCTAAGACTAAGACCTAAACGGTGCATCAGAAAATGCACCCCCCAGCTCACAAAACGACACTAAAATATCACAAAATAAAATCAAAGCAGCAATGGAGTACAGGGGAAAAATACTGCAAGGAATAGCTCACTCCAGGGACTGGCACAGAGTTAAGACAAAACCTAAGCGGCAGAGACAAAAAACAAGACACACAGACACACTTACACACACACACACACACACACACACACAAACACAAATACAGATATCAGAATATGCTGGCCTATACAACATGTCAAAATTTCAGCTGAAAATTATGAGGCATAAAAAGATGAGAATTAATATAATATTAAAATACAAGGTAATATAAGAATCAGGCTCATATGTAAGACATATGGTAGGAATAAAGAAAACAAGTTTAAAATAACTACGAGAGGTTAAAGACTCTATTGAGAAAAAAGCAAACAACATGCAAGATCAAATAGATTATTTTAGCAGAGATATGTAAATGAATAAAATCTCAAATAAAAATGTTAGAAATTAGAAACACAGTAGCAGTCATGAAGAAATCTCAGAGACCACTGAAAAGAAGTACAAAAGTTTCCAAAACTTGGCATATATTAGTCAAGCTTTTGTAAACCAGTGAGTAAATCTTAAATGTAGCCACAAGGGGAAAATTACGTGCTACATTCCAAAGAACAAGTATAAGAATTTCAACAGACTTCTTCTATGAACTCATGAGAGCAAGAGGACAATAGAAAGAGTTCTTTTACAGTGCTGAAAATTAAAACAAAATGAAACAAAACAAAAACAGAATTTTATACCCTGTAAAAATACTCCTTAAAAGGAAAAAAGGAAAAAAAGACTTCCTGAGAACAAAACATAAGAAATCTCATTAACAGAAGATCCATTCCATGAGAAATGTTACAAGAAGTCCTTCAGACAGAAAAAATAAGATATAGGCTGGAAGTTTGAATATATACCAACAGAAGAAGATTACTGGAAATGGAATAAATAAAAGTAAAATAAAATATCTGGTTATTCTCATTATTTTTATACTTCAAAATGCAACCAATTAATTAAAGATACAATAATAACAATATACTGTGTGTATAGCATGTGCAAAAGGGAAATGCATGACCACAATGTCACAGGTGTGGGAGAGGAGTTGGGAAGATATTGCGATAATCTCCATATACTATATGTAAAGCAGTATCCTATTATCTGAAAGTGACCTTAGATGATTTAAACATGTATATTTTGTATCCTGGGACAATCACTAAAAAGAAAAAGAAAGAAGTATAAATGAGAAATATAAAATGAAATTATAAATATACACAATTAAAATTGGAGAAGGTAGAAAAATATATATATTTATAAAAAAACAAATGCAAATAACTAGCCAGATGGTAGAATTTGATCTATGTTGATAATTACTTTTGATATGAATAATATAAATACATCAATTATCAGGTTGGGCACAAAATCAAAACTCAACTGTAAGCTTGTATACTTTCAGAGGTGACTAAGGATACATGAAGGCTGAAAGTCATGTGGTATCTTGGATTGGTTCCTGGAACAGAGAAAGGACCCATTAAAAATGAATTGCATAAGGATAAAAAATAAGCTAAAAAAGACAAAAGTTCATTATTTGTATAATGGAAATTACAAGAAAGGAAACATTTTTGCTTTATATAACAAAGTCATATAGTTGTTTTACTTATTTAGTTTATTTGAATATATAAATTTGATAAAAATTAAATTAGCAATATTAGAGAAGCAGAACTTCAGAAATGGTTGAGTGAGGAGCTCTGAAATCTTTTCCCCACAAAGTAATTATTAAACTGAAAAAAAAATTCAAAAGATAACCATTCTGGATCTCTGGATGTTAATCAGTGGCATATAAAAATTTAAGAAGCACTTATTCAAGAAAACTTGTTAGAATAGTGGAAGTGTGCAGTGTTTTAGATTGTGGCTGCTCACATACCCTCTCACTCACCTCCCCCTCCTTTGTGCAGTAGTTCTACCACTGTAGGGTAGGCCAGGAGGATCTGTAACTAGTCAGTCAGGGAGACTGATTTGACTTGGTGGGACTTTGGGGGGGAACAAAAAAACAACACCTTTTTTCCAGGACACTGATGAAAATGATAGTGATTTCAGTGAGAAACAATCAGGGAATGCAAATATTGCAGGAAACCTGAAGACAAGATACTGATTGAGGCAAGAAAGCAAACACGGGTCCTCCAGAAATTTCATAGGGAGGCACAGGTCGTAAGACACCCATAGTAGATGGTGATGGTTAGGTTTATTTGTCAACTTGACTAGGCAAAGGTATCCAATTATGTAACCAAACAGTAAGCTAAACACAGTGTTGCTGTGAAGGTATTTTATAGATATGGTTAACATCTACAATCTGCTGACTTTAAAAAAAGAGCAAATAACAAAAAGAGTAAATAACAGAATTCTCAGAGAAGAAGAAAATCTACCTTAAGACCATGGCATTTAATCCTATTGGAGTTTCCAGCCTGCTCCTAGCTTGCCCTACAGATTTTGGACATGTTAGCCCCCACAATTATATGAATGAATTCTTTAAAATAAATTCTCTTTCTCTCTCTCTGGATAAATAAATAAGCTCTCTCTCTCTCTCTCTCTCTCTCTCTCTCTCCATAAAATATCTGTCTCTACACACACACACACACACACACACACACACACACACATCTATATATCTATCTTATTAGTTTTCTTACTTTTGAGAACCATGATGGATACACAGACCTAAGCTCTTAAACTCTTACTCATTCCTGGGGATCTGGATTTATATATGTCCAAGGTTGCACACACATTTATGACAGTCCTAGTTATCTACTGGTACCTGACTGAATTTGAAGTATTGCTTCCATAGATGATAAAACATGGTGTAGTTTTGTAAACTGCCTAACCCTTAGCTGTGTTCCTCACCCATACACAGATCTGTTGACAAATGATATAACCCTTAGTGCAAGTTATTTAAGCATACCCTCTGACTAATTGTTGGTTGAATACTTAGCTAATCTGACCCTAGGTAGAACCCTAGGAACTCATGTCTGAAAAGCTAAAAACAAGAAAACAAAACTGAATCATAGGCATTACTGATGTTAGGAGAGACCACAGAACTATTCCCACCCAGTCATTAAACAAATTTTAAAAAAATAAAAACAAAACATAACTGGTATGGTTTGAACATTGGCCCCCTCCAAATCTCAGGTTGAAATTTAATCTCCAGTGTGGCACTATTGAGAGGTGGGGCCTTTAAGAGGTGATTGGATCATGAGGGTTCTGTCCCCATGAGTGGATTAATTCATTCATGGGTTACTGGATTAATGAGTTATCATGGAAGCGGAACTAGTGGCTTTACAAGAAGAGGAAAAGTGACCTGACTGTCATGTTAGCATGCTCAGCCTCTTTGCCATGCGATGCTTTGAGTTACCTTGGGATGTCACATAGAATCACCATCAGCAAGAAGGACATCACCAGATTCACCACCTGGGCATTGAACCTCACAGCCTCTATAACTGTAAAAAATAAATTTCTTTATAGATGACCCAGTTTCAGTTATTTTGTTATAAGCAACAGAAAATGGACTAAGGCAATAACAAAAAACAGAAACACAACACTAGCTTAGAATAGGGAATAAGAATTCACAGTTGCTGTAATATTTCATATTAAGTGGCCAGATTTCAAAACCCAGTGCTATACAAAAAGAAATAGGGATGTGTAATCAGTATACAGAAAATAAAAATCAATCAATAGAAACTATCTCCTAAGGGCTCCAGATATATGTAGCACATCACAGAAAAATATATCAAAGCAGCTCTTACAAATATATTTAAAAGCCTCAGAAATTCTTATTAAAAGAGGTAAAGATTAGTATGATGTCAATAGGTTATCAGAGGACAGCAATAAAGATATACATAAAATAATTAAATGGAAATTATGAACCTGAGATGTTCAATAACTAAAATTTAAAAATATACCAGAAAGGCTCAATGGGTGATTAGAAATGGCAGAAAGAAGAATTCAGAGAATATGAAGATATGTGTGTGTGTGTAGAAATGCACATACCAAAGAAAAAAATTGAAGAAATAAATATTAATAAAACTGAACAGAACTTTAGTGGCTGGTGAAATATCATCCAACATACCAACACATGCATAATGAGAGTCCTAGAAGGAGAGAAGTTAAAGGGAGAAAAAAATAATAAATACTGGCAAAAATTTCCTCAATTTGATGAAAAGCATTAGTCTACACATTCAAGAGGATGCAAATTATAATCCTGAAATCATACTGTAAGATAAAAATATTTTACTAGAAGCAAATAGAGGCATTTTATAAAGATAATGGGATAAATTCATTAGGAATTTATACTTTTTATAAACATACACCCACACATATTTATATACACACTCAACAAATGACCTGAAAATAATATGAGGCAAATCTGGCAGAATTTAAAGAAGAAATAGCCCCGGTGTGAACATCACACACCGGGGCCTATCATGGGGAGGGGGGAGGGAGGAGGGATTGCATTGGGAGTTATACCTGATGTAAATGACGAGTTGATGGGTGCAGCACACCAACATGGCACAAGTATACATATGTAACAAACCTGCACGTTATGCACATGTACCCTACAACTTAAAGTATAATAATAATAAATAAATTTTAAAAAAATAAAAAAAATAAAAAAATAAAGAAGAAATAGCAAATTGAACAATAATATTTGGATACTTCAATAACTCACTCTCAGTAATACAGAAAACAAATAGAATTGAGAAAGGAAACAGACACTTTTGCAACACTATCAACCAACTTGACCTAATGTCATTGCACCCAACAACAGCAGAATGAACATTCTGTTAAAGTGTTCAGAAAATATTTTTTGAGAATAGTCCACTTTTAGGGTTTTAAGACAAGTTTCAATGCATGTAAATGGATTGAAAGTCATTTAAAAATTGTTTTTACTACAACCAAATCAAATTAGAGATCAATGGCAAAAAACAAACAAACAAACAAAAAACTTACATCATCTTCAAATATTCACAGATTAAATAAAATACTCCTAAATGAGCCATAAACCCAGATAATTCATAAGAGAGGTTAGAAAATATTTTTATCTTAGTGAAAATAAATATATCAAAATGCAAGGACTGTAGTTAAATCAGTGCTCAGCAGGGAAGTTTGGCTTTAAACACCTTATCTTAGTCCTTTTGTGCTGCTATAACTAAATATCTCATAGTGGGTAATTTATAAAGAATAGTTGATTTTCTCACAGCTCTGTGGACTGGGAAGTCCAAGATCATGGTGCTGACAGATTAGGTGTTGGTGAGAGATGTTTTCTGCTTTCAAAATGGTGCCTTGTTGCTGTGTCCTCACACGGTAGAAGAGGTAAATATTGTGTTCTCACAGGGCAGATGGACAAAAGAGAGCAAAAGGTACAAACATTTTCAGACGCAATGGAAGGGACAGAAGGACAGAGGGAAAGAAGATAGCTCTCTAAAGGCTTTTTTACAATGTCATTAATAAATTCCTAATAATTTTTCCAAAAAGGTCTGCTTCTAATACCATTGCTGTGATGATTAAGTTTTAATATGAATTTTGAAGCAGCACAAACATTCAAATCATAACATGCCTCATTAGAAAACAAAACAAAACAAAAGATCTCAAATCAATAACCGAGGCTTCCAAATTAGGAGAAAACAAAACCTAAAGCAAGAAGGAAGAAGTAATATCAGAGTACAAATCAAATATATACAAAACAGAAAACAATAGAGAAAATCAATAAAATTAAAATTAAGGGTTTTTAAAATAAAAAATGGTCAAATCATTAGTTAAAAAGAGGAAGGAAAAAAAAAAAGAGAAGATACAAATTAACCAAACTGCAAAAGAGAAGATTTCATTGCAGATCTTACAGAAATTAAAATAATAAAAGGGACTATTATAAACAAATGACACAACTTAAAATAATAGGAAAAATTCTTCAGAAAGACAAAATTACCAAAATCAACTCAAGAAGAAACACCTAAATTTTGTCAATATAAAAATAACTTTAATAATTAAAAATCCATCCCAGACCCACATAAATTCACTAGTAAATTTTATCAAACATTTAAAGAAGAGATAAACCAAATCCCATAAACTCTTCCAGAAAACAGAGTGATGAAGCTTTCCCATCTCATTCAATGAAGCTTGTATTGTAGTGACACCATTCAGAGAGACACATCACAGGTAAAGAAAACTATATACTTATATTTTCCATAAGCATAAAGTCAAAAATCCTCAAGAAAATATCAACAAAGAGAATATATATAGCAACATAAAAATATGTTAATACATTGTGGTCAAATGGAATTTATTCCAGAAATTCCAGGCTGTTTTAACTTTAAAAAATCAATCTATGTAATTAACTATGTATTGACAAACATAGTAAAGAAAAACAATATAGGCATCTCAATATAAGCAGAAAAAGTAATTAAAGATTCAATGTTTATCTGCGATAAAAATAATTTCTTACCCATTAGAAATAGAAGTGGCATTCTTTGATAAAGGTTATGTTTGAGAACCATTAGCTGTCATCATACTTACTGATGAGAGACTAAAAGCTTTACCAATAAGATCAGGAACAAGGCAAGGATATCTTTTCTCATCATGCCTATGCAGTTTTGTCCTAAAGTCCTAGCTAGTGTAATAAGTTAAGAAAAATAAATTAGAGCCATCAAATAATAAAGGAAGAAATAAAACCATCTCTTATTAGGAAGAACAAGATATTCTATAACAAATTTTCAAGTAATTCACCAAATATTACTACAACAAGTTTAGCAATTTTGTAAGATACAAAATATAAAAAATTCACTGTATTTTATATACCATTATAGCATAGACCAATCCACCCAAAGATTTATACACAAATATTTTTAGCAGCATTATTCATAATCGTCAAAAAGTGGAAATTATCTGAATGTTAATGCATTGGTTAGTAGATACCCAAGAAATGTTATATCCACACAATCAAATATATTCAGCAACAGGATACTTTTGATACATGTTGCAATATGGATGAACCTCATATGCTAAGGAAGACAAATGCAAAAAACCACATATTGTATGATTCCATTTATATTAAATGTCTACAAAAGCCAAATCTGTATTGAGAGAATAGACTAATGTTCATCTGAGTGTGGAGATGAAACTGAGAGGTGAATTCAAGTAATACAAAGGTTGTGAGGTGATGGTTGCTCAATGCAGTAAATTTACTAAAAATACCTTAAAACTGTTAAGTTGTATTTTTAAAATTTAAAATGGGTGAATTTTATGGTGTATAGACTACTTAACCAAAATGCTCTTATAAATTAAACTAACTTTTAAAAAACAAGCAAAACAAAAACAAGCCAACAAACTGCTGGTTTGTTTTGGAGACAGGGTCCCACTCTCACCCAGGCTGGAATACAGTGACGGGATCTCAGCTCACTGCAGCCTCGACCTCTCCAGGCTTAGGCAATCCTCCCACTTCAGCCTCCCGAGTGGCTGAAACTACAGGCACAGGCCACAACGTCCCGGTTAATTTTTTTTTTTTTTTTTTTTGTATTTTTTGTAAAGAGGTGGTTTCACCATGTTGCCCAGGCTGATTTCTAACTCCTGTACTCAAGCTGTCCACCAAACTTTGGCCTTCAACAGTGCTGGGATTACCAGCGTGAGCCACCATGCCCAGTCAAAAACTTTTAAACAACAACAAAAAAGTTTTTCTGGGTGAGTGTTAAATGACAAATCTTTTATTTGAAATATACATTTCGCGTATTTAGTGATTTTAACATTCTCTCTGCGTTTTGTTATTGCTGATGCATCTGATATTTGACTTCTGATATTTACCAAACATGGAAGAACCCTCACAATCCCCTGCCCCTCACATTTTCCCTATCCCTTTCGATTGCGACACAAATTACACACCAGTCTTTGGAATTATTTGGATCATTGTTCTCATTTCTTCAGATCTGCACCTTCCCAACTACAAATATTTTCATGCTAAATCATTTTGGATGTTTTCTTATGGTTTTTACTAATCAAACTATTTGTCACTTTTTTTTTGAAGAATACTCAAAACAGGTCAAATATTCTAATGAAATTAGCACTAATTTATTAGAAGTAAATAAATGAAAGACTGAGTGGCATTTTAGTTGTTCTCGGAGCATTAATGAATCAGAGCTGTGAGGTTAGGAGGCCTTATCAGAAAAGTCAGTATGAGGGTATTACTGTCCATTTCATGCTACTGCATTTTATGTTGTCATTGGTTATCAGTGTAACAGTTTTTATTATTTTAATAAGGTAACAGCACAGCTTCATTCTTTGTTGGAACCAAACAAAATAATGAATATCGATAAAGCAGTAGCATGTGTACAGAGAAATAATTATTTTAATGCTCAGTTGATGCCATGCACAATTTATCACTGATTACTGGGGAAGGTACAAGTAAAACTTTGTTTCTATGAAAATTAGTTCCACATGTGACTCAATGAGGAGATGACAGAAGAAACATTTTGAATTAATTTGAATTATATTTGAATATTTAAAAAAATTATTTTGGTCTTCTATGTTTCATTGAAGTCCAGTGCAATCCAGACAATTTGGAGACGGTTAATCCTCTCAAGAAGCCAAACAACACATGCTCAGTATTTTAAATTATTTTCCCCCTCAGATAGAATTAACTATTTGATTATATAAGCACTGAAGATACAGGATTAAGGATCTGTTAACAAGAGAGTGCGTGTGTTGAGCTGAAGTAGCAAGATCTTTTATTATAAGCTTAATAAAGTGTTTTACTGTGCATTAGTCATTATATATATATATATAAAACTCTGAAGCATATGAAATCTGTTTTTATATATCAAAATAAGAGAACATTGTCCACTCCCAATGGTTTAACGTAGCTGTATACTCACTGTATAAAATATGAAAGAAAACAACCAAATTGCATTTATTTTAAAGTGAGAATTCATATTAATGCATTTTTTAAATCTAAAAATACAGAAGTCTCAGTAAAACCAAATATTTAGCAAAATATATGTCTCTACAAAGAAGCATATAGGACACTTTTATTTTTGTGGTCTTTGTGAATAATTTTTAGTGCCAGTGCAGAGAATATCACATTTAATTAAAAACAGGTAAACAGACCGGGCGCAGTGGCTCACGTCTATAATCCCAGCACTTTGGGAGACTGAGGTGGACAGATCACTTGAGGTCAGGAGTTCGAGATCAGCCTAGCCAACATGGTGAAACCCTGTCTCTACAAAAAATACAAAAATTAGCCAGTCATGGTGGTGGGCCCATGTAATCCCAGCTACTCTAGAAGCTGAGGCAAGAGAATCACTTGAACCCGGGAGGTGGAGGGTTGCAGTGTGCCAGAATCGTGCCACTGCACTCCAGCCTGGGCTACAGAGTGAGACTCCATCTCAAAAAAAAAAAAAAAAAAAGAAAGAAAGAAAGAAAAAAAAAAAAACAGATTAACAATAATTATGCCTTAAGGAAATGCATTTAAAAGTCATTTGCTTGGAAATATTTATTTTATTAATATTCTAGTATTAGTATTCTTAAATAACATGAAAAAGTAAGAAGAGGAGAAGAAAGAAGAAAAAGAAATCAACAGCAAAAGTAAAATACTTTAGTAACTGTTCCAGATAATAGGGTAGGAGGATAGGAATTTTTTATATTATCATCTGGGCATGTCAACAGTAAATATTAAAATTATGTGAAGATGGAAGTTAATGTTAATTTAAAACATAAAATTTCATAAAATTCCTCCTATGCATATATACTAATTTTTATGTACCTTCTGAGAAATCTTTTCCTTTAGTAGTCCTATTCTCTCAAGAATAAAATCTTTGTTTATTGATAATGTTGACTGAAGATGCCACTATGGATGTTTAAATGTCAAAATGGTGCAAGGTTCAAGGTAATCTTTTAAGGTGATTTCTTGAGAATAAAATTGAGCATGAAATTGCAATAAATTATTACAGAGATATAGAAACAACTAAAAACAACATTTAAAAAAACCTTCATTAATATCCACACAAGAATCAATTAAACCAAGGGACCATTAAAACAAAATAAAACACATATTTCTCTTAAGAGAAAGAAAATTCATGAGACAGAGACAACACTAATTCTTGGAACAAACGATTTCTTCATTGGCTCCTTTTTTAACATCTTGCCTTCTACAGATTCTGTACACAGCTATGATGTATGCCACAAGTGAGCAGGAAGTGAGCCTTAGTGAATATGAATAAAGATGTTTCTTTTGGTTACAAGTACAGGAAAGTGTAAGATGTCAGTTACCTCTGAGATGAGAAAGAATGCCAGCTGAATAATTTCATGGACTCCCTTTGTGTCCAAAAGGCTTCATATCATGCTTTTCTATATCACTTGAGGGAAGCCAAGAGACAGATTAAACTTTGTTAAATTCTCTTTTTGAACAGCTATGTCACTGTTCATTTGAAACTCCAGATTGGACCACAATCTACATAGATGACTCTAGACTTTTTAAGGCAAGAAAAATTCCTTCACTTATTTCAAAAGATCCCATTATAACCCCTATAAAAACAGTTCAAGCCCTGAAGCATGAAATTTGATTGCCAACTCATCTACGTTCATTGCTCCCTACACAGTATCATGATAATGTATCCTTGAATTTTATTGAGAGATTTATTTCCACTACAGATTAAAAACCAGCCATTCTCTTCAGAAATACATTTGCCACTATCTTCTTATAATAGAGAGAACTTTGTTAAGAGCATTTAATGTGACTGCATCTGGGTACAAGTTTGTTTATGCATTTGGAAACCAGGAATACCACAGTGATACTTTATGGCATTTGTAAAACTCCACAGAACAGAGAGCTATTTGCAGAACTATTCAGCATCCAAAAGACACACATGAATATCATATTCGTGCAACAAAAATGGATCCATTGTAGTATGTCCACATCAATAGGTTTACCAGTCCCAGTTCCAGAAATCTAAGTTTGGAGATACAAATTCAAATATATGTGGGACTAGGAAGCCTCCTTTCCTAACTAGAAGAAAACAACATTTTTTTCCAAGTGTTAGAGTTGAAGCCATTATTAATGGTGTTCACTCTCAGCATATTTAACTAATCTTAATTTGCAACAGAAGAGATTGGTATTTATCCTCAGGAAGAAATGGAAAACTTCTAATGCTGGAGTTTCTAGCTACTGGAATAAAACAAATAAATAAACTAAATAAAACCATGCATATTAAAAAGGAAGATTTATGGGCAATATGATCTTGTATGTAGAAAATTTTGTGAATTTATGAAAAGATAGTAGTCTTAAAACAATTTTAGCAAGATTGCAGTACTCAAAGTAAATATTTAAGAAACAATTGTAGCTATAATCTCTAGAAATGAACAAGTAGAAAATAAAATTAAGAAACAATTCCTTTCCAATAGCCTCAAAAATTATAAAATATGAATAAATCTGACAAAAACTGTGAAAGACTCGTACCTTACAAATTGCAAAGCATTGCTGAGGCAAATTAATAAAAAACCAAATAAAGGCAAAGTTATAACATGTATATAGATTAGAAAAGTCAATATTGTTAAAATAACAGTTCTCAAATTTATCTGTGGATTTAGTGCTACATAATTGCAAAATCACAGAGAATTTTTTTTTGGCAAAAATTGACAAGTTAATTTTAGACATATTTAGAAATGCAAATGACCTACACATTACAGTAAATATGGAAAACCTAATTTGAAGGACTTACACTTTATAATTTCAGATTTCCTAATGAGCAATTGTAATAAATATGGTATGGTATTTTCATGAAGATGGATGAATGGCTTAATAGACCAGAATTTGGCTTACTCATATATGGCTAATTGATTTTTGTCAAAGATGTCAAGGTATTTCACTGGGAGAAGGATAGCCTTTCAACAAGTAATGCTGGAACAATATTTGGTCATTGTGTGTCATACTGACACACAATTGCAATTGAATACATCTGAGAATGTCTTTAGGACCTCCTGAGGCTGTGCCACACATGCATCATTAACCTTGGCAAAATAAACCTTCTAAATTGATTGAGATTGGTCTCAGATATTTTTGGGTTCATAGATGCATGAGGCAAAATGATAATTTAAGAAGCCCACTACCATGTTGCTCCTTGGGTCTTGAAGTCCTAGTTGGTCTGTTTTCTTCTTGTTACCTTTTAGAGTTTTCTTACGTTTGTTTTATATAGATATTAACGTCTACATTTTAGCTGTACCTAGTGAAAGGAATAGTAAAACATATGTACTCTATCTTTCTATAAGTGGATATCTCTTCGTTCTTAAGGTTTTATACATTTTAAGGAGACCTCAAACAGCAATCAATATGTGTAAGCTATACACTGGTTTGGTTTAGAATGTGGGGACAACTCAAAGCCAAGGCTTCCAGGTCATAGGTAGTTAAGAGACAAAATGTTGCATTCTTTTGGGTCCTCGATTGCCCTTTCACTAAATACAAAATTTACATGTGAGAGGGAGCAGAGGAATAGTCACTTATGACTCAGTCTGACTTAGTGAATTTGCATTTTTACATAAGCAATAAGGCAGAGGAAGCAATCAGATATGCATTTGTCTCAGGTGAGCAGAGGGATGACTTTGAGTTCTGTCCTTCGTCCCACACTGGTGACGATAAGCTATCAATCTTCATTGTCAAGGTTAAATTCAACATAACCATTTCAGAGTAAAGATCTTGAGGACCACAAGGAATTTCCTTGTAGGCAAATTGTAAGGGAGGTATATAGCTTTTTTATCTTTGCAGCCATATTATTTAGGAACAAAATGGGAGGCAGGTTTGCCTGATGCAGTTCTCAGCTTGACTTTTCCCCTTTGACTTAGTGATTTTGGGGTCCCGAGATTTACTTTCTTTTCACATACTCTGCAGAAGTTATTGGAGAAACCAATGACCTAGAAAAGCCAAAGTTGCAGACAAAAAAAAAAAAAAAACAAAAAAACAAACAAAAAAAAACTCCCCCAAAAGCCTGCTCTCTTTAGTTGAAGAAACAAACAAACAAACAAAAAAGGCAGCCTGACAAGTGCAGATCTTTTCAACAATAATTGCTGTGCTCCAGATAAACACTGTAAAATAACTGTGGCACCACCCTCAACTAAAAAGGTCAAGCAGGGAGCCTAGATTTCCACTGTCACCACGTTGTAATGAGGTGAACCACACTAATTACAGAGTGCTATCAGAGGAGGAAGAATGGAGATCAAGAACACTCATCACCACTGGGTGGTAACAAGGACTGTCCCTTCACAGTGTCCGAGTAGACAAGGTGGGCACCCTGGACTTCTGCCCCAACCCTGGAGGTAGTGAGCCAGCCCTCACCCTTCTCACTGGGAGGTGTCATGGTAGGACCTGTGGAGAGTCAATATTTCAACCTCATTTAGCAGCAATGACAGTAACCTTCACTGCTGTAGTATCAGCGGAGGCCACATGAAGAGTAATAATGAGGCAGTCCTTGTTCATCAACCAAAGTGGCATTAGTGAAGGCCAAGTGAAAAGCATGAGCTCTGATCTCAAAACCAACAATAATAGCAAGGTGCCATTTTTCCTAGAGGCAACTGTCAACAGAAGCCAAATGGAAAACCTAGACTTATTTCCTCACCTGTCTGTAAGGAGGTCGCATTACCCTTCCCTAGCTGGACCAGACAAAGAAAGACTGCTAAAGTTCAAGGTTTAAGTAGGATCCAGGGTCTCACATCATATTACTCAAAATGTTCAGGTTTTAATAAAAAATCTTTCATTATTCTAAGAAACAAGAAGACTTCTAATTACTAAAAAAATGACAATTAATAGAAGCTGAAGCTTAGGTAAAATAGTAGAATTATCTCAAAAGGATTCAATAGCAGTCATCATAAAAATGTTTCTGTGAATAATTATGAACATTCTTCAAATAAATGAAAAAAAAACAGAAGAATCAAATGAGAAGCATAACACTGAAAAAAATATAATAACTTAAATTTTTAAAAACTCACTGAGTGGGCTCAACAGCAGAATGCAGAAAACAAAAGTGAGTCAGTGAACTTGATGCTAAAACAATAGAAATCATACAATGAGAATGACATTGGAAGCAAAACTATGAGTAAACACAGTAAGCTTTTCTTCTTTTCTTGAGTTTCCTAAATTATATTTGGCAGATGAAGCAAAAATCATAAAAAGTGTCAAATGAATCTGAAGTAAAAATATGAGTAAATACAGTAAGTTTTCTTTCTCTTGAGTTTTCTAAATTATATTTAGCAGATGAAGCAAAAACCATAAAATATGTCTAATATGGTTCTAAATGTACATAGGGGACATTTTTACACAATTCTATTATAAGTGGCAGAGGTTAAGGGCATGTAATGGGAGATAAGGTTTCTGTATATCATGTGAACTGGAAATATGGTGAAAACAGAAGACTGTGATAAGTCATGCATAGATAATATAATACCTACAGCAATCACCATAAAAGTTATATAAAAAGATACATTAAAATACTTTGGTAATTTAAAACAAAATTCTGAGGCATGTTTGATTAACTCATAGAAAGGTTAAAAAAAGCAGTGAAATGAAAACAAAGGGAACAAAGAAAAAATATATACCAATATAGGTCATATTCTGACCTTGAGACATCTCCAACAAATTTAAAAGAATTGAAATCCTACTAAATTGTTATCTGATCACAATTCAACCAAATTATAAATCAATAACAGAAAAATTACCAAAAGCCTCCAAATACCTGGAAAGGCACTCTGAAATTATTCATAGGCAAAGTGGAAGTCTCAAGGCAAATAAAACATACATCGAATTGAATACAAATGAAAATATAACATATCAAGATTTCTTGGGCACAGCTAAAGAAGTGCTCTAATAGAATTTATACCATTAAATGCTTACTTTAGAAAAGAGAAGAAGCCTTAAAAACAATATTCTCAGTTTCTACCTCAAGAAATTAGAGAAAACAGAGCAAAAATCAACCCAAAGAAGGGAGCAGGAATGAAACAATAAACACTGATACTCACGAAGTTTAAACAAAGAAAAATAGAGAAAATTAATAAGCAATCAAACAAACAAAACCTTGGTTATTTGAAATGGTTGATGTAATTGTCAAATCTATAGTAAGAGAGAGAAAGAAAAAGAGAAGGCAGAAGTCACTAATATTAAAAAGAAAACAGTGGATATAACTGCAGAACACGAAGGCATCAAATGAAATAGTAAGGGATTATTAAGAAAAACTCTAAAACCATAAATTTTACAACTGAGGTGAAATGGACAAAATTGAAAAAAGTAGAAAAAGACAACTCACCCAATATAAAACAAGTCATTTAAATGGTTCTATAACTATTAAAATAACTTTAATTCATAATTTCAAACTTCACATAAACAAAATTATCAGGCCCAAGTGATTTTACTGAAGAATTATACCAATCACTAAAAGAAGAATTAATACCAATACTCTATCATCTCTTCCAAAACATGTAAGAAGAAAGAGTTTATCAAACTCATTTTATGAAACTGGTATCATCCCAATATCAAAACCGGGTAAAAGTAGTATTAAAAACTCCAATACCAACATCTCTTATGAATAGCAATACAAAAAATTTTGACAAAATATAATCAAATACAATTGAGCTATATGTTTTTGTTCCAGACATGCAAGACTAGCTTGATATTTAAAAATAAAAAAAAATCTACAATATCAATTAGCCAAGCAAGAACAATCATGTGATATATCACTTAATGCAGAAAACACATAAGGCAAAATTCAATACCTATTTGTGTTAAAAATTTCACAAATCCAGGAATGGAAGATAATTTTCTAAACTTAGTAAGGAGCACCCATACAAAATCTCAAGTAATTTAATACTTAATAGCAAAAGAACTAATGCTTTCTCCCTAAGACTGTCCAAAAGGCAAGGCTTTCTACTCTAACTTCTGTTATTCAAAAAGCAGTACTGGAATTTCTAGGTAGTTCAATAAAGAAGGAAAATTAACAGTACATACATGGAGAAGGAAGAAATAAAAGTGTCCTTATTTCCAGATGATTTAAAGTTCCATGTAAAAAAGTCCAAGAAATCTAAAAAAGACACCTAGAATTAATAAGTGATTTTATGAAGATCTCAGTATACAAAATCAAAATTAAGAATCAATTGTACTTCTATACACTATCAACAAGCATGTAGAAATTGAAATTTAAAATAATACAATACTATCTACAGTGTTAAAAAGGAAAAAAGGTATATATTTAACAAAATACATATAGGACTTGTATTCTGAAGGCTACAAAATATTGATGAAATAAGTCAGAGAATATCTAAATAAATAGACACACCCTGCTCATAGGTTAGAAGACTCCACCAGTAAAGATGTCAATTCTCTTCAACTTGATATACAAGTCCAAGTAATTCCTGTAAAAATACTGGCATGAATTTTTTATAGTTATAGATGAGTTACTCTGAAATTTATATGGAAAGGTAAATGAACTGGAATAGCTAAAGTAATTATAAGAAAAGAAGAAGAAATTAGGAGAATTCTATTTACCTGATTTCAAGGTTTATGATATAGAGGAAGTAATCATGACTGAAGTATTGGTGGAAAAATAGTCACATAGGTAAATAGAGCAATAGAATGCCTACAAATAGCCCCACACAAGTCTGGCCAACTGCCATTTGCAAAAGTGTGAAAAAGTTCAATTTTGGAAGAATAGTTTTGTTAACAAATGGTGTTGGAGCAATTGTATATCCATAAGAACGAAAATGAACCTTGCTCTAAACCTCACACTTTACATAAAATTTAACTCAAATAGATCATATATTTTAATGTAAAATGTAAACTATGAGGTCTTTTAAAGATAACAGAGAACAAAATATCATTGGGACCTAGGGTTTGTTGAAGAGCTGTTAGGCATAAAACCAAATCCACCATCCATCAGAGGAAAAACTGAAAAATTGGATTTCATGAAAATTAAAGATGCACTATGAATGACCCTGTTAAGATGATGAAAGGATAAGTTACAGACTAGGAGAAAATATTTGCAAACAACTTAATCCAGCAGAGGACCAGTATCTAGAAGATGTAAAGAACTCTCAACATTCAACAGTAAAGCAAATGAAACAATCTGGCTGGAAATGGGCCAAAGACATGAAGAGATGCTTCAGTGAAAAGGGTATGTGTTTGTCAAATAAGCACATGAAAATATGTTTGACACCTGTTATTAGAGAAGTGCAAAGTAAGACAAATTATCACTACATGCTTATTAGAGCATCTAAAATAAAGCATAGTAAAAATTCCTCACCCTGGAGAACATCGGGAGAGACTAAGTCTCTCATACATATTTAGTGGGAAGGTAGTGTTACAGTCAATCTGGGGGGAAAAAATGACAATCTCTAAGAACACTAAATTTGCGATTACAGTGTCATCTAACAATTCCAATTCCAGATGTTTATCTCAAATATGTGAAAATATATGTTCACATAGAATCCCATGGATAAATGCTTACAGCAGTTTCATTTATTTTTTTGTTTGTTTGAGATAGGGTTTCTCTCTGCTTACTCTTGCCCAGGCTGGAGTGCCGTGGTACAATCTTGGCTCACTGTAGTCTTAACCTCCTGGGCACAGGTGATACTCCCACCTTAGCTTTTTGAGTACTTAGGACTTCAGGTGTGCGCCACCATGCCTAGTTAATATTTTATATTTTGTAGAGATGGTTTCTCACTACATTGCCTAGGCAGGTCTTTAACTTAAGCAATCCTCCTGCCTCAGCCTCCCAAGGTACTGGGATTACAGACATGAGACACCACAACTAACAAACAGTTTTATTTGTAATAGCTCAAAACTAGGAACAATGTAAATGTCCTTCAGTGGGGGAAAGGTTAAAATATTGTACATCCATACCATTAAATACTATTCTGCAATAAAAAAAGAATGAATCTATGAAAGAACTGGGATGAATCTTAAGGACATTACACTGTGTGAAAAAAGGCTCAAAAGATTACATATTTTATTATTCCATCTATATATATAAAACTGTAAAAATGTTCAAATTGTAGAGATAGAGAAAAAATTAGTGATTGCCAGGGATTTAGTATAATGGGGAAAGTGTGCCTTTAAATGAATAGCATAAAAGAGGCCTTTCTGTGATATAATTTTTCAGTATCTTGATTGTAGTGGTGATTACACAAATCTACACACATTGACAGGGAACTATATACGCACGTTATACCAATGTCAGTTATCTGGCTTTGATACTGTGCTGTAATAATATACAATATAACCACAGAGGAAACCGAGTGAAGAATACGTAGGACCTCTGCACTGTGTTTAGTACTTTCTATGAATCAATAATTATTTCAAAATAAAACATTTAAAAAAGAGTGAAGATTTGGAGTCATATGACACTTTTTGACTCAAGGAATTATTTTTAATTCTGTAAGTGGAGATGTAGTAGAAAGAAACAATTATCCAGAGTTTTATTCATATTCTACTTCGTTCAATAACATTGGAATTACTTAGCAATGGCAGGGATGACACTTTGAACTTTTCTTTCATTGTGACTCTGTACTCAAAGAACCTTGGTGTGCACAAGCCAGAAAATCTAACAACTGTCCTATCACCGTCTAGGGGCTGCTAAGCATCCCTTCTCCTAGGCTATTAACTTACACGCGTTTCTAACATATACACATGGGAAGGAAAGAAAATCTATACCAGAACAGAAGTAGATGATGGCAGTGATCCACTAATATCAAACAAGTGTTTTTATTATGCATTAAAAAGCGCTGTAAGCAATTATGGAAAGCAAGTCATAGTAAGTGTTTCAAATTTGTATATCCGTTCAGAGAATCACAAAGCAAGACAGCCGATATGAAATGAAGCTGTGTCTCTCCTGAGGGAAACAGAATCAATGCAATACATGAGAAAAAGTGTGTCATTGTTTTCTGGTTTTTTAAATATATATTTATTTAAGCATTGACTTTGGAACTTGGGCCGAGGTTTTGAATTTCTGCTCCACCATACTTTTTTCTCTCAATTCTCTGAAATTAGAAATTCAAATGCTTACTGTGAAAATTAATTGTAATTTCTAACAATCCTATATTGACACTGCTGCAAAAATAGGTGATAATCCAGTTTAGTGGGTTTTCTATTTTTAAGTTGTAAAACAACAAAAATTGTATGTGTATACTACCTTTGAAAAATACTAAAACACACAAAAAGTAATTATAAACTTCATAATACTTTATTTTTAATGGTTGGTAGTAGTAGAATGTCTTCTTGGAGCCATTCGGTGTAACTCCTAGAAGTAACCACAACTGAACATTTTGTGTTACGTATGTTGTTTCACATTTTACAGGAATATGTGATTTCAAATAAAAGAGTTACTAGAATTCTGTTTAAAAATACCCATTAATGGTAGTCCTTAATACAGATTCTTCAAAAGTTATGCTACTATTCCCATGAAGACTCACTCTAAAATTTATAATATTTGAGTAAGATTAATAATACATATGTATAATCTTGTATTTGAAATAAACATTCTTATCAATTTTTATCATATAGATATGAATTGATACATGCTTTTTAAATTTATATTTTGTGCAGTTAATAATAACTTACCCCTTTCCTAGTGTGCATATATCTACCTATTTGATTTCAATGGCTATATAATTTTTAATAATAGATATAGCAAATTTTATTTAACAATTCTTCTTTTGATGGGCATTCAGCTTCTTTGTAAGTCATGCTAATAGGGTTTAATAAACATTCTAATACATTACTATCACAGAATCCTTAGGGTGTCATGTTTTTGGTTGGAAATCTCTGTGGCCAGTGTTGCCTTTGCCCAGGTTTTGCTTGGGCCCGCTGGGCTCATTCCACTCACTCAGCCCAGCAGGAACACTCGGCTCATGCTACTGGCCTGTATCCCACACCTGCCAAGGGCAAGCCAAGTGTAGAGTGGCAAGGGTTGTGTGAGTGAGCACGGGGTCCAGACACTGCACACAGCCAGGTGTGCTGGCTGTGGTGAGGCAGACACCTTCAGGTGTCTGTTCCTGCAAGGCTGCTGCTAGAGCAGGCATATGGCAAGCTGCTTCCACTGTGGGTACTGGAGAACATGGTGGCACAAGGAACCTTGCAGATGCCACACACCATAGAGCCCCAAAGAGAGTACCACAGCTCTGGCTTGGGGAGCTTTTACATTTAACCTCCCTGAAGGGCCACAGCTCTTCTTTCCTTCTCACTTCTCTCCTTCTTGTCACCTACAACATGGCAAGTGAAGGTGGGGGGCGGGAGGTGTTCAACCCTGTTTGTGTTACAGTGCTTTCATTCCTGCCATTCAGCGCGTCCCAAGTTCTTGTTCCATGTCCAGGAAGAATGAGGTATGCGGAGAACTGGAGGGTGAAAAAGGCAGAAAGGAGCTTAACTGAGCAACAAAACAGCTCTTAGGACACCTGAAGTGGGTAGATACTATCTGCAGACCACAGGTTGTCCCAACTAGTGTCCAGCTCTCAGCAGAGAGGAGATCCATGGGCAGTTCCTTTCCACAGGCAAGTCGTCCTGAAAAGTTGAGGAGATCTCAAGTGAGTAACTCCTTCCTGCAGCTGGTAGTATCAAAGTCTGGGTGATTCTGGCTGAGTCCAGGGTTTTTACGGGCTCTGAAGGGAAGAAATGCCTACTGATTGGTCCATGGGCAGCCATGGGCCAACCTGGAAAAAGCACTATAAGTTCTCACTCCAGGCTGTGGATTCCACCCAGAACTGGAAGCCTGCCCCCCAGGCTTCAGGCTGTCCTTGGCTTGAAGGTGGGTTTTCACTGGGGACCTGCCCCTTTCTGCCCAGGAACCTGTCTGCCTCACACCATCAACATGCCTTCCACGGTGCCCAGGCTGTTCCTGCTGAGAGGTTCCTATAGGTCCAGGTTGAGCTGCCCTCAGCACCCCTCACCAGCCTCCCTTTTGTGCTCGTTAGCACCCAAAGTCTGGAGGGGCCTCAGGCAGCAGGGGGCTTGTGTGTCAGCACTGCCCTGGGTACACACGCACAACCTGCCAGGTTGCAACAGCGCCCAGGCTTGGCTACAACTTTGCTCCACAATCGGAGCTGACTCCAGGGTTGGGAGAAGCTAGGGAGTGGGAGCAAGCACTTCTCAGCCTGCATGGAGAGGGAGGGCTTCCTGGGCTCTAAAAAGCACAGGGATGCCCAAGTCTGGAGCCACGGCTAGGTTGCTGTAGTTGTGCCCAGAAGGACAAGTCTCTTGCCCCACTGACTCGTAAGTGGGTGAGGCTCCTGCCTGTTCCTAGCCCCCACCAGCTCCCTGAGTGCACAGCCCTGGCCTTGTCTCCCCCGCTGTAGGTGGCATCTTCACAGCAGCCACTCCAGAATGGTCGCTGCTGCCATCATTACCACCACAAATACAGTGTGGCTGAGTCTTCAAACATTATTTTGAATTTTCTATCTATTAAATTAGCATGAAAATTATTTCCACATATTTTAGCATGAAAATTATTTCCACATATTCTAGATCTCACAAAACATGCTATCCATGTGCCATGCTTTAGAAATGATTTTAAAAATAAAGTTACAAAAGAGAAAAAATACATGTCATTAATAGATTGAAGACCGCCTGTAATAATAATTCTTTTAAAGGAATTAAGGAATTAACTTGTTTCACGTTAAATGAACAACAAACCAGAAACTAAATTAATTTAGCAATGTCTTGGTGAACAATGAATGGAAGAATACATTCCTAATACTTATAAATAAATTTGTCTCTCATCAAAAATTCATATCATATTGAGTATCAAATCCAGGAGTCATTTTCATTTAACAGAAGAATGCCATTGTTATCTTTTATTATTGGATGTTGATGCAAATGTGATAAAGCAGATAATCCAGATATAAATAATGGAAATAAATTAGCCAATATAGTCTCATTTTCAGATGGTATTTTTATAGCAAAGCAAATGGTATCAGCTAAGAAACAGTAAAAATTCTATCATTTTTGGTTATGGAAGATAGTAACTTAATGGTTTACAGTGCAATGACCATAACAACTTAGAAAATATAATAAAATTAATCATTTATAAGAATTATTGGGATTTAAGTGGTATAATATGTAACACCACTCTTTTCTTCACCTGAGTTTCTAATCAGATGTAAAACAAATGCATGAAATAGAGATAAAGATAACAACCATCTTTATCACTGATAAGCAGATGTTAAACAATGTACTGAATCTGCGGGAAATTAGCTTTCTTAATACTGAACCCGAAAATTAAGTAGACTTAAAACCTATAATAGTGCTGAATCTATGCAGGCCTCCTGTAAAACATATAGTGTGGAGGACCGTGGCAAAACATGACATCTTCATGGCAGATTTATTCCCAAGAAGCAGTGAGGTCTAGGATGATTGCACAAGATTTCTTCTTACAAAATTATTAGTCTGATTAAATTACTCTTCCTCAAGTAAGCTTAAGGAATACAGAGAGTAAATAAGTAAAATACTAGTAGATCCTCTTCCACTTGGAAGTAAACATTAGAAAGTGGGGTAGAAGCAATCCAGATCAATAATAAACAAGTGTAAGAACACAACCAATGCAGTTGTATAGGTTACATATGAAGATAACTAAGAAGGCTGAGAGGAAAAATAAATGATTGAATTAAATGTTGAGAGTTACCTAGTGTTTTTACAGGGAAAACAATTATTTTAAAGATATTGCATCTCCACAAGTGTATAATAGGACATTGCATTGCATTCCGTTAGGTCTGTTGCATGTCTGATTTATTCAGCCATCACAGAAGAATTACTTTTCTGCCTCTTCTGGTACCGGCGACTTTTCTGCCTCTTCTGGAATTGGCTGCGAAGAACTTCAAATCTGGCTCTGGTTCAGCACCCAAGATATGAAATATAATCGTAAGGCATTTTTGTAACATGTTCTTCAATTTTGAATTATTTTATCATTCAGATTTGGAAGTTGCAGGAAATAGTATATGTTAATAGAAGTATCACCATTTAAAAATATGTGCATATACATTTATCTCCCTCTACCTTACTGTAATATACATATATTATACATACACATATATTATACATATAAAATATATATTATATATACATATATAATGTTCCATACATATATACATATATGTGTGTGTATATATATCAATACTTACATATATATATCAATACATACATATATATATAATGCTCAATTCCACATTTCACTTGAATGATTAGAGTCTCATATTTGAGTATAGGAAGCCAATTAGGGTTATACTAATCAATGAAGAGAGTGTTTTTTGAAAGTTAAAATTCTTGACCGAAAGTTCGAGATAACTATAACTTCAGCTCATCAAAACCTTTAAAAATACTGAGAAATAAATGCATCTGATTCCATTAGAGCCTTACTTCATTGACTGAGTGTGGAAGAGAAGGCAATCAATGCTAAGATCCTTACCACAGTCGTGGGAGTTCTTGAGTATTCTGCATCCAACTTGGGAAATATATCTAATTAAAGAAAGTTTGCTTTAATGATTTGCCTTAGGATCACAATTAGTAGAGACCTCTAGGGACTGTGGTTTCTACTTAGGATCCTTCAATTTGACTATACTGTTACATCATATTGGAAATTAATGAAAGCTTAATGAAAAAGATATATTGCCTACCTTACTGAATCAGTTCCTTTCAAAACTACATTTTCCTTCTTTAATGTTTAAGTGTACATCTCCATTTTAAAAGGAAAAGTTTACAAATACTTCTATTTGTGGATGTACTATGCCTTTTTCATTTTAATTTATGACAGATGGCAGCTGTCTTTAATGGCTGATGTAAAGATAAATGATTGCCTAGAGGTTCATTTTTATTCAAAAAATTTTGACAGCCAACTATGCAGGTTGATTTTTCATATGAGAGGGACATCAGAACACTGATTCTAACTCATGTTTCTAAAAGTAATGTATTTTATATAGTAGGAATTTATAGGCTAATAGAATAAAAACCCTGTGATGATAACCTTATAAAATTACTCCTGGTGGGCCCCACCTGCTGGTATTCAAACCCTTTGCAATCTACTCTCTATGAGCGTGGACTGCATCTACTGACTTGCTTCTAACAAATAGAATAATGGCAAAAGAGATGGGATGTCACTTCCAAGATTAGGTTATTAAAGACTGACTTCTGTCTTGTCTGAATTCACACTGGATTTTCTCAGATTGTCCACATGGAAGTAGCCCACTTGGCAAAGGACTGAGGGTGTCCCCCAGGTAATGACCACTGAGGAACTTAGGTCCTTTAACAGCCCACAAATAACTGATTCTTACCTACAACCACATGAATGAGTGAGCTTTGAAATCAGATCATTCTCCTGTTGAGCCTTAAGATGACTCCAGCCCTACTGGACAAATTGATTGTAGCTTTGGGGGCTACCTGAGAAAGAGGAACAAGAAAAGCTGAGCCTGGATTTATGAGCCACATAATCTGTGAAAAATAAATGCTGCTTAAACTATTATGCTTTTGAGTAATCTGTTAGGCAGCAATAGACAACAAACACAAATATACATGTCTATAGTGTTTAAAATAGATGACATTGCTCCATAGAAAAACCAGCAACGAAGTAAAATGATATTATTACCAAAAATTCCTCACAATTCTTTGAGTTCAAGCAGCATCTTATAATATATGTTGGTGCTATTATAACAAAATACCACAAATGGAGTAGCTTAAACAATTTGTTTTTCTCATTTCTAGAGGTTGGCAGTCCAAGATAAAGGTGCTAGCAGGGCAGGATTCTTGGGGGGAATCCTTTTCCTAGTTTACTGACAATTGTCTTTCTGCTGTGTTCTCTCTTGGAGTAAAGAGAGCAAGCTAGGTTCCTGGCCTCTTTTTATAGGGTCTTTTCCATACTCACGACCTAATTCCTTCCAAAAGCTCCATCTCCAAATCCCATCACATTTAGATTAGGGTTCTAACATGTGAAAGTTGTCATAAACAAAATGAAGTCACTCATGTTAAGAACAAAACAAAAGGAAAGAAAACCCTGAAAAATGGAGCCAGGGAAAGCTATGAAGAGAGGGTTCTCATGCTTATATGCCTGATAACAAAATTACCACAAAGGACTGCAAATACCACAAGCCAGCACAACTGTCATTGCGACTTTACATAAAAAATTCTTTTGTGAAGACATTGGCTCAGCAACTGTCTGTCTAATCATGAAATGGCATCATTCATGTTATTGATCCTTGCAGCCAAAGATAATCATTTCAAAACACACAATCCTCTTATTTTTCCTTTAACCCCTAATCTTCCTTTACCTCCCTAAATCTGCACATACTTTACTATGGCACATATATTCCCATTGTGACGCCCCATTACAAAATAAGTATCCTTTTCTTGTAGAGATCCTCTCTCTGTTTGATATTTAGATTGACAAACATGAACATTGGCAAAGCAAAAACATTTAGTCCATTGCAAGCAGCCAAAATAAATATCAAATATATTAAATTTTAACTTATTAGGCTTACATATAGTATAACTCACATAGTTTATGTAGTATCTATGTATGCATGGTATACACACACACACACACACACACACAGACACTGTCTTCAAAACTTTTGCCTTACAATATTCTTAACATAGGGTAGTGTTATGTCTTCTAACATTGTGTTCTGTTTTGTCTTGGTTTCTGTTGCGTGTTTTAAATCTTTTGCCTTTACATATATGTACTTTAGAATTGTCTGTCAATATCTATAAAATATATCCCTGAGATTTTTATTATACTGATTTGCTAGATCAAGTTAGCAAAATGTAATATTTTAACAATATTTAGTCTTACAATCCATGAACACTGAGTATCTCTTCATTATTTAGATCTACATTGAGTTCCTTCATCGGAGTTTATAATTTTCTGCCTGTAGATCTTACACATATTTTGTTAGACTTACATCAGAGTATTTTTTGTGGTATTTTACATGCTATTATGTTTCAATTTAATTTCAAATATCAAATCTTAATTACTGGCAATGTAAAATTGGCTTTGTTATATTAACTTTGTATTCTATAATCTTGTTACATTCACTTAAAGTCCAGAACCAGATTTTTTCTGTTCTTTGTTTAATATTCATGTTATTTACCGATAAAAACAGTTTTATTTCTTCTACTCCATCTGTATAGCTTTCATTTGGTTTAGCTTTATTTCACTACCATTGACCTCCAGAACGATATTGTATACAAGTGGTAAGAGACGTTGTTTTAAATCTTAAAGAAAAAACAGTTTCTCACCATTAAATATGATGACAGCTATAAGTTTTTGTGGTTGCCCTTTATGAAGTTGAGGAAGTTCTCCTGTATTCCTAGTTTGATAAGAGATTTTATAAAGAATAGGTGTATTTTGTCACATACTTTTTCATCATCTATTTACATGATCATCTGATTTTTCTTTTTTAGCCTGTGATGTGATGGATTACATTAATTGATTTTTTGAGTGTTGAACCAACCTGCATACATGGAATAAATCCCACTTGGTCATAGTATATAATTCTTTTCTATATATGAATGGATTCAATTTGCAAATATTCTGGAGAATTTTTCTATCTATGTTCACATGAGACATACTGGTTCACAGTTTTTATTTCTTATAATTTTTTATCTGGTTTTATTATAAATGCGATACTGTCCTTATAGAATACGTTTTCAAATGTTCCCTCTTCTACATGTTTTGCAACAGATTAGGGAGAGCTGGTATTATTTCTTCCTTTAATGTTGGTTATAATGTACTAATGAAACCATCTGGACTGATGCTATTTATCTATTTATTCATTCATTCATTTATCCATTCATATTTATTACTGTTGCCGATATTTTCTTTTGAAGACTATTAATTATTAATTCAATTTCTTTTTTATAGATAGACCTATTCTGATTATCTACTTCTCCTTGTGAATTTTGACTTGGTACCTCTCAAAGAATAGTCCCATTTCATCTACTTTATTAATTTTGTAGGCAAGAAATTGTTCAGTGCTTTTCTTTAGCATTCTTTTAGTATCTGTGGGATTACTAGTGATGACCTCTCTTTCATTTCTGATATGTATACATTTGTGTGTTTCCTCTTATATTAGTCTGCTCAGGCTGCTATAATAAAATATCATGGACTGGGTGGCTTAACTGAAATTTATTTTCTCACAATTCTGGAGTCTGGAAGTTCAAAATAAAGTGTCAATAGAATTTGCTTCTTGTGAGGCCTCTCTTCCTGAATTGCACATAACTGCCGTATTGCTGTATTTTTCTTCTGTGCACCTGCAGAGAGAGAGGCAAGAGCTAGAGAGAGAGACAGAGAGAGAGAGAGAGAGAGAGAGAGAGAGAGAGAGAGAGATCTGGTATTTCTGCCTTTTCTTACAACGACACAAGTCCTATAATGATTAGGGCCCCACCTTTCTGATCTTATTTAACTTTAATTACATTTTTAAAGGCTCTGTTTCCAAATAGAGTCACATTGGTGGTTTGGACTTCAACATGTGAATCTGGAGGGGGCACACCATTTTTTAAATTAACCTTATTAAAAATGTAATTTACCAGTCATTTTGATATTTTTAAAAAACGAACTTTTTTGGTTTTGTTGGTTTTGTCTATTGATTTACTTTTTAAAAATTCATTAATTTATTTTCTAATTTTTATTGGCTTCTTGTTTTAGAATAAATTTCTTCTTCCTTCTCTAATTTACTAAGGGGAATGGTAAGATTATTGATTTTAGATCTTTCTTCCTTTCTAATATCTACATTCAATGCTAAAAATTTCCCTGTTAGTAATGCCTCCAATGCAGGATAAATTCACACATATCTTAACCTTAAATGTAAATGGACTAAATTCTAAAAGACACAGACTGCAAACTGGATAAAGAGTCAAGACCCATCAGTCTGCTGTTTCAGGAGACCCATCTCACACGCAGAGACATAAGATTTACCAAGCAAATGGAGAACAAAAAAAAGCGGGGGTTGAATACTAGTCTCTGATAAAACAGACTTTAAACCATCAAAGTTCAAAAGAGACAAAGAAGGCCATTACATAATGGTAAAGGGATCAATTCAACAGGAAGAGCTAACTATCCTAAATATATATTTACAAAGAGACTTAGACTCCCATACAATAATAATTTACCCCCCAAATGATTTTATTCTTCTTTCATACGAGAATTCATGTAATTGGAAGTAAGCATCAGCAAATGTACAACAAACTGTGTCTCAGGCCACAGTGCAATCAAACTAGAACTCAGGACTAAGAAACTCAATCAAAACCGCTCAACTACATGGAAACTGAACAACCTGCTCCTAAGTGACTACTGGGTACATAACGAAATGAAGGCAGAAATAAAGATGTTCTTTTAGACACATTTAAAGCAGTGTGTAGAGGGAAATTTATAGCACTAAATGCCCACAAGAGAAAGCAGGAAAGATCTAAAATTGACACTCTAACATTTTGTCAATGAATCCAGGAGATAATGACAGACCTCTAGCAAGACTAATAAAGAAGAAAAGAGAGAAGAATCAAATAGACGCAGTAAAAAAATGAAAATCTTCCACAGAAAGAAGTTGAATATTCTAATAGCCTACCAACCAAAAAAAGTAGGTACAAGGAGGAGTTGGTTTCTCCCTTTTCAACATCATCCTGATACCAAAGCCTGCCAGAGACACAACAAAAAAAGAGAATTTTAGACCATCATTTTTATAGATTTGAACCAAAGACAAGAACCTCATGATTACCTCAATAGATGCAGAAAAGGCTTTTGACAAAATTCAACAGCCCTTCATGCTAAAGAAAATAAATTTCGGTTAAAAATAATTTACAAACCCACAGCCAATATCATTTGGGCAAAAACTGGAAAAATTTCCTTTGAAAACTGGCACAAGACAGGGAACACCACTCCTATTCAACATAGTGTTGGAAGTTCTGGCTAGGGCAATTAGGCAAGAGCAAGAAATTGTTTTAGGAAACAGTCAAATTGTCCCTTTTAGAAGTGAAAACCCCATTGTCTCAGCCCAAAAAAGCTAGAGGGAAAAGCAACTTCAGCACAGGCAGGATTGTCTAGATTGGAAACAGGACAAATAAGAGTTCTAACATTTCAACATTTTCTAGCTTTCTTTTCATTATTGATTTCTAGGTTAATTCTGTTGTGATCTGAGACAGCATTTTCCATGACTCCTGCCTTAGTCCATTCAGGCTACTGTAACAAAATATTATAGACTGGATGATTTATAACCAACAAACATTTATTTCTTACAATTCTGGAGGCTGTGAAGTCCAAGACCAAGGCACTGGCCACCGATTGTATGTCTGATGAGGGCCCGTTCCTCATAAAGGGAGCCTTCCTCCTGCATCTTCATGTGTAGGCAAGGCAAGGAGTCTTTCTTGGGCCTTTTTATGAAGTCCCTAATCCCACTGATGAAGGTTCAGCGCTCATGATCTAATAACTTGCCAAAGGCCCCACTTCTAATAATATCATCTTGGTTTTAGGATTTCAGTAGATGAATTGTGGGTGAACACAAACATTCACACCATAGCAACTTCTTTTCTTTTAAATTTAAGGTGTGTTTTATAGCACAAGATATAATCTATCTTGGTAAAAGCTTCATGGGATCTTCAAAAAAATACATATTCAGTTGCTGTTGGATGAATTATTCTACAAATGCCAATTAGATCATGTGGATTGATAGTCCTGTTCAGGTCAACTATATCCTTACTGATTTTTGCCTGCTTGAACTATCAATTACTAAAATTGAAGTGTTAAAGTATCAAATAAGAGTGAATTTTTCTACTTTTTTCTTGGAATACTGTTTCTGTCTCATTTATTTTGACAATCTCTTATTAGGTCATACACATTTAGTGTTGCTATGTCTTTTTGGAAAATTGACTTGTAAAAATTCTGTAATGACCCTATTTGTCACTGATAATCTTCTTTATCATGCAATTAATATACCTACTTCCCATTTCTTCTGATACTGTTAGCATGGGTCTATTCTCCTTCTTCCAGAGGGAAGACCATGAAAAGACACAGTGAAAAGAAGGCCATGTGCTAGCCAATGAGAAAGACCTCAGAGGAAACCAACTCTGCCCACAACTTGATCTTGGACTTTTAGACTCCACAACTGTGATAAAGTAAATTTTTATTGTTTAAGCCACCCAGCCTTTGATATTTGTTATATCAGCCTTAGCAAAGTAATACATCCAATATGATTATTTTAAATATTGTAGACCTTTTAAAATATACATTAAAAATAATAACCAAATTTAAAATTATTAGTAATATTAATCTCTAGTTTTAATAATATTTTTATTTGCAACCTGTTAAAACATTATTGTATCCAACTTTTGAAACTTTATTTTGGTTTACTTTTAATTTACCATAGTACAAGTCATTTATCACAGCCCAAATATTTTTTAAATAAAACACAAGATGTACAATTTTTCTGTATTTCTTTTCAAAAAATAACTTTCTGTCAAATTCTTAAATAAAATATATATTGTGTCTAAAATCATTTAAAATGATAATGAAGTTACTCCCATTTTATGATGTTTATTGTTCACCCTGATTTAGCTAAGAATAATTATGAGCTTTTCTGCTCATGTCTTATCATTTAAAGATTATATGAGAATTTATACACTAATAGGAATTTTCATCGGTCTACATATTAAGATCTATCTTTAGTGCAGGAAAAACGTTATTTTACAGGGTTGCTCATACATCACAGTATTTGTTCCAAGAGGCTTTTTTTCACATAGTCTTTCATTTACTCTTGAATTTGAGATTTTTGCATAACTGACTTAGGCTGTTAGTGCTCTATGATTCCAATATTTGCCTAATCTTGTTTTGGTGATAATTATTCAAACTTTTCTCCCATTTGTAATCTGTTTTTGTTGCCTCTTTATTCTGTCAATAGCCTCATTTGCCTTTTTTACCTACTTTCATTGAAGTATCATCTGAATGCCAAATATTTCTAATTTTTCAAATCTCATCATTATATTATTTTTAATATAAAAGACGTATTTTGATCCTCTAAGCCCTGTTCTCACTTTCGTTCTGCTTTACAAGGGTTTTTATGAGTGTTCTACTCTGTCTTTATAGATATTCAATTACATGTGGTGAGTTTTTTTAATTGGGTCCACTAGACAGGCAAAATATATTTTTAATTTTTATTTTTTTGAGTTTTAGATTTAGGGGGTACACGTGCAAGTTTGTTACACAGATATACTGCATGATGGTGAGGTTTGAGCTTCTAGTATACCCATCACCCAAATAGTAAACATTGTACCCATGGGTAATTTTTTAACCCTCTTCCCTCCTCCCTTCTTTAGGAGTCCCCAGTGGCCATAATTTCCATCTTTATGTTCACAAATACCAATTGTTTAGTTTTTCACTTATAAGTGAGCATACATGGCATTTGGTTTTCCATTTTTGAGTTATTTCACTTAAGATAATGGCCCCCAGCTTTACCCATGTTGCTGGAAAAAGCATGATTTCATTCCTTTTTTATGGCTGCATAGTATCCTATGATATCTATATACCACATCCACTTTAACCAATCAACTGTTGATGGACAGTTAGGTTGATTCCATGAGATTGATTCCATAAAGTTGTCATGATTCCCTGACAATTAGGTTGATTCCACTTTGCTATTGTAAATAGTGTTGCAATAAATATATGAGTATAGGAGTCTTTTTTATATAATGATTAATTTTCCTTTGGCTACATGCCCAGTAGTGGGACTGCTGGGTCAAATGGTAGTTCTGTTTTTCATTCTTTAAGAAATCTCCATATTGTTTCCTATAGAGGTTGTACTAATTTTCATTTCTACCAAGAGTGCACAACGGTTCCCTTTTCCCTGCATCCATGACAATATTTGTTGTTTGGGGACTTTGTAGTAATAGCCATTCTGATGGGTGTAAGATGATATCTCAATGTGGTTTTAATTTGAATTTCTCTGATGATTAGTGATGTTGAACATTTTTTCATATGTTTGTTGGTTACTTGCATGTCTTTTTCTTCTTCTTCTTTTTTTAAGAGACAAGGTCAGCTGGGTATGGTGGCTCATGCCCATATTTCCAGCACTTTGGGAAGCTGAAGTGTGTAGATAGCTTGAGCCCAGGAATCTGAAACCAGGCTGGGCAACATTGCAAAACCCCATCTCTACAAAAAAATACAAAAGGTAGCCAGGCATAGTGGCATGTGCCTATCGTCCAGGCTACTTGGGAGGATAAGGCAGGAGGATTGCTTAAACCCAGGGGTTTGAGGCTGCAGTGAGACAAAATTGCACCACTGCACTCCAGCCTGGACAGCAGACCAAGACCCAGTCTCCCTTCTCTTTCTCGCTCTCTTTTTGAGACAAGGTCTCATCCTGCTGTCCAGGCTGGATTGCAGTGGTGCAATCTAGGCTCACTGCAGCCTCAATCTCCTGGGTTTAAGCGATCCTACCCCCTCATTCTCCTGAGTATATGGGACTGTAGCTGCACGCCACTATGCCCAGCTAAATCTAAAATTTTTCTAGAGAAGAGGTCTTGCTCTTTTGGCCAGGCTGATCTCAAACTCCTGGCCTCAAGTGATCCTATTGCCTTGGCCTCCCAAAGTGCTGGGATTACAACCATGAGCTACCACATCCAGTCATATGCTTTCTTTCAAGAATGGGATTTATTTTTGCTTGTTGATTTGATTGAGTTCATTATAGTTTCTGTATATTCGTCTTTTGTTAGAGAAATAAGTTGCAAATATTTTCCGCCATTCTGCAAGTTGTCTCTTTAGGCTGCTGATTATTTCTTTTGCTGTGCAGAAGATTTTTATTTTAATTAAGTCCTATTGTCTATTTTTTGTTTTGTTACATTTAGTTTTGGGGTCTTAGGCAGAAATTACTTGTCTAAGCCAACGTCCAGAAGAGTTTTTCCTAGGTTTTCTTCTAGGACTTTTATAGTTTCAGGTGTTGCCTTTAGATCTTTAATCCATCTTGAGTTAATTTTTGAGTGGTGAGAAATAGGTATCAGTTTCATTCTCGACAGACAACATTTTAAGTTAGAAAGTCCCTTAAAAAATGGCCAGGGAGAACTGACAAACCAGATTCTATCCAAAACAAGGTCACTATATTGTGAAGTGACTATTATTTATGTCACACAAGGAGTCATAAATCTGACAGTTGTTTAGTTGGGAGAAGAAAGGAGATGTTGAAAAGATGTAGATGTCTGAATACTGTCAGGGCTGTAATTAGGAAAAATGATATTTTTGACATGGATGTAGCAAAGTGTAGATTGCAGATTTAATTTCAATCTATATAAAAACTGTGTTACAAAAAGATCCAATGTTCATTGATTTAAATTCCTGAGGGAATTAGTTCTCTATTATAGGTATTCAAATATAGCCAAAATGACCTATTGCCAAAGGGCCTTTTGAAAGAGATTTCTAAGTTTTGTGGATATTTGGTTAGATGTTTTTCCCTAGCACAAGATTTCATATAAAGGCAAAAGGAAACAGTAAGCAAAATTTGGTTTTGTAATTTATACTGGCTTACTATTTGAAAAGAGAGGCTTTCAAAATTTTATTTTCCTTTATTAAAAAACCCACATTTCCAAAATGCTAGAGTTTAATCCTAATGATGCAGTTGATGAATGCAAATTGGATTCTAAAGTGATTATTCTTTGCGGTCCAATAATCATAAACAGCTTTAACAACTTTCCTTTTGCTCTAGATCAAAGTGAAATATATTTAAGTCAGTTATTTAGAAAAGGCAAGCATAAAGAACAGATGTAAAGGAAAGTAATGTTGAAAAACATTGAAATTTTAGTTATTAAACTGAGGCAGAGCTTTTCACCTGGGCAAAATTTCAGAATGTGTACAAAAACCTAATACTTTTTGTACTGAAAAGTAGCTTTCAGAATATTTATAAAAAGTATTAACTATGCTTTTCCTTGTTTTTAAATCATCTCATTCTAGGATATAATTTTAAAATTGCTACTTGAATTTCTAAGTAAATCTAATAAGTATGTTTTCCCTTTCTTTAAAGTATAATATTGCCACTAATTTTCCAGGATAAGAAGTCAAATGTTTATTGTAATAACTGATTTAAAGGAAATAATATTTATACATGTTGATTAATAAATTATTAAGAAAATGTAGTTAAACCCTGTGCACTGTTCTTCCTTCAATTTAGAAAGTATTCAAATAGGGTATCTCATTTGGGTTTACCCTGTGAGATATTATTCTAGATGCTTCAGAATGACGTTCCTTTTAAGCCAATATCACAAGTCATTTAGCTATTCTAATGAATAAAGAGAAGCTTCCCTCCTTGCTCTAATTTCTACATGTATATGATTTCAAAAATGTCATGGTCGATACTCTCATTACCCTAGCCATGCCTGCTTATAATGAAAGCTGCCCACACAATTTTCCACTAAAGATTATAAAACTTTGATTAGATTGACTTTGAATCTACATCATTCACTTTTGTGGGTAATTAAGGTTACAATTGAACATATGTATGGTATTTTCACTTAGCTTTGAAATACGTACATTTGTGTCCTTTTTAATTTCTTTTCAGCCCTTCATTAAAGAGTGAATTAAATTTACAGTGATAGTACAAATGCAAATATAAAAATATGATTCAATTTGACTAGATGTAGTTTCATATGTTTTCAAGTAAAACTATTATGCATGTTTTATTAGTTACTAAAGTTATTTTGACACAAAGCATACAGAGGGAGAACATTTGAGATTCACTTGTGCATTTATTCCAGGGCCACTTATCCATGAGTCTCAATCTTGTACCAAAGAAAATGCTTGTGTTTGAAGCATACAAGACACTTAACAAATATTATTATTTATGAATATTTATGTCTATTATTTTTTATCGATAAAGCAAAATGACAAAAATAAGTCCCCTAATCAGCAAATTAAATGTCATAAACTCCATATACTAATAATCTGCTTTTTTTTCATAGAAGAGTCTTACAAGTAATCAATTACAAGTTACATGCTATTAATGAAGAAGTTATTTAATAAATTTCAATGACAAGTGTTAGTGTACTCAGGAGTTCAGAAGGAGTATAAATTCTAACAAGGATATATAGTAAAGGTCTTAAAAGAGGTGTCTGTTATTTGCAGACACATAACATCCCTGAGGAGTGGAATCTGATATGGTTGGTCATAAGAATTTGACCTCATTGGTTGGGAGGTGGAGGGTGTTGTAAAGAGTCCTATATATTTCTAGAGCTACAGATAGTTTCACTAATGAACTCTTTAATTTAACAAATAATGTATATCAAGCCGTTTTGAAGGTCACCATGCTATTCTAAATTCTGTATTTCTAAATACAGAAACATGTCTAAGAAGTTGTAAAATATATCTGTGAAAAATACTTTAAAATATTTGCATAAGATGAAGTATGCTTCCTTACCTATTAAATTTTCATGTGTGAAATATGTCATTTTTCAACAATGCTAGGAGTGGCAGATGTATTTATTTTATCTCCTGAATTTGTAAAATATTCTGTCTCCTTTCTTCTTTACTTGGTATTCCAGAAAAGAGGTAACTCTTATAAATGTATGTCAATAATGCAAGTAGCCAGAAGGTAAAGTAGGTGATTTGTATTTACTATTATCCCCTAGTTCTTAGGCTACAAACTTATGTTGGCTTTGAGAAGTTCCACTAATAATCAGGGTGTCATACTAACTAAATAAGCCAGAAAATATCATTTTAAATGATATTTTATGTTTTGAAGTGTGGGCACTTGAAGTATATCCCCTAAACAAATTTAATTGTTGCTTCAAGAACCCTGCATGTAATATCATTTTAATATATACTTTCAATATCTATCAAATTTCACATTATTTTACATTATTCCTTTGATAAATGTGTTCTTTCTTTTTAACACCTATGTTGAGTATAATTTATGTGCCATTAAATTTAACCATGTAAAGTGTGAACATCAATGGTTTTAATAAATGTATACAGTCAGGAATTCATCACCAAAAAACAGTTTTATAATAATATCACCCCCAAATTTATCCATGCCTATTGGCAGTCAATTGCTGCTCTCAGACCTATCCCCACGGACTTGTAGTCTTGTGTGTGTGTGTTTGTGAGTGTATATGTGTCTGCATGCTACATTGTTCCTTTTCTAGAAAAGTTACATAAATGGATTCATACAGCATGTAATCTTTTGTGTCTGGCTTATTTTTCTGAACATTATGTTATTAGAGAGTCATCCCTGTTTTTGTGTGTATTGATACTTAGTTTAAAATTACCTGTGAGGGCTAGGTGCAATAGCTCACACCTGTAATCCCAGCATTTTGGGAGGCTAAGGCAGGAAGATTGCTTGAATCCAGGAGTTTGAGTCCAGCCTGGGTAATATGGTGAAACCAGTCTGGTGAATGCCTGTAGTTCCAGCTACTCGGGAGGTTGAGACAGGAGGATTCCTTGAGCTGGGAGGAGGAAGTTGCAGTGAGCAGAAATATTGCCACTGCACTACAACCTGGGCAGAAGAATGAGACCCTGTCTCAAATAAATAAATAAATGAATAACTTGTGAGTACATGCATATATCCTATGTTACTATTCACTAGTTAAAACATATTGTTTATTACTAGTTAAGGCTATTATGAATACTGTTGCTATGATATTCACATATATGTCTTTTTGTAGACATATGTTTTAATTTTTTTGATATATTCTTTGGAAACAAATTATTGGATCCTATGATAAATGTATGCTTTGCTTTAAACAAGCAGAAACACACATATGCACACTGCCAAACTACTTTATAAATGCCAGTATATTTTCTAAAGTTTCAGGACCAATTTACATTTCCAATAGGAATGCTTCGAAGTCCAATTTTTCTGTATCCTCTCTGATACCTCGTAAAATTAGTGCTCTTTATTTTCATTATTTTAGTGGTCATTCAATGGTTTTAATTTCCATTTCCTCAATCACTAATGTTTTTGAGCATCTTTTAATGTGCTTATGTGGCCTTTAAGCATCTTCTTTGGTTATGTGTCTATTTCTCTGCTATTTACTTGTTTGTATTATCATTATTTTGTAAGAATTATTTTTATTTTTTTCAATACAAGTACTATATGATATTTATATTTTGAAAACATTTTTCATTCAGGATGTGAATATTCATTTTCTTAATGGTCTCCTATGAAGTTCACGCATTTTTAATTTTGACAAAGTACAATTTATCAAAATCTTCCTTTTCTGTTTCCAACTTTTGTGCTTAAGAAAGCTTTGCTTTAAGCAAAATTTTTCTATGTTTTGTTCTAGAAGTTTTATATCTTTAAATATTATAAAGATATTTACTATATTTAAAGATATATAAACAATAGCCCTGTAATAAAGATATTTGTTATATTTAAAGATATATTAACAATAACCCTATATTTAAGGCTATTGTTTTTCATTATTATATTTAGGGCTATTATTTATTATAAGTGAATGTGAATTATTAAATAAGTGAACAAAAGTCTCTGAAAAAAATCTGAAGGAAAGAGACTTTATTCCTGTAAACAGTTTTCAAATCGGGAAGATGCAGTCTTCAGTGTAAAACAAAGGTTCATTCCAGAGAACAAAGAGAGGGTTAGGAGTTTACAGGAGAAGTTCCTTTTCAAGTTCTCAATCAGGTCTGTTTATGCAAATGAAAGCTTGAAACACTTACTTTTGATTGGTTGGTACAGCTGAGTTCTGATTGGTTGTTATAGCTGAGCCTTGATGACTGGACCAGGTGACCTCTTATTGGTTGTTTTCCATGCTGGAATCAGAAGTCTCCATCACATGTTTCGAACTGGGGAATGATAGAGGGTATTTCTGGAAGTTTATTTTGACACCTAAAACAGCAACCGATTTGGCTTGATTGTGGAAAGGGAGGTCTTGTGATAGTTTTACACCTTTCTGAAAACACAGAGTCCAGTGACTGCTCCTTCACCCAGCCATGACCATTTGTTTCTGGTTTAACTTCCAGCAGCTCAGTTTGTCGTGGGGAATCCATTTTGTCTGTCAGCCAGGAGCATACTTTACCATGTATAGTGTTGTAACAGTCTTATTTGTTTGTTTTTTGCATTTGTATAACCAACTGTTCCACCATAGTTATTAAAAATGTCATACTTTTTCTATTACATTTTCTTGGCATCTTTTTGGAAAATCAATTGTCCATATGTGTTTTGGTAAACATCTGAACCTTTACTATGTTTTATTTATCTATATGGTTCTCCTTATGCTAATACTGCAGCCTTGTTTGCCACAGAGTCCCAAAGTATCATATTATGTTTTAAAATCATGTAGTATAAGTCTGCATCCCACTGTTTCAAAATTGTTTAGCTACTGTATATAGATAGATATAAATAACATACATATAAAATAATAAAATTTGTTTTTCAATGTCTAGATAAAATCCAGGATTTTAATATTAAATATTTAAAATTTATACATCAATTCAGGGAGAACTGCCTTCTTAACAACATTAAGTATTCCAGTACATGAAAAGGACATGTCTATTTGTTTAGATGTTTCTTACTTTCTCTTAGCAATGTTTTGTAGCTTTTAATATACAGTACATGCACAGCACATCTTTCACTAACTTTTTTCTTTGTAAATAGAATATTTATAAAATTTCCTTTTTGAATTGTTTGATAATAGTATATACAGACATAATTGTTTGCATATTAATTTGTATTCCTTGCCTTTACTAAATTTACTAATTTCAGTGGCGCTTTTATAGACTAATTAGAGTTTTCCACATACACCATGATATTCTCTGTGAATAAAGACAGTTTTGCCTTCTCTTTTCCAACTGCATGATTTTTATTTCTTCTCTTAGATTATTATTTTTAGAGGGGAGCACAGCCTCCATTCCAATGGTGATTAGCAGTGTGAGGGTAAATTTCCTTGCCTCGTCCCAAATCTGAGCTTTTTAGTAGTTGCCCCAAAGTTTACAATATATATATTTAATTTATCATAATCTATTTCAGTTAGTATTGATTTACATTGGCTAAAATATAGCAATTCTAATCAACACAGCTCCATTTCCTTGTCCTTTTTTCCTGCTAGTCTCTCTCTCTCTCTCTCCCCCCCTCTGTGTGTGTGTGTGTGTGTGTGTGTGTGTGTGTGTGTATGTGTAGTTTTTGCTTTAAATAGTCATATGGTTTTTAATCAATCAACAGAGAAAGAAAACATGTCAATATTTTATAATTACCCTGGTATTTACTATTTCTAATTTTCTTCATTTCCTCCTGTCCAGATGAGTTACAGTCTAGCACCATTTTTTTTCAGCTTGGAGAGCTTTCTTTCGTATTTCTTGTAGGACAGCTCTCTTAGACATAACATTCTCTGTTTTTTCTTTTTATCATTATTTTAAAATCTAGAACTGTCTTTGTTTTATCTTTCTTTATTAAAGTTAATTTTGTTGAATGCATATTCTTTTTTTTTTTTTTTTTTTTTTTTTTTTGAGACGGAGTCTTGCTCTGTTGCCCAGGCTGGAGTGCAGTGGCCGGATCTCAGCTCACTGCAAGCTCCGCCTCCCGGGTTTACGCCATTCTCCTGCCTCAGCCTCCCGAGTAGCTGGGACTACAGGCGCCCGCCACTGCACCCGGCTATAGTTTTTTGTATTTTTTTTTTTTTTTTTAGTAGAGACGGGGTTTCACCATGTTAGCCAGGATGGTCTCGATCTCCTGACCTCGTGATCCGCCCGTCTCGGCCTCCCAAAGTGCTGGGATTACAGCCTTGAGCCACTGCGCCCGGCCTGAATGCATATTCTTACTTGACAATTTGTGGTGTGTTTCACCTTCACTTTGTCATTCTTCTGAAAAGTATCTTGTTTTCTATTGTTTCTGATGAGAAATCAACCATTAAGAAATTTCTTCTTAATCTTCTTTGTTTTGCCCTTTTATGAGTTTTGTTGAGCTTATTGAATTTTTAAAGTTTTAACCCAAATTTTGAAACTTTTTAGCCATTATGTTTTCCCAATAGTTTTTTTTTTTTTTTTTTCCGACTTCTTTTTTCTTTCTTTTTCTTTCTGGAAAAATTACTCATTTACTCATATGTGGGGATTCATGATATTGTTCCGTTGTTTTCTATAGTTCCATTTATGTTTCTTCCAATTTTTGTTTCCCTCTGATTTTAGAGTAATTACTGTTGATGTATTCTCAAATACAATTCTTTCTTCTGCCATCCCAAATTTCTGTTTAACATATTTAGTGAAATTTATGTTACTGCATTTTTCACCTCTAGAATAGTGTTTCATAATTCTTAGTATATTTTCACTAGTTTTATAAACATTTTGTCTTTATTTTAAAATAGTTGCTTTGAGGTATTTCCTCAGTCCAATCCGTGTGCCCACACTGAGTCAGTTTCTAGCAACTGCTTTTTAAAAACCAAGTTGAATATGGGCAATACTTTCTTATTTTCTTCTTTTCCTTTTCTAATAATTCTTAGTTAAAAACTATGTCTTATAGATTATACTTTGTACCAGCTCTTTCTTCCTTTTCTTTTTTTTAAAGTTTTTGATTTTTTTGTTTTCCTGGACTCAAATAGCAAAAGAAGGCTGCAAGCTTAAAACCATTCTTACCTAAAGAAGTAACAGCTCTTCCACAGTAAACACTTCTAATTTTTTTTTTTTTCAGTTAAATAAGAAGTCTCTTTTGGAAAGTTTAGTCAAATTTGTATCTATTTTCTGCAGAGTAGAATTCTTCAGGCATCTTTCTTTATACAACAATTACAAGAAGTAACTCCAAAACAAGGTTTTTAATCAATACACAGAAAATATTTTGAAGAGCATGACAATGTATTTTTACTTATAGATGTCCTGGGTAAAAGAATATATGGTGCTTACAGATACTAAATAATATTGAATTAGCAAATAACTAATGGTTCACAAGTCTTAGTCTTTTTGTATGCACAATTACATGCAAAAAAAAAAAAAAAGAAGAAGAAGATATATGACACTAATAATAGAGTTTCGGGTTACCCTCTAAGTAGAATTTCAAAATTGCTTCATTCAGACTATAAAATCTTTGCTTCAATAGTTCTTCCCTCAGATTATCTAAATGTTTATTTTTCCTTTGAACTTATATTTATAATATTGTGGCATGACTAAATATCTTTACTTTTCTATGATATTGTACAAAAACTTTATTGTTTTGTCATGAGACTGCCTTTAAGTATATAATTTATCTAGATGGATTACTTGATTTATTGGTTCTGTTCTGCATAGTATTCTTTTCCCAAATGTTTGTTTATAGCTAGGAACATATAAATAATATACAAATTAATCAATTTCTTTATTATTCTGTAGTTTCCACAGTTTTTCTTAAGATTTCATGCTTGGCAACTTCATAGTGAGAGGTGAAGCCGCTGGGCTTCTGGGTCAGGTGGGGACTTGGAGAACTTTTCTGTCTAGCTAAAGGATTGTAAACACACCAATTAGTGCCCTGTGTTTAGCTAAAGGTTTGTAAAGGCACCAATCAGCACTCTGTAAAAATGGACCCATCAGCAGGATGTGGGTGGGGCGAAATAAGGGAATAAAAGCTGGCCACCCTGAGCCAGTAGAGACAAACTGCTCGGGTCCCCTTCCACGCTGTGGAAGCTTTGTTCTTTCGCTCTTCACAATAAATCTTGCTGCTACTCACTCTTTGGGTCCGCACTACCTTCGTGAGCTGTAACACTCACTGCGAAGGTTTGCGGCTTCACTCCTGAAGTCAGCGAGACCACAAACCCACCAGGAGGAACAAACAACTCCGGACATGCCACCTTTAAGAGCTGTAACACTCACTGTGAAGGTCTGTGGCTTCACTCCTGAAGTCAAGCAAGACGGCGAACCCACTGGAAGAAAGAAACTCCAGACACATCTGAACATCTGAAGGAACAAACTCCGGACACACCATCTTTAAGAACTGTAACACTCACCGTGAGGATCCACAGCTTCATTCTTGAAGTCAGCGAGACCAAGAATCCACTAGAAGGAACCAATTCTGGACACAACAGTGTCTGGAAATTTTCCCTTAGATCTTTAATAAATATCTCAAATGTCAATTTTATTTAATAATATCAGTATACATGGTTAAATTATTTCCACTATTGAATTAGGGTTGATGTAAAAATAATTTTGCTTTATTCTGATAAGGAGTTATTTCCCTAAAATATTTCTTTGTACCAATATAATCAAAACTTCAAGTTAAATACCTTTTCTATCAGTGCTTTAAGTTAGTAATTCAAGTAATATTTGGAAGTATGTTTCAAGAAGGTTATAGCACTTGTGCTAAAATTAAAACTATCCTTGATTCTCCCATGAAAGAATCTTTCCAGTGAAATAACTTGTGTGCATTGAGCTAATATTGGTCTATGAGAAATGGTTTCTCAAATGCTATGTTTCAGCCGTGATTAGATCACCTCCCCAAAGAATTTGACTATATTTTTCTTTCACTAGCCTGGAGAGTAGAATAGTAATAATCTCAGTAGAAATCTATGAAACATTAGGAACTTAATCTTAGAAAACTAAAAGCAATCTGGGACCTAAGGGTTATCTAAAGATAGAATCTCAAGGAAAACATTATGCTTTCCCTGTTAAAGAAGCTAGTTCAGATAACTTTTTATTTTTATATATTAACTTTATGTGAAGATATATTTAAATATTTTTATAATTCACTTCAAGCTTTGAAATAAATATGACCTCTGCCTTAAATCTATTCAGACAAGCTATTCATATTTCTCAACCTAACTTGTTATTCTCAATTTGCTAGTGATGGACCAGTTTTAATTAATGATGTTTGCCTCTTAATTGATCTTCAAACCCAGATGTACATCACTTTACAAGATATATTGGTTTCAGTGAACTACAGGAATCTTTAGCTCATTATGCAAAACACCTCCTTTCTGTAGTATTAAAGACTAAGCTTTCAAATCAGTGACCCATTCTCAAATTCTTACTTCCAATTTTTATCTCCATTGGATTCAGAATTACCTATCAAAGCACAAATAGAGTATCCTTAGTAATACCACACTGGTGAATTTCTTGAACATTGTGTTCTATTTTGTGTCTCCAATATTTTATATTGCTACTGCTATCTATATGTGCTTTGTGCCCTAAAATGTATCTCCTGTTATTCAAGACCTAGTTCAAATGTCAGCTTTTCTGAGAAATGTATTATTGATGCTCTTTGAGTTTTCAGGGAAGTGACTTTCATATCACCGTCAGCAATGTTAGTTCATGGTAAGTTTATGTGGAGATTTCAGGGCATCATTTATTTAGCTGTACAGTTACCCTAAATCTTACTGCTAATTCATAGAAGGTATATGATCAATGAATGGAATTACTAGTTTTTTTATAATGATAACACAGTTTTATAATTTTTTATAATGTATCAGTTTCTGTAAGCCTCACTCTAGATAAACCCAGGTAATTCATATACCCCAATAAAACTGAAGAATAGTACTTGATTTTTTGATAATTCATACTTCAAGATGCTTGAGAGATGAGATATTCATATTTCATTCACTCTCCCACATATTTATGTACTCATCTAGCAACTATTTCTTAAATTTCTGCTGGATGTATTTAAGATTGAAGAAAGATGTGCTGGGAGAGAAACATGGAAAATGTCCTATGCATAGACTGTCAAAACACAATAACCAGGCCCTGAACATGTGTGAAATAAGTGTCCTAAAACCTAACTTAACTAGCTTGACTGATGTATTGATTAGGGTCTGACCAAAGAAGTATATTAGTAGAGTAATATGAAACAGTGTATTTACTATAGGAATAAAATTACAAAAATATGGGCGCTGTTGAAGAATGCAAGGAAAGACTTACACTACTGTGTCTCCTGGTGAATGTAAAATTGCTGTAGGTCAGGACAACTGGCAGGCAGAAAATATGTGATCTGATGATGGAGGAAAGCAAAGGAAAAGTTGAACAGAGAGAAACAAACTGAAACCCTGAACTCATGTAAAATAAATGGCTCAGTGATGTGTATTGGAAGCAGTTAAGATGTAGGAGTAAGATTTTAACTGACTTCAACCTCAAAAATGCTAGTTTCTGGTAGACATTGCTAGCACCTATTCCCATGGGGCTGCACATGTGCCTAACCACATGTGTACAGGACCTGGAGAAGCTGAAGCAGGAGGATTGAGGGCAGCTAAAGTAGCTGCATACTCAAAGGATGATCGAATATGTTGGCCACTTGTGTAAGCTCTAGTGGAGCTCAGAGCATTATGAAGACCTTCAAAAGGAAGTGGTTCATGCACTTCTTGCATCCTTGAATTTTCAAACATTTCTGTTGTGGCAGTGCCTAACCTGAATCACAGAGGGAAGAGAATACTGGAGAATGTAGTTTGGGCATAGATAAGTTGACAGTATAGAGCCACCTCTGCTAGATCCCTTTCTCTAGAACTTAGTTAAAATACAATCAATACAATCAACTTATTATATGTTTCATAAAGTTGCTGTTTGAGTTGTTCAGCAAATACATATATATATGCACACACATATATATACACACACACATATATACACACACACACACACACACACATATATACACACACATATTTTTTTTTTTTTTTTTTTTGAGACTCTGTCACCCAGGCTGGAGTGCAGTAGCGTGATCATGACTTACTACAGCCTTGACTTCCTGGTCTCAAGAGATCCTCTTGCCTCAGCCTCCTGAGTAGCTATGTGTGTGACACCACAGATAGCTATTTTTTTCTTTTTCTTTTATTTGAGACAGAGTTTCACTCTGTCACCCAGGCTGCAGTGAAGTGGTATGGTCCTCAGATCACCACAAACTCTGCCTACTGGGTTCAAGTGATTTTCCTAATTCAACCTCCTGAGTAGCTGGGAGTACAGACATGCACCACTATGCCCAGCTAATTTTTTTGTATTTTTGGTACAGATGGGGTTTCACCATGGTGGCCAGACTGGTCTCGAACTCCTGACCACATGTGATCCCTCCCGCCTCACCCTCCCAAAGTGCTGGGATTACAGGCATAAGCCACCTCAGCCAGCCCACAATTTTTTTTTTTTTTTTTTTTTTTTTTTTTGGTAGAGACAAGGTCTCACTGTGTTGCCTAGGCTGTTCTTGAATTCCTGGGCTCAAGCGATTGTCTCACATCAGCCTTCCAAAGTGCAGGCATTACAGGTGTGAGCTACTGCGCATAACCCTTCAGAAAATATTTAAAAGCAAATAGAGCTGTGAAATGTGGTAGATATTTAATTTGTCTTTGAGTTATAGTTTGTCTGTTAGTCATCTTACATCAGTAAGCTAAATATAAAGAGCCTTTTCCCGTATGAGGATTTCAATATTTTATATATGTGTGTGTGTGTGTGTGTATATATGTATATATATACACATATATATGTATATATGTATATACACGAATTTATCTGCCAACGTGTTAGGAGTCTTATATAATATAATGTAGATGTATTGAGCAATTTAACTTTATGAAAGTAAATACCTGTTCAAAATTACATGATGGGTTGGAATATATTTAGAATTTACTTAGTGTTTAGTGCCACTTTAAGTGTGGCATTAAATTCCATGCTTATGTTTTCTAATACCAAACATGCAAAAGAAACATTTATATTTATGTGGCCAAATTGAGAAAAATTACATGTGTTTTTAATATAGATACTATATTATTTGACAGTAGAACATACAGAATATAATCTGATAATTATTTTCTTCTACAGACTGCTGGCATGAAATGTAATTTTGGGTGAAAAAAAAATCCAGCTGTGCCATCTTTCGTTCCCATTCTGGAATTTTTTATTTTTTTATCATTTTAAGTGAATTACTAAGCTTAACTTTTTATGATAGACTTTGTTTTAAAATCAAGGCATGAAATGAAATTGAGTATCTCTCAATATTGCACATTACTAACAGCCTTTTATAATCAGAGAGGTCAGTTAATTGGCATATTTATTTCCACTTAGGTCTAATAATTAAGATAATTTTCACTTATTAGTACAAGAAATTTCTTGGGAGTGTGAAATCTACTGGTTATCTCAAAAAAAAAAAAATTTAATTGCTACCATAGTCTGAAGAAACAACAGCAATAATAAAACAAACTCCAAGGCTTCGTGCTTAAGGTCTTTCCCTAATTTTACCTGTTTCATACAATAAGCTCAAACTGGTCACAAAACACATATTCAGGCTTTCTGGTAATTAAGAAAATACCAAAAATTCAGATAACAATTATTGAAGGTAAAAAATTTCAATTTCACAATTGATTATTTATATATGTATCTACATATGTATATGTTTGCCTATGTCATATTTAATATACATGGCTTGCTTTTTCTTTCTACAAGGGTAGAACAGTAGAGTGGTTTGGCAGATTACACTTTTAAAGTTGGCTAAAACAGTATCTTTCATTATAAATTCTCTTCATTCAGTGCAATTTAGATATTCTTCTCATTGTGAGGTGAAGTGTATTTCCTCCTCTTGGATGCAGGTCTGTTTATGAATATGGCAAAATGAAACTATGTAACTTCCAAAGCTGAACCATTAAAGATGTAATAGTTTCCATTTGATTCCATTGAGATACCTTTTCTTGGAACTGAATCACTGTGCCCTGTGGAAGTCCAAGTAGACTGTGGAAAGGTTCACATGGAGATAAAATGAAACCTCCCCATCTCCCCACCTGCTCCCCTTAAGATACACTCCCCCTCACACACACACAGGCCGTGGCTGAACTTCCAGGCTGTAGGCAGTAGCAATTTTTGAGCTGTGTGAGTGAAGCATCTTGAAAGTGTATAATCTTATCCCCTGTGAAGCTACCTCAGACAAACCCATATGGAAAGAGACAAAACAGCCTAACAAAGTCCAAATTCATATTTCTCAACAAAATGAATGACGTTTTTCTTTTATGTAATACCATTAGGACACAGATGGTACCGAGTTTCCACCTGATTCACTTGGAACACTTGCCTTTGGAGCCCTGAGTGCCATGTGAGATATCCAATGCTGTCATCCTGTTAGGGTGCTCAGGCCACATACAAAGGCCATCGTAGATGATAGATTACCAGCTGGTTGACCGTTCCAGCTGAGTGAGATTCCCAGTGACAGCCATTATCAACTTTTAGGCATGCAAATAAGGGAGTCTCTGCATGAGTTTTGCCCCAGGAAACCAGTCACTGCCAGTCCGTTATTACAGAATAAAGAGCAGAAAGAACTGTGCCCATTCTGAATTGGTGTTTTATGGGCTCCGTGAGCATTCTATTGAAGGGTCATTTTAGGACCATAACTTTTGAGCTAATGTGTTACACATAAATAGCCAAAATAGATATATCATGGTACCAGGAATGAAGTGCTGCCTTTACACAATCAAAAATACATTACAATGGTGTGGTACTGGTTGGTGGCAGAAGCTGTAAGGATATTGAGGAGACCATTAGTTAAAGCCAAAAGGGTGTCAAAGAGAGTGTTAGCAAAAGCTTGAGGGACTAGAGGAGTTTGTAGGTGGGGCTTAAAGGAAAGTGAAGAAAATGTTACTGATAGAGAAAAGGACATATTTTATATGCAGAGACAGTATCAAATTGACAACGACAGTAATATAGAAAATAGATAACATATTAATTAACTTGATGATCTAGCTAAGGAAATGTCCACACAAAGTTTTGAGTGTGCAGCTCATCATTTTCTAACTGCCAGGTATAAAATGAGAGAAAAAATTTTAGTATAAGTATAAATGAGCCTACATTTGCTGAGTTTGCAAATAAAACTGTCTCTCACTCCTTACTACTTTAAGAGAAGAATCATGGAGAAGTAATAGCCATGTGTCATAGTTTAACTCCAGGTCACTGTCAAGAAAATGTCTCATGGTAAAAATGTAACTAAGGATGCAAATTTAAAACCATTTGTTAATACTTCAGGCTTCAGTGGAATCTAATTGCATAGTCTGTGGGCATCTCTGTTAAAAAATAAGGTTTCTGATATGGTTTGGCTGTGTCCCCACCAAAATCTCATCTTCAATTCCCATATGTCATGGGATGAACCCAGTGCAAAATAATTTAATCATGGGGTGGATCTTTTGCATGCTGTTCTCATTGATGGTGAATAAGTCTCATGAGATCTCACGGTTTTATAAAGAGGAGTCCCCCTGAACAAGCTCTCTCTTTGCCTGCTGCCATCCATGTAAGATGTGACTTGCTCCTCCTCGCCTTCTAATTGTGAAGCCTCCCCAGCCACATGGAACTGTGTGTCCATTACAACCTCTTTTTCTTCCCAGTCTCGGGTATATCTATAACAGCAGTATGAAAACAGACTAACACAGTAAATTGGTACCAGGAGTGGGGTGTTGCTGAAAAGATACCTGAAAATGTGGAAGCAATTTTGGAACGGGGTGAAAGGCAAAGGTTGGAACAGTGTGGAGGACTCAGAAGAAAGACAGGAAAAATGTGGGAAGGTTTGGAACTTCCTAGAGACTTGCTGAACAGCTTTGACAAAAATGCTGATAGTGATATGAGCAATAATGAGCAGGCTTAGGTAGTCTCAAATGGAGATGAGGAACTTGCTGGGAACTGGAGCAAAGGTGACCCTTGTTATATTTTAGCAAAGAGACTGGTGGCATTTTGCCCCTGCCCTAGAGATTTGAGGAACTTTAAATTTGGGAGAGATGATTTAGGGTATCTGGTGTAAGAAATTTCTAAGCAGCAAAACATTCAAGAGGTGACTTGGGTGCTATTAAAGGCATTCAGTCTTAAAAGGGAAACAGAGCATAAAAGTTTGGAAAATTTGCCCTGATAATGTGATAAAAAAGAAAATACCATTTTTTGAGGATAGTTGCAGAAATTTCTATAAGTAATGAGAAGCTGAAATTTAATCTGAAAGACAAGGGGGGAAATGTCTCCAGGGCATGTCAGTGGTGCTCACTGCATCCCCTCCCATCACAGACTTGGAGGCCCATGAGGAAAAAATTGCTTTGTGATCTAGGCCAAGGGCCCCCATGCTGTGTGCATTCTAGGGAATAGGGGCCCTGCATCCCAGCCACTCCAGCCGTGTCTTAATAGGGCCAAGGTACAGCTTGGGCCATGGCTTTAGAGGGTGAAATCCCCAACCCTTGGCAGCTTCCACATGGGTTGAGCCTGAAGGTGCACAGAAGTCAAGAATTGATGTTTGAGAACCTCAGCCTAGATTTCAGAGGATATATGGAAATGTCCAGATGCCAAGGCAGAAGTTTGCTGCAGGGGTGGGGCCCTCATGGAGAACTTCTGTTAGGGCTGTGCAGAAGAAAAATGTGGAATTGGAGCTCCCAGACAGAGTTCCTACTGAGGCACTGTCTAGTGAAGCTGTGAGAAGAGGGCCACCATCCTCCAGATCCCAGAATGGTAGATCCACTGACAGCTTGCACTGTGTGCCTGGAAAAGCTATAGACACTCAATGCCAGCCCATGAAAGCAGCCAGGAGAGGAGCTATACCCTGCGAAACCTCAGAGATGGAGCTGCCCAAGGCTGTGGGAGCCTGCCTCTTGCACCAGCATGACCTGGATGTGAGACACAGCGTCAAAGGAGATCATTTTGGTGCTTTCAGATTTAACTACTCTGCTGGATTTTGGACTTGCATGGGGCCTGTAGCCCCTTTGTTTTGGCCAGTTTCTCACATTTAGAATGGCTGTATTTACCCAATGTCTGTACCTGCATTGTATCTAGGAAGTAACAAGATACTTTGATTTTACAGGCTCATGGGCAGAAGGGACTTGCATTGTCTCGGATGAGATTTCAGACTGTGGACTTTTAATGCTGAAATGAGTTAAAACTTTTAAGGACTGTTCGGAAAGCAGGATTCGCTTTTGAAATGTGAGGACATGAGATTTGGGAGGGGCCAGGGTGGATCTATATGGATTCGCTGTGTCCCCACCCAAATCTTATCTTCAATTTCTACGTGTCATGGGAGGAACCCAGTGGGAGGTAACTGAATCATGGGGTGGGTCTTTCTCATGCTGTTCCTGTGATAGTGAGTAAGTCTCATCAGATCTGATGGTTTTATAAAGAGAAGTTCCCCTGCACAAGCTCTCTCTTTGCCCACTGCCATCCCTGTAAGATGTGACTTGCTCTTCCTTGCCTTCTGCCATGATTGTGAGGCCTCCCCAGACACATAGAACTGTCAGTCTCTTAAAACCTCTTTTTCTTCCCAGTCTCAGTATGTCTATATCAGCAGTGTGAAAATGAACTAATATAGTTTCTAAGGTCTTCAAATGCTTCATGCCTTAGTAGACTCAAAGGGATCTCTCTGTGAAATGTTTTTGTGGATGTGGATGTAGATTTTGTTTAATAGATTAGATTATAAATTGATACCCAAAAAGCCTATAAGCTTTTTAAAATATAGTATTAGTATATGTTATTCAATTAAAAGCAGAAGGGATAGAAAAGTAAAAAAAAAAAAAAATCTTTTCACATTCCTTTAGGGGATACAGGCAGAAGGCAGGTGGAGAGAAATACTCAGTTATGAACACATGGCACTTCCTATGGAAAAAGAAGGATTCTTCAGAGGGCAAAACCAAGAGCTTGAAACATAACGCCTAGATCCACCCTGTACTCCCAGGCAGAAATTTTCCTTAAACAATGATCTGGCAACATTTGCATGACTGGATTCTGAAAATTCTATGGACGAATAACCATTGAGAACCTTATCTTTTTGATTGAGTGCCTGTATCAGCTATTCTGTGTCCATCTCATCATAGCATTCTGTCCAGGGGAGGAAGCTGGAGGGCAGATAACCTGTTTCTTTAGTTCACAAGTAATTCAGATGGACATAAACTGTATTCCAGGAGTTCTACACATAGTAGAAAACCTGAAGTGCCTCATTTATAGTTGAACCTGATTTACCTGAGGAAATCCTGGGCTTTAATGAACTAATGTCATAATAGGATAACACTTAGGGATTTGGTGGGCAGGCAGTGCTATATTTTGTATATGAGAGAAAGTGGATTATTTAGTTAGAAGACAGACTAGCAGATTGTATATTTTCAAAGATGGCCACAGCAATATCTTCAATACCATAAATGAAGTGCTCTGACATCCCTCCCATCGAAAGTTAGGATCCACGCTTCCTCTCTCAGGTTTAGTCAGGTTTGTTAGTGTGACAATAAGGCTGGTACATCCAAGAGTAGGTCACAAAAGGCAATATGGCTCCCATCTGGTTATCAGAGTGCTTACTTTCACAGCCCTGAGCAACCACATGTGTTACAGTTAGCCATGCTGTGAGGAAGTCAAGGCCACATGGTTAAGCTGTGTGTCACTGTTCTAGCCAGTAAGTGGCAGGCAAAGCTGTTACCTTTTGCACTATTAGATTTAATTTCCAGTAATTCTGACTACATTAATATTTCTGTCTCATTTTATATTCACTGTACTTATTTTTTCCTCATTCTAAGAAGAGGTACTTTTTTGGCTGATTTGAAAATATTATGTATCCATTTTTAATTCTGAGATATTTATAACCTACTAAAACTTTAAGTTTGGATTCCCTTGCAATTTTTCAGTCATTGAGTTCTACATGTTTCTCTTAAATCAGGCTAGACAGTACTTTAAGATTTTATTTATTTCCTCTTACCCCTCTATCTCCCAATATTAATGTCCATTTTGGTATTAGTCTATAATTATATGAACATAATTGTTATTTTTTTCCTATTTTATTCTTTCTGTATTCAGATGACAATAATCTTTTATAAATTGTTCGTTAAGCCCTATTTTACCTGCTTCCTTTAACATTTCTCCTGGTTGATTTTTATCCATTCAATAGGATCTCCTCCAATAAATTTTTTTCTATGATAAAAATTGTAAAGTAACTTTATGTCTTCATTTTAAATCTGTTTAGTTCATCATAACATTAGAAGTATCATATAATTCTTCATATCTTATGTTTTGAAAATATTGCTCCACTATCTTTTTGCCCTTGGTGTTGTTAATAATTCTAACATTTATTTCATTAGAATTGTTTCTATTCGTTTAAAAAATTTTAGTTTCACTGTTATGTGTCTGGTTGTGGCTTTTTGAAAGTTTCTGTTTTTATTTTACGAGATTTTTCTAATATAATATATTTTGTCTTTTAAATATTTGAATCTGTTCCATCCTCACTGTTTCAAGTATTTTCTCTGATCAATATATATTTGAACTCCTTCAAGGACTCCTATTTCAGGCAGTTATGTGTCTACTTCTGCCTTACAGACACCACAAATTCTTATTCTTTCCATAATTTTTAATATTTTCTGATGATTTCGGAAGACTTTTTAAACTTAATAATCCAATTTTAAAAATACAATTTTTGACTATATTATTTTGTTATAAAATCCTTCTATTGTGGTTTTTATTTCCAATACAAGAATTTTATTTTTATAAGGAACTATTTCCCTTTGGCTCCTCTTTATAATTTTATTGTCTTATTTTATGTTACCAATATTTTTTATAGTATTTTGGCTTCTTATTTTTAAATATTTACTTTTCTCTGTATTGTGATCATTCATAATCCCTAGGTGGTTATCAATCACTACAGTAGAAAATAGAATCCAGAAATAGGACTTGAAGTCACAAACTTTGCTTGTGTCGTGAACTTAATACAGGGTTGAAAATAGTCAAATTGTCTACCTCCACATTTTCTACTGCTCCCCAAAAAGTAAACTTCTCATCAAGGAGGTTATATGTATCTGCTGTTACCAAGTGAATTTCTCCCTTGTTATTCTTCTAGAGCTTGAGAAATGCAGGGAAGAAGGAGACAACAGGACGCCAATGGTCAGGAAGCCTATTTTGATTTTGTTTTATGCTGCTCCTCTGAGCCATGCTCTAGCAGCATCTTATTGCTTCTCTAAATTAAGGCCAATTTATACTAAGCAATACTAAGCATCAGTAAAACATATTTCCTTGTCACTTATCCAGTGTATTATTGAAGTAGAGAAATACATACTTCAGCCATTGCTTTTAGATTTTTTTTTTTTTTTTTTTTTTTTTTTTTTTTTCATGGTGAGAGGAGGATAGTCTCACTCTGTCTCCCAGGCTGGAGTGCAGTGGTGCCATCTCAGCTCACTGCAGCCTCTGCCTTCTAGGTTCAAACGATTCTTCTGCCTCAGCCTCCCGAGTAACTGAGATTACAGGCATACTTTAATGCGCCTGGCTACTTTTGTATTTTTAGTAGAGTTGGAGTTTTGCCATGTTGGCCAGGCTGGTCTCGAACTCCTGACCTCAGGTGATTCACCCTCCCAGCCTCCCAAATTGCTGGGATTACAGGCATGAGCCACCATGCCCATTCTTGCTTTCATACATTCTATTGGATTATTTTTCTCTTTGCACTTAAACATGCAAAAGAAGTAAACAAAATCTGAGAAAACTAAGTTCCAAGATCTCATATTTATCAAATTATGTCTTACTGTGGATAAATTCATTCCTTTATCCCTGAAAATTACATCTTTTAATTTCAGGATCCTTTTTGTTTTTAAAATACTTTCATTTGGATTGGGTGTATTTACCCAATTCCTGTATGCCCATTGTATCTAGGAAGTAACTAACTTGCTTTTGATTTTACAGGCTAGTAGGTGGAAGGGACCTGTCTTTTCTCAGCTGAGACTTGGGACTGTGGACTCCTGAATTAATGGTGAATGAGACTTTGGGAAACTTTTGGGAAGGTGTGGTTGGTTTTGAAATGTGAGGACATGAGATTTGGGAGGGGGTGGGTGTAATGATATGGTCTGGCTGTGTCCCCACCAAAATCTCATCCTGAATTGCAGCTCCCATAATTCCCACATGTTGTGGGAGGGAGCTGGTGAGATATAATTGAATCATGGGGGTGGGTCTTTCCTTTGCTAGTCTGGTGATAGTGAATAATTCTCATGAGATCTCATAGTTTTAGCAAGGGGAGTTCCCCTCCACAAGTTCTCTTGCCTGTAACCATGTAAGATGTGACTTAGCCCCTCATTTGTTTCCAACCATGATTGTAAGGCCTTCCCTGCCATGTGGAACTGTGAGTCAATTAAACTTCTTTCCTTTGTAAATGACCCACTCTCAGATACGTCTTTATTAGCAGTATGAGAACAGAAACTTTGGGATATAAACAGAAACTTTGGGAAAAATGAATGTGTATTGTTTTAAGCCACTAATTTTTGGGATGGCAAATTGGGACACCAAATTTACTAGGCAGCAATTGATACCAAATGCAGCATCTTGAAACTTAATGGGCTAATGAAATTAGCTCTAATTTATATTTAGATTATCTGTTATTTCTTGTTATCTTTTGAATTAAGGATAATGGCCGGATTATATTTAGTTTGTAAGAATGCCAAGATGTCTTTCAAAATGGCTTTCATTCCCACCACCAATGAATGATGATTCCTGTTCTATATCCACCCTAGCATTTGTTGCCATATTTTTATTTGCACTTTGGCCATTCTAATAAATGTGTAGTGGTATCTCATTTTTGTTTTAATCTGTAATTAATTTTCAAATGAGAGGATATTGAGCATCTTTTAATGTGCTTATTTGCCATCTGTGTATCTTTTTTGGTGAGGTGTCTGTTAAGGTTTTTTGCCCAAATTTAAAATCTGCTTTTTCTTTCTTGTTGAGTTTTAAGAGTTTTTGTATATTTTGGATAACATTCCTTTTTCAGTGTGCCTTTTGCAAATGTTTTCTCCCAGTCTATGGCTTCTTTTCTCATTCTTTCAACAGTATATTTTATAGGAGAAGTTTTTAATTTTTAATGAAATCTAATTTTTCAATTATTTCTTTTATAGACCATGTATTTGGTGTTGTATTGAATAAGTCATCATCATACCTAAGATTATTTAGATTTTCTTGTATGTTATATTTTAAGAATTTTTTAGTTTTGCATTGTACATTTAAGTCTACAACTCATTTTGATTTAATTTTTATGTAAAGTGCAAAATTTTGTGTCTAGATTCTTTTTTTTTATTTTGCATGTGGGTATCTTTTGCTAAAAGACTATTGTTTCTCCAACATATTGCTTTTACTAACTAATATATAATGAGTTACATCAGTCTTCAGTGTTTTGACAAAAGATTATAATGTGCATATAGCATTATAATCATAATTGAGAGTATCATCACCATCTGAAATAGTTCATTGGAGCCTCTTTGTAGTCACAGCTCCATCCTGCAACCCCAGTCTATTGCAAACAATTATCTGATTTCTGTCACTATATGTTTGTCTCTTTGCAAATATGTTATAAAAACAATTATATACTATATTATCTTTTTTGTGTGGCTTTGCACTTAGATTCGTTCTTTAGAAATTCATTTAAATTGAGTGAACTGATCATAGTTTGGGCTCTTATGTTTATGTCCTCTAACAACATTTGAGGACAAATCTTTCTGTACATATCCACTATTTTCATTTTCTTTTGTAAAGATCTAGGGAAGCATTTATCTGATTCACATCATGAGGAAATATGCAACTGTATGAAAAATTGTAAAAGAAACTTCCCACATTACCATTTTTCATTCTCACCAACAATGTATAAGAGTTCCAGTGATGTCTCATTCTTATCCACGCTTTATATCTTTAGAATCTTTAATTTTAGCCACACTGCTGGGCCCTTAGATATTTTACTGTAATTTTAATTTCTATATCCCTAATGACTAATGAGTGGTGTCGGACTTCTTTTTAATTTGCTTATTTTCCGTTTGAATATTTTCCTCAGTAAAGTGTTCACTGAAGTATTTTATACTTACTTTTAAGGGTTATTACTATTGAGTTCTGTATATATTTTGAATAGAAATCTTTTATCAGATATATGATTTGCAACTATTTTCTCTCATGTGTGACTTAATTTAGCACTTCCTTAACAGTGTCTTTTGAAGAGCAGATTTAATTTTGCTAATGTCTACATTTAGTATCCTATATAAAGAATTTTTGCATAAACCAAGGACAACTTTTTCGTCTCTTTTCTTCTAAAAGTTTAATATTCTGTATTCCTACATTCATTTCCATAATCCACTTTGATTTAGTTTTTGTGTAAGTTATGAAATGAGGTTATTTTGGATACATATGTCTAATGTTTTCAGTACTTTATTTTTTTTTTTACAAAGACTACCCATTCCTCATTTTCTTGGCACCTTTGTGGAAAATAAGTGGTCAGCATATGTCTCATTTTGGACAATACAGTCTATTCTCATTTATCCACTTGAGTATCCTTACTCCAAAACCACACTGCAGATTACTTAAATGATACACATTCCTTCTAAACCATTAATATTTAGGAAAAGGGTGAATAAGCATTGTAAGCAAACCAACAATCGACTTTTAAAAAATAAATTGGATTCATATAGACAATGAGGATCTGTAATTCTCATAAAAAAATTATGTAGAAAACTTTGGGATACTTTTTGTACTCTAAATATAGAGGGAGATATAATCACTTAGTTTTTAATCACTGACAGTATAATCATGGCAAAACAAATGTTTTACTCTTTCGTGTATTTCCATCAATAGAGGTATATAAGATAAAAATCTAAATGTAATGGCTGTAATAGCTCATTGTGAATGATGTATATTACATATAAAGATAATTATAATTTTATTCATACTTCTCAATTTTTAACAAAAGGCACGGAAATATATACTGCTGTGCATTATTTTACATCAGGAAATAAAATGACACATGGTACTCAGTTTAAACTTTGGTACTCTCTGTCAGGTATCCCACTAAAATCCCAGGTGTTTCCCAAAAGTCACATTGTGTCTGGCATTGCTGGGTTCTTTGTCTTTCTGACTTCAAGAATGAAGCCGTGGACCCTCATGGTGAGTGTTACAGTTCTTAAAGATGGTGTGTCTGGAATTTGCGCCTTCTGATGTTCAGATGTGTACAGAGTTTCTTCTTACTGATGGGTTTGTGGTCCCGCTGACTTCAAGAGTTCGGCTGCAGACCTTCGCGTGAGTGTTACAGTTCATAAAGGTGGCGCATCCAGAGTTGTTCCTTCTCCTCCAGAGTTGTTCCTCCCTCCAGGTAGGTTCGTGGTCTCGCTGGCTTCAGGAGTGACGCTGCACACCTTCCTAATGAGTGTTACAGTTCATAAGTGCAGCACGGACCCAAAGAAGCAGCAGCAGCAAGATTTACTGGGAAGAGCAAAAGAACAAAGTTCCCACAGCATGGAAGCGGACCTAAGTGGGTTTCCATTGCCGGTGCGGTGGCCTGTTTTTATTCCCTTATCTGGCCCCACCCACATCTTACAGAGAGCTGATTGGTCCATTTTACAGAGAATTGATTGGTCTGTTTTACCAGAGCTGATGGGTGCGTTTTGACAGAGCGCTGATTGATGCATTTACACACCTTTAACTAGACACAGAGTGCAGATTGGTGTGTTCCCAATCCTTTAGTTAGACACAAAAGTTCTCCAAGTCCCCTACCTGATTAGCTAGACACAGAGTGCTTATTGTTTCGTTTACAAACATTTAGCTAGATAGAAAAGTTCCACAGGTCCTCACCCTACCCAGAAGTCCAGCCGGCTTCACCTCTCAATGGCAGTCCCCACGGGACTTTGCGGCACCTAGCCCGGGCACTCCGGCAACCCAGAGCAAGCTCCTCCTACGGAACTGCGCAGAGTGTGGGGCCCGCTGAGCCGGCGCCCACCTAGAATCCATGCCTGCCCGCCAGCGCTGCGCGCAGCCCCGGCTCCGCCCGCGCCTCTCCCTCCACACCTCCAGCAAGCAAAGGAAGCCAGCTCCCGCCTTGGCCAGCCCCAGAGACGGGTCCCCACAGTGCAGTGGCGGGCCGAAGGGCTCCTCAAGCACCGCCAGAGCAGACACTGAGGTCGAGGAGGAGCTGAGAGCGAGCAAGGGCTGCTAGCACGTTGTCACCTCTCAACATCTCCGCGTAATATAAATACAAAAGGAAAGGTTTGTCTCACTTATTTCCACATTTATTTATCTTACAAACCTCAGTTATTAACAGAAGTTAACAAATATTAACAGAAATATTATTTGCTATGATTTATATTAGATTGAGATTCAGAAATTTTTAATGCTGGGATTGTTTTCCAAATAAGCAGCTGTATTTTTCTATATGAACACTAACGTCTCAGTTTTCTCACTGGTAAATAATAAAATTGAACCCAATGTGATCTCTTAGTTATTTTCAGTTTTAAATAGTTCTCAGTATTCCATTTTCAGCTCAGTCACGTAGAAAGGTGAAAAGAGGTTAACTCTTGCACTTACAACAAGAAATTGGAAGGGCACATGGCAAATTAATTACTCTTCTTGAAAATAGGAGAGACTGAGATCACAGGAAAAACCACTGAACTGAAACTTAGAGACATGCAGAAGTCATCAGAAAGAAACAGACCTTTATTTAGCATTTGTCTAGTTGGCCCCAATACCACCTGATAACCCAGTAAGAAGAACCAGCTAGAAATTTATAAAACATTGATAAAGAACAATTGGGAGCCACAGACATAGAGGAATTTTCACCCTGTTGCAATATTTTTTCTTCAGGGATACCATAGTTGCTCAAAGGAACATTTGGGAAAACCATGAGAAACCTTGACTGGCGGTGTTGACTGGAGAATAAGACGAGCAATCACTGTCAAAATTGGGCCAGAATCCATCTCTCTGTCTTCCCTATGAAACGTAGTATTTAATTTTTAGAGTGAAGGACAACACAAGTATAGCCTGGGGATGCTTATAAGAACCTACTGCTGCTGGGGGTTGGGGAACGGGAAATAGCAAACCTGTTGCCTTGAGGGAGGGAATGGTATAACTACTAGAGTCAACATTGTATCCGGAGGGAGAGGCAAGAATGTTTCTGAAAACCATAATTCTGAGACCATGTTGAGAACAACAGAGAGCTTTCATCTCTTCTCCCTTTCTTTTGAAAGGAGACAATCACCACTACAATAAATGTTGAGTAAACATATTATGGGAATACAGTTGGGACACTGGTAGTAAGAGATTCTCCTGAGGAGCAGCACAGAGGGGACCCAAAGTCAAACAAAAATACAAAACCTAGCAATCTAACTTAAGACTATGCCAAATTTCTTTCCAGGACTCAGGAATGTCCAATCTTTTGGCTTCCCTGGACCACAATGCTAGAATAATTGTCTTGGGTCACACAAAATATACACTAACGTTAATGAGAGGTGACAATGTGCTAGCAGCCTTCACTCTCAGCACCTCGTCCGCCTGGGCATCCACTCTAGCAGTGCTTCAGCCTGCCATGGCACTGTAGGAGCTCCTCTCTGGGCTGGCTGAGGCCAGAGCTGCCTCCTCTGCTTGTGGGGAGGTGTGGAGGGAGAGGCACAGGCAGGAACTGGGGCTGCCCCCGCCCTCGCGGGCCAGTGCTAGTTCCAGTGCGAGTTCCGTGGGGCATGGGAGTGGGCTCGGCAGCCCCACACACAGAGCGCCGGCTGGCACCCCTGGCCCAGGGCAGTGTGGGGCTTAGCACCCGGGCCAGCAGCTGCGGAGATTGCCCCGGGTCCCCCAGGAGTGCTGGCCCACCGGCACTGCACGCAAATTCTAGCGGGTTTAGCTGGCTTCCTGGGGGGCAGGGCTCGGGACCTGCAGCCTGCCATGTCTGAGCTCACCTGCTGTGGTGGACAGCCAGCGCCTCCCCAAGGGTGCCGCCCCCTGCTCTGCGGCACCCGGTTTCATGGGCTTCCCAAGGGCTGAGGAGTGCAGGCACGGCTGGGGACTCGCGGGCAGCTCCACCTGCAGCCCTGGTGCAGGATCCACTAGGTGAAGCCAGCTGGGCTCCTGAACCTGATGGAGACTTGGAGAAGTTTTATATCTAGCCAGAGGATTGTATGTGCACCAATCAGTACTCTATATCTAGCTAATCTGGTGGGGACTTCGAGAACTTTTCTGGCTAGCACTCTATGTCTAGCTCAAGGATTGTGAAGGCACCAATCAACACCCTGTCAAAATGGACCAATTAGCTCTCTGTAAAATGGACCAATCCGCGCTCTCTAAAATGGACCAATCAGCAGCATGTGGGTGGGGTCAGATAAGGGAATAAAAGCTGGCTGCCTACAGCTAGCCAGCAGCAACCTGCTGGGTTCCCCAGAAGCTAGCAGGATCATGAACCCACAGGGAAGAACGAGTAACTCCAGAGATGCTGCGTTTAAGAGCTCTAACACTCACCACGAAGGTTTGCAGCTTCATTCCTGACAGTGAGACCACGAATCCACCAGAAGGAAGAAGCTCCAGAGACATCTGAATGTCTGAAGGAACAAACTCTGGACACACCATCTTTAAGAAGTGTAACACTCACGGCGAGGGTCCACAGCTTCATTCTGAAAGTCAGTGAGACAAAGAACTTACCAATGCTGGACACACTAACAATAGCTGATGAGCTTAAAAAAAAAAAAAACCTCATAATGTTTTTTAAAAAGTTTACAAATATAAGTTAGATATAACATGGATTTTAGAACTATCAGGAAGGTATTTCAAAATAACTGTAATTAGCATATTAACGACTCTAGCTGAAAATATAGGAAACATGGAAAATCAGATATTTTTAGCAGAGAGATGAAAACTATGGCGAATGATTAGGTTGAAATGATATAAATTTTTTATGAATTGAGAAAGACTGAATGTATTATATGTACTCACCAGTAGACTAAAAACTTAAGAAGAATCATCTGGTTTGAAGATAATAGAAATTCCCAAAGGGGGGAAAAAACTTAATGCAAGAAAAAACTATGTTTAAAAAAAAAAAAAAAAAAAAAAAAAAAAGACCTTTTGACTGAAGGCAGTGGCTCATGCCTGTAATTCCAGCACTTTGGGAGGCGGAGGCAGGAGGATCACGTGAAGTCAAGAGTTCGAGACGAGCCTGACCAACATGGAGAAATCCCGTCTCTACTAAAAATACAAAATTAGCCAGGCGTGGTGGTGCATGCCTGTAATCCCAGCTACTAGGGAGGCTGAAGCAGGAGAATCACTTGAACCTGGGAGGCAGAGGTTGCAGCGAGCCGAGATTGCACCATTGCACTTTAGCCTGGGCAACAAGAGTGAAACTCCGTCTCAAAAAAAAAAAAAAAAAAAAAAAAAAAAGAACTTCCAAGATTTGTGAAACATTAATATCATATAATCTAACATAAACCTAGTGGAGCCGTTGAAGCAGAAGAAAGATGTAAGAGGGATGAAAATATACTGAAAGAAACAGTGGTTAACAGTGTTCTAAATTCGTGATAGACACCAAACAAAAGGTCCATATTCTCATACAGCAAGAAGGCAGATATATATGAAAACCAAAACAACAGAACATGAACAAACAAGCAAACAAAACTAAACCCAAAGACAGAGAAAATTTTAAGACAGAGAAAAGAAACATATTGCTTAGAAAGACACACAAATAAGAAAATAGCCGACTTTTTACCTGAAGCCACATGAACATACAATGGAGTATTTCTAATGTGCTGGGGGGGAAAAAAAAAAATCTTTCAGCTTAGGTAGGAAGGCAAAATTTCACAGTCACTTTTAAGTCCACTTGGAAGTTTCTTTTTTTTTTTTTTGTTTCTTTCTTATAACTGAAAATTTTGAAATAATTGCAAGAAGCTGCTAAAAAATAATAAAGACCAAATCTATGATCCATTATAATGTTTAAACATACAATATTAATACAATCAATAATCACACCCCCACATACTTCCCAGTAAATTGAAAAGTTATGTTCACACACAAAAGGTATCTGTGTGCAAATATTTATAGCTGATTTATTCTTTATTCATCATCAACAAGATGCCCTTTAATGGGTGAATGGATAAACTCCACTGCATACATACAACAAATGCTACTTGGCAATAAAAAGAAATACACAACCGATACAAGCAATAATATGGATGAATCTTAAATACATTTTTTCATGTGAAAGAATTCAATTTATACGAAAGTCTAAAACATACAAAACTTAAGTTTGGGAAACAAATTAGTGGTTGATAGGAAGGCATGAAGGCTAAGAATTTGACTCACAAGGGACTGCCCCAGAGAATTATAGGGTAATGAAACTGTTCTGTATGGCAATTTCATGGCATATATATGAGTATAATTTTTTTTGACTTGTAGAATTGTACACCACAAACTGTACTTTATGAAAAATATTACAAATAAATTATGATATTGTGAAATACCAGGACAGCAAGCAGAATGTTGTGAATGAATCTAAGTGTTTCTCATATATATGGCAGACTTCATTGAATGGGACAAGATAAAATGGACCTGACAAGTAACTGAAAACCAGTATTTTATTCAATATTATAAAAATAAATATATAATGAATTATATACACTATATTTGGTATTTTTTTTTTACTCAACTCTGAAACTATTTTATGTATACTAGGGTTGATTAAATATATAAATATATATAATTAGAGCCAAATTTTTCTTCAGAAAAAATACAAATAAGGTATGAGACAAGGCTAGAATAAATCCTATTGTGCTGGGTAAAACTTGAAGATAGCAATTCAAGTATGTATGTCTGTGTGTGTGTGGTGTGTACACATATATACATGCCTATGTATATGCATATATGTGTGTATATGTATGCATACCTATGTATATACAGATATATATACAAATACACATATATACACAAAAATATATATACATAGTATATATATTTTATATTATAAACATAGTAACACATATGTTAACTAAAAGATATCTGAAATAGATCTCAATCAATTTAGAGGTTTATTTTGCCAAGGTTAAGGACCATGGCCCATAACACAGCCTCCAATGGTCCTGAGAACATGTGCCCCAGGTGGTTCGGTTACAGTTCGGTTTAATACATTTTAAGGAGATAGAAGTCACAGGCAAAGACAAAATCAGTACATGTAAGGTATACATTTGCTTGGCTTGGAAAGGTGAGATATCTCAAAATTGTGGGGCTTCCACATCATAGGTGAATTGAAGGATTTCCTGACTGGCATTTGTTTAAAAGAGTTAAGCCCTGACTAAAAATTTGAATTTAGCATAAAGAAGTGTTTGAGTTTATATAAGAAGGTTGTGGAAGTCAAGATTCTTGTTACATAGATGAAGCTCCCAAGTAGCAGTCTTCAGAGAAAATAGATGGTGAATGTCTCTTATCAGACCTCAAATTGAGTCAGACTCTCAGGAAAAGACCTAGTAAGAGAAAGAGATTCTCTATAGGTTCCAAATTTCACCCACAAGAGACAATTCTGCAGGGCCATTTCAGAATATGTCAAAGAAATATATTTTGGGGTAAAATAATTTGAATTCCTTCAAGGCCTGTTATTTGTCATGTGATGCTGTATCACAATTGAGTTGGAATTTGGTATCTTATCACTACAAAGAGTCTGTTTTGACAGTCTTAGGATCTTATATTTAATGATAACACTAATCAGTTGTATCTAAACTCCTGAGGAGGAGAGTATAATGAGACATGTCTAACATCCTCTTTCTGTCATGGCCTGAACTAGATTTTCAGGTTTCTTTGAGGTCCACTGGGCCAAGACAGGGATGCTTCAGTCAGCTGGGGTGGCTTAGAATTTTATTTTCGGTACACATATACCTACACATATACTTTCTAAATCTGTCTGCTCAGAGTGCCTGGCACACAACATTCTTGTGCTCAGATCTTAGATTTTAGTTTCTAAGTAACATTCTCCAATAAAAATAAATAAATAAGTGAAGCTTCTTGGCATAATTGCTGATTCTAGGCCTGGGGCAGGAATCTTTTGGCCAGCAAAATAAAAAGTAAGAATATTGAATAGCCTCACAAAGAAGAAAATAAGTATCCATGAGTCCAAACTGACATAATCAATTATATAAGTACATAAATGAGGTAGAATGGCTAAATTTACTTAGAGAATTCCATATAATAAATGTGGAAGTCATGAAAGGAAAAGAAAATAATCATTAGGAAATCATAGTCATTGCTTCAAGCAAGATCTGCTGATGAATGCTAGATTAGTTGACAAACTATTAAGAAGAAACAAGATAGTTAACTAGCTTCAAGATACTTCCTCATACTATTTATTGAGTGCTGTAATGTTTTAAATACATGTCTATACATTCTTTGATGCTCCTCCTTCCAGGAGATGGAGCTTAATTTCCCGTCCCGTGAGTTTGGGTTGGATTTAAGGACTAGCATTTATCAAATAGTATATGAAAAGGGAAATCCTTTTAGTGAAAAATTTACCAAATGGCGCTTTAATCAAATATTCAAAGTTAACATTATGAGTGATAAGATATCCCTGCTATGAGGAGATGAGGGAAGAAAAAAAAAAAAAATCTTCAATTGTATGGAACTTTTCCCCTAAATCCATAGTAACCTTAGACTAGTCATGGAAAACAAACAAAACTAACTTTTAAGATCATTATAAACAAGAAAATCTGAGAAACTGAGATAGATTGGAGGAGACCAAGGAGACATGATGACTAAATGCAATGTCGTATCCTGGAAAGAATCTTGGAAAAGAACAAGGGCATTAGCAAAATTTGTAAATTCTGAACTAACTTTAGTTAATACTATTGCGCCAATGTTAATTTCTTAGTTTTCATAAATGTAGTATGGTTATGTAATATGTTGTGCTATTGTGAAATATATACTTGGTCTTTGTATGTTTCCTGGTATATAACTCCTAAAATTTTTGGAAACTTCAAGGTGACCAGTATCTTTTTGTATGCTAATATGTTGATTTAGCTTAACATCTCTCTTAAGTAGCTTCAGGATGGGGGCTGCTCACCAGAAAGAACAAAGCAGTGTTACAGAAAAGAGGTCCCGATCCAGACCCCAAAGAGGGTTCTTGGATCTCAAGCAAGAAAGAATTCAAGGCGAGTTCACAGTGCTAAGTGAAAGCAAGTTTATTAAGAAAGTAAAGGAATAAAACAATGGCTACTCCATAGGTCAGAGCAGGCCTGGGGGCTGCTAGTTGCTCATTTTTATGGTTATTTATTGATAATATCCTAAACAAGGAGTGGATTATTCATGCCTCCCCTTTGTAGACCATATAGGGTAACTTCCTGACATTGCCATGGCCTTTGTAAACTGCCATGGTGCTGGTGAGAGTGTAGCAGTGAAAACAACCAGAGGTCACTCCTGTTGCAATTTTTTTTTTGGTTGGTTTGGCTGGCTCCTTTACTGCGAACTGCTTTATCAGCAAGGTCTTTATGACCTGTATTTTGTGTGACCTCCTATCTCATCCTATGACTTACAATGCCTTAACCATCTGGGAACACAGCCCACTAGGTTTCACCCTCATTTTACCCAGATCCTTTTTAAGGTGGAGTTGCTCTGTCACATGCCTCTGACTGCAAGATTAGAGGATTGAGACTTTCAGCCTCATGCCCTACCCTCAAGGGAGGGGATAAAATTCAGTTGATCATCAATGGCCAATGATTTAATCAATCTTGACTATGTAATGAAGTCTCCATAAAAACCCAAAATGATAAGGTTTGGAGAGCTTTTGGAAAGCTGACTTAGCTGACTAGTGGGGGTTACTGGATAGCTGAACATAGGTTCCTGGAGGGTAGCACACTCCACCTCTATGAGACAGAAGTTCCTTTGGCAGGGATACTTCCAGACCTTGTTCTATGTATCTTTTCATCTGATTATTTTTATCCTTTAAAACATGTTTTGTAACAAACTGGTAAAGGTAAGTGAATGTTTCCTTGAGTTCTGTGAGTCCTCTAGTAAATTAACTGAACCCAAGGAGGCAGATATGGTAAACCTGATTTATAATCAGTCAGAAGGAGAGGCAAAATAACTTGGGAGCTTAGGATTGCTGTCAGAAATGAGGGACGTTCTTGTGGAACTGAGTCCTCAACCCGTGGGATCTGGCATTACCTCCAGGTAGAGAGTGTGGGAATTGAGCTGGGTGGGAGGACACCCAACGAGGGCCTGCTGTAGAATTTATTGCCTGCTTTGCCCTTTGCATATGGTGTCAGAAGCATGTTGTGAGAGTATAGTAAGAGAAACTGAGTTTGTTTTTTCTACTCAGATATTCACATTATGGAAAGTTTTTAAGTTTATATTGGAATTCTTTGTACTATTTTTCTGTAGATCTAAAATTCTTTAAAAATAAAAAGGTTAGGCTAGGCATGGTGGCTCATGCCTGTAATCCCAGCACTTTGGGAGGCTGAGGCGGGCAGATCGCGAGGTCAGGAGTTCGAGACCAGTCTGGCCAACGTAGAGAAACCTCATCTCTACTAAAAATACAAAAATTAGCTGGGTGTGGTGGTGTGCACCTGTAATCCCAGCTACTCGGGAGGCTGAAGAAGGAAAACCACATGAACCCAGGCTGAGGCGGAGGTTGCAGTGAGCCAAGATCGTGCCATTGCACTCCAACCCCAGCAACAGTGCAAGACTCTGTCTCAAATAAATAAATAAATAAATAAATAAATAAATAAATAAATAGGCTAAAAATTATTACATTTAGGTGGATTATAACATTTGTCTTTTCTAGATCTCTGTAAGGCTATTTAAAAATGTAGAAATGAAGTAGTTTTGCCCGATGACCTTGTTACTTAAAAATCCTAAGAACCCTGTATTGTTAGAGTGCTATAATGTACAATGTAAGTTAATACATTTGTTACCTTGTGCTGTGGTTTTAGTACATCCCCCAAAGGTCATGGGTTGAAAACTTAATCCTCAATGCAGCAACATTGAAAAGGTGACACCTGTAAGAGGTAATAATGTCATAGGCCTCTTCCCCCATGAATAAATTAAGGTCTGTATCATGAGAGTGGGTTAGTTTGACCTCTTTTCTGTCTTGTCTGCTTTCTTGCATTTCTGCCTATCTGCCATGAGATTATGCAGCAGGAAGGCCTAGTCAGATTCCAGCACCATGCTCTTGCACTTTTCAGTCTTCAGAAACTTGAACACAATAAACTTCTTTTCTTAATATATATTACCCGGGTATGGTATTCTGTTATAGCACTAGAAAGTGGACCAAGTCACCTTGGATAAGCAAATAAAAAGTCAAAATATTTTGATTCACAGATTTATAATCATGATAAGTAAAATAACTTATCTACTTCTGAGGTTTAAATTATCTAACTTTTACTTGGAGTTTTCTAAAAGACCTAAAATGTTTAACTATGGGTCAACCTTTGCCAGATACGTTTCGTTTACTTATAAAAGTCTAAGAATACTGATTTTTTTCTCAATTTGCTTATGCATTTAGAATTATTATTTTTAAGAACACCCAGCTAGTCTTCCCCACATCTAATTAATCAATATGCACAGAAAACAAATAAATAAAAACATGAGAAAGACACTGAAAATGTAAAGTATAAAAACTAATGGATTGATAAGAAAAACAGTGCCTCCAAAATGGTTTATATATATATAAGTTATGTATATAATACATTATAATGTATATTTATAAAAATATATAACTTTATAATAATTTATAATTTTTAATATTATAAATTATATATACATATTTGATAAAAATATTGATATTTTAACCATATATATATATACACACACATATATATAACCATTTTATATATATATGGACAAAAATTTTACACCACTGGAACATTTCATTATTTTGGCAGGATTGTCTTTGGGCAGCACAACCTTGAGGAGCAATTTGGCAACATCTACTGAGGCTGAAGTAACAGCCATAGACAGCCATAGACAGCTCAGTAATGAAATCATTACTGACTGTGTACACTAGAGTGTACTCTTACATATGTGCAAATTTAGTAGATGCTCCCTGTCCTTTTGGCCTGCTGAGTTCACCTATGCTTCTTTAAACAGCTACTGACCTGCTGCTAGACAGTAACTTCCTGTTTCTATATTACCCTTCTCTACTCAACTCCTTTCTCTGAAAACAAATGAGATAGACACATTCCTGATGGACACAGGAACACTCAGTATGTGCCTGTGTTAACACTGCCTAAGGAAAATCCTCCGCAATTGGGGCTAAAAGGCAGTGGTTAAATCTTGTAGCTTCCTTGTACTGTGGTAGAACTAACCCAAGGTATGTCCACATAATACCCAGTAGGATTGTGACTCAGTTGTTTAACTGTGGCACTCGAACTTGTTAAGAAGTAACTTTATTGCCCATTTTCTCTTGCCTATTTCCCTTTCTCTCTTTTCTCATTTGTGGTGCCTGGGATTAACTTCAAAATAAAGTGTCTGTTTCCAGATCCTTGACTCCATTGGATTTTGTGGGGGAAGGATTAAGACTAAACAGAATATGAGAATGTCCATTCCAGTATGATTTGTAATAGTAAAAAATCAGCAAAATTGAGGCTTTTAAATTTTATTGTTTTATACCATCTTAGCAAAATAAATCAAGAATTTATTTTTACAGCCAGAACAACTGAGAATTTACATCAATTTAATACTCTCCGAATTAATATTCAGAGATACTAAATTAATAATATCTTTATAAATTGGAATTGGAATTAATTTATAATATTTCCTTATGTGAAGTCCATACTAAGATTATCACTTTTTGGTGTGTGGAACATACATTCAACTGACTACCAAGTGATGGGATTAAATGCATGCTTAGAAATGAATACAGATACCAAGTTCTGAATAAGTGGTCATGGTAATATTTATTCCCAGATAATTGCAACAAATCATGTAGAAATTATTTATTTCTTAGATGAATCAACAACTCAATTGTATAATAATACTGTGTATTAGTCTGTTCAAGCTGTCAGAACTAAATACAATAGACTCAATGGCCTAAACACAGAAATGTATTTTCTCATAATTCTGAAACTGGAAGTCCAAAAGCAAGGTTCCAGCAGGGTTGGTGTGTGGTGAGGGTTTGCCCCTTGGGTTGCAGATGATTGGGTGCCACCTTGCTATGTTAGTAACATGCTGTCTTGATCTTTTCTTTGTGCCCTCCTGGAGAGAGAGTGAGAGAGAGAGAAAGAGAGAGAGAGGAGAAAGATATTTTTATCTCTGGTGTTACTTCTTATAACAACATTATTTCTATTGGATTAGGGTCACAATTTAATGATCTTATGAAACCTTAATTGTATCTGTAGAGGCCTCTTCCCCAAATACATAAATACAGTCATATTGGCAGTTAGGCCTTCAATATATGAATCTGGGGGAAGGAATATAAATATTTAGTCTATAATATACTCACATTCTGTACTCAAGACCTTTTATTAAAATAAGTTATAAGAAACTTATCACCCACTGATTACTAAGAGGCTTTGGGAACCATATGCAAATAATTTTTTAATCTTGACTCTTCTAAGACTTTATTACAAACTATTCATAACTAGAATTTAATATTTGAATAAAACTTTTCAAATTATGTGCTATGAGCACAATGTACAAGGATATTTCTGTGTGTTTCTTGCCAAGGTGCCAAGATCATACTTCATTTCCAGGCACAGGAAACAGTGCATTGTATTTACCTAAATATTTAGAAAATCTTCTTAATATTGACCCATAATATTTATTCTTATAATGTCTATACATTTGACATAAATCTGCCATCTGGAAAATGCTGACCATATGTGTTCTCTGATTCCAAGTATCACTTTATTTATTTTCATGGTAACCTAGCTTCAGAACAACTGAAATGCTCAAACTGAACACTGTAGTATGGATACTGCCTGTCAACTAACAGATACTTTTTCTGTGATTTCCTCACAAAAAGTATTAGCACAGGCTGGGCATGGTGGCTCATGCTGTAAACCCAGCACTTTGGGAGGCCGAGGGAGGATCACCAGGTCAGGAGTTCGAGACTAGCCTGGCCAACATGGTGAAACCCCATCTTTACTAAAAATACAAAAATTAGCTGGGTGTGGTGGTGAGCGACTGTAAGCCCAGCTACTCGGGAAACTGGGGCAGGAGAATCATTTGAACCCAGGAGACGGAGGTAGCAGTGAACTGAGATCCTGCCACTGCACTCCAGGCTGGGTGACAGAGCAAGACTCCGTCTCAAAAACAAACAAACAAACAAAATATATATATATATATATATATATATATATATATATATATATCTCCACAATACAGAAACCCTTTCTCATACTTTCTCATAATGCCATTTCAAAATTAAAGTTATTTGTTTTTTTGTTGTTGTAGTTGATTTGGTAAAAGAAGAAGAAGAGAAAAATTTGAATTTGAGGACAATCTAAGGGCAACATCTGTCAACCCTTTGATTGCCAGGGTTGGTACAGAGGATCTGGCTGGCTAGACAGGTGTTCCCTTCCTTCCTCACTGCTCCATATGCACGCCTCCCAAAGCTGTGTGCTCGGTAAAAGAGGAATGACCATCCCCGATGGAGGAGAACCCATCTTCACTCAGGGGTATGAAAGTAGCTGGGCTCCCCTGCTAGAACTTCCAAACACGCTCTCAAGAAGAGACAAATCAATCACATGATACTATTCTTCACCTGTCTTGTTTATTATTTATTGATTTATTTGTGTTGCCATTGTTGAATACTTGATATAGAGTAAGTTTGGAGAAAAATAAATTAAATGGTAAGAACAATTCAGTTATTATCAAATTGAACAGCTGTACATGAAATAACATCATTATTGGTATTACTTTATTACTGTTAGGTTTTGAATTATTGTATTCAAGTGTAGTTCTTTCAGATATTGTTACTCTATTATCATCTCTAAATTTGTAAGTTGTTTCTTACTTCACAAGGACATAAAGACTAGAAATGAGCTTCCTTGCCATTGAGGTTCAGCTGTATCTAACTGGTAAGAGAAAATTTCTTGGTGTTGTAGAAGAGCAGAAGCTATTGTTCTCATGCCATGGCTGAGGATAAATGTGTGGGCTTTGACAAATGACAGACATGGGTTCTTACCCATTGATTTTGGAGATCTTCCTGAGAATCAGCTTCTTAGGTGTGGCAGGCAACCAAAATAATTGTTAATGGCTTCTTGAGATTCCTTCACTTAAAAATATCTTGAAAGCAGCTTTTCTGACTATCATTTTGCCACCTCTCAGCAGTTGTGTTGGCCACCAGTTCTGTGTCTTAAACCTCTTTAAATGTAAAATACTTACAGTGCTTTCAGTTTTAATGTCTAAACTCTTATCTGTTCAGTAGTGGATATTTGCCATTCCCTTCTAGTAAATATCTGGTTTACTAATGGATTATGTGTTTATGTGAGAAAAATCCCAGAATTAGCAAAATAATCAATCCTATTAAATTAACCACATACCTCTGTCACACCAAAAGCTCTCGCTGCTTTTCCTCATTCTTTCAAAAATTTGTTTTATAGTTTCAAACCTCCATGCTGATAGTTTTTATCTTTTTAATGATATAAATCGAGAAAATATGTCAGGGAATAAAATTAATATAATTTCAATACATTTATTTTTATATTTTATTTTGTATTACACTTGATTTTTATGATGAAAGTCAATGAAAGTTATCAAAATTTGGAAAAATAAAAATGAGATGAAATATATTAAAAGGAAATCTTTACACAAATTTAAAGGAGTTTAATGAAGCAGAGAATTTTTGGGGAATCCAGTAGCTCTCAAGAGCCAGCAGAGAAGTTCAGAGATCTCAGTTCTGCAAAGTAGGTAGGCAGTACATATGGACAGAAAATGAAAGTGAGGTACGGAAACTGGTTGGTTACAGCTTAGCATTTTATTTGCTTGGACATGGTCTGATCAATTGGCAGCCTGTGATTGACTGAAGCTAGTCTGCTGTGACTGGCTGAGGCCTAGCAATTTGTTACAATATATACTCCTAAATTAGGCTTTCAGTTTGTTTATTTAAATTGTAGTTTGTTATGTGGGCTACATACATGCAGTACCGAGACAGCCTCAAACCAAATTTAATTTACTTAAACAGTCATCACCTCAATCTTAATCTTGGCAAAAGAAATACTAAAATAGGATGAGCCATTGAGGAATCTTTGAGCCTTCCAAGTAAAATGGCAAACTTCAAGTTACACTGCCTTACTAGAGGAACTACAGAGGTTAGAATTCTGATCAAAGACTTAAAAAATTGCCATCCAGTGAACAGACACCTGGTTAAAGTTAGCTCTAAGGAGGCAAATATTTAATAAATGGCAGCAAAGAGCTGGCTGGGTGTGGTGGCTCATATGTGTAATCCCAGAATTGTGGGAGGCCGAGGAAGGATGGTCACTTGAAGGTTGGAGTGGTAGACCAGCCTGGGCAACATAGTGAGACCCTCTCTCTACAAAAATAAAAATAAATAAAAATAATTAAATAACTAAATAAATAAGACCTCGCAGTTTTTGCTTTAATAAGCCAGGCTTGAAGTGTTCAGTGTTTTTTTTTTTTTTTTTTTTTTTTTTTTTTTTTTTTCCCATTGGAAAACAATCATTTTAAGATTTCACTGTATTCTTGCTGAATTGTTAACATTGCTGAGCTGATTTCACCTAAATTATGGTAAGGATTAATCAGAGACCCTAAACTCTGAAGGAAGTAGCTTAACTATTTTTCCAGAACTCACTAACCGCAAGTCCTAGAAAACTCCCAAGGGCAAGTTTCATATTTCTGGCCTCATTTTAAAACTGAAATCATTTTGGGGAGAATTCTAAAGAGTTTGAAGAGAAGGATCCAAAAATTTCAATTGCTTCTCTGAAACCTTGGAATCCTGCCTGTTAATAATCTCCATGCTCTTTGCTTAGAATTTACCCACAGAATTAACTGACAGGAAACTGCCCATCACCCTCCACCCTCCCAGTAAGACTGTGCCAAAACACTCATCAGAAACCACAATGACAAAAATAGATCCAATTGACGACTCTGCAGTGACGAAGAAACGGATGTACTGATTTAAGCTATCTTCATTATCTTTTTCCTTTTTTTGATGGCAAAAAGAAAGAGAAAGCTACGTAATAGCATCTGGGCAAAACAGCTTGTACACCAAGTTCTGCCCTATGTAATTTAAAATATTTGAGTTCTTATAACATCCCTGAAAAGCATGGCTTTTAATACAAACACCACATACATACAGTACAGATCATCTAACTATAGTCATGCTTCTGGGCAGAGCTTGCAGCAATAGCAAAAATAATAAAAGAAAATTCTCTTTGTACAGCTGAATGGCTGCACTAGAATTTTCAGTGTTCAGATGTAATTAGAAAACAGCTGTGAAGGAAAATCAATTGTTCCTGGTAGTCAATGGCTAATTTTCCACAATCAAAATAAAGAATGCAATATGACATATTTGTAATGAGCAAGTAATTGTTTCTCTTTTGTTTATTGTTTTAACATTTTTCCCTTTATTTGTGAGAGCTGTCATTTGCTTGCTTCAGGACAACTTCTCCTAGTCTTTGCTTCTCCCATCCATATTTAAATACTAGCAACTGCCAAAGAGGCTACGCAGTCCAACTCAGTTTATTCACGATTGCCTTGCTTATGATGGTGATTTGTGGACTTGCAAGGAGATGTTGTCCTTGCTTTTATGAATTCACAATAAAGCTTCCATAAACGGAATGATTATTAAACACTAGCATTTATTCATGGGATTTAACTTTGATTCATTCTGCAAAGGTCTCATGTGTCAAAAAGATGCAGTTCCCAGAATTCATTGACCTGCTGCTCCAAGTGTGTCTGCATTGCAAAACAAAACAAAACTGAAGTGACCACACAGCCCTTTTTTTATACCCTTCAATCATTAGCATAGACTGGAAGGTATTGGTGTAGCAGATGGATAGAAAAGTCAAACCTCTGTGGTGCACACTTAGAATGTAGATGGTTGGAAAATTAACTTAAATGCTAGAATAGACCAATGAGAGTAAAATTGTTTTATCATGCAAAAGAGTCTGGTTGAGAAACACCAAGAGGATTAACACTCCTAGGCTGTTTCCAGCTGATACAAAAAGAAGAAATAATGTTTATATTATATAGTGAAATTAATGTCTATATTATTCTTTTTCTACACTCATATTTTTCTGGAACATTCTTTGAAAGCAAATATAGGGGGGCGGAGCAAGATGGCCAAATAGGAACAGCTCCAGTCTCCAACTCCCAGCGCGAGCAACACGGAAGGCCGGTGATTTCTGCATTTTCAACTGAGGTACTGGGTTCATCTCACTAGGGAGTGCCGGACAATCGGTGCTGGTCAGCTGCTGCAGCCCGACCAGCGAGAGCTGAAGCAGGGCGAGGCATCGCCTCACCTGGGAAGCGCAAGGGGAAAGGGAATCCCTTTTCCTAGCCAGGGGAACTGAGACACACAACACCTGGAAAATCGGGTAACTACCACCCCAATACTGCGCTTTAAACAAACGGGCACACCAGGAGATTATATCCCACACCTGGCCAGGAGGGTCCCACGCCCACAGAGCCGCCCTCATTGCTACCACAGCAGTCTGCGATCTAACCGCAAGGCAGCAGCGAGGCTGGGGGAGGGGCGCCTGCCATTGCTGCTGAGGCTTAAGTAGGTAAACAAAGCCGCTGGGAAGCTCGAACTGGGTGGAGCTCACAGCAGCTCAAGGAAACCTGCCTGTCTCTGTAGACTCCACCTCTGGGGACATGAGGTGGAGCTAAACAACAACAACAAAAAGCAGCAGAAACCTCTGCAGACGCAAATAACTCTGTCTGACAGCTTTGAAGAGAGCAGTGGATCTCCCAACACGGAGGTTGAAATCTGAAAAGGGACAGACTGCCTGCTCAAGTGGGTCCCTGACCCCTGAGTAGCCTAACTGGGAGACATCCCCCACTAGGGGCAGTCTGACACCCCACACCTCACAGGGTGGAGTACACCCCTGAGAGGAAGCTTCCAAATTAAGAATCAGACAGGTACACTCGCTGTTAAGCAATATTCTATCTTCTGCAGCCTCTGCTGCTGATACCAAGGCAAACAGGGTCTGGAGTGGACCTCAAGCAATCTCCAACAGACCTACAGCTGAGGGTCCTGACTGGTAGAAGGAAAACTATCAAACAGGAAGGAGACCTACACCAAAACCCCATCAGCACGTCACCATCATCAAAGACCAGAGGCAGATAAAACCACAAAGATGGGGAAAAAGCAGGGCAGAAAGGCTGGAAATTCAAAAAATAAGAGCGCATCTCCCCCTGCAAAGGAGCGCAGCTCATCGCCAGCAACGGATCAAAGCTGGACAGAGAATGACTTTGAGGAGATGAGAGAAGAAGGCTTCAGTCCATCAAACTTCTCAGAGCTAAAGGAGGAATTACGTACCCAGCGCAAAGAAACTAAAAATCTGGAAAAAAGAGTGGAAGAATTGATAGCTAGAGTAATTAATGCAGAGAAGGTCATAAACGAAATGGCAGAGATGAAAACCATGACACGAGAAATACATGACAAATGCACAAGCTTCAGTAACCGACACGATCAACTGGAAGAAAGAGTATCAGTGATTGAGGATCACATGAATGAAATGAAGCGAGAAGAGAAACCAAAAGAAAAAAGAAGAAAAAGAAATGAACAAAGCCTGCGAGAAGTATGGGATTATGTAAATAGAACAAATCTACGTCTGATTGGGGTGCCTGAAAGTGAGGGGGAAAACGGAACTAAGTTGGAAAACACTCTTCAGGATATCATCCAGGAGAACTTCGCCAACCTAGTAGGGCAGGCCAACATTCAAATCCAGGAAATACAGAGAACGCCACAAAGATACTCCTTGAGAAGAGCAAATCCAAGACACATAATTGCCAGATTCACCAAAGTTGAAATGAAGGAAAAAATCTTAAGGGCAGCCAGAGAGAAAGGTCGGGTTACCCACAAAGGGAAGCCCATCAGACTAACAGCAGATCTCTCAGAAGAATCTCTCCAAGACAGAAGAGACTGGGGGCCAATATTCAACATTCTAAAAGAAAATAATTTTAAACCCAGAATTTCATATCCAGCCAAACTAAGTTTCATAAGTGAAGGAGAAATAAAATCCTTTACAGATAAGCAAATGCTTAGAGATTTTGTCGCCACTAGGCCTGCCTTACAAGAGACCCTGAAGGAAGCACTAAACATGGAAAGGAACAACTGGTACCAGCGATTGCAAAAACATGCCAAAATGTAAAGACCATCGAGGCTAGGAAGAAACTGCATCAACTAACGAGCAAAATAACCAGTTAATATCATAATGGCAGGATCAAGTTCACACATAACAATATTAACCTTAAATGTAAATGGACTAAATGCTCCAATTAAAAGACACAGACTGGCAAACTGGATAAAGAGTCAAGACCCATCAGTCTGCTGTATTCAGGAGACCCATCCCACATGCAGAGACATACATAGGCTCAAAATAAAGGGATGGAGGAAGATTTACCAAGCAAATGGAGAACAAAAAAAAGCAGGGGTTGCAATACTAGTCTCTGATAAAACAGACTTTAAACCATCAAAGTTCAAAAGAGACAAAGAAGGCCATTACATAATGGTAAAGGGATCAATTCAACAGGAAGAGCTAACTATCCTAAATATATATGCACCCAATACAGGAGCACCCAGATTCATAAAGCAAGTCCTTAGAGACTTACAAAGAGACTCAGACTCCCATACAATAATAGTGGGAGATTTCTACACTCCACTGTCAACATTAGACAGATCAACGAGACAGAAAGTTAACAAGGATATCCAGGAATTGAACTCATCTCTGCAGCAAGCAGACCTAATAGACATCTATAGAACTCTCCACCCCAAATCAAGAGAATATACATTCTTCTCAGCACCACATCACACTTATTCCAAAATTGACCACATAATTGGAAGTAAAGCACTCCTCAGCAAATGTACAAGAACAGAAGTTATAACAAACTGTCTCTCAGACCACAGTGCAATCAAACTAGAACTCAGGACTAAGAAACTCAATCAAAACTGCTCAACTACATGGAAACTGAACAACCTGCTCCTGAATGACTACTGGGTACATAACGAAATGAAGGCAGAAATAAAGATGTTCTTTGAAACCAATGAGAACAAAGATACAACATACCAGAATCTCTGGGACACATTTAAAGCAGTGTGTAGAGGGAAATTTATAGCACTAAATGCCCACAAGAGAAAGCAGGAAAGATCTAAAATTGACACTCTAACATCACAATTAAAAGAACTAGAAAAGCAAGAGCAAACACATTCAAAAGCTAGCAGAAGGCAAGAAATAACTAAGATCAGAGCAGAACTGAAGGAGATAGAGACACAAAAAACCCTCCAAAAAATCAATGAATCCAGGAGTTGGTTTTTTGAAAAGATCAACAAAATTGACAGACCTCTAGCAAGACTAATAAAGAAGAAAAGAGAGAAGAATCAAATAGACGCAGTAAAAAATGATAAAGGGGATATCACCACCGACCCCACAGAAATACAAACTACCATCAGAGAATACTATAAACACCTCTACGCAAATAAACTAGAAAATCTAGGAGAAATGGATAATTTCCTGGATACTTACACTCTTCCAAGACTAAACCAGGAAGAAGTTGAATCCCTGAATAGACCAATAGCAGGCTCTGAAATTGAGGCAATAATTAATAGCCTACCAACCAAAAAAAGTCCAGGACCAGATGGATTCACAGCTGAATTCTACCAGAGGTACGAGGAGGAACTGGTACCAATCCTTCTGAAACTATTCCAATCAATAGAAAAAGAGGGAATCCTCCCTAACTCATTTTATGAGGCCAACATCATCCTGATACCAAAGCCTGGCAGAGACACAACAAAAAAAGAGAATGTTAGACCAATATCCCTGATGAACATCGATGCAAAAATCCTCAATAAAATACTGGCAAACCAGTTTCAGCAGCACATCAAAAAGTTTATCCACCATGATCAAGTGGGCTTCATCCCTGGGATGCAAGGCTGTTCAACATTCGCAAATCAATAAACGTAATCCAGCATATAAACAGAACCAAAGACAAGAACCACATGATTATCTCAATAGATGCAGAAAAGGCTTTTGACAAAATTCAACTGCCCTTCATGCTAAAAACGCTCAATAAATTCGGTATTGATGGAATGTACTTCAAAATAATAAGAGATATTTATGACAAACCCACAGCCAATATCATACGGAATGGGCAAAAACTGGAAAAATTCCCTTTGAAAACTGGCACAAGACAGGGATGCCGTCTCTCACCACTTCTATTCAACATAGTGTTGGAAGTTCTGGCTAGGGCAATCAGCCAAGAGAAAGAAATCAAGGGTATTCAGTTAGGAAAAGAAGAAGTCAAATTGTCCCTGTTTGCAGATGACATGATTGTATATTTAGAAAACCCCATTGTCTCAGCCCCAAATCTCCTTAAGCTGATAAGCAATTTCAGCAAAATCTCAGGATACAAAATTCATGTGCAAAAATCACAAGCATTCTTATTCACCAGTAACAGACAAACAGAGAACCAAATCATGAATGAACTTCCATTCACAATTGCTTCAAAGAGAATAAAATACCTAGGAATCCAACTTACAAGGGATGTAAAGGATCTCCTCAAGGAGAGCTACAAACCACTGCTCAGTGAAATCAAAGAGGACACAAACAAATGGAAGAACATACCATGCTCATGGACAGGAAGAATCAATATCGTGAAAATGGCCATACTGCCCAAGGTTATTTATAGATTCAGTGCCATCCCCATCAAGCTACCAATGAGTTTCTTCACAGACTTGGAAAAAACTGCTTTAAAGTTCATATGGATCCAAAAATGCCCACATTGCCAAGACAATCCTAAGTCAAAAGAACAAAGCTGGAGGCATCATGGTACCTGACTTCCAACTATACTACAAGGCTACAGTAACCAAAACAGCATGGTACTGGTACCAAAACAGAGATATAGACCAATGGAACAGAACCGAGTTCTCAGAAATAATACCACACATCTACAGCCATCTGATCTTTGACAAACCTGAGAGAAACAAGAAATGGGGAAAGGATTCCCTATTTAATAAATGGTGCTGGGAAAATTGGCTAGCCATAAGTTGAAAGCTGAAACTGGATCCTTTCCTTACTCCTTATACGCAAATTGATTCAAGATGGATTAGAAACTTAAATGTTAGACCTAATACCATAAAGAAAACCTAGGTAATACCATTCAGGACATAGGCATAGGCAAAGACTTCATGTCTAAAACACCAAAAGCAATGGCAACAAAAGCCAAAATTGACAAATGGGATCTAATTAAACTAAAGAGCTTCTGCACAGCAAAAGAAACTACCATCAGAGTGAACAGGCAACCTACAGAATGAGAGAAAATTTTTACAATCTACTCATCTGACAAAGGGCTAATATCCAGAACCTACAAAGAACTCAAACAAATTTACAAGAAAAAAACAAACAACCTCATCAAAAAGTAGGCAAAGGATATGAACAGACATTTCTCAAAAGAAGACTTTCATACAGCCAACAGACACATGAAAAAATGCTCATCATCACTGGCCATCAGAGAAATGCAAATCAAAACCACAATGAGATACCATCTTACACCAGTTAGAATGGCAATCATTAAAAAGTCAGGAAACAACAGGTGCTGGAGAGGATGTGGAGAAATAGGAACACTTTTACACTGTTGGTGGGATTGGAAACTAGTTCAACCATTATGGAAAACAGTATGGTGATTCCTCAAGGATCTAGAACTAGAAGTACCATATGACCCAGCCATCCCATTACTGGGTATATACCCAAAGGATTATAAATCATGCTGCTATAAAGACACATGCACCCATATGTTTATTGTGGCACTATTCACAATAGCAAAGACTTGGAATCAACCCAAATGTCCATCAGTGACAGACTGGATTAAGAAAATGTGGCACATATACACCATGGAATACTATGCAGCCATAAAAAAGGATGAGTTTGTGTCCTTTGTAGGGACATGGATGCAGCTGGAAACCATCATTCTTAGCAAACTATCACAAGAACAGAAAACCAAACACCACATGTTCTCACTCATAGGTGGGAACTGAACAATGAGATCACTTGGACTCGGGAAGGGGAACATCACACACGGGGGCCTATCATGGGGAGGGGGGAGGGGGGAGGGATTGCATTGGGAGTTATACCTGATGTAAATGACGAGTTGATGGGTGCTGACGAGTTGATGGGTGCAGCACACCAACATGGCACAAGTATACATATGTAACAAACCTGCACGTTATGCACATGTACCCTAGAACTTAAAGTATAATAATAATAATAAATAAATTTTAAAAACAAACAAACAAACAAATAAAAACCAGACTCTGCTGGCAAGAAATAAGGCTATTAAGGATATTGAGGAAACCACAGACAAAATCAATTCTCAACAATACTCACTTAAAATTGATTTCCCTCTATTATTTAATTTTCAGAATTATATAGACCTTTTCAAAGACTGGATTTTAGAAGACAGAATTGTTTTCCTGTATAGCTTTCTAGGTGTTACTTCTATAGCCATGTCTCATAGGTAGAGGGTTGTCCTCAGTCTCATCTCTCATACTTTTGCAGACCCACTTGCCATGTTTATTCCTGCCCAGAATCTCATTTGTACCATATCTCTTTAAAATAAAACGTAACTATGTTGTAAGACACAAATGAAGTAACACGTCTTTCATAGTCTTCCTCTCATTTTATTTTCACAAGGATTACTGTAATGCTTATTTAAAAATTGCTCTAATAGTATGGAAGTGTTACATAGTCAGTGATCAAGTAGTATGTGAATGTTTTGTCACTGTCCTTATTCACTCTGATTTTCCAACCTCAGACAACTGACTTCTGTTAACTGTTGTTCATCAGTTCATTACATTTCTGTACAAGTCCCATATTTACATGTTGTTTGCTCTGTGGCATTAATGAGATTATACACTACGTATTGCAGTTTGACCTGAGTTTTAACTTGACTATATCTTTGTGTTTTTTACTTCAGTATGTATGTGTCTACTCAAATCTTTTTAGTGTCTGAATAGCATATGATTTACCATAATTAATTTAATCATCCATAATTGAGTAACTTTTAAATTGTTTGCCATTTTGTTCTTATGAAAAGTGACAATGAACATCTGCATGTGATTCCCCAAAACAGTCTCCTAAAAATGAAATATTTGGGTCAAAGGGTATATTGCTGCCAATGTTTTAAAATTTCCCATCAAAATGCTAGTTCCATTCTACTTATAGTTAACCGATATATGACTGCTTAATAACCTGCATCTATATCAAATTAGATATTACCAATCATTTGTATAACATCGTTATTGTATTTTAATTACTTCCATTACTAGTAAGATATCTTTCTATTTTATTTTCAAAATCAAATAGAACTTAATATTAACTAAGAACTGTCCTTAGCATTACATTTCTCATAAGTCATGTAATATATATGCCAATTTTATGAGTAGATACTAATATGATCACCAATTCAGAGAAGAGGATTAGGCAAAAGGAGATCACTTCCCAGGGCCACATGACCGGACTTGGAGAAGCCAGGATTTTAACCCAGATAGCTTGGATGCAAAGCTCAGCCGGGATTAAAGTACACTCTTCTGTACTTTCTTCTGAAATGGATATGTTTTATAAAATTTTAATTCTCAGTTTATTCCTCTATCTATAATATATTCTTTGTATTTCTGAGGTAACTTTACTTTAAAATACATAGCTTTTAAATTGCCCAAACAGCAGTAAAATGCCCATTTTATCATTAACTCCACATCTATAATGGTGCCTGGGAAATGTGTGTAGGAATCTTGGACTTAGACCCTTCTGTAAAAACTTCTTTCTCAATAGATTTTAAATGTAATTTTTATTATAAATAAATATATATGCTTATGGCTAAAAAAAAAAAGAAAGCAAATATAATGGAAGTTTCAGAGAATGAAATGAATAGTAAATAAGGACTGAAACTTAATTGCTGTGTGATCTTGGGACCATGTCCTGGTCTTAGTTTATCTCTATTTCTTTGTGAGAAAAATGATAATTAATATGTGAATATGGGTTCTTCCTTTTCTAATATTATTACATAAAATATATTTGTATATGAATATTTCCAAATTTTAAGGTTCTGGAGGAAAGACATTTTTCCATTTAAAAAAATGTATGATAAGCCATCTGTAGCCACTAAGTCATAACTAGTTTCATTACATCCATTTATACCTGTGACTGACAATTTTCTGATAGTACATTTCAGTTTTTCTCAGTCTTTTGTCTTCAGAGAGCCTGTTCCAGAATCTGTGCAGTGTTTATTACATAACTCCATTTCTTGGCCCTAAAAAGGCATTGTGGGTTGAAGTAGCAGATGATGAGAAGGGAATTCTATATTTTATGAAGCAGAGTAAACTACTAACTGAACTAGACTTTGAACTGAACTTTGAAAACTATTGGTCTACTTCAATTATTATGGATAACAAACCTGAATATATTTTTTGAAGGGCTAAGGTGCCATGCAGCTTTTGCTACAAAATTTCAGGAGGCACTCTCCTCTGTGATTCTTTATCTGTCTATCCACTTTTGTTCTTCACAGTCTTAAGTAGAATACCAATAATTTGATATTCATATTTTCTCCTAATAAACCTCATACTTTCATACTTCATTACCTCTGCTTTTTCTTACCCTCAGCACAGAACATCCCCTTTTTCCACTTTCCAGTCTTTTGAAAAGCACCACAGGCAAGGTCAAGAGACATTCGCTTGTTTGATTTTTAGTTTGTGTGTTTGTTTTTGAGATCATGATGTTATACATACTCTTGTAGACGTTGTGCCAAGAAAGCCAATGGAAATTTGACTGGAAGATGAAATGATAAAAGATGGATGACACTTCTCATCCCATGAGTATAAGAAGAGATAATGTAATTAAAAGGTAGTTAGATGGTATAATTAAAATGTATAGTATAAGACCTGACAACCAATTGAAATGAAGAAGGGAGACAGAAGGACAGTGGAGTTCTGTAAATTCTCCAAGTTGGTAGTAATGTTTTATCTCTACAACATGCTTCCTACAAGTACAAACATATGGCTGATGCTGTGTCAAATACATATTGTTTTCCAGAAATTTGAAAATTGTGGTACTGCACACAAGGAATGCATAGAAGGCTGTTAGAGGTGAGTCAGTTCATGACAATCTACAAAGGAGATGAACGTCAAACTTTTGCTGCTGAAATTCCAAGATCACTCCTTTTCCTTGCTCAGGGTTGATTCTGTAGCTCTTTCTTTGATTTTCTCATCAACCCAAAAACTTTTCCAAGAAGTCCTCTTCACGGAAATTTTCCCCTCATTTTATTCACAATTGTTTTCTGGTGCATGGTATTCAAATAAGTTAAAGTAATAAATAAAGTAATACAGAAGTTAGTACCTGAGTGTGGCTTGCAGGAAGCTGACCCTGAGTAAAAGTGTGGTTGTGGAATCATTCAGCAGATCACGATGAGACTACCATCTGAATGGTAATGTGAAAACCATGTTTGGCAGTGATAAAATATCCAGAACAATCTTTATTTCAAATCCCCTAAGACTATATTCCCATTGGCAAAATCTCTATGGAAAAGGCAGCTACTGCCATACACTGATTTTTATAGGGTATAAGCAATGACAGAACCATGGAGAGAAATCTTTGTGTTGGATACATTGGAATATATAACATAAAGAAAAACAAACTCAAATTTTGAAGTTATTGCACCAAATAATAAAATAAAACTTCAGTTGGACTCCAAACAAGGTTTAAAAATAACTAATTTCTTCTTGCAATAATAGTAATAGGAATAAAATATCAGATATTGATTCTAAATGTTACTGAAATATTGCAGAGTTTGACATAGTACATGACTCAACAAAATTTGTTTTGCAAAAGTTAGGGTGTTGATTAAAATACACTATCAGCCAACTGCATTGGGGATATCTTGGAATATGCAAACAATTTGCTAGGTTCCTCACCTCCAGTGATCTCTATTCTCCAGCTGATAAATTTTCTATTTTATCTTCTTTGCTCCCAGAAGATGTAATTCTATAGTGGAATGAGATAAAAAATTGTCTCTGAAGTCCCACATTCAGGACCACATCTCTTACTGATGCTATCTTTGCTGGGTTAACAAAATCCAATTTCAATAAGGCCATAAAAATAAGATACATAACTGACTTGGGAAAGAGAATTGTATACATAAGCAATTGTAGAAATTTGGTAATGAATGCCATCTAAAACCTTGTGAGATTTTGCCTAATAAGGGTAAATATAATTTTCAAATGAAGTACATTTTCTACATATCCACTCACTGGATAATTATCTATGTAGCTAAAATAAACTGTAATAAAGATTGATCTAAACTATTTTACATATTTAACAATTTAAAATTCTCTATGTAATATAGGTAAGGAAGGGTAATGAGAGTATCAAATAAGGATGTTGAATTCATTTTGTCTTCTACATAGTCTACCTGGTGTATATCCAGTTCCTGAATCCATACTCATATATGGATGGATTTAGCTTCCTTCCTGTCATATAAGTTAAAATGTCTCTGATGTTACCTAAGATCAAACCTTCCTTATGTATTCTCGATTTCCTCTCATCTAATTAAGGATGTTGCTCCTGTAATTCTCCTCTGCACCCTTCATCACTGAGGGCTCCTGTGTACTGGATCATTTCTATCACCCGTAAACTTTTCCAATCTTAAAAAACAAAAATAAATTATGCCGTATATGCGTAGATCAACGCTGATCCTTAGCTTCTGTTTTTGTTTTGTTTTGTTTTGTTTTTAGATGGAGTCTCGCCCTATCACCCAGGCTGGAATGCAATGACATGATCTCGGCTCACTGCAACCTCTGCCTCCAGGGTTCAAGTGATTCTCCTGCCTCAGCCTCCCGAGTAGCTGAGATTACAGGCACCCGCCACCATGCCCAGCTAATTTTTGCTTTTTTGGTAGAGAAGGAGTTTCACCACGTTTGCCAGGCTGGTCTTGAACTCCTGACCTCAGGTGATCCACCCACCTCGGCCTCCCAATTTGCTGGGATTATAGGTGTGAGCCACCGCGCCCAGCCCCTTAGCTTCTGTTTGTAGCTAATGATTGAAAGAGTTGTCTTACTCAGTTTCTTTACTTCCTTTTCTCTCATTCTCTCTTGTACTCTCTCCAACTCAGGTTTTATTCCCACTACTCAACAGAGATGAATTTTGTTAAAATCACCAAAAGACCTATCTGCATTGCCAAATTTGATACTTAATTCTCAGTCCTCATCCTAGAAACTTAACTGATACATTTGAAATATTTGAGTGCTCACCTCTTCTTGAAATACTTCCCTCATAGGGCTTTAGGACATCACTCTTTCTTGATTCACCATATTTTCTAATGTTTCTTTGCCTTTATTTCATCTAATCGTATTGAATGTGATTTTGGGAATGCCCCAAGCTGGATCCTAAGCCATCCTCTCTTTCTATAATATTCTCTAGCTAATTTTTTCTAATCTTATGACTAATACCATACAAAAAGTGTTGACTTCCAAATTTAAGTCTTAATTATCAATATTTCTCCTGAAGTCCAGCCTGAAACACTTAATCTCGCTAAAGACACTTAAAGTTTACTTAGATATGTAGTGAATTTATTAATGTTACCATGTCCAAATTCAAACTCTATTTTCTTCCCCTACATTTCTTCCAAAAGTTTTCTAGAAGTTTAATGTTCTTATTGCAATACAGTATTCCAATATATCAGTATACCACATTTGTATAACAGTTTCTTTATTGGTGTACATTTGACTCTTCCCAGGTTGGAACTCTTAGGAATAGTGCTAGGATGAACATTTTTACACATCTTTGGTAAACATATATGTTTTTATCCTAAGTATGTATCTTGAAGTAGAATTGCTGAGTATGCTTAAAATCGGCTTTAGTGAATAAGGCCCAAAATATTTCTTGAGTGGTGTACATGCCCACATGTCTATTAGCAGTGTATGAACTTCTCACTTGAGGCATGTCCTGGCATAAACTTGGTACTTTGCCTTTTAAATTTTTGCTATTAACAGTGATTAGTAGTACCAAGTTGTCATGTAATGTACATTTCCCTCATTACAATTGAAATTAGACATCTTTACACATCATTGGTCATATGGTACTTCCCTTTATTTTAAGAGCTTGTTCCAGACTTTGGCCCAATTTCTATAGAATTGCCCATTATTCTGCAGCGTTTTTTAAAAAAAATCTGGATGTGAGTCCTTTATCAGAATTATATATGGGAAACATTTTCTCTTTTTTTATATGGCTTCTCATCACATTCTAAAGGAGTAGATACGTCAAAATTATATTTTTTTGTCATTGTTATCGATATTTGTGCCTTGATTAGCACATTTGCCTACTCCAAAGTCAAAATAAGATTCACTTATGTTTGTTTAGTATCTTTATTGTTTTAACCTTTTATATATGGATCTACCATTTATTTAGAATTTTTTTTTCTGTATGGGTCAAGAGTAGGGATTAATGTCAATTTCTTTGCATGTGATTGAATTTTGGTTGGGCTTGCAATGATTTAAGAATAATGGAAATATTAATACCATTAAATATTCAATCCCATGGACAGTTTATTCCTTCTTTGCTTTAGGTTATATAATTTAGCTCAATAATATTTTGCAGTTTTAGTGTAGATATCCAGATATTGATGCATCTTCATTAAATTTATTGCAACATATTAAATAATTGATAAGACCTTTATAAATTGATTCATTTTTAATTTTTTTGCCTTGAATTCATTTACACTATATCAATAACATGTAAATTATCCTAACGACCTGCTAAATTCACTTATTTATTTTAATATTTGTAAACTCCTAGGGATTTCTATATTTACAATCATATCTGTGTGAAAATTGGTATTATTTCTTCCTTTATAACTCATATATTTCATTTATTTTAATTGCCCTATTTTACTGAAAAGAACTTTCAGTACATTGTTACTGGGCAGTGGTCATAGAAACTATCATCTTGCATTTTTGATCTCAAAGAAAATGCTTAAAGTGTTTATTATTAAGATAACGTTTGAAATATGTTTTCTGTAGTTATGTTGGATTGCAATATTTTTAAAGTACCTTCTGTTATCTGATTACTAAGAGTTTTAAACTGAATTCGCATTGAATTTTACAAAATCCTTTTTATGTGCAGCTATTAAAAGGGGAATGGGACTTTTAAAGTTTACTTTTGAATGGAAAGTTATATTGATTAAATTAGAATATTTTAAATAAAATTTATACTCCTGGAATACACACAACTTGGTATTTTCATTTTTATAAGTGGCTGGGTTTGATTTGCTATTTGTTTAGGATTTTTGCATTTATAAGAAGATTGGCCTGTGCCTTCCTCTTTTTTAATAATATATTTTATGACATTTGACCAACAAATGTATTCAATTTCAACTACCGACTTGGGAAATCCTTTCTTCTTTTCTAATTAATCTCAGTAGTTTATTTAAGATTACTGTCACTTCATCTTTAAATATGGAAGCATTCTCCAGCAAAAATAAGTGTTTTTTTAAGATTACATTCTGAGAAGGCTGAAAGATATAATTTCTTTAATACATAATGTCACTTCAGATTTTATGTGTCTCTTTTGTTAATTATATAAAATTGTATTTTTCTAGATATCTGCTTAATTAAATTTTATAATTTAACATAAACATGTTCAGAACTTCTATAATCTTTTTGTGTCTGTTGGATCTTTAATGGTATTTTCTTTTTCATGTCAGTTATTTGTAACTTGTGTTTTTATTATTTTTTGATCAATATTGCTATAGGTCTATGCTTTTATAAAAAAATTGTTTAAGGCCAGGCATGGTGGCTTACGCCTGCAATCCCAGGACTTTGGGAGGCCGAGACAGGTGGATCATGAAGTCAAGAGTTGCAGACCAGCATGGCCAAGATGGTAAAACCCTGTCTCTACTAAAAATACAAAAATCAGCCGCCCATGACCAAGATGGTAAAACCCCGTCTTTACTAAAAATGCAAAAATTAGCCGGGCATGGTGGCGGGCACCTGTAATCCAGCTACTTGGGATCATGAGGCAGAGAATTGCAAGAACCCTGGAAGCAGAGATTGCAGTGAGCCAAGTTCATGCCACTGCACTCCAGCCTGTGTGACAGAGTGATATTCCATCTCAAAAAAATTGTTTAATATAAATATGATGATTTTTAATCTTATATGTGTGTTTCTTCATTCATTGAGAGGTGTGTAATAATATTTCCCAATGTGATTATGAATTTGTCTATCTAACCATTTGGAAGTTATGTTTTTATGTATAAATTTAGAATTGTTTAACCTACCTGGTGGATTAACCATTACTATTATGAATTGTTCTTCTACATCACTTCTTTGTTCAAGAATAATGTGTTTGATATTAATATAACTTTTGTTATATTTGTACTTGTATTATTATTTACCTTCAGCCTTTCTGAGCTCAAGTGAAAAAAACCTGCAGAGTACAGAGCCCAGGTCTCTTTGCCTCTATCTTCTTGAGATCTTAGTTTATCTCCATGTCCTGGCTTTGTTGGCTGCTCTTACCTTCATTATTGCCTATTTAGTCATGTTGGATGCCCAATAATTCTTTTGGTTCTATGTCTTTGGCATCGGCCTTAGCAACAGATTTGCTCAAGAATCAACAAATATTCCTGTAGAAGAAGCAGATGTAAAATGTCAGCTCACTGTTCTATAAATCCCCTATCTTGAATTTTGACCCACCAAATTCTGTGAGTTCCATCAGTGCTTTTATATATTTAATTGTTGTTATTGTTGTTGTTCCATTTTTGTCCAGGCTTCCTTGATGTCATTGCTGGGAACATTGGTCTGGTGAAAGCTATTTCACCATGGTCAGAAGTAGTATTACAGTAATCATTTAAAAATATCTCATATCACATCATTCCACTGCTCAAAACACTCACATCACAAGAAAATGGAAGTCAGAGTCATTACAAAGTCATAGAATCCTCACATAACCTTGACTGACTGCTCAGACCTGATGTCCTAGCATTCACCCACTGCTTTACTCTTCACTGTGCTTCAACCTTTCTGATAATGTTTTCCTATTCCTTGATAGTCCAATATTAGCAATACTGTTGGTTTTCACTTCTCAAAGTGCTCTTCCTTCAAATATTTGCATGACTCACTCCTTTTTTGTGTTTATTTCTCTGCATTTTTGTTTTACATAAGGCCTGCAACATCAGTCCACATACTTCTGATGCTTTCTAATTTTTCTTAATAGCTCTTATCTCCACCTGTCTTAATAGCTATTTACTTGTATTTTTTCTGAATGTGTCTCCTTCTCTCTAGCAGATTATATTACATGAAAACAGAGACCTTGTCTATTCTGGTCACTGCTTAATATCTAGCACTTGGAAAATTTCCTGATAGTGTATGGCATTTAATAAATAATATTTATGTATTCTGTCAGCCCACCATTTCATTTTATTTTGCCCCATTTAATCAGAAAATTTTCATTTTTCTATAGCCAAAAGGATGAATAGATTACTCAGAAAATTCTGGAATCTATTAAAACTAAAAGAAAACAAATCCAAAACATATAGGAACAAACACAACAACTCAAAAACAAGCAAAACAACAAATACACTTTACTGCAGATCATGATAGAAATTTTGGCATAGAGACTGCAATCAGATTGTGAGTTTATGAACAAAATAGTGTTAGGACTTGTGATAAATACCACCTATCACATTATGTAATAATTTGAACCATGGGGGAAAAAGACATTGAAAAGAAAGACCTACAAGACTTGAGACATGAAGCAGAACTCTATAGAAAATAAACACCATTGTACATAATTATAGGGGAAACAACCAGCATATTTATAATATAGGATGTACAGGAAAATAATCTAGGTAGCATTTAATACTAAGATATGTAAAAATGAAAACATCATTAGGGAATATTTGAATCAATTTTCTCAGCGTAGAATGTAAAAGCCAGTGAGTTGAGAACTAAATGGAAGCTGTACATACAGAGATGCAGAAAGAATACTCTTTTGCCAACTCTCTTCAGAAAAAGGAACAGTGAATTCACTTCGCTGGAGATGAGTGGAAGGAAGTTGTATGGAGAGTTTTTATTTAGGATGACATATGGATATGTATTATAGGTTGAATTGTCTCCCTCTAAAGTTCTTATGTTGATGTCCTAACCTCCAGTTCCTTAGAATGTGACTATATTTCCTCTTTAAGGAGGAAATAAAGATTAAAGGAGGTCATTAGGGTAGGCCCTAATTCAATGTTATTTATGCCATTTTAAGAAGAAGAGATTAGGACACAAGACATGATAAGAGGGAAGACCATGTGAAAACAAAAAAGAGAGCCATCTACAAGTCAAGGTGAGAAGGCCTCAGAAGCCCTGCTGACACCTTGGCCTTTGACTTCTGAACTGAGAGAAAATAAATTTATGTTGTTTAAGCCAACCAGCTCCTGGCACTTTTTCATGGCAGTCCCAGCACATTAATACAGCATGTTTTCAACAAAAAGGAAAGTATGAAAGAAACAAGATGGATGAAGCAGTGAAGAATGGAAATAATTTTTAGATCAAGTACCAAAAGATGGTAAAGTGATGAATCCAGAGGTATAATAATGAGGTGGAAATTGAAGAATGTGTTAAATTGTATCATAATAACTATTTAGCAAGGGTACTGATAATGACAGGAGGCAGTCAAATGCCTAGGTAGATAGGGGCGGGTACCCAGTGAAACTCTACCTCCAATCAAGCCAAAGACAGTTTAAAGCCTGAAAGCCAAACTACAGGTTAAATCCTCAGAGTGGGTTGAGAAATTGTCTTCCTGTTTCACTTGTTTTCCTCTGATTGATCCCTACCATTCACTCATTTTACATATACTTACCTTTTTGTAATTGGTTTTCTACACTGTTGTGCCCACCTTTGAGGGGTGTCTTCACTTTAACTTTTATGCATACTCACAAAACAATTAACACTCACTCCCTACCCTGTACCTATAAAGATCCCAGACTCAGCTGGTAGAGGAGGAGATGGCCAGACTTTGGGGAAGACTTCCTGCCCTCCTCCAGCTACCATCTCCAGCTGCCCTCTCCACTGAGAGCCATTTTCATTGCTCAATAAAATTCTCTGCCTTCACTATCCTTCAATCATTCATGTGACCTCATTCTTCTTGAATGCTGGACAAGAACTCATGACCCACCAAGTGTAAGTACCCATAAAAGGCTGTCACACTGGCCCTTTGCCCTCACTGGTAGAGGGCAGCCACCCCTCTTAAGAAGGCAAGGGGCCAACTGAGCTGCTAACACACTGCTGTCTGTTGAACTGCAGATGGAGGAACTAAATGAGCACTGTAACACCCCCTGCAGTCTCACTGGGGTCATGGGCACCTTCACCTGGGTGTCACCACATTCCCCTCAAGGTGACATCCCTTGTCTGACCATGGGCCCAATAAGGCCTTTGTTCCTGTGTCAGTGCCTGGAGTGGCTGGCTGGGTCCTGCATTTGCTTGGTCATGTGCTCCTTTCTGCAAGGGGCTGAGTGCAATGGACCAAGTAGATGGGACACCTCTGTTGCAAGTCTGGTGAACGGGCAAAGAAAATCCTGCATCATCTGGGGGCTCATCCAGGACTCAGAAAGGTGAGTGAATGTGGATCCGACTCTTCACTTTTTCCCAAGACTTCTTATCCTCAAATTTTCCTCTGAAGGGAGATGAAGCACCAAACCTCTGAGTGGCTAGTTAAGACCAAATGGCACATCTAGAGAAGACAGGATGTGACCCTGCCACCTCTCTTTCAGATGAAAGAAATGTTGGCTTTGTTTCTCTTCACAGAGGTCTAGCCATTGTGTTGAACCAGAATAAGGTCCTGAGGCAACTGAAGACATCTGGCCAAGGCCACTCCTCAGGGTTTCTGGAAGGCCCCTAGACTGGCTCTGTCCCAAAACTCCCATCAGAGCATCGGCCAAGACCCCCAGACTTTTCTACGGTATTTTTCATTCCTTCTTTCATGGTTTGAAATTGCTCCTATCTCTTATAATGTTAAGGGTATTGCTGCAACTGCAGAGATATTACTGGGCGGAATATGCATTTGTCTTAGCCATCAAATATGCAATTCAGAGCAATGCGATTCCCATTTGCTGTTAGAGGCAAGGATGATACAGTGATTAAGAATATTTCCCTTGTTGAAGGAACCCATTTGCATAGATCAAGAGGCTTTTTCTGTCAGGCACCTGCCCCTCCCCCTACACTTAAGCTTTTTTTCCCCCCTCTTATCCACCTTCTCAGGGAGTCACATGACCCTGCAAATGCAGGGAGCTCTTCTAGGCAAGAAGGTTTTTTTTTTTTTTTTTTTTTTTTTTTTTCCTACCTTAGAACTCTGCTTATGATAGGGAAGCAATGGAGGAGTGACCATTCTGTCTGCTGGCTGCAAATTTGGCAAGGACCACCTGGGACTTAATTTAAAGAAATCCATGCACTCCCCTGAGACAACTTTTTGTCCAAAACTCAATTACAAGCTTTGAGTTGAAGCCATAGAAAGGAAAACTAGATCTGAGGGATTCAAAGGCAGGCAACCACAGAAATCAAGGGACACAGTGCAAGTGAGCATGACTAATTCCTGCCCATTAGCCCCCCGCCCAACATACACATTTCATGGGTAGAGGTTATACTAGTATCCACGGCATAAATGAGGTCTGGGGAACTCAAAATTTACCGACAGCAGTGGGGACAAGCAGCATGTGGGTGAGTGTCAATCATTTCCACCCTGTAGGCCTCCCTGTTAATGTGGATGAAAGCTGCATTGGCACCCATGGCACCCTGCCGAGGTCACTGGGATCCAAGGATTTAAGGATGGAAGAAGGAAGGGGGACACCATTTCCTTCTCTCCCTCACATACCCAATGTATTCAGTGGGAAGAGAAAGGAACTCTTTTCCCGTATTTCCACGTGGATAACCAATCATCTTAAGTCAATACTTCTGAATCACTAGGACTCCTTTGGGAAAAAAAAACCAAACAAACAAACAAACAAAAAAAACCAAAAAAACAAAGACTTTTCCTCTGTCCTCTCTTTGTGGATGGGTAATTGTGTCCCTATACCAGCACAATCTCCTCAGATGCATCCTCCAAACTGGGAAAAGTTAATTTCACAAACCTTAAATTGCTTGTCTTAAAATTGAGCTTGGAGAGAGGGAATGCAGAGGCCTGATGTAGCGGCCAAACAGTAAACGTTTTTTACTAGTCAGACTTCTGGTCTCTCTCTCCATGTCCAAACTTATAAAAAGGTAAGGATCACTGTAAAGTTCTGAAAAAACTGGATGAAGGCTCCATCTTGTTTTTGCTCCTTGAGAGCCTGATCTTGTAACCACATAACAGTACTTTCTTTTGGTCTCTCCCATTTTAAAATAGCGGCCTGGGTTCAATTCTGGCTAGGGAATGAGTACTTTTTGGTTAATATCTGTTTGACTTTTACCATTTGCTGATTCTCTTCCCCTCCATGAACTTCTAGCTTCCTTTCTTAAATCTTCCTTTCTCTGAGCTACCTATAAAGATTCTAGATTTTGTAAAAATTGCTTGTCACTTCTTTGAAAATACCTCATACACTTGTGGTTAAGTCATAAACTTAACTGAGGCTTGCTGGTTTCATCAGTGAGGCTGCATTTGGTAAATTTCTAAAGCCAGAAATACGGGCTGCTTGGCATGGTTAAAGTCAGGTAACAAGGGATTTAAAATAATTTTCTTAAAGAGCTCTATGGTTAAAAGTCACCTTAAGTAAAAGCGAATATCAAAGTCATAGGTATTTAATATATTTAAAAGACTTTTGTATTTTTCTTTTCGTAGACCTTGCTTTTTTTTGGAAAAAGGTCTTTTTTTTTTTTTTTTTTTTTTTTCAGTCAACTGAATTATTTTTCTCCATTTTGTCTTTTTACTCTTAGTGCACACCCAATAGGCCCTAAGATAACTTCTGAAAGAATAGGACTCCTTGGGAAAAACAGAGAAGGTGCCATGAATCCCACTTCGGAGGAAAAACAAAATCTTTTTTTTTTTTTTTTTCTACCTCATGGAATCCCAGGAATTAAAAGCAGATAGACCTCTCTCAAAATCTGTTTTTGTCTTCCAGCTATGCCTGTTTATTAAGCCCTAGAAACTGCATGTTTTCTTAACCCTGCTTCTTGAAAGGCTCCACCCTGAGCCCCATAATCCTATTAGGAGATTGGCAAATGAAAAATATTTCAACTACTGGATCTTCTTATATCTGTCTTTGTAGTTATATATGTGTCATGTGTGTGATGGGTATATACAAAAAACCTCTAATTAATTGACTTAGAGGAAAAAAAGCACTTAAATCAAATTTTTTTTGAAGGAAAATAAGAGCTGTAATACCTTTTAGTTCATGTGAATTTAATCTTTGAGAAAAAAAAAACGGTGCTAAAGATTATTTATTGGTAAGATACAAATGTCTTCAAAATGTTAATATGTGATCTAAATTATGCAGGTCAGATACTAAGTTTGCTAAATGTTTTGAGGTTGTAAACTGCTTTTTTAGTTTTTCAGAACTGATCAATTTACTTGCTTCACAATTTGGTAAGGCTTAGGGACATATGGAATTAACCACACTCCCAACTATGCTGCAAAGAGTCAGACTTTATCTGCACTTAGTATATAATTGAAATAACTTATCAGGTTTTACATTAGAATTAAAAATTGCTAAGAATTGCCATTATAACATGTAATTGAGACTACTGAAAATAGATTTACATGCAAGTTGTGTAAGAAAAGTAAAATGTGTTTTTAGATAAAGATTATAAAAAGGCCTGGGAATGTAAATTTTTGTCTAGTTTGGAGGATTAAAGAATTGTTTTAAATTAGATACGATAAAGCTAAATGTTTAAATAAGTTGGAAAACTTTGCAAAAATTAATGTTGTAAAAGAAATTATGTGTGTGAACATATAACAAAAATCTGTAAAGGATTATAAAAGGCCATAAGACTCTCACCTCATGGCCAAACAGATTAAGATTGGATAAAATTATCTATAAAGTCTCATTTAAAAAATGGAGTTGACATTAATAGTAGATTAATGCAAGAGTGAAATTTGGCCTTCCCTCTCTTGAACAGGATTTTCAAGTAATTTTAAAGACAGATTATTTGGAATCAAGTCTTTCCTCCTAATGAATACAAGTTACGCCTTGTTTTACAATTTTTGAGTCAATATTTTGGCTAAAATAAATGACTTATGGTAATGTAGAATTCCATTTCGTAATATCAAGTGTTTTAAAATTTTAACCTGTTTGGTAGCCTTCTCAAAATAAAAATTCAGCTTCAAAAATTGTCTTCTCTGACCCCTAACTTTTGAATTCTACAGAGGGCCCTTGGAGTGTCCAAAAGAGAGGTAAACAGGATTATTTGATATGTTTAGTTACATGGGATTGCCAAAATAAAAATAAAGTTTAATATTCACTCATTTATATGATAATAAATAATATTAATATATATTCCAAAATTGTATGAAATCTCTAAAATTCTAATGTCTTAGTATATAGTATCAATCATAATTTAGGTTCTTGTGTTAAGTTATTGTAAACCACAGAAATAACCAAACTTATTTGTCAATCATGTTTTTGATTGTGACCACCCATAGACATTATGTCATTCACAGACAATTGTTGTCTTGTTTTTTATCCTTTTCAAAAGATAGTTTATAATGAGCTATCAAACTTTGATTGGTGCTCTCAAATGCAGGATTCTAATAACTTTGGATATTGTGACAATGGAATAGAGGAAAAACCTATTGTACTCATGAAGAGCTAAAATGTTCATGAATATCAACCAGAACAAGAGTTAATGGAATGGACTGAACTAATATGAAACTGAAATAATCTTTTTTAACTTTTTCTTAAAATGTTGCTGATTCTTGTTTCATTTTTCAGAGTCAAAGAAGTTTTTCTTTTGAACTATCTACAATTTTTAACAATTGAGTAAGTTATTTTCCTGTGAACAAAATTTGGAGCGTATTTGTTTCTCTTGGCCTGGCTTCTCCAGAATTTCAAATCTATTTGTGAGTATTCTTAACTCATGACAATATAGTTATTTGCATGAGTGCAATAAAAATCTATTTTCTTCTGCAGCAGGACACAATTGGAGAAACTCGTAGTTTTACCAAGGCTCTGACTGGAAGGGTGTACTTTCCTTTAAAGAATCGAGCTTGACTTGCAGAGTCAATAAAAGCCCCTTGGGAAAATTGGCCCCACACCTTGTCTTCACAGTTCTGGTATAGGGTTGCAAGCCTGTGGTGAGTAAAGAATGTCACTTTCTAACGACCCAGGAGCCCCATGTTATCTTCAAACCTCAAGAAAAGAGGAATTTACCCAACTCATATTTATTTTAGGGTACAAAGCTTCGGCTGGGCTCATCTTTAAAAAGTTCTATCAGAGATTGCTTGTGGAACAGAGTTCCATCAAAGCCAATTTTAAAAGTCTATGTGAAAGAGTTATTCTTGCCACACTTTATGCAAATAATCAGGTCAAGTATAAGACTGAAGTTTATTTTGCAAACAACACAGTCCTATCATGATTTGTTTTTAACAAAAATGAAGATTGGAGAGAGAAAATTATGTTTCAAAACTTATTATATGCTTGTCATTAAATTCTAGTCTCACTACTTGTTTTTAAGTTTTTGCCTACATTTTACACTAATCATGCTTATTTCTGTGACCCAACCAGTGATCTACAGCTGCAGCTCAGGAGAAACAAAAGGGATGTAAAATGTAAAAATCTGGATCAATATTCTAGTTCTGAGCAATTATCCTGCAAATTTTGCCAGGTAATAGAAGTAAATAGGGTGCCCATCACATGGAGGTTTCTTTCTTTGGGACAATAAGACCAAGAGAGCTAACCAAAGCCAAGTCCGATGCACCAAAATCTTAGTAGGAATAACTATAGCCACCAGTTATCTGGGCGTAAAAGCAGTCTCGGGATTTTTGAGTTGTCCCTATCCCTGCCTTGTTTCATTTTGATACATATCTTCTAATAACCTGGTTAGTCTCTTCTGACCTTCAGGCAGTCAAACTCCAAACAGTCATGAAACCAGAAGCTCAAACGATGGCTGCCTTTTACCAGGGAACCTTAGATGGGCTTCTGAGGGAAATCTGACTGTTGTATTCCCGAAACAGCGACCCCTGTCAACAGGAAGCCATTAAGAATGGTCTTTGTCCCTATTCTAATGGAAGTTAGATGTACTTCTTCAGAGGGGAAAATGATACAGGCAGGAGGCAGACAAATGTCTAGGCAGATAGGGGCAGGTATCTGGTGAAACTCCACCTCCAAGCCAAAGACAGTTTAAAGCCTGAAAGCCAAGCTACAAGTTAAATCCTCAGACAGGATTAAGAACCTGTCGTCCCATTTGGCACACTTTCCTCTGATGGATCCTTACTCTCCACCTATTTTACATAGACTTACACTTTCCAAATTGGTTTTCTATACTGTTGTGCCCAGCTTTCAGTGTTCCCTTCACTTTAACCTTTTTTGCATACTCACAAACCAATCAGCATGCATTTCTCATTCTGCACCTTTAAAGACCCAAGACTCAGTCAGTAGAGGAGGAGAAAGCCTAACTTTGGAGAAGATGACCTGCCCTTCACATCTTGTCTCCAGCTCCCCTCTCCACTGACAGTCATTTTCATCACTCAATAAATTTATCCGCCTTCATCCATGTGGCTTAATCATCCACATAACCTTAGTCTTCTTGGACACAGGAGAAGAGCTTGGGACCCCAGAGTGTGGGCACTCAGATAGGGCTGTCAAACTGATCCTCTGCCCTTGCCAGTGGAGGGCAACTGCCCCATGGGATGAGACAAGGGGCCAACAAAGCTGCTAACACACTGCCATCTGTTGGACTGTGGACAGTGAAAGTAAATGAACACTGTAATAACCTCTCCAGTCTCTTTGGGGTCATTGGCATCCTCACCTAGGTGCCACTGCATTCTCCTTAAGGCAACATGACTAGTCTGACTGTGGGCCCTACACAGAACTTGCTTCTATGTTTGCTGGATCCCACACTTGCTTGCTCATATACTCTCTCCCACAAGGGGCTGAGCTCAGTGGACTAAGTGGATGGGCCACTAATCCAGTGAAGGAGTTGAGAAAAATCCTGCATCAGTACTTAATAGCCATATCAGCACACAGATTAAACTTCAGTTTCTACCTAAGGATCTTGAATGTCTCAGGTAAATTTAAACTCTCCACAATTTACAGTTATTAGGGACTTTGAACTTTGTATTCTCCATCACCCACGGGAGCATTTCTTTTATCCTGGAGAACATACTGGTTACTTTTTCAGATATCTAACTCAAATCCATTGTTATTACATACTTAGCTTTCAGTAAGAAATGACCAAAAATAGTGAATAAATGTTTAAACAGTTACATGTATTTATATTTGCAGGAGAAAAAATCAAAAGATAACAGAAGTGAGACATAACAAAGAAATCAGAAGGATAAAAAGTATGCAATTTAAATAAATTTAATGAGGTTTAGTGATTTGGAAACAACATCAAACAATAAAGAGATACCTTAGTATTTAACAGAATTTAGAAAAGGACCAGAAAATAATAGTGCAATGATCAAACATGAAAATTTAAAAAATAATAATGTGATAGGTTTGTGTTTATTTAAAAGAGGGTCAAAGGAAAATCCAAGAGTTTGAATAATTGGGTCAGTATAGACCATATCATTGGGTGGGTATGGTATGGAACGGAACCTTCATTCTAACCAAAGGGGTAAACTCCACCTGGATCAACTGTGTGAGAGATGTATTGTAAACAGTTGCTCACACATATACAGGTTAATAAATTCTCCAGTCTTAAATCCTATCACTATATTCCTTTTTATTATATGGATTATTCAGGAATATTTGGTTATGATTTGAGAGCTCCTATAATTACTATCATATTACAGATATTAAATGCAAAACTAAGTTTTTTTCTATTTTTATTTGTGTTCCACATTGCTGATTTGTGCTTACTAATCTATTAATTAGACAGATGGGCCATTGGTTTCTGAACAATTACTATTGAAGAAAAAAACCCCTCATTGTTTACAGAAATGTTAGAAAATATTTTCTGTTTCTATTAATTGATATCAACCTCCCTCAGTCAGGAATTCCAAGTTCAAAGTTCGCTAACTTCTCTTGTTTTCTTACAGATTTTTGACTTCTCTGTCCTTTGTGGATGATAATGTTTATATTTCAGAATGCACAAGAGGGTATTGTAATTCTCTGCAGGCAGTGAATCTCTAGCCATCGATCTGTGTGTCATTTCACCAGACTCTCAGGCACAGCAATGTTATAGTCTGGCAGCAGATCATGAAGACCTGAAACAACCTCCCATTCTGATGAATAAAATAAATATTCTAAATCTGTTTATTTTCCATTAGAGGTAGCCTGTAGTTGAACATATATATTGCCTTTTGAAATTCAACAAAAATATTTAGTTGATTCCAGTAGCACTTGGAGTAGTGGATTCATATATGGAATCTTGAATTAATGGAAAAAAAAAAAAACAAAAACAAAAACAGAGCATCCGAGTATAAACAGTGAAAAATGGTGCAAAATGAAGAAAGCAGGGGCGGGGGTGCATAAAACAGACACTTGAGAAATTTTTCAAGCATGATTCTTTGTCTTCTTGAACTCTGATTTAAAGGTTGCTAAGCAACAGTGGCAGTAACAGCTGGGACACCCTTGATCTTGTTGTGTAAACTATTAAAAATAGGTGATGGAAAGTGGCACCATGGAAACAATGACTCTACTGAAGCAGGTGTCTGTAATACAGCTTTTCAATCTAATATTAGAGGTGTAAATTACAAAAAGACAAAAATAAAATAACTATATCTTTCATTTTACTAATCTTTGGCTTTGATAAGGGATATTTCTTCTCTTTTGCCTTTTCCTGCAATTCCCCAAGCATGTTGGCTCAAAAAATTGTTGATAATTTTAACTAATTACTAATATTGGATTTTGATTTCTACATTTCAAAAGTGATTTCTTTTTTATAATTTCAAATTAAATCTAAATTCTATATATCCAGTTAAATATAAAGTGCTATATAATGGTCATTGTGCATGAATCTTTTCAGGTTTCTAATTAACTAACATTAATTTTCAGAGGCTAATCATCTTATAATTATTTATTTTAGATTAACAGGAATCACCTTTGAAGACCTCCCTGAATCTTGTCGTATAAATGTTTTCAATAATAACGATACAAATATATATAGCTAGTCCACATATTTTAAGGACTTATTCTATTTATAAAATCAACAGTAAATAATTCAGTTCTTATTTTCAGATAGTTTATTAGATGCCAGCACTTAATGACCTGTAGAACCAGTGTAAACCTCAGTACTGACAGAGGTAGAAAGGAAACATTTCCAACAATGTCACCTAAATCAAGCTTTTCCGGCCAGTCAAGTGAATTTGTTTTTTTAGATATTCAGTTGAAGCACCATTAAAATAAGAATATGAAGATATTTTGTATTTAGAGCATTTAAATAAAATGTGTAATAACTAGAAGAGTCTGTAAGACCATTTCTACTTTCATTTTACACATGGGAAACAGAAAAACCACAAAAGCCTTAACTAAGGCAGAGACTACAATTCCTAAAGTAGCATATATAATCCGCTTCCTATTCCAGAGCTCTTTCCACTGTGTGATGATGCTAAATTTAGCCTATTCTAACAAATATTTTAGAATTTGGGGAAGATTTTATTATTATCGAATGATAATTGATAAGTTTCATGGGAATTTCTGCTCATTTTAGTTTTCTAAACTCATGCATTAAACTTCGTTTTCATAAAACACATAAAACAATTATAAGACATATAAATTTAAGATATTAAGAATATCATGTTCTTGTTCAAACACAAGATATTCCATTGATACTAACTGGCAGTGAAACATAAATCAGTGAGTCATGCTGAGTGTCTTGACTTCTTAATTCCAAGTTTGGGAACAGGCAGATATGGCTGAAAGCCTGGATTCTGCAGAGCAATGACAAATATAATTATTCTATATTAGATAGTCATTTGGAGCCAGGCTGTGTGTTTGGAATCAAGGAATATGTTGGGGCTCTTCTCACAAGAAAGAAGGTAGAAACCATTGCCTGTGACTATGGCTTTCGTTATCCACATAGTAAATCTACTTAAAAAAAAAAAGCTTTTAGAAATAATAAATTAAACAAAATTAAAAGATGAAATATTAATAAATAATATTTAATTGTTTCCATATAACACAATTTTAAATTTAAAAATTGAAATAGAAGTCATATACTTCTCAATATAAAGCACAATGATTATGGAAATGAATATATCAAAATGTTTTTAACCCTATATTAAGAAAATGATTAAACATTACTGAAGATTATTAAAGAAGTCATACATACATCGATAAAAAGTATGATTTTTATATAAAATAGACAATATTATAAAGACACTAATTTTTCCCACCAAATTAGCTATAAGTTAAATGGAATTTAAGTCAAACTCTCAATAGGTTTTATTATGAAACTTGACAAGCTGATGTTACTAAATCATGTGGAAGAGTAAATGATCACTAACTGCCAAGATAATTTTGGGAAAGGTTGTTGATATGGTTTGGCTGTGTCCCCACCCAAATCTCATTTTGAATTGTAACTCCCACAATTCCCACGTGTCATGGGAGGAACCCGGTGGGAGGTGATTGAATTATAGGGCTGGGTCTTTCCTGTGCTGTTTTCATGATAATCATGAATGAGTCTCACAAGATCTGATGGTTTTAAAACTGGGAATTTCCCTGCATAAGCTCTCTCTTGCCACTGCCATGTAAGAAGTGCTTTTCTCCTTCCACCATGATTGTGAGACCTCCCTAGTCATGTGGAACCATAAGTCCATTAAACCTCTTTCTCATGTAAATTCCCCAGTCTTGGGTATATCTTTATCAGCAGTGTGAAAACAGATTAATACAGGTGTGGTGTTTGTAATAGCCTTGCCCTACCCAGGTTCAAGGGAACTCTGGTTGAGCTGTTTATCATAAGAAGTGCATTATCAGAAAAGATATTTGCTTGGATACATTTATCAAATTAATGAATTTGAAAAATATTCACTAACCCTGTAATTATATTTTAAAACTCTGCATTGAAATTGTCTGGGGAGGCAAATTTAACTATTAAGATGCCAGACTTGCTTGGCAGAGATTAAGATAGTTACTTAGTCTATTGTTGTTTATTCCTATAACATTATAAGTGCAATTTTTCATAACCTTTTGTATCCCAGGATTACTTTTACGTTTTTCATTATTTTGAAGAAAAACAGGAATATAATAACAATACATCCCTTCTGAATTGTTTTGAAGAATGTTTGAGTATTACTTTGCCATAATTGTTGAGGTACTTCATAGGAGACACTTTTGTACTGTGGTAATATTTTCCAATTTAACAATCCTACTTCTTTAGTTAATGTTAAATGATATTGTATTGTCAAATGCTGCTCCTGTACTTCTAACTTGGGCAAAATTCCTATTTCTTAAGTCACCTAAGGACATCAGACTCAAATTCTTGCTGATTAATCCTCCTTAAATCCATCATCTATTTAATATTTTAAAGTATATTAATGGGGTTTTATGGCTGAACTAATTATTTAATTAATCCAGGCTAAAGTTCTTTCTCCTTTAAAAGAGTAACCTCAATAGGACCATGTTTCAATATGCAAAACCTAATAATACTCAAGTAGCAAGTAAAGGAAAGTAATTGTGTCCTTCCATATTACAATCCATTAAAAAAAAAATCAGTAGCTCCTGTAATTATTCACATGTCAAATTGAACTGTTTCTTATGTTATAAATATTGCCAAACTCCCAAACTAGGGAGTAATTTAAGAGCCAGACTGGCTTGCTTTAAATCCTAGATCCACCTCTGGTTAACTATGTGAAGTTGGGCAAATTTTTATTTTTCGATTTTCTCATCAGTAACAGATTATAATAATAGCAACTACTTCATATGGTTCTTATGTAGGTGAAATGAGTTAGTATGTGTGAGCCTTATGGAAGAATATGTGACACAAGCCAACACCATATGGGTCAGCTATGATCATGCTGGCCGATGCTGTGCTAATGTACTTCCTCAAGCTCCAGGTGTTCCCTTCAAAAGCACTTGAGCTTTTTTAGGATAAACATATGAGGCCTAATAAAACAAAATCATAACTTCCCTGTGATTCAGACTCTAAATATTTACTTTATTGAAAGAGGGGCTAATCAAGATAGAAAATATATGAATTGTTTTTAATCATGCCAAAGAAACAATTTCAAATTTAGCTTTTTACTTTTGAAATTTGCCTAAAAATCAACTGTTAATTTATATAGATTATTTTTTGCTAAAAACTTTGTACACTCAGCTCAGCAGGAAATATATACCCATGTGTAAATCTACAAATATGTATGTGCCACTCATCTGATATTTACACCATGATAATTGGTAAATACAAAAAATATTTTATGTGTATATGTGTAAAGATGATACTGCAAGAAAAAATAATCCATGTTTGTGTGTCATTTTCAAAAAAAAATCTGGAATAATTTTAGATTTAGTGAGAACTTGCAAAGATAGAGTTTTCATATTCCATTCACCCAGTTTCCCTAGTGTTAACTTTAAAAACTAACAATGATATGTTTGTTGAAATTTAAAAGTAACATTCTGAGGTAGGAGGCGGGACTTGCTGCTAGGGCCAGGGCTTGGACACTGGACCAAATTGAGAACTAGCTAAAACAGGACTGGGGTGGAAGCAGCTTTCCATCACGCATGTCTACCAGTGTGCCATGTCAGTTGACATGGCAATACTTGGGAATTACCACCCCTTTCCTTGGCAATGACAAATGATCCAAGAGTTACTACTCCTTCCCTAGAAATTTCTGCATCAACCACGCTTTAATCTGGATGTTATTAAAAGTAGGTATAAATGTGACTGCAAAACAGCCCTGAGCTGCTACTCTCTGCCTATGTGGTAGCCCTGCTCTGCAGTAGCAATCACAGGGCTGTACCACTGCCTCTTCAATAAAGTTGTTTACTTCTAACTGTGACTTGCCCTTGAATTCTTTCCTGGGCAAGGCCAAGAACCCCCTTCTGGGCTAAGCTCCACTTTAGGGCTTGCCTGCCCTGCATCAATTGGTACATTTCTATTAACTAAACAAAAGGCTTTATTTACATTTTACCAGTTTCTTAAAATTCTTTCTCTGGTCCAAGATCTAATACAGGATATTACATTATATTTAGTCATTTCTCCTCAACCTCCTTTGGTCTTTGACAGTTGCTTATTTATTTATTGTTTTTCATTACTTTGAAATTTGAAAGAATGCTGGTCTGGTATTCTGTAAAATGTCCCAGTTATAAATGATTTTTATCTGAGCAGATTTTTATCTTATCAGTTTTTTTTTTCTTTCTTGTCCCTTTTTATCATTTTTCTTGAATCTTAATAATGAACCATAATTAGATCTATTACTTTTCCTATCATAATGTTGGCCATCATCTTATACTACGCATGTCAACTTCTTAGCTCATCTTTGTGTCTTGAATGTTTCTGTGGCCTCCAGCTGCACACGAGGACAGATTCACAAAGCCTAAGTTTTTCTTTCTTTCTTTCTTCGGGCTCCTGTGCTTTTGTGCCCTGGATGCCTGTCAAGCTTGCTCACATGCACACTCTTACACACCTTTAAAGAACAAGGGACAGGATCTGATGGCTATAAAATCCCCACCTATTTTTTCATACAGAAAATTCTCAGTTGCATTTATGTGATTCATTCTGTTCCATTGAATTCCATTGAATTCCATTCCATTCCATTCCATTCCATTCCATCCCATTCCATTCCATCCCATCCCATTCCATTCCATTCCATCCCATTCCATTCCATCCCATTCCATTCCATTCCATTCTCAAGTGGATTCTACACTGTTTTTAGAGGGATCAAGACCCAGTGGCACAGAAATCAGTGTTAAAAAATACTCTTAGGTAGGGCCAGTCATGGCGACTCATGCCTGTAATGCTAGTACTTTGGGAAACTCACAAAGGAGGTTTGCTTGGAGCCAGCAGTTTGAGACTAGCCTGAGCAACATAGCAAGACCTCATCTCTACAAAAAAAAAAAAAAAATTTTTTTTTTTTTTAAATTTGCTGAGCATGGTGATGTGTGCCTGTAGTCCCAGTTAATCAAGAGGCTGAGGTGGGAGGATCAATTACACCCAGGAATTCAAGACTGCAGTGAGTCATGATCCCACAACTATACTCTAGCCTGGGTGACAGAAAAACACCCTGTCTCTAAACAAACGAATAAGCAAACAACAACAACAACTCTTCGAGTGGCTTTTTTTCCTTCTATGCTTTACTCTTTTCAGTTCCCTGACTCCAGTTCCCTTGGTACAAGCATTTTAAGGTGAGGGGGTAGGGTGAAGTGGCAATCAAATCTCAGACAGAGTAAAACAAAATAATTTTTAAATGTGTGTAAGTTCATCACATGTTATAAGTAATATCCTTGCCCAGTGCTCATGTTATTTGAATCGCTTGGTCTAACATTTATCACATCGTATTTGTAGGCATAGGAGGAAAGATTGAAACAAGGGGAAAAAAATCTGTTGCCTTTTTAATTTATAGTGGTCTCTTGAACAACATAGGTTTGAATGGCATGAGTCCATTCGTATGCAGATTTCCTTCCCCCTCTGCCACCCCTGAGACAGGAAGACCAATCCTTCCTCTTCCTCTAGTCCTCAGCCAACTCAACATGATGATAAACATGAAGACTTTTGTAATGATCCACTTCTACTTAATGAATAGTAAACATTTTCTCTTTCATATGACTTTCTTAATATGTTTCTTTCTCTATTTTATTGTAAGAATACTGTATCTAATCCATATCACATACAAAATATGTGTTGATTGTTTATGTTATCGGTAAAGCTTCCAGTCAACAACAGGCTATTAGCAGTTTTCTTTTTGGGGTAGTCAAAAGTTATACACAGACTTTTTGACTACTTGAGTGGTTGGTACTCCTTAAAGACCTACATAGTGAAAGTGAACATAATAGATTTGATCACTGATATTAAGCACATTGAGGTCTTTCAAGCCAAAAAAAGAGATAAAGTAAAATGAAAAGAAAGAGATCTCCATAGATACTTTTATCTAAGTTTTGAGTTCTAAAATTAATTCACAAGGAGATAAAAACTAGCATAAGAAAATAAAAGTTGGTCATTGTTCTCTATTGTATTTTATATTTGTACCATGACACTGTTGGAGCATATGGAATCATAACGAATTACTCTGTTAAAAACAAATATTCTTGTCATTTGCAATTAAAAGAGCTTAGCAATGGCACAAACCAGCATGCATATTAAAATTGAGATAAGAATTAAGGTAAATAATTGTGAAGTGTTTCTTATGCAAGAGAAAGTAACAAATGAAGGGTAGGATTTTCCTTATTATCACAGGCTGTGACATCCAACACTCATTTCTTTACAGGAAAAATATTTCATACTCTGTACAAGGCACTGTGCTAAAAACTAGGCATGTATTGGTGAACAAAACCCACGTGGTCTCTGGGACCATGAGACTCCACGTGGTAGGAAAAGTGTATGCTAAAAAGTTGAGGACTTACATAAGCACCGCTTTTGGATGTGATAGACCAAGGAAAACATTAGGATACAACAAAGCAGAACAATCTGAGTGGATTTCAATTTAAATTAGGTAATTAGGAAAGACCTCCTTTAAATAAAAATGTAAGCCCACCCATAAACAATGGTTGACTTTTTCAGTGAAAAGAAAGAAAAAGACTTCTGAAAATAAATAAAGGAAAATTTAAGAACCAAAGAAAAACTGTAAAATATGTATATTTTTGGTAAAGCATACTTACTAGAAATACTGGAAAATATTGACATGTTAAAAATTACTGAGAGCCCAGGTGATACATTAATAATACATTTGATCCAGTCAACAGAATGAGGTGACAAATTTGCAGTAAAAAAAAAAAATAGAAAATACCAGAAAAATAACTATGTCTCTTTAAAACATGCAATTACTGTAGAAAAATGAGTTTACACAAAAAATATAGGAGTTGTTTTGCTTAAGGGAAAAACAAAACTTTATAATAGGATTTACAATCTTAGCTTTCCTACTGTAGAAGCTCCACTAAGGTAGAGTAGGTTACTAAATATTGGTAATATTATAAATATAATAATTATTCCGCAAAGTAAATGTAAAATGTAGAAATTAAGGATACACAACTATTCTTTGGTGTATTCGATTAAGAAATTGAAGCACTGAAGCAAATATTACTTATACTATGATTTATATTTTATTAGGAATATTTACACAGTATTATGGTACACTCTCATTGATACATTGGGGCAAGAAATGTTTGATTTCCACCCAGACTAGAGTTATCCATTTGAGAATGGCTTCTGCATGTTCCATATTCAATTATAAACATAAATTGTATTTATACATGGCTTGGTCTACTTGTTAATTTTTTTTCTCCTCCTATGGAATGTAAGCTCCAAAATTATGCCTCTCTTATTTTTGTCCAGTATCTTCAATAGAATTTTATAAGTATTAATTGAATTAATGAATGAAAACATTATTTTAAACATTTAACATTAACAATAGATTTTCACGAAACAGAAACACAATGTAAGTGTACGTGTTATCTTCAAAGCAAAATCAATTTCAGAATAATGTGGGGAAAAGACTGTTTACCTTTGATTCCAGGAAAGGTAATTCAGTTGCCATTATACAGTTAATAAAACTGAAATTCAAAGACAAATGACATGCTTTCAATAATTTAGCTTTAAGTGGTATGATAAGGAGTGGGCACCAAGTATTCTGTCATAGACGAGGATCAATTTTAATAATCCTTTATCTTCATTCTGTGAATTGAGCTTATGTAGTTTCCTATGCACACTGTTAGATGAAAACTACTTATTTCCATAAAATAGATTCAAGACTAGTTATATATTTATTACTTTTTCTTTTTCTTTTGCCTTTCCTAATTCGTGAGGTTGCTGCATATTTGAGTTATTATAATTCTAATTATTCTTCTCTCCTAAACTCTCTTTACTGTTCCCTTGATGACTGTTGCTTAGTCAACCTGATGAGGCTTGCCTAATAAACTCCTCTTGATGTTATAGTTCGGAATTCAGTGGGGGACAGTGTATTAGAGGGGTTAATCCAGTGCATGGATCCCAGTCCTGTCTTTATCATTTAGCAGTTGTGAAAACTTTTGCAAGTTATTTAACAGTACTTCAGCTCTTCACAGGTAAAACAAAGATAGTGAAAGTATAATTTAATTCCTTGGGAAGAGTTCCTTGATCTTTCTACAAGGTTAAGTTGACTATTCTATGATCTCACAAACTATTACCTTTCTTTTGTAGCACTAAAAACCCTTTAACACTTGTAATTAATTTTGCATCTATTTATAGAATGTTTGTTAAGTTTTGGATAACCTTAATGCTATAATCTACATGACAGTATTATTTCTTTTTGGGTTGATTATTGTTTTTTGTTGTTTTTCTTTGCTCATCATTACATACTTGATAGCTGCACATAGTAGATGCTCAGTGTATAAATGTTGAATTAATGAATAAACTTTCATATTTTGTATCATCCTATAATTGTAGCATCCCTCCTATTCCACCTTACTAAGGATTAAATTGTGGTATGCAAAGTGTCAACTACTCCCTTTCCCCTTTCTGGCCTCATGCTATTTCCATTGTTTTGAAGTTATTGCATTGGAATTCAATTAAGAATAAAGGGATGAATATTTTTTAATATTTCAATATGACTCCAAATCATAATCATGCAAAAATAATTCACATTCCCTTTAGAATCCAGATGCAAATTATGTTTTATAAAAGTGCATCAATTAAGGTAATAAAAACTATTCTCGCCTTCTTCATTATAACAACAATGTACCTTGGTACTGTTAAATCTAGTTCTCAAAGTTAATTTTTAGGAAGTTAAGACAAGGTGTTCTCAGGGCTGTATTAATTTAACTGTAGAACAAAGCTTAATTTCAGACTTGAACACAAGCAAATATACATTTTCTTTCTTTTGTTTATTCATGCTGAATTAAATCCTTAGGTCAAGTAATCAGCCAATTCTTAACAAACTTTTCAAAATAATTCTGTGTTCCCCAGTAGGTAGATGTCTTTATGGGCAAGCTCTATTTTGAAAATCTAAAAATAAAATAAACAGTGTAGCTTATCATTAGGCAAGTGTTAATTGCTTTTTCTAATTGACCAGCAGTAAATACACACTTCCTTTTAACTGAAGAAATATATGCTTTATATTTAAACTTACCTGCCTATATAATCTTAGGGAGAGTTGAAATTTAAAAGTTTTATGATTTCCTTAACGTTTTAAAACTAAATATTAAAGACCATCAAAGGAATATATATATATTTTTTCTCACATTTCATATATATATGTATCTATCTATCTATCTATCTATCTATCTATCTATCTATCTATTTTCAACAGGGAATTCCTGTTTCTAAAATTGTAGTAAGTTTTAGAATAGGAAACAAAATGTCTGCAGATATTTATGGTTCTTATAAATAAAATTATTTTTTGGATATACTTAATTTTAAAATAAATAAATTCTCAAAGTCATTCAATACAATAACTCATCAGCCAAAGAGGTAATTGCCATTTTTTGTTTGGATCTAGAATGCTGAAATAGAGGCTCGGTAACTCTAGCCTGACTAAGGTACTGCAACGAAAATTTGGTATTAGAGGTACTTCACTTTTTAAAACTTTAAAATATCTTTTTTTCTTAATATTTTCAAAGAACTGCAGTTTTACTCAAAGTTATTTTAAACTCTTAAGGGACATGCCGTTCTCATTTTACATAGCTTATTAGAGATTATACTAAATAATGTAATGTTGGTTATACATTTTATGTAGCCAATATAACTGTTAATAATAAAAAAGCAAGAGTCAATGATTAAAAAAATCTAAAAACTAAAAGAGAAAACAAAATTACAGTAATCCAGTAGAACTTAAAATTACCCATGGTATTTTGAATGATCTGGGTAATAGTATTTTTCCTCTAACCTTCACACCTTCATTAGAAGGAATACAAAGAGGATACACAGATCTCTACCTGCTCCTAGATCCGTCCTCTGGTCTCTAAGCTGACAGTGTGGAACTGCCAGGTGGACAGTCAGTGCACTCAGGGCTCCTGTTAACATCACTCCAATACTTCACACATCCATTAGTTTTTTTCTCCCAGACTGATAGAAAAGAAAATTACCTTTCATTTAAAAAGCAACCCACATATATCAAAGCCACATTCATATTCACACGTAACTGTGAAAGAACCATGAGCCTCATCTGGAGCTAGGCACTGTATGGTGTCTTTCTAACTCTAAACATTTCCTCTCCTGAATCACATGGATCAGGCTCCAGGGAAAGCCTTCTTCTTACTTGTCCTTTATCTTAGAAACAAATTGCAACTCCATCTAAATGCTATAGAGCTTTGTGGATGGTGCCTCTGGGAATCTTGAATATAGATGCTGTCATGAAGTTCAGAGAGAATTTGAACAGCAGAAATGCTTAAGGAAGGAAGAAGACAGATTAATTATCTTTCAGATCCTCCATTCAGCAAGAATGCAATAAATTCTTACATATGGAAGTGTTATTTCCAAGTAGTGCTCAACATCTATTTTCCTATATTTATTTTTGTTTCAATTATGATTATAGAGGTAGTCACAAATTAGTAAAACATTTGCAACATAGTAAATGATTTCTAATTATGTGGGGATATGAATTCTTCACAATATTAAGTATTTAATACCATACATAAGATTTCTACATGTGACTACAGAAAAAACATCTGTAAGTCATGATTCTGACTCTTCCCATAGGTAACTAGACGATTGTTGCCTGCTAGAAATGAATTTTGCCAAATATACTCAATTCAGTTGAATTAATTTTTAAATTAAAACAATCTGCACTTTTAAAATAACTTTGATTTGTTATTTTGATTTCTTATTTTTGTCCTTAATTTTAATAATTTCAAATATTTTAGAAAAAAGTTTTTGAAGACATGAAGTTTATTTCTAAAGATTTACATTGTCAGTTTACACTTTTATAAAAGTGTATTGCTTCAATTATTCTTGTTAATAGGTACACAACTTGTGTGAAAATATTAGAACGATGCAAGTAATGATTTTGCTAAAATGAGAAAAATAAATTGAATTAAATATATAATAATGCAAAAGTGATGAGTATCTTCATTTTATCACTCATGCAAATATTTCTGTCCCATCAACAGAGCATATACATAGAGAATGATAATTAAGTTTAATCATCTTTGATCTTTTACTAATTTTTGATCACTTTAAAATAAATATTTTATCAAAATAAAAATATATTTATCAAGTAGAAGGATATAATTCAATTTATTTAATATCAATTCATATATTTAATGATTTGTGAGCTTTATTTAAACATGGAAAATATTTAGATTATGAGATGAAGACTTCCAACTGCACTCTTTTTCTACTAACATAAAATTAGTGATGGAACTACTTTCACGTTAGCGGTTAGACGGAATTCTGGCTAACCCCAGAGAACACACCTTCTTTGTAGTACATTCAGACTATTTCTCTCCCACACTTCAAGTACTTCAAGAAGTTAGGACTTTATTCTCTTCTACATGCCTCTCCAAAAACAAACAATAAAAAGAAACACCTCATGATATTCAGCTACATTATTTACTACTCTTTCTTTTGGAATTCTGTTGCCACCTAGTATACTCTCACTTCTCAAAGATTTTAGAAACTGGTTCATTTTTCTCCATCGCAATTTGTCACAACTCTTTGGAATTTCATATTGATATAAAAGATCTTACTCACTCTTTCACTTTCCCATCTTGGATGATCTTGTTTTTCACCCTATCTCAGTCACTGTATGGAGAATCATATCCTAGATTTGAATTCTTTCCACAATCTTACATTCAGCACCAGATACAACATTTTAAAATTTCAATCGATTTCATCCAGTTATTCAACTGTAATATTTTCCCAACCATATTACTTCTTACTGACTATATTTTTTATCCTCATGCACTCATTGTCTTATTTCTTGCTTATATTCCATTGTTTAATATTGTATTTTAGCAAGAAACACTCCTAGCACAATATCTCTATATATTATCAATTGTTTACACCTTCTTCTCTTTGTCATATGTGCCCAGTACACTCAATCCTATTTAAATAAAACTCTGTACACCTCATCTCAGTAGTCAAGGAGTTGAATGTAGTGGAGAAAATAAGAAATCCATGTTGATTTGCTTCACATTAATCATTAAGCAAATTTTCAGTTCTGACAAATAATTGACAAGGTTCCATTGTTAAGTCACTAGCTACTCCCATTGATACCTCTGTCATGCCTTCTTTTTCCCTTCAGCTCCATGTCTCTTCTTATGAGCATCAACTGATGATCTTTATTCTTATTACACTGTGAGGAACATTCAGGGTAGAATTTTTACATTCTTCTCCCACCCACTTATGCACTTACCATAACAACAAATATTCATCTACACCCAAATGCACTGCTTTCCCTTCTGGGTTTTATTTTTTAAGTGAATTAAGGTAAACTCCTCCACTTGGACACACAATTCTATCCTTTCCTGCTTACTCATATACGAAATTATTCCTTCTCTCCTACAAACATATTTTGCTCTGTACTGAATCACTTCTATCACCATGGAAACCAAGTATATCTCTCATCTTAAAATAAAACATTTCCTTGTGTTCACATATCCCTCCAATGACCTCTCTATTTTTTTATTTCACATTAGAGCAAAACTCTTTGAAACTATTGTCCATGTTTTCTGCATCCAATTCTGATTTTTACAGCATCTCTTGAATCTAACTTATTGAAACGTTTGTTCTGACACTCGACTGACATTGCTATTCTCCAATTGTAGGCCACATCTTAGTAGTCCTACCAGCAACATTGGCCAAAGTTGATTCCTCACTCCTCTTTGAAGTCCATCCTTCACTTGGCCTTCACAACAAAACTTATGGGAAATCATGTAATAGATCCATTTAAATTAGAAAAATTATCCAATTTCATTATAATTGTTAATCACTATAAGATTTGATCACTCTGATAGTTTGCTGTCCTTACATCTCTTTTATCCTTCCCCAGTGGTTTACAGTGTCCTATAGGACCTCGCCTCCTTGCTGTTCCTGGAATACCTCTACAAGTTGGCTACAATTCCAGTCATTTCACTTACTGTTCACCCTACATGGAAAATATCTCTAGCAGAAATCTGTGCAGCCCACACCATCACTTGCTTCCATACCTGTTAAACAATTTTCTTATCAGAAAGGCCTTCCTTAATAAGTCTATCAAAAGGATCATTCCTGACAGATTACTCTGTCTACGTAACTTGCTATTTTTTTTATTTTCATCCTAGAAAGCAATCCCTGCTGTATTTTTAAAAAATTGTTTTGTTTTTGTGTTTACTTCTTACATCTTTGTACAAGAATTTATGTGCTAGGATATTGACATATTTTGGAAAAACTGCATCAGTTAATTCATGTTTAAAATTTTACACTTAGACAATTCAAAAAGAATTAAGGCAATATTTTACAAAATATATAATTGAAAAAAAAATCAGCCAGAATGTTGAGGAATACTAGCATGGTACACAGAGGCTAACAAATTAATCAAACTCTTCTACAGGTGTTTGATATAACCACACTGATAGAGATAGGAAAAAAGAAACCAGCAAAGAATATAAGGAGCTTATCTAATGTAACTTTGGAAAACAGTGTTCTGACTGAAAACTGTAAGGCTAAAGTTCTGAAAGGAAATCTAAACACTGTATTTGGTACCTTAGAGCTAGAGGTTAACAATTATAGAACCATTGCACTTGTATATTATGGTGGAACAAATAAGTAGACAGTGTTGGTGGGAGCCAGGTTTCTTACTGTCAGAAGGGAAAGTTACAAATAAGCAAGAAAGGAAATCTAGAACGGATCCCAATGTTCTGTATTTGAGTTGGAGAACTCTGATATATTTATGCTTAGCTTAATAAGCATTCATAGATGGATAGATACTAAAATAGTTATGAATATGTGTGTATACATCGATTAATATACATATATATTCACTGACAACTAAGAAGGCTAGAAGCAATGGTGCTCCTTTGCCTAGATGATGGGATCTAAAATACATTCTCCAACAAAAGAACTAAGAGCTCCTTGGAAAAAATGGCAAATTTTAGGGCAAAAACAGGAAAAACATAAGAGAATCCTTGAGCATTTCATAGTACCAGAAAGGAAGGGAGTGTTCAAACAACAATAATACCAACAACAGTGTTGTGGGAGAAAAGGGACAGAGTAGGCAACATAAAAAATTTCCCTCTGGCCAAAACTGAAAAACCACATTGAGCAACAATACATAACATAGATTAGATTATAACCCAATGTATGACATTAAAATAAATAAATCTATACCGATATAAAGATATGACTGAATAAATAATTATGGGAGAAGAGAAAAATCTTTCTTACAAAATAATTCCAAATAATATATCTATGTGGTCCCTCTTCAGCAGGTAGAGCTTAATCAATCCCCAAGGTGTGTGTAGGGGGTAATAGGGTTAAACTTATTTATCAGCTTCCTAAGAATGTAGAAATATAAAACAGTTACTTTCTAGTAAAGAAACCTAGAAAACATTACCTGAACCCAATTGAAGATTAGCATCACCAGTGATACCATGTGAATGTCATTTAACCCCTGATATAATATAACAACGAAACATTGCCTCTGTGCTATCCTTTCTAAAAACCCATAACCTCGGCCAGTCATGAGAAAAACATCGGACAGACCTTAACTGAAGGACAATTTCCAAATACCGTCCTTGGCAGGGCGCCGTTGCTCAGGCCTGTAATCCCAGCACTTTGGGAAGCCAAGGCAAGAGGATCACCTGAGATAGGAGATGGAGATCAGCCTCGCCAACATGGTGAAACCCTGTCTCTACTAAAAATACAAAAATTAGCCAGGCGTGGTGGCGGGTGCCTATAATCCCAGCTACTCATGAGGCTAAGGTAGGAGAATCACTAGAGCCCAGGAGGCGGAAGTTGCAGTGAGCCAAGATTGCACCACTGCACTACAGGCTGAGCCATAGAGTAACTCTGTCGCAAAAAACAAATACAAAAACAAAGCAAAACAAACAGAAAACAAACAAACAAACAAACAAAAACCTTCCTATAACTTCTCAGAATTGTTAAGGATGTGAAAAATGAAGAAAGGCTGATATACCATCCCAAACCAGAGGAGACAAGGTGACACAACATTTAAATGTAATGTGGTAACCTGGTCTGGATCATGGAACAGAAAGAGGATATTCCTGGCAAACTGATAATCTATCAATAAACTCTGGAGTATAGTTAACTATAATATAACTATATCGGTTTTATAATTTTGACAAATGTACCATGATCAAATAAGATGCCAACAATAGGAGAAACTGGGTGAAGTACATATGGCAATTCCCTGCACTAACTGCAACTTTTATATATGGAGAGAATTATTCCAAAATACAAAGATAACTTAAAATAATAAATTTGTGAAGCAGTGAGATAAAATTATACAAATCGACGTTCAAATTAGAAATTAGAAAAAAAGACTGGAAATTAAATAAAAATAAATGAAAGTAAATAAGCAGAGACTAAAAATCAATGATTTAGAAAATAAAAAAAAACTATACCATAGCAATAAAATCTTTGAAAAAATCAGCAAAACCAATAGCTTCTAGAAGACTTATCAAGACACAATGGTACTTAGTAGAGTCAAGAAACAGACTGACACAGATGTAATTAATTGATTTTGATGAAAGTATTCAAAGGGACAAAGGATAGTCTTTTCAAAATAAAATAATGGAACAATTGTACATCCATATGAAAAATGAATAAAACTGAATTGTGACCTCATAGCATATTCTTAAACTGACTTCAAATGCAACATAGACATAAATGTGAAAGTTAACCTTAAAACTTCTAGAAGAAAAGCACTGTTGGAAATAATTTGACAATTCTTACAATGATAAACATATAGTTACCATATGACTCAGCATTTCCAATCCTAGGCATTTACCCACGATAAATGAAATATACGTGTGCACCTAGGTTTGTGCATAAATGTAGAAAACCTTTAACATAGTAGTTGAAAACAGGAAACACCTCAATTGTCCATCAACTGGAGAATAAACAAATTGTGGTATATCCATCAAATAGAATACTATTCAGCAATCAAAATAAATAAATCTGTAACATATAGATGACAAATATAGATGGATACGTGCAAAGTATAGCTATCCAAAAGATTATTCTGAGCGAAACCAAGCAGAAAAGGACATGATACACGATTAAACTTATATTAAATATGTGACATTACATTATATGCAAGTCTAGATATGACTAATTTACTATATAGTGGCAGAAAGTAGGTCAGTGCTTGCTAGGGTCTAGAAAATGAATTTCTGTATTGTGGAGTTATGTGAGGTTATAGAGATGTAATCTGTGGTCTAGAAAATGAATTTCTGTATTGTGGAGTTATGTGAGGTTATAGAGATGTAATCTGTTTAATTTATTATTTCATTAATGAATTTAATCAATCACATCATATACATGTTTATGTTTAATTTCGATTTGTTTGTATTAGGTTTTATTGTTTTAAAAATCACTATAATAAATTGTGCAACACATCAAAATAATTCACATTAGTTTTTTTGGGAAGGGCACTAATTTTGAAGACATTAAAGAAAGAACCAGATTTATGCATTGGTGGCCACACAGTGCTAACAAGGACAGTATATGGGAGTTAGAGGCATCATTTGTAAATTGAACTAATTCAAACAGAAATGGGAGCTGAGAGACTTAGGAAAACATTCTTCATTCTGAATGTCATGGCTTTCATTATCCATAGGATACAGTATAAATTCATTTCATTTAGTCTAAACTGGATTTGAAAAAAAAAAGAAATCAATGGCAATAGTAATATCTATATGCAAATTAAATGGGAAGAAGCTGAGTTTTCCCCAGCTTTACTACCAAAGTAGAAAATCATTTATTTTTTTAAATAAAAATAAAAAATAAAATAAAATAAGATTTAAAAATGAGGGATGATGACTTGGTACAATATTGTATTGCTGGGATTCTGGGTAATTTACATCAGTGGTCCCCAATCTTTTGGGACCAATTTCCTGGAAAACAGTTTTTCCATGGACTCTGGGTGGGGGGAAATGGTTTCAGGATGATTCAAGCATATTACATATATTGTGTACTTTATTTCTATTATTATTACACTTTAATATATAATGAAATCATTATACAACTCACTTTAATGTAGTTTCAGTGGCAGCTCTGAGCTTGTTTTCCTGCAACTAGATGATCCCATCTACAGGTGATGGGAGACAGTGACAGATCATCAGGCATAGATTCCCATAAGGCACAAGCAACCTAGATTCTTGGATGTGCAGTTCACAATAGGGATTGTATTCCTATGAGAATGTAATACCACTGCTGATCAGACAGGAGGCAGAGCTCAGGTGGTAATGCCAGTGAAGGTGAGCAGCTATAAATACAGATGAAGTTTTGCTCACTTGCCCACCACTCACTTACTGCTGTGTGGCTGAGTTCCTAATGGCTCATGGACCGGAGGATGGGGACCCTTGATTTATATTGTTAAATTTGAAATTATCCGTATTTTCTATATACTCAGCCATATTTACATGCTTTTATAAAGAAATTAACCTTTTGCTATTATGAAAATTTTCAAGAAAACAATACTTGCTATTTTTTTCTTGAAATGCAAGGCATTCAAGTGTTCAATGCATAAAATCCATTGAATATAAAATGTATAAGCATAATTTTGTCTATGATTAACAAAAGATTAGGCATATGGTTTAGTAAGTAGAAGAGATTTTGGCCTATGGTTAAAATCTACCACTCCAGAAGAGAGCGCATTGATTTAGTAAGCATTTATTGAGTTCCTGCTATGTTCTAAGCTTCTTAGATGTGAAAAATCTTCCTTTATTTCTTCTATAAGCATAGGTAAAACTCTGGTTTATTCCAAGGGCTAAATACTACATTTTAAAGTCTTAATCTGTTGCCACATCTCTATTCGATTAATTGTTATGTGTAATTTGTGTAAGACAGAAGAAAATTTCCTTAATTTGGCCTCATTTATCTTCTTATTTGTTCTATTATTCAAATTAATTAAATATTTTCAATATGCTATTTAAAACACACACACACACGTTAAATATATGTTAAAACATACTTATAAAATATCAAAACTTTATGTTTACAAAGATGGGAGAAAAACCCTGGTCTGTGTTATTTACAAAAATTACCATAAATATTTCACCCAAAAGTAAAAAAAGCTTAAGGGACTGGATGTCATAGTTTTAGGTTATTTTTCAGTAATCTATCACTTATAACATTTGAAACTGTATCTAATCCCTAGCTACCATTTAAAATTCTTTGTACCTGTGTTTAACTATCATGCATATTCATGAGCATATAAATCAATTTTCAGCAGATTATCTGGTTTACAGACTTCTTTTTTTAACTTCTAGAACTGAGTTTTTTGACAAGCTAAAAATAAATGATTTTCTTATCACACCTTACAATTCTAGTTTCACATACTGTATTTGTTTTCTACTGCTACCATAACAAATTACCACAAACTAAGTGGTTTAAAAAATACAGGCTTATTATTTATTACCTAATAATTCTGGAATTAGAAATCTGAAATAGGTCTCCCTATGCTAAAGTCAGGTGTCTATAGGGCTACCATATAAAGTAACATAGTTACTTGTTGCAGAGATTAGATGGACATTTTTGGAAGTCCATTATTCTACCTATCGCACACAAAATTAAAAACCATTCTAATAGACAAGTGAAACTGGGAGAAAATATCTGAAAATACATATTCGATAAAGAATTGATATTCAAAATACACAAAGAACTCTTAATACTCAACAAAAAGGAAACAAATAACCCAATTTAAAAAATGGCCAAAATACCATAACAGGCACCTCACCCAAGAAGATATGCAGATGATAAATAAGCATATGAAGAAATACTCAGCATCATATGTCATTATGGGAATTGCAAAATAAAGTAACAATGAGATACCATTATATACCTATTAGAATGGTAAAAAAAAAAAAAATTCTCATTCATTGCTACTGGCAATGCAAAATGGTGCAATGTTTTTGGAAGACATTCCAGCAGTTTCTTACAATAGTAAATGCACTCTTACCATGTGATCCACCACCAGTCATGCTCTTTGCTATTTCTTAAATATGTTAAACGTTTATCTCTACACAAAACCCTGCAATGACTGTTTGTAACAGCTTTATTCTTAATTGCCCAAACTTGGAAGCAATCAAGATGTCCTTAAGCAGGGAAATGGATATACCAACTGTGATACATTAATATGTTGTAATATAATTACATGATCAAAATAAATGAGCTGTTTAACCAGAAAAAGACATAGGGAACTTTAAATGAATATTGCTAAGTGAAAGAAGCCAATCTGAAAAGGCTGCATACCTCTTTGTACATTGGCAGTATTGTAGTCAATGAAGTTTCTCCAAGCTGTGATTATTGCTAACTGAAAATGAATGTTTATTCATTTTTTGTTGGCTTAGTTAATCAAGAAAAGTCACTACCACAGATCACCAAGGATTAATGGACTTTGACTAGATTTGGTGATTGGACAAAACTTGAGGTTTCTTAATGTGGAAAGATATGAATGATTCTATTTGAGGAATAGAGAGTACAGTGAATACCTGGTGCCCAGAAATGGAGACTCTGCTACTTATTTACGATTTTTTACCAAATATTTCTGCTTCTCCCACTTTGACGCATATGGTAGGATTACATTTAACTGCCTGCTTGAAGTTTTTGTCATGGCATCTCTTATTTTGCTCAATACAGTATGAGCAAAGGTGTTATATCTCAATTTTGGTTAAAGATTTCAAAGCTAGTATACGATTCATCGTATTTTCTTTTATCTTAAACAAAATACTGGGGATGCTTATGTGAAACCGGAGGCTCCATTAATATTTATCCTTGAGTAACTTGAATAATTTGCTTGAATAAACAGCCTTTTTAACCTGCTTTGGACATAAAGGACAAACAAGAAATATTGTTGTGTTAAACTACTAAGATTTTGGGACAGTTTCTTATTGTGGCATAATTTAGCCCATCCTAATCAAAGATTACTAGATTAATTATTCAAGACAAAAGACTCACTGATGTGCCTTTTCAATACGTATTCCCTTATTTTATTTTTTAATATAAATATTGCTTTTTATCATAAAGAATGAGAATTAGAGAGAGACAATGTGTGACAAACAAATCAGTAATTCAAAAAAACATATCCCTGAGAGTTAAATATCAATCAGAAGCTAAGATTCAGCCTTAATTTTAATTCAATGAAGCTTTAATATAATGGTCTTAGAAAACACACTTGAGTTTAGGCAGTTGAGTTTTAGATATATTTTTTATGAATTGCATATTTATTCCTTTTGTTTGAATATGTTACATGTATATTATTCCTCTATTAAATGATCCTGGTGATATATGAGAGAGAGCATTCCTCCAATTTAGTACTCTAAAGTTCTGTGAAGAATCCAACTTAAAAAGAAATTGAGTGCATCTTATTTTCTTAATGTATGTATTTGCTTTCCTTTCCCAACTTACGATAAAAAAGGATTTTGTTGATAAATGTGAAAAGATTTGGTCACTACAGAGCCACATTCAAAATAATAGTACCATATCAAAATATCAAATATCTATTACTTCTACCTTTTAACTCATAACTTTAATTCATAGAGTATCCTGAATGATCTAACTGTAATCATGATCAATATATAGTGCAGGATGTTCCCATATAATATTGTTATATACACAGGCTTTTTAGCCTGTGTGTCTTTCAGGCATGTAGCTAATCTTCTATGCTTCACATGAAAAGGTATTTGGAAATGTTTTCTTATATATAAATTCCCAGCATTGATGGATGAAATAGCTAAGCTTAATTAATGTAGCACGTTAAGCAGATTTGTATGTAACAATTCTATTATCTTTCATTTTGTTAAAAGAAATTTTGGAAGATTTATGTTAAAACAAAGGGAAGACAGATAAATTCTGGCATAGAAAACTAAACAAGGTTTACCTTTAAGATTCTTCCAAAATTATTGGCAGAAGGTTTAACTTTTCTTTCTTTATTTCTTCTAAATAAAAAGAAAAACAAGAAACAAAACAAACAAAATGGGATACATTTGCAGAACGTGCAGGTTTATTACATAAGTATATGTGTGCCATCGTGGTTTGCTGCACCTATTGACCCATTCTCTAAGTTCCCTCCCCTCATCCCCCACTTCCCATCCCCCAACAGACCCTGCTGTGTGTTGTTCCCCTCTCTGTGTCCATGTGCTCTCAATGTTCAGCTCCCACTTATGACCAAGAATATGCGGTGTTTGGTCTTCTGTTCCTGTGTTAGTTTGCTAAGGGTGATGGCTTCCAGCTTCATCCATGTCCCTGCAAAGGACATGATCTCATTCCTTTTTATGACTGCATAGTATTCCATGATGTATATGCATCACATTTTCTTTATCCAGTCTATCACTGATGGACATTTGGGTTGGTTCCACATCTTTGCTATTGTAAACCGTGCTGAAATAAACATACGTGTGCATGTGTCTTTACAGAAGAATGATTTATATTCCTTTGGATATATAAGCAGTAATGGGATTGCTGCATCAAGTATTATTTCTGGTCCTAGATCCTTGAGGAATTGCCACACTGTCTTCCACTATGGTTGAACTACCACCAACAGTGTAAAAGCATTCCTATTTCTCCACAGCCTTGCCAGCATTCATTGTTTCCTGAATTTTTTTTTTTTTTTTTTTTTTTTTTTGAGACCGAGTCCTGCTCTGTCACAAGGCTGGAGTACAGTGGCATGATCTCGGTTCATTGTTACCTACGCCTCCAGGGTTCAAGCGATTCTCCTGCCTCAGCTTCCCAGGTAGGGAGTACAGGTGTGTGCCACCACACCTGGCTAATTTTTCATATTTTTAGTAGAGACGGTGTTTCACAGCCAAGTTGGTCTCAATCTCCTGACTTTGTGGTCTGCCCACCTCAGCCTCCAAAAGTGCTGACTTTTTAATAATCACCATTCTGACTGGCTTGAGATGGTCTCTCATTGTGGATTTGATTTGCATTTCTCTGATGATCAGTGATGTTGAGCTTTTTTCATGTTTGTTGGCCACGTAAATGTCTTCTATTGAGAAGTGTCTGTTCATATCCTTTGCCCACTTTTCAATGGGGTTGTTTTTTTCTTGTCAATATGTTTAAGTTGCTTGCAAATTCTGGATATAAGACAGTTGTCAGATGGGTAGATTGAAAAAATTTTCACCCATTCTGTAGGTTGCCTGTTCACTCTGATGATAGTTTATTTTACTGTGCAGAAGCTCTTTTGTTAACTCTTAAGGAAAAATGACATTAATTATAGTCATAAGTTTGATAAGTTTTAGTTTTAATTTATGAATCTTAAAAATTAGAAGTCTAAAACTATAATTATGATGAATGAAAGTAGCCTAATTACTGTGTATATTCACTAGTTCAAGTAAGTATTGGAACATGCAGGTGATTTAAAATATATTCTTGGGATTAACATATGCTTCAAATCAAATTTATTTTATATATACACACATGTATATGTAATTGTTTACCCCCTCTTCTCATGTTTGACTTCTATTATTAAACATATTCCCACATAATGGAAAAGGAGAAATAGTTTCATTCAAAAAGCACCAGTCTGTAGGAGGAGGCAAAGAATAGGTCAATCCATTAAAATTAAAAATTTAATTGCCTGCTGTTCAGCCTGCTAGTGCTTTAGACACTAGCAGTGTCTAGTCTTTAAAAAAATATTTTCTCTAATATCTTGTCAATCTTTGGTAGATTTCATTTCAGTATCTCTGTAAATACAGATGCTATTCATTCTTTTAAAAAATCTCGCCTATTTTTCAAAAGCAATTACATACTTAATGCTTACTTGAAAGAGAGCAGGTGCAGTTCAAAGACAAAATTTACTTAAAAAAATTGCAATTTAGTATTTTGTAACTACGACTTTTAAAATTAATGGTGAAATTATTTTTATATTCAATGAATGGCTTTCCAACAACTGCTTAGTCAGCAACAGAAAAAACAATGCCTTTCTTTCCTATTTTACATTTAAAAGTAAGTTCTACTTGGAACAATGAGTTCAATGTACAAAACAATGAAATCAGTAAATTACTAGAATTCCATTATGTGATATATTTTTCTACCTACAAAATAGTTATAGTACTTGAAGTCACAAAATCCAAAATCCTCAAGGAAAAAATTCTATCAACACATATACACACAACTTCATCCATGTATACACTGAGATAGGAATACAAATTTGAAATGCAGCAAGAGTTTAAAAGGAGAAAATTAGGCCAGGAACGGTGGCTCATGCCTGTAATCCCAGCACTTTGGGAGGCCGAGGTGGGCGGATCACAAGGTCAGGAGATGGAGACCATCCTGGCTAACATAGTGAAACCTCCTCTCTACTAAAAATACAAAACAATTAGCCGGGCGTGGTGGCGGGCGCCTGTAGTCCCAGCTACTCGGGAGGCTGAGGCAGGAGAAGGGCGTGAATCCAGGAGGCAGAGCTTGCAGTGAGCCGAGATTGTGCCACTGCACTCCAGCATGGGCGACAGAGCGAGACTTTGTCTTTTAAAAAAAAAAAAAAAAAGAAAAAGAAAAGAAAAACTTAAAAATATCTCGTGAATAATGAAAGGATAAACAAAAGATAAACACAAGTTGTTACTTTACAAATATATATAGCATTATATGTGCCTGTGGGTGCACAGAAGTTAAGAATTGGGGTTTGGGAACCTCCGCCTAGATTTTGGAAGATGTATGGAAATGCCTGGATACTCAGGCATTTGCACATGCATGCACACACACACATACACATAGCATATATATGGTGTGTATATATATGGATAGTATATACGTAGAATTATATGTATATATATGTACACTATTCATATATATGCAACATATATATGCCATATATATATACACTGAATTCTCCCATGTCTGTGACTAAGAGAAAAGAACAATCCTGAGTAGTGTTTATTTTTTAAATAAACTTTTCAGAGTAATTTTATGTTTATGGAAAAAATTACAAAGATATTACTAAGAACTTACGTATATCTCACACCCAGTTTCCTTACTATTAATGTCTTCCATTGCCATTTTACATTTCTCTCAATTGATGAACCAATATTGATAAAGTATTATCTAAATTTATACTTTTTTCAGGTTTCATCAGTGTCTATTGATGTCCTTTATCTTATCCCATACAGGTCACCATACTACATTTAGTCATCATGCCTCCCTATGCTTGTCCTTGTTGCGACAATTTCTTAGACTTTTTTTTTTTTTTGATAACTTTAACAGTTTTGAGGATTTTTTGCAAAGTGTTTTGTAGAGTGCCCCTACATTTGGGTTATTCAGATGTATTTCTCATTTCTAGACTGGGCTTATGGATTTGGGGGACGAAGGTGCCACTGTTGCTATAAATCAGTGGTACTTTTTGGCAAATATGATTTGTCAATTGTGATGTTAAGCTTACCTGGCTAAAATAGTATTTGCCAGTTTTCGCTATTCTAAAGTTATTCTCTTTCTGCCTTTCCATTCTGTATCATTTGGAAGAATGTCACTATTTAAAACCAACCTACAATGAAAGGTGATTTATGCTCCATCTTCTTAAGAAAAGAGTATCTATATAAATTATTTGGAATTTCTCTGCACAGGTTTGTCTGTTTATTTGTTTATTCAATCATCTACCTATATATTGATATGGTTTGGCTGTGTCCCCATTCAAATCTCAACTGAACTCTATCTCCTAGAATTCCCATTTGTTATGGGAGGGACTTAGGGGGAGATAATTGAATCATGGGAGCCAGTCTTTCCCATGCTATTCTCATGATAGTGGGTAAGTCTCGTGAGATCTGATGGGTTTATCAGGGATTTCCGCTTTTACTTCTTTCTAATTTTTCTCTTGCCACCACCACCTGCCTTTCACTTCCTGCCATGATCCTGAGGCCTCCCCAGCCATGTGGTACTGAAAGTCCAATTAAACATCTTTTTATTCCCAGTTTTGGGTATGTCTTTATCAGCAGAATGAAAAAAGACTAATATAGTAAATTGGTACCAGTAGTGTGGGGCGTTGCTGAAAAGATACCCGAAAATGTGGAAGTGACTTTGGAACAGGGTAACAGGCAGAGGTAGAACACTTTGGAGGGCTCAGAAGAAGACCGGAAGATGTGGGAAAGTTTGGAACCTCCTAGAGATTTGTTGAATGGCTTTAACAAAAATGCTGATAGTGATATGAAAAATAAGGTCCAGGCTGCGGTGATCTCAGATGGAAAATAGGAACTTGTTGGGAACTGGAGCAAAGGTGACTCTTGTTATGCTTTAGGAAAGAGACTGGTGCCATTTTACCTCTATCCTAGAGATTTGTGGAACTTTGAACTTGAGAAAGATGATTTAGTGTATGTGGCAGAAAAAATTTCTAAGCAGAAAAACATTCAAGGTGTCTTGGGTACTCTTAAAAGCATTCCATTTTAAAAGGGAAGCAGAGCGTAAAAGTTTGGAAAATCTGCAGCCTGGTGATGCAGCAGAAAAGAAAAACAATTTTTTGAGGAGAAATTCAAGCTGATTGCAGAAATTTGCATAAGTAGCTAGGAGCCTAATTTAATCCCCATGACCATGGTGAAAATGTCTCCAGGCTATGTCAGAGACCCCTCACAGGCCTGGAGGCCCACAAGGAAAAAGTGGTTTCGTGGGCCGAGCCCCGAGGCCCCGTGCTGTGTGCATCCTGAGGACTTAGTGCCCGGTGTCGTGTCCCAGCCACTCCAGCCGTGGCTGAAGAGGTCAATGTTCAGCTCGGATTGTGGCTTCAGAGGGTGGAACCCCAAACCTTGCTAGCTTCCATGTGGTGTTGAGCCTGTGGGTGCACAGGAGTCAATAATTGAGGTTTGGGAACTTCTGCCTAGATTTCAGAAGATGTATGGGAATGCCCGGATGCCCATGCAGAAATTTGCTTCAGTGATGTAGTGGGGTGCTTATGGGCGAACCACTGCCAGGGCAGTGCAGAAGGGAAATGTGGGATTGGAGCCCCCCACACAGAGTCCCTACTGGGAGACCGCCTAGTGGAATTGTGAGAAGAGGGCCACCATCATCCAGATCCCTCAGAATGGTAGATCCACTGACAGCTTGCACCATACACCTGGAAAAGTTATAGACACTTAATGCCAGCCCATGAAAACAGCTGGGAGGGAAGCTATACCCTGAAAAGTCACAGGGCGGAGCTGCCAAGACCATGGGAACCCACCTCTTGCATCAGTGTGACCTGGATGTGAGACCTGGAATCAAAGGAGATCATTTTGGAGCTTAAAAATTTGACTTCCCTACTGGATTTTGGGCTTGCATGAGCCCTGTAACCCCATTGTTTTGGCCAATTTCTCCCACTTGGAATGGCTGTATTTACCCAATACCTGTACCCCCATTTTATCTAGGAAGGAATTAGCTTGCTTTTGATTTTACGGGCTTATAGGCAGAAGGGACTTGCCTTGTCTCAGATAAGACTTTGGACTGTGGACTTTTGGGTTAATGCTGAAATGAGTTAAGACTCTGGTGGGCTGTTGGGAAGGCACAATCGGTTTTGAAATGTGATTTTGAAATTGCATTTGTTTTGAAATGAAATTTGGAGGGGCCACAGGCAGAATGACATGGTTTGGTTGTGTCCCCATTCAAATCTCAACTGGATTGTATCTTCCGGAATTCACGCTCATGATGGAAGGGACCTAGAGGGAGGTAATTGAATCATGGAGGCCAGTCTTTTCCTTCCTATTCTCATGATAGTAAATCTCATGAGATCTGATGGGTATATCAGGGGTTTCCACTTTTGCTTCTTCCTCATTTTTCTATTGCTGCTGCCATGTAAAAGTGCCTTTTGCCTCCCACCATGATTCTGAGGCATCTCCAGCCATGTGGAACTGTAAATCCAATTAAACCTCTTTTTTTTCCCAGTTTCAGTTAAGTCTTTATCAGCAGCATGAAAACAGACTAACACATATATTATGTCAAAATTATTTTCTTTATATTCTGGGATATAATCAGTACTATATTATTGCTCAAATTGCTACAGCTTTGGCCACTGGGATCTGTTTAGTTAACTCCGAAATCATACACCTACTTTGTATCCCAATCATAGTTTAAAACGAAGTCTTTTAATATGACTGCATTCTGTGAACTTACTTCAAATTATGACTCTATGTTTTCTCCAGGTCTAAACTTTTCTAAACTCAAAAATATATATCCAGCTACCAATTTACATTTCCTCTACATGTAAAACAGACAACTCAAACTTAACACTTCTGAAAGCAAATGTCTTGATTCTCTTTTTAAAGTTCTTCTCTCCAAGTCTTTTCAAACTCAGCAAGTCATAGTTAATATTTTTTTAATTCTGTCTTTTGAGGCCAAATATTCAGATAGCTTCCCTGAATCCTTTCTCTCTTGTACACAGCACATAAAATTCATCAGCCAATCAATTCAGCATTGTAATCTGAAAATATTCCAAATCGAACATTTTCTCATTTTTTCATTATCTCCATGTCTACCACCACAAAGGAAAATAATTAGAAAACAATAGTAAGCTCCTAACTGGACTATTTCTGTCCTTGTTCCCAGTAGGATTAATATTCACAGAACAGACAGTGATCTTTTTTGATAAGTAAAATTATGTGATTCAGCTGCATAAAAATCTACAATGAGTTTTATAATTTACTCATTGTTTCACCTCTTTGCTCTTTCTCACTTATTCCCAGTGTGTTTCCACTTCAGGTACTGTGCCTTTAGTGTTTCCATGTCCTTGAAGAATCTTCCACGAGATCATGTCATAACTTGTCCTTTTCATGATGTATGTTTATGCTCAAAAATCATTTTATCAGTGTGGCCTTTCATAACGAACCTCCCTGAAATATCTCTCTTTACTGCCACTGACTACCCACTTTCCATAGCACTTAACCCCAATATATTATATTATTTCTTAGTGTCTATATCTCTCAACTACAAGGTAAACTCCACAGGAAATAATTATCTTATTATTTCAGCTCAGTGCATTTCCCAAGTGCCTAGAACTCTCATTGGCATAAAGTAGGTGCCAGATAAGAAAAGTGTTTGTTAAATGAATGAATAAACCAGATACTGCTTTTATAATAAATATTAGGAAATTAGTCTTTCATTGGGTACATATTTCAATTGGTAATGAACAAATAATTTAGGTAAACCATAACCAAGGTGATTCAAGGTACTTAATTCTCATACCTGTGATTTGTTATTGTACATTTCCTAATTTTAAACTAAAAATACTATTTATAGCTTAAAGGATTGTTTGTCAGATTGAAAGTATCAAATCTAATAGCTGTTTTATGAAAGCCAATTATGTTCAGTAAATAAAATAACCTTAATAGGTTTTTTTATCATTTCATAAGTTAAGGTCCTCATTTCTCAGGAATATAGCAACACATAGATATAACTGGTTAGAATCTATTTTTCCATGTTTTTTCATTCATTTATAGCCATCCTTATGAGTAAAAAATTGATCCCATTACTACCTGTGGAATGTCTGGCATTTGTCTTTGCCTATCAAGGAACAATTGAAAAAATAATTTATTTTCTCTGAAGATACTAAATGAATTATATGGGAGAAAATACAGGGTGACTAGAGTGTATGTCAGATCCCAGAGAAGACACTCCATAACTAAGAATTGGGGTTGTCCCATAACTACTACTCCTCAAGTAAATACTGCTAATCAGAATATTTGGCACAATAATTTTGAGGTGCATTATGAGATGATCATGCAAATTTAAAAATGTGCATACACTATAACTCAGAAATTCAACAACTTGATATAACGTTTAGAGAACTGCTAGTGAAAAAGTGCTTCAGAAGATAGGAATATTCATAGTAGCAATTTGTTACAGCAAAACACTGAAAACAACACAAATGCCAGTTGAGAGAAGGATAGAATAATAAACTGTGGAATAGTCACACAATGTAAAATATAACTGAACAATAAATAAAAATTACAAACAACCCAGATGCCATCACACAAACCACAATATTGAAAAAAAAAGAATACATTTGTACCTTGGAAATATTACACAGCAAGTAGTGATACACATAAACACACACACACACACACACACACACACAAAATAGAACAATAGTAAGCAAAGGAATGGGAGGACCACATCGAAAATGGTGGAGTCTGGAGCTCCAAGGATCTGCTCTTCTGTTTCGGCAACCATTAGCCTGGTAAAAGCTGTCAGAATACACTTTTTCAGAATGTGGGAATCTAACCAAAAACTTACAACCACCAAGGGAGTGTTTAATGAAGAAAACAAATGCTAAATTTTTGTAACATAGTGGTGTGTCATTTTACTCATTTACCATCCCCTGCTTCCCAGCTCAATAGTGGCTGTGGAATTTATGATGCATATTTTTGGTGTGGCTTATTGATGCCAGAGGGAACAATAAGGACTGTTCTCAAAGAATTGTGATTATTCATTTTGACAGCAGCTCTATGAGGGATTCTCTTAGACAACTCTTAAGGCTAGAACACCCTTTGGGGCAGCACTGGTCAAAAGCATTTAAAGGCATATACTATGCATAACCACTAGGTGCAAGGGATAGCAAATGGGGCAAGCAACAGACGAAAAGCTTGGGAAACAGGAGCCTGGAGAAGAAGATACATGGAGGAATCAAAATTGAAAGGACTCCCACATACACTGGAGAATCCTGGAGACCACGTGCATACCCAGGACTGGAAGCATACATGGAAAATACTGATCTTTGGGACCTGCATAAGCAGAAAATGAGGACTAAACCCAGAGGTGTATTTAACTTGTTCTCGCTCAGAGCCAATCAGCAAGGACCGGGAGAATTTGGTTGTGTTTTGTTTTGCTTGTTTTTCATTTATTTTTCTTTTTAGCTGTAGGCATTCAAGGAAATTTCTGTCAGGTCACTGGATGACCACTGAGATACTGGAATGAAAAGTCTTTGCAAAGATGGTTTATAAAAGTTACAGAATAACAGACAACTGTAATCCACAAGCAACAGCAAATTCTGGGAAGGGGAGATTTAGATTTATAGAGTTACTACACTGTAAAATTCAAAATATCCAATTTTCAACGACAACACACAAATATCGGTAATGGTGAGAAACAAAAAGTATGGCCCACTCACAGGACAAGAATAAATTGACCAAAATCATTTCTGAGGCACCCCAGACATTGGGCTTACTAGATAAAAGCTTTAATCCACAGTCTTACATATGCTAAAAATACTAAAGAAAACCGCAGACAAAGAACTAAATAAAACCAGGAGAATTATGTTCCAACAAATCTAGAATATCAGTCAAGAGAAAAAAAATAAAAATAAAGCAAATAGAAATTCTGGAACTGAAAAGTACAATAGCTGAAATAAAAATTTTACTAAAATTCTTCATCAGCAGATTTGAGCAGGCGTTAAGAGACAATCAACAAATTTGAAGATTAGTAGTTAAAAGTATCCCATCTGAAAAGTAGCAACAGAAAAGATTGACTAAAATAAATTAACAAAGCTTAAGGGACCTGTGGGGGACACCATCAAAGATACCACTATATGTGTAAGGAAGTCTCAGAAGGAAAGGAGAGAAAGAAAATGGTAAAAAGAAATGTCTGAAAAAATAGCAGCTAAAAACTTTCCGTTTGGTGAAAATTCTGACTCTACATATCCAAAACAAACTCAGTGAACTCTGAATAGGGGTATAATCAAAGAGATACACACCGTGATACACATTTTTTAAAAAAGCAAAGAAATGGTCAAGAAAAAAATCAAAATTACCATTAACTCTAAGCAGAGTAAAAGAAAGGGCATATGGAAAAAAATCAGTTTCAATAGCATTGCTAATATTATGCTTTATAAGATGGATACTGAATAATATCTGTATCTCATATATTATTTGATAATCATTGATTCAACAGTACATATTTTGAACAATACATAAATAAGTTCTATCATCTTGTAACAATGTTAAAAATTATAAAAGGAAATAGTTAAAAAATTGGAAACTCACAATAGAGAAAACACGAACATTCATCACATGAAAAGCTGAGAAAATTTGTAAGTCACTGAGAAACACAAATTAAAATTGTAATAAACTCATTTCATTATTATAAAAAAATTGCACAGTACTATATTTTGGAGGGTGTAGGAAACCTTTGGTTTTAATTCACTAGTGGTATGAAAATCGAAACAATTTTGGAGGTTATTTATTATATTCAGCAAATGAAGTTAAATAATTCTGAGTTTTAAAAACTGCACATATCATAAAAGACATACTGACTTAAATACAGACAAATATGAGGTAATGTTCTTTGTTAATTTTGATTTGTTTGTTTTGTAATTTCAAGGTAACCAAAAAAATAAAGCTAGTAAAAAACATAAGTAAAACATTGCAAACTGAAGATAAAATATAATACAGGTACTTGATCATACAAAATAAAAAAATGCAAATAAGGAAACAAAATATATCTGGAAAAGATAAAACAAGTACAAGGTATTGAAATTGAACCTAACTGCATGTATTCACATTAGAAATAAATGGACATAATATTATAATTAAAAGGGAAAAATCATTACTTTTTGGATTAAAATAAACAAGACTCTACAGCCAGTCATGTATAAGTGGATTTTTACAATTAAAAATTCAGATACATTTAAAATAAAATGATTGAGAAAGATATACAGGAGCTATTATTGAAGACAGACATTGCATAAAAATATAACAAATTAATGGGAAGTTATGCAATTGTAAATTTATATACTGCTTATAACTTGGCTTCAATTATATATATATTTTTAAAAAGTTGACTGAAAGAAAAGCACAAATAGACAAATCCATGATAATGTCTGGAAATTTCAATACATCTCATTCCATAAGTGATAGATCAGCTGTCAAAAACTCATTAGCTACATATAAGAATTGAACAAGAAAAATTAACCAGTTTGATCCAGTAACATATATTGACCACTACAATCAATAACTAGAAATGCATATAGTACATCTTTCAAGATTCACTATATATTAGGTCATAAATGTCTGCAAAATAATAAAAGTTTTAAATTAATGTAGTATAGGTTATCTGAAAACTGTGGATTAAATTATGGTTCTATTATTGAAAGACAAAAATAGGTGTTTGAATATTTGCATGAAACACTTAATGTAACTCATTAGTCCAAAAAGAAATTACAGTGAAAATTAGTAAATAACTTGAAGTGATTATTAACAATATGATCAATCAAAGCCTGTAAGATTTAATTAGAATACTTAAAAGAATATAGTAGTATACATGCATATATTAAAAAATACTAAAAGTTGAAAATAAATCACCTATACTGTCACTATAAGAGCTAACAAAAAGAATACGTAAGCTCAAATAAACTGGGAAGAAATAATCAAAATAAATGCCAGAAATTAGTGAAATGGAAAATAGACATATAATAGACATAGTTAACAAAGCTAAAAGTTGGTTCTTTGAAAATATTAAATTGCTAAATTTCTGGCATCAGTGACCAAGAGACAGAAGAGAAGAGAGAGAGGAAAAAAAAAAAAAAATCAATAGACCAATATCAGAAGTAAAAAAGAAAATCTCACTATCGATATTATGTGTTGATAAATTTGACAAGTTAGTCAAAATGAAAAAACCTTTTGAACACATAAATTATACAACATAAAAAAGCAGAATAGCCCTTTATATAGCAATGATATAATCCACAAGTAAAAACTTTCGAAGTTTTTCGAAGAAAACTCCATGTACAGCGAGTATCGTAAGAGAATTTTTATAAATATTGAATGAAAAACCAATATTATATTTTTTTCAGAAATTGACTATAATCTTCCTAACTCATATTATCAGAAAAATATTATCTTGATACAATAATACTAAAATAATATTTTAAAAAGTAAAATTGTAGGGCAATATTTATTATGAACAAAGATACAAAATTCCTAAAACATATTATTAGCATATTTAATTTAGTGATAAGTAAAAAGGGTAACACGTCATGACACAAAGTAGTGCCTAATCCAGCAGTGCCAGTTTGATTTAACATAGATTGAAAATCATCTACTACAATTCAGCAGACTGACAAAATTAAAGACAGCAACAATATTTGAAAAAAATCATAATTTTTAATTGTACAAAGACCAAAAGGAATTTTCTTAATCTGATAAAGAGTATCTGCAAAACACTGATACCTAATGTAGTAAATGATAAAATATTCCATCTCCTCTCCATCATCCAATTTGGAATTTCAGTTGAGATGCCTATTATCTCCATTTCTATTTATGATTATATTGGAGGTTAAAAGCAGTGCAATAAAGCAACAAAATTAAATAAAATACATGACATTGAGAAGGAAACAAAACTTGCATTATTTATGAATGATGCAATATATGTAAAATATTCAGAAATATCAGACAAATTGAATTAAGAAGTACATTTACCAAAGTTCAAGGATAGAAGGTAAATGTACATAAATCAATTTTATATGCATATTCCAGAAAAATAATAGCAAGTGGAAAATGCATTTAAACATACAAAATCAATTATAATAACATCAAAGAAACATTACATTCCTAGAAATAAATCCGGCAAAACACATGGGAGAAGACTGTTCTGAAAGCTCTAGACATTAGGAAGATATTTTAAAGAACAAAATAATTACAATATGCCATGTTCACTGATGATGAAACACAATGTTCTGAGGATGTAATTTCTCCCAAAATGAATGAATATATTCAACATAGTTCAAAATCCCTGCCAGTTCAGTGTGTGTGTGTGTGTGTGTGTGTGTGTGTGTGAAAACTGACCAGGGAAAAATAAAATGTACCAGGAAATATCAAGTCTTGAATATCCAGAGCAATCATGAAAAGAAAAAGTAAAAATGGACCACTTCAAGATATGAAAACCTATTATAAAGCAATACTAATTAGAAAAGTATAAGTAAAATAAACTATAAAGTTGAATAGAGTCCAGAAACAGACCTAATCATATACAACTCCATATAGTGTGATAACGGTGACAATGTAGTATATTATTCTCATTGCTTATGTGAAAATCAACTTTCAACAGAATGCAGATCAAGATTTAACATATGAAACAGTAATACATTGAGAAAAAACACAGAAGATTTTCTAGATGAACTTGAGGTAGGCAAATGTTTCTTAAACCAGACATACAAGTGCTGACCAAAAGAAAAGTAATTCATAAAATGAACTATATTATACACGCAGAACTTTTGTTCTTCAAGATATACTTCATGGTGAAAGGGTAACCCATAGAGTGGGAGGAATATATTCACTATATATTCATATATATGATACAGAATTCTTATTGCCATGTATAAAGATCTCTTTCAAATTAATAAGAAAAATAACACAACTCATCATTAGTCATCAAAAAATGCAAATCAAAAGTAACATGCTATACTTATATACACCCACCAGGGTGGCTGAAATGAAGAAATAGATAATGCCAAACTGGTAAGAAATTAGTGTCAGAGGCTTCAAGTGAAGGGGTATATAGAAGTATTTGTACAATTCACAAAATCCTTAGGCAGTATTTACTATATGAACACATGCATAACTTGTGACTCACTCCTGGGGACATCACCAAAGAAATATCCAGCACGCACCTGCTAAAATGTTTTATATGGAACTACTTAGGCTAGTCCAAAATCTTATTAACAATAGACTGAATAATAAATGTATGTTCATTCAACAAAATACTATCCAAAAATAACAATATGTGTTTTATGAGTAAACAAAATATAAATGAATCTCTCAAAGAAAATATTGTGCAAAGTTGCTAGACACAAAGGAGTATATTTTGTATTATTCTGTTTACATAAAATATTCAAACTAGAATGACAAACCTATCTTCAAAAGTCAGGACAGTGTTTATCTTTGCTGGTGGGGAGAAGTGAATGGCGAGTGGAAAAGCACAAAATAGTCTTCTGGGAATTTGCCAACATCCTGTTTCTTAAGCTAATTGATACATACCCAGGTGTGCTGAGTTATTCATTTATGATGCAGACACTTTCAATGTAATAGCTTAGCAAATTAAGTTATCTCTGTCCTGGTACAGTGTTCTTTCATTATTGGTTTTACCCAAATATTAAATATGGACATATTAAATCATTTCTATTAATATTTCTATTATGGTTAATATGTATATGCTCATAGACTTCTAATACTGTAATATATAGATAGTGGTTGCAATCTTTGAGGTGACAGAAATCACCCAGAAAGGAATAATAATGTAAAACGAGAAGCTCAAGAATTAATTCCTTAGAAAGAGCAGGGAGGCTAGAATTTAGTCCGTAACTATAGCTAGTGCTTTTAAAAGAGACAGAAACATCAAACAGAGACAGGCCATACTCAGGTAACAATGAGAAGCTTCAGTAAGCATATTCCAATAAGTTAGAGAAAGGAAAAGGAACTTCTTAATTCTACAATTATCATCTTCAGTTTCTATGCAACCTTCTCTATCTGCCATGTCTTATTTCAGAGTTAATTGGGTTTCCTATTTCCCATCTCATTATTCCAATCCACCTTTCCAGATACTATATAAAAACAAACACATAATCAATTCATTGCAATACTCAAAACTCTTCAAATATTTCTCTGTTGCATATATGACAGAGTACAAATTAAAATCCCTTAGATCAATTCTAGAAGTGTTTCAGTATTTGGCCTTTACTAAACCAGGTAGACTTACTGCTTGTCCTGTATTGCTCTCATACACAGATTCCATGAATTTGGCATAAGAACTGCTTACATTTAGATAAATTATGTATTCAATGAGTTTGTGTTTTCTGACATGAGGCCTGTTTTGAGACAAGTGTCCATTCAAGGCTCATCTTCCTGACAAAGCTTTACCAGACCTCATGTTACAGCTCTCCACATTGCAGGTAATACTGCAACACTGATCACTATTCATTCCACTATATTTAATATTTAATCCTCAGTCTCCAGATTTCAACAGTCCCCTTTGTATCCTGAGTTTCCAGCTCTATATCTGGCACATGGGAAGTGAAATGTGCCTCATTTTAGTTAGGATACGTTTGGCTGTGAGAAAGACCTGAAAACTGTGGCATAAACAGTATAGACTTTTTTTCTTCCTGACATAAAACATTTGAAGGATAGTAATGGCAGTTGCTGTGACAGCTGCTTAGTCCTTTGTCGTCTCAACCCCTTGTATTTTCTCTATTGTATGTGATTCCCATTCACAAAATTATTCCAGGATTCAGGAAAACAGAAGAAGGCTTTTTAAATTTCATTTAAAGGAAAATATCACAAGTCCTCACAGAGCGTTTTCATTAAAACTCCATTTGTCAGAATTTCCTCCCATGGGGACTTTCCCATTCATAAGGGAAGCTAGGAATACAGTGCTGACCATCCTGGGTCTCTTCCCTGCTCCTCCTCAACTGCCCCCTCTTCCACATCTCCTCTTTCTCCTTCTTACAATTGAACTGACTTTGGGTATTAGTCAGGGTTCTCCTGAGAGACAGAACCAATAGGATAGATAGATGGTGGGTAGGTAGGTAGGGAGAGAGAGAGAGAGAGAGAGAGAGAGAGAGAGAGAGAGAGAGAGATCGATAGATACGTAGGTACAACGATAAACGTGAAGTGATTTATTAGGGGAATTGGTTCATAGGATGATGGAGACTGGAGTCTCGCGATAAGCCGTTTGCAAGCTGGAGACCCTGGGATGCGGGTCGCCCGCCTCAGTTCAAATCTCAAAGCCTCAGAAGCAGAGAAGCTGAAGGCCTGAGAAACTTGGGTGGGAGGGGGAGCAGGGAGATGGGGGGTCAGTTGTAAGTCCGGGATTCCCAAGGCAAGAGAACCTGAAATTCTCATGCCCAAGGGCAAGAGGAAGACAAGAGTCCCAGCTCCATGACAGTGTGAGCTGAAACCCTTTTTTCCTAGTTTGTCCTCTCCAGGCCACCATCCAATTGGATGGTGCTTCCCACATTGAGAGCAGATCTTCACTCAGTCCACAGACTCCATCACCCTCACAGATACATCTGAAGTAATTAATGCATTAATAGTTCTCTAGGTATTCCCTCAACCAGTCAAGTTGACCCCCAAAATTAACCATCACACTTCTTTTTCCTTTCTCTAGTCTCTCCTTCTACATTTTCCCCTCTTCAGTTTCTCTTCACCAAATCCCTCCAGTCTGCCCGACCACCTGTCCTAAATCTTCCTGGGGTAGTGAAACATAAGTGATGCCAATCAACAGGAAGACGTATCTGAGTATATTTAATTGAAGAAGATGAGTATTAAAGTTAAACAATACATATAAACACATTTTATACTGGTAGATTTATTACCATATAGAGTCAATTAATACCTAGTATTTAATTCTCTAATCTTTGCTCTGTCAGAGCTTTGTAAACTAATACAACTAGATAAAAATCTCATGCTGATTCACTTAACTGATGTGTTTTACCGTATAGTAATTTCATAAAATTATAAATGCTTTCTGTTTAATATTTACTTCAATGTACATACAATCCTTGATCAGGTGATTTCTCCGTGATGCACGATAGCTGGTTATTTATCTTAAGTAAATGTATGACCAAGACAGAATGTTATTCCTCTTGCAACGTTCATATTTTCAATGGCAATTTGGAGATACTGGATTTGACAGTCTTGGGCAGATTTGCCCATGGTCAGAAAGATTCAGCCCAAGTGTCTGTTGCCATGGTATTTCACTGTAGGGTATCCTTATATACTGTCTATTTTATTATTCTTGTGGAAGCTAAGTTACTTTTCAAGAAATGAAAAACATTTTGAAGGATTCTGGCTTTGAAAGAAAAAGTAGGTAAGGCAGTTAAGATGAATTTTTAAAAATATTGTACTAAAACACCTCGTTGACAATGTCTTACACACACAAACACATACACACACCCCTGAGAAATAAAAATGTCATGTGTTTTGATGACTCTATTTCAACTTAAATAACATTCTGTCTTTTTCAAAACTGAAATTGTTGGTTATTCCAAACTGCATATATACACATGAAATCTTAATATTAAACATCCCATGACATCTTACAGGCTAGAGTTTCAAAGATAAATTTTAGTTAAATTTTCATGGAAATATTATATAAATACATATCATAATTATTCAATTCAAGCAATTTTCAAAAAGCAAATATGCCCAGGGACTCAACACTCAAATCAATCCATAATAGAATACCTATACCCTTTCAATCACTACACCACCACAGAGGGAACCAGCATTTTGCTTTCTATCAGGATTGATTGGTTTTGATAGGTTTTTAGTAGAACGTAAGTAGACTTATAAAATATGTACTTTGTTGCTGTCTTGTTTTCCTCAGCAGTATGTTTGAAGAATTGGTGTTTCACATGTCGCATCAGTTTGTCAATACTCAGGACAATATAATATTTTATTGTATAAATCATGGTTTCTTAATTTTGGTGTTATTGATATTTTGACCAGATAATTCGTCATTTGGGGCCTATTTTGTACCTTTTAGAATGTTTAACATCCCAACATCCCTACTCTCTAATCCTTAGATGCCTGTAACACTGTTCTCCTCCCACCTCTTCAATAATTATGATAATGAAAAATATCTCTTACATCACCAGATGCCTCCTGCAGGACCAAATCACTCTCAGTTGAGAACCACTAATATAGATATATCAAAGTATTTATACAATCACCTGTTGATAGACTTCTAGATAGTTTCTGGTTTAGGACTTTCATATATAGTGATGTTATGAAAGTCTTGTATCTTTTCTTGTTCATATGTACTTATTTTTGTTGAGTACACATTTAGGATCTAAATTGCTGGTTCATAAGAAATAAGTATGTTTATCTTTAGGAGATAATGCCAAGCATTTTTTAGATTGATTATACCAGTTTAAATCCTTTCTGAAACTTCCTAACTACTTTACATCCTCATCAACATTTGTTATTTTTTAATAGTTCCTGAAGGAGATGTTTAACAAAATCTTGTTATAGTTTTAATTTTCATTTGCCTAATGACTAACAAACTTTAACAGCTATTTCGGTATTTACTGAGTAGCTAATTTTTTTTTTTTTTTTTTTTTTTTTTGTAATGTGGAATTATGTTTCTTGACTGTTTTATCTGTTGGGCTATCTTGTTATTGATTTACAGGAATGTATATACATTTGGAATGTAGTATCTTTGTTGCATACAGGTATAGCAAATATCTTCTCCCCTTCTGTGATGTGCCTTGTCATTCTCTTAAGGGGTCTTTTGACTTTGCATGTTCTACCTCTAGTTTACAACCATGTCTTCGGTGTATCCTTCTAAGTTCTGCATTGAGTCTGTTGTGGTGTTTAAGCAGGTGGATTGTGAACTACAGTTTTTGTCCTTCTGGTAATTCAAGTACTGCAACTGGGTTTTCAGCTGCTTTCTAAAATTCACACTGCATAGCTTCAAAAGGCAAATGCCTCATGCTGAAAACTAGGACAGTGTTAGACTCACTTCATCAGGTTTTCCTCATCGCTGGCATCTTAGCCCCTCAAGTTCGTCTTACCTTGACATCTCCAAACTCCCATTGTTCTCTACCCAGATAGCTTTTCTCCATCTAAGATGCTTTCTGCTGAATTCATCGTGTCCTGAAAAACTTTAATGTTACCAATTGGTTCAGGGACAAAAATGTAGCACAGAGATTTAACTTACTTTAATGAGCTTCCCATTTTATACTCTTCTGTCACCTCAAGTCCTGGCTGTCTCAGCTCTCCAAAGCTGTTAAACACTTTTAAAAAATTAATACAGACATCTAGTTGTTCTTAGAGGAAACACTGCTCTTCTACAAGATATTCCATCGTCATTTGAAGTGGGACTCTATCAATGAGTAGTTTTAAAACAGATAGTACTGATATGAGAATAATTGCTGGTGTTCATAAAAATCCGTTCATAGTTTCTATACAGGCAACTGTTTTAATGTGAACAACAACAAAAAAACATGAGTAATTGTAACAGTCCTCTACTTAATACTCCCAAATATATATCTTAGATTTGGATTTTTACGTTGTTTTAAAATTGTTTCTTTTTGGCTTTATTTATTTATGGTACTGGCGTATTTAATGTTTTTAACCTTGAGAATCCTTGAAAGCTGTCTTAAATAATGTAAACAAGTGACACCAGAGAGGGGACAGTTTACTGTGATACTTGTAAAGAAAATATTCCTCTTTTATTGTGGCCATTTTGGAATTCAATAAATAACTATTTGTTTTATTTCAGATATCTGATGCTTTTTGCAGGCCATGATGACAGTTTGCCATGCATTATGTTTAAATTGGAGTATAAAAATAAATAGCAAGATAAGAGAAGATGCATGAACCTTCAATCTTTCAAATTAGTAGAAGAGTATATCAAGTTGTATAAAATAGATCATGTATGACTAATTACATTCATGCTTGGGAACTACAATGTCCAGTGCAGCTTTGAAATTGTATAGTTTTATTTTTCTTTATTTTTACTTTCAGGATCATTCTTTTAGTCAGGGAAACAACCTTTACCAGTCCTAAAGAGTGCATTTCCAATTGTGTAGGTGTATCTTTGAGAGTTCTCATGAGTATTATTGCTACATTACAATTAAAATGAAATATATTCACATGGCATATAATATTATTAACAAATGTACATTTATGTTTATTACCTAACACAAACTTCATAAAATGTAATATAGGCAAGCATAAACTATTATTGATTCCTCTTTTAAGAATAAATGTGACTCGGAATTTTACGTAAGATTTGTTAAAACATGGAAGGTAGCACTTGAAACAAAAGCTCCTGAGTTATTAAGAGGAAAAAAGACATGAGAAAATTATTACAAAACAGCATGTGGTCAAGTGTACATACACATGCCTTTTTCTTATAGGGTAAAATAAATGGTGAGTATTTTTAAACGTTATTCTGAATGGTGTTAGCACATCCAATGCCCTGCTTCACTCTGCAGGTAGGGAGGCATCATGTGCTAGGCCAAGCAAAGGCTTGCTGTCGTGTTTCTTTACTTGCTGGGACAGAAAAGTTCTAACAGAATGGATCTAAAAGAAAAGCTGAGTTTATGCAAATATTTTACTTTTATCTATATTATTGCTGAAAATAGGAATCAAAAGTGAAAGGCATATAGAATGATAAACTCTAATATAAACACTAATACTTCTGAATAAACAATCAGTTCCCTACCACACTCTATGTCCTCATTTATTTTAATATGCTCCAACTTCCAAAAAAGCATCATACCATTTTGGATGCTTCCTCCTGCCCGTAGTTAATTGGATCCTATGATGACCCATATTATGCCAGTCAGACTCCATTTCTAAAGTACATTTTATCTAAGCTGCAAGATCTTAAAAGAGGGGGCTGTGACCACTTGAAATGAAGATCTTCCAGTGCTGGTGTCAGGGTGGACATCTTCATCATCTGTGTACCATGCACAAATCAGCATAAGGTACGCACCAAACAAATGATCAAAGAAATAAACAAAAACACTGTGGACTACTAAAATCCATAGCAGTACACATTTACTTAAAACTCTTTTTGAGCCCAGGCGCAGTGTTTCACGCCTGTTATCCCAACACTTTGGGAGGTCGAGGCAGGAGGATCACTTGAGGAGAGGACTTTGAGACCTGCCTGGCCAAAATGGTGAAACACTGTCTCTATCAAAAACACAAAAATTAGCCAAGTGTGGTGGCGCGTGCCTACAATCCCCACTACTCAGGAGGCTGAAGCAGAATTGCTTGAAACTGGAAGGCCGAGGTTGCAGTGGGGCGAGATCATGCCACTGTACTCCATCCTGGGTGACAGAGAGAGACTCTGTCTCAAAATAAATAAATAAATAAAAATACAAAATGAAATAAAAATTGTTTTTTGAGAAACAAAGCACTAATATTATATGCCCACTTTGTTTTTAGCATTAAGTGACCTTCCTACCATTTTCTTATAAGTTCTAAGTTTCATGTTCTAACTTCATTTGCTTTGTATCATCTTTATGTATATCCTAGTATCTTAAGAGATTTTATAGAAAATAATAAATAAATACAAACCCTTCATTTTCTAATTAACTTATTATGTTTTCGAAAGATAATCTTGACCATTCCCTTATCCTCTTCTCCAAAATGAGAAAGTATAATTTAATTTTGTTTGGGCTTCAAATAACAGAGAAAACTCAAGACAATGATTAAAATTACTTGATATTTCAATGGCCCACATAGATATCTAAAAATGAACTTTCATGTGGTATATTAGTTATAGGTCATGCACGCAAAATTAAGTTTCTAGTTGTGTAAAGAACTCATTCCACAAGAAATAGATGCCATTCAATTTAAACTATCTCAATGAAGTTATGTAATCAAACAACAACAAATAATTGGTGGTGAACACAAACTCTCAAGTATGCTGGAATAGGCATACTTGTTCTATGTTTTTGAATACTCTTGTCTCCAGTTACTATACCACCTCTAGAAAACATTCATTCACCTTAAATTTCTTAGTCTATAGAGCACATTGGCTGAATGGATATAAAGTTATTCATATTTTCAACTTCAGTTGAGAATCTGCTTAATTAAAGACCTCAACACAGTATGTATATATGGTCTATAAATAGATTGATAGAGGATGATTCGAAGGTAGATGGAGGAGGATAGTTGGGTAGATAGACATATGACACTATTTGTTGTATCTGAACCACAAAAAATTATCGTTAAAAACTAATACACGTTTTTTGACAAGCAGATGTACTTTTTGGAAGGGGGTTTTGTAGGATATAAATTTCATTTCAATCTTTTCTCACTTTAGCAATGACTGGATCACAAAAATGATGTATTTATGGATAACATATTTGGTATGACCTCTATAGTTTAAAATATCAAGATTCTGCTGAGTAAGAATAATACTGCCTATTATATATTTATAAAAAATAAATACACAAAACCTTTTATAGTGAGAAGAAATAATAAGAAATAATATAATAAAATGCATAATCCTAAAAGCATGTCTTTTATATCCATTATATGATTTAACTTAAATAATCTTTTATTTCTAAAACTTGAAATAACTTTTGAAAGAAGCAATGCACTATCCTCAAAATGTTTTAAATGATAACTTGGTAGACTATTATGCAGCTCTTAAACATGTTGATTATGCAGATTATGCAAAAATATGAAGAATGTTAATGAAATTATGTTAAGTGAAATAAAAATATATACATTGTGTTTGCACACAACATGCTAATTCTAGCCTCCATTTCTTTGGTTTTAATTTCATTACATTTGGAATCCTGCAACTGGCACTACTTTCAGCCTAGAAAATTCCCACTTATACTTTAAAACCTATTTTAGGAATCAATTACTATTTCTGAAATACTTATTCATTTTATGCTACTATACCTGGTAAAGAATTTATCATTATACTTGTCACATTGCATGGTGATTATTCATGTAAAGTCTTCCTTGTCTCTAGAATATTATTTTCCCAAAGGCTGTAATTGCCTTTTCCATGCTTGTAACCCTGTTGTATTACAAAATGCCTGACATGATACTCAGCATCTTGGCGATTAATCTATTCAATAAACCACAGTTTTGCCAGTGCTGGCCTCTCCAAGCTGGTGCCAGACTTTTGGCAAGCAAAGCTGCTACTGCCACTACACTTCCGAGTGATGTTGGAACACACCAAAAAGAGACAGGAGATCATTTCTGTGCTCCCAGCCTTATCATCAGGCCATTCTTGGAAAAATTCTTTTGAAATCCTTATAGTTAGCTAACCCCACAGTGTTTCACACCCCTGCAATTTTGTCAATGCCCAGAATACCAGAGAAAAATAGAAACCGATGAATGAAAGTGATTACTTGAAAAACTTAATGAATTAATAAACATGTATCCATACAATTTATTTAAATGTTCATCCCAAACTTATCTATAGTAGTTAAAAATTAAATAGAAAACAATCCAATATTCATTAACAGAAGAATTGATTTAAAAATTGGTTATATTCATAAAATGACACCTGAGCCACCAATAAAAGGAACAAATCATAAACACAGGAAAAACACAAGTAACTCTTCAAAACATAATGTGAGCAAGAGAAACTGACAAAAAGGGTACATCCTACATGCATGTATTTATATAAATATCTAGACAAAAAATCTATGGTGAAATAAATCAGAACATTGATAACCTCCTGGGTTAGAGATAGGAATTGTCTGGGAAAGAGACTAGCAAACTTTTTGAGGTGATTAAAATGTTTTGTATTTTGAGAGGGTTGTAGGTTGCATATGCATCTGTCAAAACTCATTTTCGGTGACTTTAATGTCTATTCAATGCAATATATGTAAACTGTACCTAGATTCCAAAAGTGAAAATAATATCCAAGCGTGCTTATTATGGAGTACTGGAGAAGCTTATTCCAAAATATATATGAAAATACAAGAGATCAAGAATAATCAAAACAGTGTTTAAAAAATTAAATTTCTGGACTTACACATGTGATTTTAAAAATGTACTGTGAAGATACAGTGATTAAGAACATGTAGTAGTGGAGTAAGAATAGTCAAATAGACCAAGGAATAGGAATAGATAGTTGATGGAAAAAAACACATATATATGATGGATAGATATTTGAACAAAGGCGTAATGGGAATTTAGAAGAGGAGTGAACATACTGCATTTTGAATAAATGCCATGGAATCATTTGAGTATCTGTATGAAAGGGCGTGAACTTCAAAAACTATTTCATTTGATACACAAAGAATAATTCCAACCTGAATTTAAAAACAAGACACAGAAACATTTAAGAGGAAAACATAGACAAATATCCTTAGTAACTTGGACTAGGCAAGGGTTGCTTATACAATATAAAATATAGCATTAGATACAAAAGAAAAAAGCTAAATTGAGGTTCATAAACATTAAAATTTTCTGCTCATCAAAGGACATCATTAGGAAAATGAAATGGGTTTCAGAGGCTGGAAGAAGATTTCCATTATATATGTGTGTGTGTGTGTATGTGTGTGTGTGTATATATATGTGTATATATTATCTGTCAGATATTGCATATGTCAAATATTTTATGTATATAAAGTATATATAATATATATCATATATATAAGGAAATGTCCATTATATATATAAAACATATCTGTCAGATATTTTATATCTATATGTAAAATGAACATTTTCTGTGATATATATGTCTGTTGGGTGGAAAACAGATATATATATATCAGATATATATAAATACAGTCTTATATATAATCTATATATAAAAATATATAGATATTCCTATATATATTTATATTTCTATATATATTCTTTCATATAAATTTTACATTTCTATATATGCTATACTATATAAACTCTGCCAGATATGTGTGTGTGTGTGTATATATATAATATAGTTATATAGTCATGGAGATGGATTTGAGACAGATATATCTGGCAGAGTATTTGTATACCCAGAATATCTGACTGCTTCCTACAACTTAATAATAAAATAAAACAGCCCGATAAAAAAGGGTGAGGAAAGACATGAAAAAACACAAAGCAACATAATTCAGTGGTTAATGAACACATAAAAAGGTGCTCAACACCATTAATCATTAAGGAAACCAGTGAAAAAGCATTTCACATCTTCTAGAAGGGCCACAGCTAAAAAGTTTGACAGTACGTTAGAAAGATTGCAAATCAATTGAATATTTTTTAACAAATTGCTGTAAAATTTATGAGTATAGAAAACTGTTTCAAAGATTTTTGTAACATCAAACATACACTTATCACATGACCTAGAAATTCTATAGCTGCTTACTTAAATGAAGAGAAATAAAAGGTGATATCTACAGAAAGACACATACAAAAATGTTTATAGATTCCTCATTCATAATGCCAAAGCAGAAAAACATTAAATGTCCATAAACCTGAAGATGGATGATCCCAACCCAATAGTCCTATAGATAGTTTTCTTTTCAATAAACAGAAATTGACCATTCTGATCTTAAAGCTTGAAAGTTCTATTTGTTTTATCTGAATTCCTTCCTCGGGGAAAGATTTTCAGGCCTCTCAAAAAAAGTATCAAAAAACTGAAACTCATCAGATCACTACCTCTAGACAATGAGATGTTGGACCCATTATTCATCATGATTGCTTCCTGGTTCCTGCTTGGCCCTGTTTTCTTACACATTATTATATTTCTTCTCTGCTATATAAACTCCTAGTTTTAGTCAGGGATATGGATTTGAGACAGATCTCCCATTTCCTTGGCTGCAGCACCCAGTTAAAGCCATCTTCCTTGTCTCAGTGATTGGTTCACTATGCAGGAGCAGCCAGACTTACACTGAACCCCTGGTGTTACAGTAACAAGGACAGATACATTTTGATAAACAATGAATAAATGAATAAATCTGGTATAAAATGGGGCATGATACTGATGTTCCCAACAGTTACAACAAAGTTTGACTGTCTATATATTATAATCAAGAAGAGTCAAAGCTAATTTATTATGGAAGATACAAAAACTGATCTCTCCTGATAATGGTGGAAATTTCCGGGGAAGGGAGACTAGGAAACTTCCTGTGGCCAAGAAAAAGTGATATATCTTGGTTTATAGGGTGGGTATACAGGTGTATACACTTGTGAAAACATAGTATACGTTATTTAAGATGTATACCTTTTATTAAATGTGAATAATATATCAATAAAAATCTTCATACAGATTATTGTTTTGCTCCCTACAGAATATGTTTAGAGCCTCTGACTACATTTTCTCTCAATTAATTTAAAAAGAAAAAGTAAATACTGTAATGGTGAATATTTTTTCAATTAAAAGGGTAAGTGGATTTTTCTCATTTCTCATTATCATCCACCTTGATCCTGTTGGAGATCACTTTTATTGATTGATTGAATTAATTTTTTTATTTAAAGAAATGGAGTCTCATTCTGGAGTGCAGTGGCACAATAATAGCTCACTGAGGTTTTGAAAACCCGGGCTCAGGCACTACTTCTGCCTCAGTCTCCTGAGTAAGTAGGATTATAAGCACATGCTGGGATTACAGGGGTGAGCCAGGGTACCCAGCCCCTGGTGGTTACTTTTAATTTTTTAAAGCTAGTGTTTTAGTTGCTATGAAGTGATATTATTCTTTCAAAAGTTTAGCTGTAACTATGAGAGTCAATGCAATATTAGTTTTTATCTGTGATGTTTTGGTTTGGTTTTGTATCTATACTTTTTGTTAACTGTTATTTTCATTACTTGGGTGCCACTCTGTCTGCAATCTCCAAACAGAGGAAACTTTTGCTCACGCCTTTATCTGCTTATACAAAGAACTTGCTTTTGGAGAAACTAAAAGTTCACTAAACTAATTAGAACCAAGACGGCATAGATTCTTGGTGGGTTAGTCATATTAGGGCTCTACAAAAGGACTGAAGGCTACCCTAAGTACATATGCAAAGAAGCAAATGATTCATAAACCTAGGGCCAACCTGAGTATAAGACAATTTTTGGAAACTGGAAGTTTCTGATTAAGGTGGTTTGAATAATTAACAAGCAGTATAAAGTTGTGGGATGAATATACACCATCTGTGGAATCCAAAAGAGTTTGATTTAATGCTAGTTTTGTCATCTATTGTGCAATCTCTCCATGTTTAAGATGTGTTGACTATACATTGAAGGTAGTAATGTTACTGAAACACCAGGGATTTGGTCTAAGTCCTGCTGCTCACCACACAGAAAGCCAATCACTGAGACAAGTATTGCCAGAGAAGATGGCTTTAATCTGGTACCGCAGCCAAGGAGATGGGAGATTAGTCTGAAATCCATTTCCACAACTAACTGAAATTGGGGGTTTACATGGCAGAGAAGAAATGAATCCATGTGTTGGAGAACAGGAATTAGGGAGGAGAAAAGAAGAGAGTTTGGTCAACAGGATGCAGGTAGTCATGATGGATGACGGGCCTGCATCTTATTGTCCAAGTGTGGTGATCTGGTAAATTTTAGTTCTTTGACACTATCTGAGGGGCCTGATAGTTGGTTTCCTGAGAAAGGAACTCAGATAAGAAAAATTTAACTTTCTCAAGTTTCAAGACTGGTAATCAATTTCTATGTTTATTAAAAGGAGACCATAAACTTTAGTCCCATGGGACAATTGAGCTGATTTCAGTGTCCCCCTTTCTATTTATCAATTCCTGAATGATGGAGAATCTGTTCATCAGTATTTCTGTCTGCCTCATGCTTGGGAGGAGCAGTATGGACAGCTCTACATATCACAGGTGAATATGGGCAATAAACAATCAGAGGTTAATCTTATACTATAATTTTCTAAAACATAATTGCTCTCTCCCCATTTCCACCAAAGATAAATCATAGCAGGACAAGTCTACCTGCAAAATAAGCTTCAGTCCCACTATACTTGGCCCGATTACCCACAAAAAGTTCAGTAATAATCATTGTCCAAATAGTCTCTCCTAAATTGGCTTTGCTGAAACCAAGGATCAGACTTGACCTCCATAGGCATCTTGAGCACAGGCAAGGATCCATCTGCACCTTCAGATACCTGTATGAATTGGGTGAGCTCTTTTCTTCAGGCCTCAACAACTTGAGATTCCTTGGCCCTGTCAGAAAGTGATGCTCTCCACTAACCACAGACAAGGAACCCTGCAAAGAAACTGTGTAGACAAAATGCCAGGCCAGTCCTAAGAGGTTCTCATTGGCTATATAAAGTTAATGTTAATTTCTCAAAACAGTCTGCTTATATCTGAAAACATGTCTTTTCAACCAAAGCCCAGGGAAAATGACCATTTCCTCCAATTGTGTCTCAGTATAAAATAAAACAGATTTTTATTGAACTTGTGCAAACAACTGCAGTTCCATGAATTCAGAATATTCACACATAGTTTCTGAATTCTGGATAAATCAGGCAGAGAGAAAGAAATATGCCTAGAATTCTGCTAACAAGAGTGTAGTCTCCTCAGCTGTTAAAGACTATAAATAACTCAAAAGAAAGCTTTCTCCAGGCTCTGAAAAACAAAACAGACTCAGCAATGTTTCAAAAAAAAAAGCTGTAAAGATTATTTCTTTCCTCCATTAGTTCATTCCACACAATCAACTCCTGCTCTGTTCATATTGGGTTAGCAATCTTTATAAACACATTGGCCTTTCAATTCAAGTCCTGGAAGTTTTCTCTCTAGTCCAGTGGCACAATCTCCAAAGTTATCAGAAACCTGCATTCAGGAGTCCTTTTCATGAAATTCCCCAAAGAAGCAAGTCTTGGACTATAGCTGCTTATAAGTTGCTTTTTGAGAATAATCAAAGCAAAATAATTGTGGATGACAAAAGTCTTAGGACAAACACAGTTGACAAGGAAATTTAGTTATTTCTGTGGCATCAAAAATTTAACATAATAATCATAATAATAACTGACAACATATATTAATACATATGATAATTTCTGAAATCACATATAATACTGAGACAAACATTAAAAATACATTTATTTAAATATAATCCAAATAAAAGTAAATACCACCTCACGTTTTGTAGTAGTTTGACCCTGAAGTAAGCCTCTGACTACATTTTAAAAATATTTTTATAATTTTTGTAATTTTATAATTTTATATTACAGAGAATATCAATGCTCTAAGAAAATGTTGTTATTCTGACATACAGGTCTAGAGGCTGGTCTTTAATCAGTGTGCTTGGGATATTATTCTGAACTAATTTTGTCCCTCAAAGTCGGCCCTTACAATCTCATGCACCCACCTCTTCTGCAATAGTTCCTGAACCTAGAAGGATTGAATAGTTTTCATTTCTGGCTTTGTGTCTCATGAAAGCAGTTCATTTTTATTATCATCTTCTCCCACATCTAAATACAAGGCTTTGATTGGCATCAATGTTCAAAATTTATCAGGAGTTGATGCCTTTTTCAAACCTAGGCATCAGAGCCTTGTAACTTAGCAGCATAAGGATTAGTTAATGGGACATTTTTACTGCAGAATGTCCTATCATTCTCTCCAACAATGTCACAAATTAAAACACTATCATTTGGTGTCCAGTTGCAGCACTTCAAACTATTATATTAAAGTGATTAGGTTAGTATTTGCATATATCTAATTGCTGGCATTCTAGTTACAGAACTATATCAAAAGCATTAAAAATGTGATAGGTCCTATGGCCAACTTATCAAAGTAAGATAATTAACTTCTCTCCATAAAAAAAATGGGAAATGCAAATATCAGCTTTGGAAGTTCAGTATGAAGATGAATAATCTCCTTTCACTTCAATAGTACATAACATAACAAAACAAGGGCAAAGTAAAAACAAGCACACAATAATTTCTGTTCAGCTATCTTAAAAAAAGATTGTTACACATTTCTAACATTGGTTTCCACATATAGTATGGATAGCTGATTAGGTAACTTTTACCACTAGAATCTTTAAACCAGCACAACATGTGTTTTCAAGTACACACATGAAAACCCAACAGTGATAGAAGACTTGGGTCCAAACATCAATAGAATATCTCATATTTGATAAAAGTTTAGGTTCAAAAATCACTAGAACAACTTTTTTTTTAACTGCTACTTAATCCAAGTGAATGTCACTTAATTTTAACAATGGTAGGCACAGCTAAAGTAGTTTGAGAGAAATACCAATCCATATAATTTCGATAAAGACAAGGACAATCTTTCCTGAATGTTAAAACTTAGTACTCACATCACAGTTTTCCTTCATGACATGAAGGAAAAGATCTTAAGCCAACCCAAATTATTGATAGAATTGAATTACTGTGGAAATAAACACCACTTAAACATTTCTACTGTTACCTACTTTTCTAGATAAAAAATATATATAATGAACTATTTATCTTCAGAACTTGTAAGTCTTTTATTTTTATGCCAGTAAACAACTCACAGCTCTACACATAAGAGATAAGCAAAGTCAGTCTGGTTTTAAATGGCTTTACCAACATAGGTTAGGTATTTTAGGTAAATAGACCAAACGATGAATTGTTGGAAATGCGTAGGAAATGAAATGACTAATCATAGAACCAAATACAAGCCTTCTGTTAGAAACTAAAAAAACATAAATAGTTTTATATGTGTATATATAAGTAAAATCCAAAGGAGTACAAATATCAAATAAATGAAAATTGGAAGCAAAAGCAGATAAACAATAAATCAACTCCCAGTTTTTCTCCTACTCAGTTTATCGTAGAGGCTAGTGTTACCTAGGGCCTAAAAAAAACACATGATGGATATTTTTTTCTTGATATGCAAGTTAATGTCTGTAAGTCCACTACCACCACCATACACTTCGTGCAATTAGGAAACATATTTCAGACAGGTGAATGGTAAGTACTTTAGTACATGCAGAATAGCAAATACAGAGTGAAACAAAGCAATGCAAACATCTATATGAAATTTGGCTCCATGCTAAATCTGACTTTATGCTTAACTATATTAAAATATGATTGCCAAATTGCAAATGTAATTTGTATAGTGTTTTTTAATTTCATTAATACTAAGGCCTTTAACTATGAGCAATATTAATTAGCCAAATTTCTCCAATTTTTATTGGGTTTTAAAGAATATTTTACTATCTAAACTTTTTCAATTTTCTATTTTCTCTGTATATACATGAAGATAGACACAAAGAGAAACAGGGAAAAAAACAAAATGTAACATGCTTGGACTTTCTGTTTTGTCCTAATTTTTTAAATAACCAATTATTTTATTTTAGGAGAAAAATTTGCCATAGTCCATAATTTGAATCAACCTCTAGATAATTGCTGAATTAGACAAAATTATTCTTTTTTTAATAAGAACACATCTTTTGGGCATATTTTATGCACAGAATTATATACTAACTAGAAATCTTGTTAGTAACATTAAATTTAAGTAAAAACCTAGTAAGCAAGAAATCTCGAGTTATCAGATATTAGTATTTTATAGATGAGAACATTCCACAATTTTTAGAAATATATTTCCCAATATCATGACCTTTATTATTTAGAAATGACCCAGACACCCAATGAACATTGAAAATAATTTTTAATTTAAAATTATACAAAAAGTAAACCTGCAAGTTATTTCATTTACATGTACTCGATTCTTTCATTTTTTAAAACAGGTTATCTAGATCATTTATGAGATTAACATATTAGACGAAACTAGTCGTTTCCTTGTTAACCCTTTTGTAACCTGTGAATATCAAGTGTTCATCTTAGTAAGGATTTTAATGTTAAATACATGGGTATTTTCACTAATAACTCAAAAGATGCAGTTGTATTCATTAAACCAACAACATTAAATTAGTCTTATTTATAAAAAAAATCACACAAAGATTATTTTTGTATTGGCTGGGTTTATAGATTTATAATCATCTGTGCCAAACTCTGACACCTCAAAATATCTAGCAGAGACAAATATAAAACCAAGATAAAAATATATGCTGACAATTTCAATGACATTTAAATTTTTATTTTACCAATACTTTTAAAGTCAGCTTGTTTATGAAGGATTTTCTTAAGTCACGTGAACTTGAAAATTGCTTGGACTTAACTTAGGAGCGTTCTTTTATTTATAAGCCAATTTGATAGACACAACATATGAAATAATAAATATGCACACATGTAAACACATCTAAACATGTATACACACATACAAACAAAGATGCAATAACTTTTACCTTGGACCTCTAGCCATGATATAACAATACAAACTCACTGGCTTATAAACATGTTCACATGGTTAATCTTCTTTTGCCCTGATAGGAAATCCAATGAAGGCTGTGAACCAAAATTTTGAGTAAAGTAGTATCTATGGCATTTTGATTTTTAAACGCTAAACCTCTCCACACTCCAAGGAGGACTGGAGCCAAACAAAACCACGGAAGAGCAGCATGTACTAATCAAGCCTAACCTTGCTTTGAACAACAGCATAAAAGCCTGAATATGCAAAACTCCATCCCTCTTTCCCATTCAACAGCAAAACGAGGCACATGGAAAGGCCAAACTTATCCAGATTTAAAGAATATGAGGCCAAATAGTATTACATGAGATTATCAGCTTATCAAATTCTTACTTCCCATGGCTATATACACACAAATAAACAATCACCAAAACACAATCCAATTGCTGCAGCAACCAACAAACCCCAGGAGTGTCCAAACTGAAACAGGGGAGCTTCCTCTTTCTATGGGTTGAGCTTGATGAACTTGCACACCAAAATTCTTCAGAATGTCCCAAGTTGAGAGGAGCAGATCCTGTTGTCTGGAACCCACAAAAGACACTCACTTGCTCAGAAACACACACAATTACTAAAGAGCCCCTAAGTGGGTCCAAACAGAAAGTAGTGTTCTTCCCTCTTTGGTCAGGTGTGCCTGCTCAACCTGCAAACAGAAATGTATTTGAAAGTTTCCCAAGTAGAGAGGAGCAGATCCTGCTGTCTGGGCCTAGAGAAGACACTCACAAACTACCCAGAAGCGGATGCTGAATTTCAAAGGCTATTCTTCTTGGGCAATCAGGCATGTGGTTGGGGCCAGCAGTGCCAGGGCCAAAAAGAGAGACAGAAACCTACCTCCAGTCATAAAAGGACAGGCAGCTGTTTCAAAAGGCTTTTAAGCTCCTCTAGCCTGTGGTAGACAGCAAAGCCACAAGCAATGCATTCCAGATCATCATAGCAAAGAGGCAGGGGTTTGGTCTAGGTCTTGCCAATCACTGAGACAATGAGTATTGCCAGGGAAGAAGGCTTTAACCTGGTGCTGCAGCTGAGGAGATAAGAGATTAGTCTCAAATCCATCTCCTCAACTGACTGAAATGTGGGGGTTACACAGCAGGGAAGAAAGGTAACCATGTGTGGGAAAATAGGAATTAGGAAGGAGTAAGGAAGAGAGGTTGTCAACAGGAAGCTGGTGGTCGATTATGCAGTCATGATGGGTGAAGGTGTGGCATCTTATTGTCCAGATGTGGTGATCCAGTAAAGTTCAGTTCCTTGATACTATCTGAGAGTCCTGATGGCTGGTTTCCTGAGAAAGGAACTCAGACAAATGTAACTCTCAAATGTCAAGACTCGGAGGGTCAATTTCTATGTTTATTCAAAAGAAACCATAAACATCAGTTCTATGAGGCAATTAGGCCAGTTTCAGAAATATTTCTATTTTATAATTGTGAACATTAAACATAATACTAAATATAAACTAGGTGCCACGTAATGGAGTCTAAATAAATACTCATTTCCTTTACCAGGGTTATGCAGTCAGGAGTCAGTGTAAGGTGACAAGGGGAGGACAGGTTGCAGATCTGCTGCTTAGGCAGTTGCTAAATATAAACAGATCCACTTAATTTAGCCAGGAGTTAAAATTGACAGTAATAGAATCAGAGGGGATGTATGGGAGATAAGTATACCAAGTCTTTGGCCTAAGGTTTTTCCTCCATTTCTGGTTTCTGACTTTTCCAATAACACTGAAGCTTTTTTTTTGTATAAATTTAGACTAGGGAAAGTACAAACTTTGAAATACTTGGTAGGTTATTTGAAGTACTGGCAATCAGTGCCAAAGTTTTTGAAGTAAATTATGGCTTTCAAAATAAGCTTGGGTTTAAAAATAAAGACATTTTGCACCAAAACTTCCAAGCAAGTATTGAAGATCCACAAAGGCTTTCATTGCAGTGTTACTTCTGACCATATTTGCCAACAGCACTTTCTCTTCCTTCTATCCATGCCAATCTCTTTCTTTTGATTCTTACATAGTTTTCTACATTAGAGAAATATTCTTATTTGCCTTATAAAAAATGAGTTCCCAGTAAAAAGGGAATTCATAGAACAGAGAAATAAATTAGCTTACAAAAGTCCACTGCAGTAATTTGAGTTGGCTCAGACATCAGTCATTTTGGCCCTTAAACAGTGAGAAGGGGAAACAAGCAAGGGATTGGACAAGCTCCAGTTTCCATGGCAAGGCAAAAGTAGGTGAAAGTGATCTGGTTATAGAGATGCCAAGGAGTGAGGGACTACTTAAGCACAGTGCTGTATACACTGTATACAATGTATGGAGGGACATTTATTTTACAATACAATGTATTAAATGGCATTGTTTTACAATCTATTACAAACTTAAGCATTTGTAAAATTGAATAGAAATTAATTACAAAAACTAATTATGCATATTAATATATGACAATTTCAAAATGCTCTAAATGTTTCCAAATGCTCACACTTAATTATTGTACTTAATCTGAGGTAGAAAAGAAACAAATAGTTCAGTGACTGGCATTAGTCCATGGATCACAATTTGAGTAGTACCGATCTGTAGAGCATACTAGTTTTAATCAAGGGTGAGCTAATAAAGCAGCTATTTGAATTTTTTTAAAGGAAACAAAAGAAGACAAAACTAAAACATAATTTGTAGTGTTTGCCAATTCTTATAATGATACACTTCTTCCATGGCTGATTTCAAGCTCTCAATATGATGTTACTGAATGCAAGATGGAAACGAAAGTGCAGAATCCACTGTTGAGCCTCTTGAGGACATCACTGGTTTAATACTAATTCAAGTAATGGGTAGAAGAACTTTTAGAGCCCATCCGTCATACCAGTGAAAAATGTGACTGGCAGTGAAGTTTTGGGGAGTAAGATCCCAAGCACACAAACTTTTGTTGGGAAATGTGTTTGTTATTAGGAGCTTTCATCACAAGGCAAGTTACTTTGTGCTGTCCTGGCAAAGAGATACAGAAATAAGAGCACCAGGTTTATCTGGAGGGTGGTAAAATCAGGAAGTTCAGAGAAATATTTTAATATTAGATGGGGTTTAGGATTACTCACTAGATAAATTGGTCAGAACCACAGTGTTTTTCATTTGCTTTTTGTTTGTGTGTGTGTTTTTTTTTTTTTTTTAGTACCAGATGTATTCTATTCTCTTAACATTTAGAATCTTATTTACTCCTGCCTTATAACATCAGATAGATTTTGTTGTCCTCGTTTTGCAGAAGGGCAATCCAAAACTAAGAAGGTTTGACAAACTTGCTCATGATTTCAAATCCAGAAAATTATAAAGCTAAGATTTGAAGTTTTCCATCTGACTCCAAAGTCCATTGTCTTGACCTGAACATCATACTCAGTTCTTAGAATGTAGCCCATAAAGGAAGAGAAGTTGAAAGGGAACATTTTTTAAGTGTTTTTAGTTATCCAGGTTCAGTGAAGGTTCTTCAAGGGCCAAATGGGAACTCAGCAGAAATGGCCAATTGCAATTCACTAAAACCTAGGATAAGTCACTTGCTGAGTGACATGGTTATTAAGTAACCTCTTTATGTATTATTATTGCATCAGTAAAATAAAGATAGTAAGTATAAAGGGTTGCTTCATATTTATTAAAACATTAGTAACCCATATTAAAGGGTTGTTTTAAGGCTCAGATAAGATAATCATTGTGCACACCACATAAGTGGTAATAAATTAATAGTGTTTTAATTATTTGATTAATATGATTATCAGCTGAGAAATTAGGCTCTCTTGAGCTTGCAGGTGAGGTGCGGTGGATTTAAGTACAAAATGCAGAGAAACCATAGGTAGGGAAATGAGCACCGATATAGCTTTGCCTTTGATGTCATAAAACATTGAGTGCTTGTTTTATTCTCCCAGGGTTCTTTGTTCACACGCATCTAATCCATCTAATTGTGTTCAGAGGAGTACTTACAATAGTAGCAATTAATAGTAGAGAAAAAAATAGAGATAAAATAGTAGAGAAAAATAGTAGAGAAAAAAATTTTCTCTAATAGTAGAGAAAAAAAAGTTGTAATTTTTTCAGTAACTCAGTCTTGTTCTTTCTTACATATCATCATTCTTAAGTATGATTTTTTAATACCTGAATATTATGACAAATGGAATTATACAAGTTCCAACTTTGAATTATATCAATACATGCAAGTGTTATGGTTAACATGTTCATGTGTAAAACTAGTGAACCAATTCAAAATAGTTAAAAGGATATATGAAATGCCAAGGTCCTAGAGTCATAAAAATATAACTAGTTTTGTATTAATTTAACCTGCTGAATTGAGGTAATGTTAAGGAGAACACAAAACTAACATACTGTAGAAATTCTCTAATCTTTCGACAAGTCTCTTTGCTAATACACTTACTAAAATCAGCACTAAGCCCTATATTAAAGCAAAATAACATTATTTAATTTCAAACTTCCTCTTATCTCATTTTTTTTCAACTCCTGTCTTTCAGGTGCCAGGTGCTGACAAAAGTATGCCATTGAGGGAAATTTTCTATTGGAAATTGATTCTCTAAGAGCTTTTAGTTTCATGTAATTAGCAAATATTGGGTTATGTGTTTCTTGGTATAATTAGATACATTATTATGTTTGACACCCCTGTCGGTTCATAAGAGAGTCAAAATCTTCAAAGCTCTCCAGAATCATCACTTGCTTTTTTGTACCTTATTTCAAATTATCATTATCATAACATAACAAACAAAATACTCATTTTAGATGTGTATATCAGAGTAAGAAAAATGTAATGGTTACTGCATGCACATGTCTTTTCCTAGAAATATTCTTTTGGTTCAGAAAGAAATCTTGATTGGCTATTTTTAATATAAAATTTAGGGCTCCAAAGTCAAGCTTGGGAGAATAGATATAGCTACCTACAGGAGCAGGGTTTTATATAAAGGGACATAGTAAACTCATGGTAACCCAATAGGGTGAAAGTGAAATAGAGTCCCTCCTCTTTTTCTCTTCCACCTTTGACTTCCTGCTGGTGTCTCCCAGAGGTTAAAGCCAGCTGGATGTCAAACAACAAAGTAGCCCTTGCAGGCAGTTCATACACATGAGATGCTCAGTATACTGAGCAAGGTGACAAAGTATGAAGAGGAATCAACAGGGACAAGCAGAAACTTCTGCACAAATTAAGAGCTAAAAGCTCTGAATAAGAAATAAGTAAGAATGTGCTGATGGGGGCAAATCATCTGGAAAAGATTACAGAGAAAATATAAACTGGAAGATGGTTCTGAGCAACGTGCCCACAGGCTTTTGGGGCCTGCTGAGAAAGTAGGCTTATAAGAAATACATGACAGTAACGTGGCCAAAGAACTTATAATAATAGAGATGTATAATATTCATTTTGGCATTGTCATCCTAACTATTACGCAGCCTGGCTTCACTGCCACCAACATATCACTGTATATATCATAAGTAAAATTCTGCCAGACTTTAACAAAAAAAAAAACCTTTCATATGTGGAGCAACTAAAGAAAAAGAAAGAAAGGAACACTTTGGATGATGATAAGAGAATGAAAAGAGACAGCAGCAACCAGTAAATATGAGATCCTAGAGACACCACACACTGTGCCTCTTGAAACAACAAATTTCTTCAAGAATTCCCTGAGACGTTGAACAGATGCTGCTGGGTTGTCCGTCTATGTGGAATGGGGTAAAATTTGAGGTAAAATTTCATTTGTTATCAAAAGACGAAGTAAACCCAGTTGGCATCCAAGGTGCCACATCAGTATTTTCAGATCTATTACAATATCCTGATGGTTAAGAGACTATCATTTTTAAGACTAAAGAGAGAAGGTAAGAGTTTCTCAAGGATAATGGAATCATATTGCTATTTCTAATAATTTGATGAACTCTAAGAATAAATAAAACATAATAAATACTTGGAGTGAAAAAGGGAAATTGATCATTGACATTCCCTCCCTCTTAATTTCCCCCAAGTGCAGGGAGATGTAGTTCAATGTAAAGAAAATTTCACCAACAGAAGTAATTTGTCCAGGGCTTGTAATACTCTTGTGATAGCTCTACTTGTAAAAAATATATTCATAGGGCTGGTAAATTATTTGTGATTTTTTTCCAAGATCATACAAATATGCAGTAAGTTTTGTTCTGCAGTTGATGATCGTTGAAATAGTCATAAGGTTATTACATTTCTATTTGCTTTTATTGGGTTGCTGCAAAACTAATTGCAGTTTTCCAGTTTTTTTAATGGCAAAAACTGTAATTGCTTTTGTACCAACCTGATAAATAGAGAATAAGATGGTTTCTAACATAAGGTGTATTAAACACCCACACTCTACTTCTTCGCACTTGGCTTATGTACCACTTGGTAGATGTAGTAGGAATTTTATGTCTAATGCTTCTCATTATGAAGCCAAAGTTTTAGGTAGGTTTAGTACAAAAATAAGTGAAGGTAATATCAACAAAAGGTCAGCAGACTCTAATTCACTCAGAATACAAACTGTTTAAACAATCATTTCACACAGGTGTAGGGTAATTAAATACACAAATACAATCAATAGATTGGCAAGATGTGACTGTTTCTAAAATTGCAAAATTTATTTGATGAAATGATATCTTTTCTCTGGAGAATTTATTAGCATAGAGGAATATGAAGAAAATTTTGTATCAAAATCATAACACCAGTGAAACATAAGGCAAGTCAATTTCCAAAGAAAAACAATGTTTTAAAAATCAATGATTACCAAGAGTTTATAGAAGTTTAACTAAGTAATAGCATGTTAATGATTTATTTATTTCATTGAGCAGCAAAATCATTTCAAATACCAATACTTTTCTTCTTTCTTTTTGGTTATTCTTATTATACACATTTATTTTTCATTGGATTAAAGAAAAGCAAAATCCATCTTGACATCATTTACTGAATGTAAATTTTGTAATGATGAATGATGATAACTTTATTTGGAAAGTATAATTTATATTCAAGGACAGAAGATATGAAGTTTTAAGATGGGGATAATCATAATTTTTCTTTAGTTACCAGAGCATTCCATAATCACATAAATCTGTGGGGAAAACAGTGGGAGGAAAATCACTAGTAAATTACTACTCCTATAAATTTCTTCAAGAATTGCACGACAAAATCATCCTTTTGTGATTGTTAATAGTGGTGACAATCAGAGGAACTTGTGCAATGGTTGTGAATTTTCAGTAATTTTGCAGAAAAACACAATTTCTACTCTGAATAATATCTAAAATTTTATTACGAAAAATATTTTATTTCTATGTCAGGGGTTATTAATAATTTTTTTGGATTGCAAAATTCTCTTTAAGAAAAGGTAAACATTTGGTCCTAATAAAATGTTACCATTTAGACAATTCAGGTTTCTAGAGAGAAATACTGAAAGTTAAAGACTGTATCCATTTACTTCAGTTCTCTAAAGAAATAATTTTTTTAAATAATGTGGATTATCTGCATACACTGAATCATGGTTTTTAATATTCATTAATCTAGATTCTACTCCACTTCAAATAAAAGACATCAGTGACCTCCTGTTTACAAAATCATTTACCTTAATAGTAATAATAGTTTTTATGTTTGGAGCTCTAACAGTGCAAAATTCCTAAAATGTTATATAATTGGGAATGATATGCGTTTCTGTAAATATTTGATAGAAAACACCAGTAAAGCTATCCCTATTTAAGATTTTCTTGGTGGGAAATTTTTAAATCACTCACGAATTTTATTTTTTCTCATACATCCATTTAGGTTTCCTATTTCTTCTTCAGTCAGTTTTAGTAATGTGTCTTTCTAGAAATTTATCCATTTAACTTAAGTTGCCTAATTTGTTGGCATAAAGTTGTTTATATTAATTCATTAAAATTATTTCAATTTTTTTTAACATCGACAGTGGTGTCCCCCTTTCATGCCTGATTTTGTAATTTTCTCTGCTTTATATTTCTTTAATTTCTGCTCTAATTATCTTATTAAATAGATAATATATAATATCTTATTTTCTGCATTTTGCTGGTTTTTAAAAATTAGCCTTCTCTTTTTTTTTTCTTTCTAGTTTTTCGAGGTGGAAGCTTGTGCTGTCTATTAATTGAAACCTTTTCTCTTTTTTTAATGGAGGCATTTAAAGCTATCAATTTTTCTTCCATGCATGATTTAGCTGCATCCCATAAATCTTGCTATGTTGTACTTTGATCATCACAAAGCATTTTATACTATTTGTAATTTCATTTGGAACTTTTTCTTTAGACCCTGGTGTATTAGTTCATTCTCACACTGTTACAGGATCTTTGGGGTGTCACTTTTCTGGCTGGAAACCTGTGGTTGGTGGCGCCTTTGCCCAAGTTTTGCTCAGATCCACTGGACTCATTCTGCCCACTCAGCCTGGCAGGTTGTGCTCAGCTCACACTATAGGCCTGGATCCCACGCCTCCAAAGGAGACTGTGAGTCAGGCATGGAGTAGAGAGGGGTGTGTGATGGAGTCTGTGGTCTAGCCACTGCGCAGTCAGACATGCCAGCTGCTGCTGTGGGGTGGGCAGCTCCAAGTGCTGGCATGGGCACTCGGCTCTCTGCAAGACTGCAGCTGGGCCAGGCACACCACAAACAGCTTCCCTAGCTGACACTGAGACATGCAGTGGTCCCCAGAAGCTTGGAGATGCTAGGAATCACAGGGCCCCATAGAGGGAGTTACAGCCTTGGCTAGGGAAGCTCCCAGGTCTGGGCTCCCTGAAGGGCTGCAGCTTTTCTCTACCTCTCTTCACTTTCTTTTCGCTTGCAATGAGGTGAGCAAGGGGCATGTTTCAGCCTGTTTCTGCTACAGTTTTATTAGCCATGTCATTAGGTGGGTCTTGAGTTCTTGTCCTACAACCAGGAAGAATGAGGTATGCAGACAAGTGGAGGATGAGCAAGTCGAAGAAGAGCTTTATTGATGGACAGAACAGCTCAGAGGGAACCCTCTTTCCGCAGCCAGCGTGTCCCAATGAGCGTTTAGCTCCCAGCAGAGAGAGACTCTGGAGGGGGAAGCTCCGCTTTGCAGGTAGGTCATCCCATCATCTGTGCAATTCTCAGCAGAGAGGGTAGCTCCTCTGAAGCTGGTAGTCCTGTTGTCTCTCCGTCCCCTGCTTTAGTTGAGCCCGGGGTTTTTTTATGGGCCTCAGAGGAGAGGATGTGAGCTCTGATTGGTCCATGGGCAGCCATGGGTGGGCCCGGAAAAGGCACCGCAAGTTCCCACTCCTGTCCCCATGATTGTCAGCCTGGATCCCAGCCTTCAGGCTCTGGCTGGCCTGAAGGTGGGGCCTCACCAGGGACCCGCCCCCTTCTGCCCAGGAGCCTGTTGGCCTCCTGCTGCAGTCCATGGCACCAATGCTGCTCAAACCAAGGTTGCTCACAAGGGGCCCTTACAGGCCAGCACCGAGCTGCCTTCATCCCTCCCACTCAGCTTCCACCTCCATGCTTGACGGTGGCCAAAGTCCAGAGTGGGCCAAAGTGGTAGGGGGCTGGTGTGTCAGTACTGCCCAGAGTGTTTGCACTCCTGACTGAGCTGTGACAGTGTCCGAGCTCAGTCCAATCCTGTTCCAAGACCAGAGCAGGCGCCAGAGCGGGGAGAGGCCAGGCAGCGGGAGCAGACACTTCCAAGCCTGCAGGTACAGGAGGACCTCCCTGGGCCCCCTGGAGTGCAGAAATGCCTGGGTGAGTGGTGGCAGAAGGGCAGCTGCAGCTGCACCTAAAGAGCTCCCGCACTGCCAACTCAGAATGGGCAGCTTTCCCGCTTATCCCCAGCTCCCGTTGACTCTGTGGGGTGTGCAGTCCTGGCTTTGCCCCGTTGCAGCCTGGGGTAGGGGCTCCAGGTCTTTGCAGGGTCCTGGCTGATGTTTTGGGCAGGAGCGATGTCACCACAACCTTGCCCCATTGGCCCTGGGGCTCAGAGGCAGCCCGGGGTTCCCCCTTGTCTGGCTTGTGGCCCTTCCTGTGGGGGAGCATCCAGGTGCGGATCATGGGTCCCAAGCCCAGCCATCGGGAGTGTCGGCCTCAGTGGTCACCCAATGCAGGGCAGACCCCAGGGACATGGCCTGAGAAGTCCTGCACAGAACCTCCTCTGAAAGCACAGGAAGCAGGGTGGGCGCAGTGGCCGTGGCACTGGCCGGATCCCCAAAGCACACACTGCTCCCACTTCCTGCCTCTGGCGCCCAAAGCACAGCCCCTACCACTTGCCCCAGGCCTCCACCCCACCCCCACCCGGCTTCCATGTGCAAAGCAAGGCACCGCCGTGCACCCAGGTCCACCTCAGGGCCCCTCTCTGTCTGATCTTGCTGCTCCACTGCCGGCAGACGACTCAACCTGGCCCCACTGTGGCATCCCCCAGGACGGCGGGCTCTGCAGTTGTGGCTTCCCTGATGATTTGTTTTCCATTATGTCAGGATCGATTTTTCAAAGTCTTCCTTTCCTCAGTGAGTCAACACTGAACTGTCTGCTCAGCTTTTTGTTTCTTGTTTTTGGGTTGAAGTTTGGCTTCCGAGTGTCCTTCTTGGGTAAGTGTAAACTAGTGGTCAGGCAACAACTGACCAGAAATTGTCTTTAAACACCTTGATGCAACAAGTCTGCAATGTTTTTCAGATAATTGGTGGGTAACATGGAAATGTTTTTAGGCATTTACTTCTTTATATAATTGTTAACCTTATAAAAAATTATCAGAAAAATTAATCTTACTTCATTATCTTTAATATATTTATTTGAAATCATTTGTTTTTTTTTTTGCTAAAGTCCATATTCTAGTAATTGTTATTTCTTTTTATTTTATAAATGTATAAAGTCTGCCATATTTTTATTTATAACAGCCAGTTTAAAAAAATAATTTTCCCTCCTTTCCTCTGCATGTTATCCTCTGCACGTGTTACTTCCGCTGTTGCCATATGCTCTTGAGTCATTTTTGAGCACATCAAACAGATGTTTCCTAAAATTTCATGTTTCCTCCTCTGTATTCTTGGCCAAGATTCCCTCTCCCTTGCATTGCACCTTTTCTTGAATAACTGTCATATAGATATCAACTTAACCTTTCTACAGGTATAGTAGGTAATTTTTTTCTTCCACATTTTCCTGTTTGATTGTCCAGATTCATCTGCACTTAAATACATTTATTCTTTGCTAAATTTGAAGTGCCTAGGTTTTAATTATGTAATGTAGGTGTATACTAAGTAATGAGAAAATCTGCTCTGCTACAGCCATACATTATCTAGTTAGAAAGTAAAATGCAACTTAATATTCTTCCTTGCCAATATTCTTCTAATTGTTTGTTTTGCCTGAATATTTATTAATTTTGTACTGACATTTCAAGTATATATTTTCATTTGTGAATCAATATTTTTAAAAGAACCTAGAATTTATATTAGGTATGCCTACTTAGTACCATTTTACCCAGATGTTTATTGTTCCAAATTTAAATATTTGAAGTGAGACCAGGCATGGTGGCTTATGTGTGTAATCCCAGCACTTTGGGGAGCCGAGGTGGGCAGATCATTTGAGGTCCAGAGTTCAAGACCAGTCTGGCCAAAATAGTAAAACTCCATCTCTACCAAAAATACAAAAATTAGCTGGGTTTGGTAGCTCACACCTATAATCCCAGCTATAAGGGAGACTGAGGCAGGAGGATCACTTGAAACCAGGAGGCAGAGGTTGCAGTGAACCAAGATCGCATTACTGCACCCCAGCCTGGGCAACAGATGGAGACTTCATATCAAATAAATAAATAAATATTTGAAGTGAAACTATAGAGAAGGCTTTCCATGATTTGCTGAGTGAAAGGTAATCTGATATCAGCTGTCAGTGCTTGCTACTTAGACCCAAGTTAGCCAACATGCTCTTGCTGACCTGGACTTAACTCCATTTCAATGGTCTGCATTTGTCTCTTATCCTAATTTCCCCTTACTTTAAACACAGTCTGGAGTTCTAGTTTCATTTTTTGAATGTCCACAGAATAAATACAGTTTCTGACTTATGAAGTTTCCACTTACAATTTTTTGACTTTGCAAAGGGGTTATAAGGATGTAACTCCATCATAAATTGAGGATCATCTATCATATGTGAGATGTTTTTTGTCAAAAGTCTTGTTTTAAAGTTGTTTAATTGAAACATCTGCACATTTATTTGCTGAATTAGCTAACAAAAACCTAATTTCTGTCAAATTGTATTCATTTATTTGTGAACTGTAGATAATGTCAAACAGTAGTGTTGATTATATGCCTATGATGTGCCTAGCGCAATGCTAGGCACAGAGTAGATGTTTGAGAGATGTGAAAGCCCAATGGAATTACTCTCAAAAAGCATCTTTTATGATATCATTTGGATTTATAATTTGAAAATCATGCATTCACATCCTACATTTCCAGATTTTACTTTGCCCTTATAATTTATCACAATTATCTACAAGTTTACACATGTTATTTATAATTTTAATTGCTATTCTCTACTGTCTTCCATTCTAATAAAGGACAAACTTCTTAGGGTTAACAGCTAGCTTTTCAAATTTCCCCCTAAATCTAATGTAGTGCCTTTCTCACTGCTGGTGATTAAAACATTTGTTCAATAAAATATTTAATATGAACCAAGTTTATCACTTCCTTAAACCCTCTTCCTTTTCTTCTATCTTTCCTTTGACATGCATTATTAGTCAAATAATAACAGTTTAGATATGCAGAATATTTTTAGTTTAAGAAAAATAGGTATGACATTACATTAATTTTCAGTTTAGTTTAGTGGAGTAACTTACATTTAACTGTTTATTTATGTATGAATGAGAAAAAACACGGTTATTTTTTGTTTATTTTGATAACTGAATAAGATGAAAGAGAGAAAGAGGAGGAGGAGAAGGGAAAGAAAGAGAAGAAAGAGAGAGGGAGGGAGCACAAGAGAAGAAGAAAATAAGAGAGAAGAGGAGGAAAAGTAGAAGCAGGAAAATGAAAAGAAGGCAACCTCAAGGGAATAATAGAAGAAGAGTTATGTACAATATGAAATACCTCTGTCAAGACAAACTGTTTCTCTTATAAGCAATGTTCTTAATACTGAAAAATAAGTCAGACTTAATTTTCTGAAAAACCAACTGAGTTAAAATGCATTAAATGTGTATGAATATCATGTAAACATTGTGTTTTGTAAATATTCAAAGGCCATGCTAAATAAGGATGTAGTCTTTAACCCAACTGGAATGAATTAATCAATGTCAGGACTTACTTTAATTAATGTAATTTGAGAATAGTTTTACTTAATTATTGAGGGATAAAGATTTGACCTCACTAATTAAAAAATGAATAACAGTTTAATAATATTCCAAAGAACATTATATGGAGTGATTATTATTAGGAAAGGATAACAGTGGATTCATATGTCTGTATTCGCTTTCCAATAGGATGGACTTGTTTTCACTATCTCTAATGTACAAAGCAACACAATATCCCAAGGACTATTAATATTATCCTTTGTAAGAAAATAATTTCCTCTCCAATTATAATGATTTAAATAGGACTACTATTTTAAAAAGTGAGAATGAAGATGTAACTTATAGTTGCCTAAAAAAAACTAGAGAAATTTATATATGACCTCCCTTAAAATTAAATACATGTAAGTTTGCAATCCTGTAATAGTATTTTCTAATTTTTCAATCAACGTTATTTGAAGTAAACATTCCCTAACTACAGAAAATTGGAGTTAGGCAAACTGCATCTCTAATCTAACCTTCACTATGACCGCTTTTCCTTTTGTACCTATTTCCTTTATTCTGTTTCTTTTGAAGCTCATCTAACAAATCAGATACTAAGCAATTGTAATGGAAGATTAAAAGCAATTTCATCATGTTAGAGCAAAAGAACTATTCAAAATTTACTTACAATTGTTCCACTAATGTACCTGACACTACGAAACCTCCTGTGTAGGTGAGAAAATATTTTTATCTTCTTTGACCTCTGTCAAAATAGCACTAATTAATACCACTTCTGAAGGCTTCCTCTGCTTGAAAGACTTGCTTACTTTGCTACTAGAATATAGGCCACTATATTTCTTGTGATAATTGTTTTTATTCAGCCAATTTTAAAGGGGAAAATATTTTATACATGTATAGAAGCATTTCACTCATCAACATAGTGAGGAGAGTAGCAAGTAACACTGAATTTGAGCAAGAGCTTATAGTTGATAAATGATTTAGAATCAGATAAAGACTCCTTCCTAAATAAAAGAATAACTACTGTTCTCATGCTGTTAGTAAAGGTACACCCAAGACTGGATAATTTATAAAGGAAAGAGGTTTAATTGACTCACAGATCTGCAGGACTGGAAAAGCCTCAGAAAACTACAATCATGGCAGAAGGGGAAGCAGGCATGTTTTTCTTCACATGGCAGCAGCAAGGAGAAGTGCAAAATGAAGGGTGGGGAAAGCACCTTATAAAACCATCAGATCTCGTGAGAAGGAACTCACGAACACAAGAGTAGCATGGAGGTAAACACCCCCATGATTCAATTGTCTCCCACTGGGTCCCTTACATGACGTGGGGATTATGGGAACTACAGTTCAAAATGAGATTTAGGTGAGGACATAGCCAAACCATATCAGCTACAAAACATGTTATAAGAAAATTACAATTTGTCTTAATTGGTACTTGAGAAACCTCCATTCTCCTTCTTAATTTGTGAAGTGTTTTTAAATTTGTGATCTCCAAGCAACCTGAGACTTAGAGATCAATGTTGTTCTAATACATAGCATATTTCTGTTCAACTTCTCCAATTAAAACACACACACACACACACACACACACACACACACACAGCCTAATGGCAGGGTGAGACACATGATAAGCCTTGACCAACAGCAACTGCCCTGAACATCCCTGTGACAAAATAAGGTTATGGTTACTCATGCTAACAAGAATTCCCACCTGTATTCATTAACAATTTATACTTTTCTAATAGTTTCATTTAAAAATGTGACATCCATTTTGAAATAATTTCTAGGTGTGAGGGAAGTAATTGAATGCATAGTCCCTGAAGCATTTACAATGTCTGTTGGAAATTTTCAGCTATGTTAATATAAACAAAATACAGAAAGAAAACCATCAATACATGATATTACCTCACTTTTTCTATTTGAGAAATGTGGCTGATGATCACTTAGTGCTCTACACTTCAGGAAATTGATTTGAAAAGTGTTTTTTAAATGCTTAAAGAAGAAAAGTACTGAATAATTACAAGTTTAATTAGTTAAAATATGTAAAGACAAATCTTTTGCATTCCGAAACTGTCAGCTCTCTACTAACTTAAGTTTCTTGATTGGGCTTGGAAAGCAATTAGGCTGAGCTATTCCCTACTAAGCTATATTTACATGTTAAACGGCATTATGATCTGTCTTACCTTAAGAATATTTGTGAGAGAAACAATATTGCCACAAGGATAATATAACATTATGAAAGAGCTAATGTAGCAAATAAATATGATTCTGGAACAGTAACTTTAAGTTTTGAAAGGCTATTTTCTGAGACAACTCAAACCTTAAGTTTAGAAATATGTTTGAAGTCTAAGAGTTAGCAAAAATGTCAGTGTGTCTTCTTTGAGGTAATATTGCTCTCTTCTTTCAAATTCCCTATAGAATGTTTTTCTTTTCTTGGATTAGAAAAGAATCTGGCACAATAACCAGATTGAATGACAAGGGATCAAAATGTTTAACATTCTTCTGCTTTTCAACAATTTAATATGCATATCCTAGTAATTTTAAAATTAATTTTAAAGTTGAATACTCACCAGTAGGACCGAAAACGTAGATGGATATGTGAATGGATAGATAGGTGGATAGATAGATAAAGAGAGAGAGAGAGGGAGAGGGAGAGAGGGAAAGAGAGAGGTAGATACAGGTAGACAGGTAGACATAAATTATATAAATATTCATATATGCACTATATATTTATATACACAGGTGTATCTTGTTTTAGTGCTCTTTGGTTTCTTGTGCTTCACAGATATTATGTTCACAGACATCATGATTTTTTAAAAATTGAAGGTTTGTGGCAACCTTCCATTAAGCAAGTCTACCAGCACCATTTTTCCAACAGCATGTACTCACTTCATATCTCTGTGTCACATTTTGATAGCATATTAAAGTTTTTCATTATTATTTTATCCATTATGGTGATCTGAGATCACTGATCTCTGATGTTACTGTTGTGATTGTTTTGGGGCACCATGAATTATGCTCATATAAGATGGCAAACTTCACTGATACATTTTTTTGTGTGTTTTGGCTGCTCCACCAATCAGCCTTCCCCTGATGTCTCTCTGTCTTCTTGGATCTCCCTATTCCCTGAGACATAATAATATTAAAATTAGGCCAATTAATAACTTTAAAATAGCCTGTATGTGTTCAAGAAATAGAGTCACACACCTCTCACTTTAAATCAAAAGCTAGAAATAATTAAGCTTAGTCAGGAAGACATAAAGAAAGTGAAGATAAACCAAAACCTAGGCATTTTGTGCCAAACAGTTAGACAAGTTGTGAATGCAAAGTGAAAGTTCTTGAAGAAAATTAAAAGTGCTACTCCAGTGAACACATGATTGTTATGAAGGTGAAACAGTCTTATTGCTGATATGAAGAAACTCTGAATAGTCTGAATAGAAGACCAAACCAGCCACAACATTCCCTTAAAACAAAGCCTAGGCCGGGCGCGGTGGCTCAAGCCTGTAATCCCAGCACTTTGGGAGGCCGAGATGGGCGGATCACGAGGTCAGGAGATCGAGAGACGATCCCGGCTAACACGGTGAAACCCCGTCTCTACTAAAAAATACAAAAAAATAGCCGGGCGAGGTGGCGGGCGCCTGTAGTCCCAGCTACTCGGGAGGCTGAGGCAGGAGAATGGCGTAAACCCGGGAGGCGGAGCTTGCAGTGAGCTGAGATCCGGCCACTGCACTCCAGCCTGGGTGACAGAGCAAGACTCCGTCTCAAAAAAAAAAAAAAAAAAAAAAAAAAAAAAAACCAAAAACAAAGCCTAATGCAGAGCAAGGTTCTAAATATCTTCAGCTCTATGGAGGCTGAGATTGGTGATGTAAACCAAAAATAAAATTCTAAGCACCCACAACCAACTGAATGGAACCCTCCTGTCAACCAATGACTTTCCTAAATTAACCTGACCCTGAGTTCATGCAATGGTGGGAATGGGTTTGTGGAACATGCCTCCTTATGCCCTTCTCCCTTTGGAATTCAGGCACACTAATGAGCATTAACACTAAAACAGAGACCTTAATATAATCTACTCTCTCTGGAGCCTGCTACCTGGCGACTTCATCTGTGTAATAAAAACCTTTGTCTCCACAAACACTTAATTTAACCCAGACACTCCCTTGTATTGATTCTAGATCTTTAGATAAACTCTTTCAACCAACTGCCAATAATAATTTAAAAAAAAATCTGAATCCATATATAACCTGGAAGCCCCCACTTCAAGCTGTTCTGCCTTTCTGGAAACAAACAAACAAACAAACAAAAACAAAAACAGTGTACATCATTTTTTTTTTTTTTTTTTTTTTTTTTTTGAGACAGAGTCTGTGTCTGTCACCCTGACTGGAGTGCAGTGGCACGATCTTGGTTCACCGCAACCTCCGCCTCCCAGATTCAAGTAATTCTCTGCCTCAGCCTCCCTAGTAGCTGGGATTACAGGCACCCATCACCACACCTGGCTAATTTTTTTGGTTTTTTTTAGTAGAGACGGGGTTTCACCATCTTGGTCAGGTTGGTCTTGAACTCCTGACCTCATGAGCCACTTGCCTTGGCCTCCCAAATTGCTGGGATAACAGGTGTGAGCCATCATGTCCAGCCAACATCTTACACATATTAATTGATGTCTTATGTCTCCATGAACCATATAAAACCAAGCTGTAGCCCGATCACCTTTGGCACATATTCTCAGGACCTCCTAAGGCTATGTCATGGGCATATCCTTAATCCTGGCAAAATAAATCACTAAATTGATTGAGACCTGTCTCAGATACTTTTGGTTTATAGGGAGAAAGCTGCAGAAGAAAAGTTTGAAGCTAGAAGCAGTTGGTTCATGAGGGTTAAGGAAATAAGCCATCTCTATAAGATAAAACTGCAAAACAAGAAGCAAGTGCTGATGTTGAAGCTGCAGCAAGTTATTCAGAAGATCTAACTAAGATCATTGATGATGGTGGCTACATTAGACAATGATTTTCCATGTAGACAAAACTGCCTTTTATTAGAAGAAGATGCCTTCCTGGATTTTGATAGCTAGAGAAAAATCGATGTTTGACTTCAGAGTCTCAAAGAAGAGGCTGGTTGTTTTATTATGGGCTAATGCAGCTCGCAACTTTAAGTTGAAGACAATACTAATTTTTTATTCTGAAAATTCTAGGGCCCATAGTAATTATGCTAATTCTACTCTCCCTGTACTCTATCAATGGTATAACAAAGCCTTGATGACAGCCCATCTGTTTGCAGCATGGTTTACCTAATATTTTGTGCCCTCTGTGTAGATCTACTGCTCAGAAAAGAAGATTCCTTTCAAAATATTACTGCTCATTGACCATGCACCTGGTCACCCAAGAGCTGTGATGGAGATGTACAAGGAGATAGGTATTGTTTTCATGCCTACTACCACAATGTCCATTCTGCCACTCATAGATTATGGGGTTATTTTTACTTTCAGGCCTCTTTAGTTAAGAAATTCATTTTGTAAGGCCACAGCTGCTAAAGATAGGGATTATCTGATGGATCTGGTAAAGTAAATTGAAAATCTTCTGGAAGGGATTTATCATTCTAGATGCCATTAAGAATATTTGTGATTCTTGGGAGGAGGTCAAAATATCACCATTAACAGGAGTTTGGAAGAAGTTGATTTCAATACTCACGGATGAATATTGGTATTTAAAGATTTCAGTGGAGGAAGTAATGCAGATACGGTGAAACAGCAAGAGAACTAGAATTAGAAGTGGAGGCTGAAGATGTGAGTAAATTGGTATAATCTCATGATAAAACTTGAACAAATGAGGACTTGCTTTTTATGGACGAGCAGAGAAAGTGGTGTCTTGAGATGGAATCTGCTCATGATATAGATGCTATGAACGTTGTTGAAATGAAAACAAAAGATTTAGAATATTCCATAACTTTAGTTAATAAAGGAGCAGCAGGAGTTGAGAGGATTGACTCCAATTTTGAAAGAAGTTAGACTGTGAGTAAAGTACTATCAGAAACAAATATTACAAAGAAATATTTTGTGGGCTGGGTGTGGTGGTTCACACCTGTAATCCCAGTACTTTGGGAGACAGGCGGATCACTTGAGGTCAGGAGTTAGAGACCAGCCTGGCCAACATGGCAAAACCCCGTCTCTATTAAAATACAAAAAATTAGCTGGACGTGGTGGCGAGCACCTGTAATCCCAGCTATTCAGGGAGACTGAGGCACAAGAATCACTTGAACCTGGGAGGCGGAGGTTGCAGTGAGCCGAGATGGTGCCACTGCACTCCAGCCTGGGCAACACAGTGAAATTCCATCTCAAATATATATATATTATATATATAGTCAAAGATTTAATTGAGTGATCCACTTCATTATTAATCATATTTTAACAAATTTTCCCAGTCACCCCAAACTTTGGAAACCATTACCCTGGTCAGTAAGCAGTCATCAACATCCAGGCAAGACATTTCACCAGCATATAAATTATGATTCACTGAAAGCTAAGATGATCATTTGTATTTTTTAGCAAGAAAATATTTTTTACTAAGCTATGTACATTTTGTAGACGTAATTTTATTGAGCACTCAATAGACTACAGCATAGTAAAAATGTAACTTTTATATTCACCGGGAAACTGAAAATTTATGTGACTTGTTTTATTGCAATATCCACTTTATTTTGGTCATCTTAAACTGAACCCACAATATCTTTAAGGTATGCCAGTATGCCTCCATATCATTTATAGGTATTGGTAGTTATAAATAAAGTTAATGCATTATTAAATAAAATAATTGTCTTAAACTTAAGTGAAATGTCCCATAAATACCTAAAGGATGACGTTTAAATCTAGATTTCCCATGCAACTTTCAATTCCATGTCAAATAATATTAGTATTTGCAAATCTGGCCACCAGTCATTGTTCTTCTCCCTTTCTCTACTTATTTCAAACTCCATGGCACACTACGTGTCCTATTGTATACGTATTTAGAACAAGAGCCCCTATGAAAAGTTCAATTTACATACCACAGAAACAGACGCCTCTCGAAAACTCTTTGACTCTAGGGGTGTTCATAAGGCATTTATGTCGGTCCTATGGATGCTAAGTACATATAAAAGCCCTGAATATTATAATATAAAATATATAATATAAAACAAATACTAGATGAGTCTGAAAAATGGGGAGAGGAATGCCTACCCTCAAGAAATATTAGGACACAAAGAACACCATGGCAGTTAATTTCCTTGGCTTCCTGTCTTATATATCCCAAACTTGGGGCTAAAGAAGCGCACAGTCTAGAAATATCAGGTGGTAGTGAAAAGAAAATCACAACAAAAGTCTGCTCTTTCTAGCCAAGGAACATGGAACAGAGCAATCTAGCAAGCCAATAAACTTGTAGACAATAACAATTCTACTCTAGCTAAACACCACTGAAAGAGCAAACAAACAAACAAATTGTGGGATTTTATGAGGTTAGGAGGCTGTCCTGAGAAAGGTCAGAGTGAAGTCCGCCTAAATCATAGGATTCAGACAAGGAGTCTCTCTTATCTTAGTTTAATGGCAGAATCAATAAGCAGTTTCCAGTACTTATTTGTCAGATTAGCAATGCCAGTTATTTATTACAACATCATGGTCAACATCAGTGTGTTCCTTTTGGTCTTCCACTAATGGTTGAAAAACAGCTACAGCAGCTCTAATTATTACATTTTTACAGCAGAAAACACTGTGATATGTGAAAGAGAAATTCTCCCATACTTTATTTGTATTAGGCTGGAAATGTTTGCTCTGAAGAAATCAAGAAAATATTCCCTAATATTTTATTGGCAAGAACTGGACAGCCCTAGGCCAGGTGCTGGAATTTTTTCCCCAGAAATTAAGCAGTTTCTGATAAATAGAGACAAATCGCTTTAGCTAGGTAGAGAACTTGAGAGGATTGGGAAAGGTTGCAAGATGGCTTTTGGTTTAACTAAAAAACAAAGTCTACAACTAGCTTGATTAATATAGTTTCCTATGTTAGCCATAAAATATGTTTTCAATCTACTGTGTCCCACTATTAATTCTGCAAATTGATGAACTTATTCTGGAAATAGTAAATTTCACCCCCAGTCAAGAGGACAGGCATCCCTGAAGAAGCAGATCAGTCATTCACCAATGTTTTCCTATAGCTCCGCTAGCCTCACAGGGACTTTGATGGTACAGGAGGATTTAATCCATATTCACCACAATCTAGAGGATACATGCTTTTATCTCCAATCTTCCAAAAATCAAAGCCCACTGGAAAAAAAATATATACACACACACACACACACACACACACAGATGTACTTAGTGGTGTCACAGTACTTTCCTAGTCTGCCAAGAATTTCTCACTTCCTCCACTCAACGTTTCCCACAATGCTTTGTGGAGTCCTGTAATTAATGTAAATACATTTTCATATATCTTTAATGTATTCATAAAATGTTATATTTTCACTCTTGCCTTAAGTTGAAATTCTTCTGTCTTCCCCCAAGAATACCACGGTTATTGTTCAGAATTGTTCAATACCCAAAGTATCAATTGGCCTGGATGCAATGGTTATTTTCCTTGATATACATTGTGAAATCCACATAATTACATTTTCATTCTTCTAAAACGTTGTTTTTTCAGCTTATGTTAATTGGCTATGCTATCTAGCCTAGTTCATTATTTGCATAGTTTACAAATACTTTATCATTTGAGGCTTTGGTATCCGGATAATAATCATTTACATTTCTAAAGTTCACATCAATACTGGCTATTCTTTTTAATGTATCTTAAAAATCTCTGTATATTAGATTATGAAAGAGGTAATGCATGCATGCAAATATAAACCCATAATACTAAAGAACTTCCAACCAGTTCAGTCCAGCTCCTTATGGGAAAAATAGATTAATTCTTCATTTTATATTTCCTACATAGATTGTTTGTCTTAATGATAGAACATAGCCTTACATATCCTTTTTTAATTATCATGTTTAAATAAAATTAACATGCTAAAATCCAACTTTAACTGCTACTTTTATTTATTCATGGACAACTCGGGAATTTATAACATTTTACTTCACTGATATCACTCCAATTTACATGTAATTTTTACTATATATTTGATTATTTATTACAAACCCATCAAGACATTATAGGTATTACTTTATAGAAATACTTTCATGTTTATTCTTTTCTTTTTCTTCTATTCTTTTTCTTCATTTTTTCCTGAGTCTCAGAACTGCCACCTAATAAAATATCCTTCTGCCCATAAAATACTCTTTCATGTTTATTTTACAGAATTCTGTTGCTAATAGACTTTTGATACTTTTGTCTATTTTTTTTAAATTTTATTTATATTTTGAAAGTTATCTTTCCTACATATATAATTGTAAATTGGCAGTTATATTTTGACAGTGTTAAAAAAATATTCCACTGTCTCTTGGCCTCTACTATTCCTTTTAAGAACTCAGTTTTCAGGGTGGGGATCTTGGAATATTTATAGAAATTTGATTATGTCCTTTATTACTAGCTGTATCATTATCATAAGGGTAGGTAAGTTTTGTAGTCATTTATCTTGCTTGAGCTTTGTAAAACTTCTTGAATTTGGTTTGACATCTTTCATCATTTTGGAGAAAGAAATCACATTTATTACCTCTTCAAATAATGCATAGGTCCCATTTTATTTCTCTCCTTTTCTGAATACTACTTAGACATAAATTAGATTCTTTAAACTCCGTATCTCATATAGAGCAAATTATGATATTGAGTTTCTCTTTGTGAAATCTGAACATGGACATACTTAGTGCCATGACAAATAGCTCTGATTATAGGGACATATTTGGTTATGGTGTTTAAAATAACTATTATTGCATAAGACATTTGTTAATTAATTTATACTAAAAAGTCTAGACAAAAAATATATTTAGAAATATTTAAAGTTCATATTCTGGATTTTTAAGGGAATGTTGAATAAAAAATGCATATTTTTATGACAAATACAAATTATTCAAAACACATGTTGGAAAATTTCCTTATGGTATACTGGTCAAGAGTTAAAGACAAGCCGTAAAATTTGTTTTTATCATTTTGCCGAAAACTTGTACTCCTTAATTTTAGATCTTTTTCAGTTGGAGATATCTCAGAGGATGTTTGTACACATTTTAGATTACTCAGTTAATAAAAATGTTTGTAATTTTTAAAAATATTTGTATATTTATTTTATTAATGTAATATTAATTTTATTTCCATGGTCTTGGAGATGTTGCTTTATCTTTCTGGACTTCAGCATTCTTATCTGAAAAATCATAGGTTTCAATCATTTGAATTCCTCAGCTCTAACATTAACTGGGATATAAAATACATTCATTTGCCTACTCTTGCACCACCCCATCAAATTCTATTTACCTGCATATCTATTACTGTGTATCTATCTAATTAGCTATTCATATTACTGCACACACACTTTACATACATATGTAATATATAAATTCAGTCTTAATATCATCACTCTAATATTAGTTCAAATTATCTAAACTAAATATTGTAATTATTCAGTGTAAACATTATTATATAGTAATTATTATACTATGAGTAGCAATATAAAATAAGATAGAATTATTAATAAAAATTTGACTTTATTTAAATTAATATATACTGAGGATTAGGAATATTTTACTACTATTAAAATATTTTACATGGTCTTCAGTTTCCTATATAAATTAAAAATATTAAATCTATAAAATTTCTCAGTATATTTAGCTGCTTTGACACATGACAGCACAGAATGCAAATGCAAACTATCAAACAGCTAAAGAAAATAACTTTGAAAATCTCTGTTTCTTATTCAGTAATTTATTTTCATTATAAAATCATTTATATGTAGCTCAATACAACTTCTATAAATTGCATTAAGAAATTTAAGATGCATATCACATGCTTTCATGTTCTTGCTTTTTGCTAGTTTCTACATAGTTTCTTTCAAAATTGCAAATTTAATTACAGTTAGTCATTAAATAGTGTTAAATAGACTCAGCATATATCATACAGATGGATAATCTAATTTTGAAATTTTTTTATTACCTTAGGTCACATAATTATTTTCTCTTATAATATGGAAAAAATAAACTAATATTGCTGAAATTAACTTTAATGGAAGTCTTCTAAATTCCCAACACATAAAAAATCATGACTCAATGATTTTAAGAAGTAAAAAAATTAAACATGGCCCATGTTTTCATGTGTTTAGTATATTTAATATCAATAATAGCATCTATGGAAAATACTTGAAAATTATACACTCCTGTCTCCTTTTCTGAGATATTATAGGAAATTTCAAGCAGTTTATATTATTTGTAATAGTTGTTCCTTGATTGTTCTAGTAAATATACTCTACTTAATCCTTTTTACAGGTATTATGCAAAATGTATACATAATATCTGTAAAATGTGTGCATCATACCTGTAAAACATCCAAAAATCTGAACATGGGAATGTTTCACAGGATTTATTTTGCTTTATGTGGCTTTGTTTCTTTCTATTAGCTAAGAGTTAATAAGTCACTCTGATACTCTATATCTCAGGCCAAAAAGACTTTGCTCCTTGTTCAATGTGACTCATTTTCACTTTTTTTTTTTTTTTTTTTTTTTTTTTTTTTGAGACACAGAGTCTCGCTCTGTCGCCCAGGCTTAAGTGCAGTGGCACGAACTAGGCTCACTGCAAGCTCCGCCTCCTGATTCACGCCATTCTCCTGCGTCAGCCTCCCAAGTAGCTGTTCCTACAGGCGACCGTCACCAAGCCTGGCTAATTTTTTGTATTTTTAGTAGAAACGGGGTTTCACCGTGTTAGCCAGGATGGTCTTGATTTCCTGACCTCGTGATCTGCCTGCCTTGGCTTCCCAAAGTGCTGGGATTACAGGTGTGAGCCACCGCGCCCGGCCCACTTTCTGTTCTTTTTACTGATTGAATGGAGCAATATTGCAATCTTGGCAGTTAACTAATTCACCAAACATATTAAGCACAAGTTATTTTTTACGTATAAGTTCAAATTTCTTCTGACTTTGTGTTAAACTATAGAGAATCTTATTTCTAAGGCAAAGAGACCTAAACTATAATCTAGAGCAATGTGTTTTCCAAATCCCAAGGGTTACAGCATCTAACAGAAATGTTATCCAGACTTTCAACCTCTTCATTTGTATAAAGGAAAATTAAATAAACAAAATTAACATGTATTTTGTTTTCACTCAACACCAGGGATTGTGATTTCTTAGGATATTATTTAACTCAATGTCACAATAATTCTGCAAGAAAAAACCATTATGACCTTTATTTATTTATTTGAGACAGAGTTTCACTCTTGTTGCCCAGTCTGAAGTGCAGTGGTGTAATCTCAGCTCACTGTAAACTCCACCTCCTGGGTTCAAGGGATTCTTCTGCCTCAGTTTCCCAAGTAGCTGGGATTACAGGTGCCTGCCACCCTGTTCAGCGAATTTTTGCATTTTTGGTAGAGACGGATTTTACCATGTTGGTCAGGCTGGTCTCGAATACCTGACCTCAGGTGATCCACCAGCCTTGGCCTCCCAAAGTGCTGGGATTACAGAAGTGAGTAACCACGCCTGACCTATTATAATCATTTTTAAAGATGAAAAAGGAAAAAGAAGAGAATTGTGTGTGTATTCTGTTGTTTCATTCAGCATTTAACAATGGATAATAACTGAAAATGAGAAAGTTTGCCTTGTTAGAAACAGTATGGTGGTGTTTCTTTTTTCTTTTTTTTTTTTCGCCTTTATTACACTCTGGGTTTCTCCTGGTGTCGGGATTTCTAGTTCTCTTTTTTACCTCCATCTCCTTCTTTGTCAAACTGTTAAAATTCATATGTAAAAAATTAGTTAAGTATTCTGCTCATATAATTTGGGTTGAATCATTTGTTCATTTATTTTTTTCTAATGAAGAATAAATATTAGTTTTTATTATTTAATTGAAAAACACATTGGTTCACATTTACATAACATGTTACTTACTCAGTAGAAATAAAACGTATAATACAAACTTCAGTATTTTATATAGAAATTCAGAGCAGAGTCATCCAGAAACCCCCTACAGAAGCCAAATTTAATACATGGTCAAATCTCATATAAAATGACACAGTATTAGCACATAACCTATATATATCGTCACACATACTTTAAATGATCTGTAGATTATTTATAATACCTAATACAATGAGACTGCTCTGTAAATAGTTGTTACTGTATTGCTTTTATATTTGTATTTCTTTTTATCATGTTTTTTCCCCAAATATTTTCAATTCACAGTTGGTTGAATCTCTGAATATGGGACCTGTGCATACAGAGGAACAGCTATAGAATTCTGAATCCAGAAAAGATATGTTTAAATGAGTAAAGAAAACTTGATATTTGGGAGTAGAAATAACAAATTTGTTGACTGAAATACCCTGTTCCTTTTCCAAAATAAAAACATTATTATGCAAGTAATCTTTTCATTATAAAATATTTGTTGAGTTTTAGTAACAGAGCAAAACTCAGAAGATATAATAATCTTTTTATATTTATTTATTTATTAGTATTATTATTACTATTTACTTTAAGTTCCAGGATACTTGTGCAGAACGTGCAAGTTTGTTACATAGGTATTCATCTGCCATGGTGGTTTGCTGCACCTATCAACCCATCACCTAGGTTTTAAGCTCCACATGCATTAGCTATTATTCCTGACGATCTCCTTCCACTTGACCTCCACCCACAAGGAGGCCCCAGTGTGTGTTTTTCCCTTCCCTGTGTCCATATGTTATTGTGCAACTCCCACTTATGAGTGAGAACATGTGGTGTTTGGTTTTCTGTTCCTGTGTTAGTTTCCTGAGGAGGATGATGTCTTCCATTTGCATCCATGTTCCAGCAAGGGACATGATCTCATTCCTTTTTGTGGCTGCGTACTATTCCATGGTGTATATGTACCACATTTTCTTTATCCAGTCTATCATTGATGGACATTTGGGTTGGTTCCATGTCTTTTCTATTTTTTAATGCTGAAATAAACATACATGTGCATATATGTTTATAACAGAATGATTTATATTCCTTTGAGCATATATGCAGTAATGGGATTGCTGGGTCAAATGGTATTTCTGCTTCTAGATCCTTGAGAAATTGCCACACTGTCTTCCACAAGGGTTGAACTAATTTACATTCCACCAACAATGTAAAAATACTCGTATTTCTCCACAGCCTTGCCAGCATCTGTTGTGTCTTGACTTTTTAGTAATAGCCTTTCTGACTAGTGTGAGATGGCATCTTACTGTGATTTTGATTTGCATCTCTCTAATGATCAGTGATGTTGACTTTTTTTCATATGTTTTTGGCTGCATAAATGTCTTCTTTTGAAAAGTGTCTATTCATGTGCTTTGCTCACTTTGTGATGGGCTTATTTTGTTTATTTCCTTGTAAATTTATTTAAGTTCCATGTAAATTCTGGATATTAGATCTTTGTCAGATGGGTAGATTAAAAACATTTTCTGCCATTCTGTAGGTTGCCTGTTCATTCTGATGATAGTAGAAAGAAATAAAGGATATTTGAATAGGCAGAGAGGAAGTCAAATTGTTTCTGTTTGCAGATGTCATGATCCTACATAGGTGTGAATATTTATAAATAAATACATTATTTAAATAAATAATTCTAAATATTTGGAAAACCCTTTTGCAACCAGCCTGGACAACATGGTGATACCCCATCTCCACTAAAAATACAAACAAAACAAAACAAAACAAAACCAAAAAACATAGCCAGGTGTGGTGGCACATGCTGTAATTCTAGCTACTCAGGAGGCTGAGGCAGGAGAATCACTTGAACCTGGGAGGCGAAGGTTGCAGTGAGCCAACATCATGACACTGCACTCCAGCCTGGGTGACAGAAAAGAACGAGGTGCCAAAAAAAAACAGAAAAGAAAAGAAAAGAAAAAGAAAACCCTATTGTCCATTGTCTCAGCCCAGAGCTTAAGCTGATATCTGATAAGCAACTTCAGCAAAGTCTCAGGATACAAAATGTATATGCAAAAATCACAAGCATTCCTATACACTAACAATAGACAAGCAGAGAGCCAAATCATGAATGAGCTCCCACTCACAATTGCTACAAAGAGAATAAAATACCTAGGAATACAGCTAACAAGGAACATGAAGGACTTCTTCAGAAAGAACTACAAACCACTGCTCAAGGCAATGAGAGAAGACACAAATGGAAAAACATTCCATCCTCATGGATAGGAAGAATAAATATTGTGAAAATGACCATACTGTCCAAAGTAATTTATATATTCAATACTACTCCCATCAAACTACCATTGACAATCTTTACAGAATTAGGAAAAAAAAAAAAACTATTTTAAAATTCATGTGGAACTAAAAAAGAGCCTGCATAACCAAGACAATCCTAAGCAAAAAGAACAAAGCTGGAGACATCACACTACCTGACTTCAAACTATTCTACAAGGCTACAGTAACCAAAACAGCTTGGTACTGGTACCAAAACAGGCATATAGACCAATGCAACAGAATAGAGACCTCAGAAATAATACCATACATCTACATACCATCTGATCTTCGACAAACCTGACAAAAACAAGCAATGGGGAAAAGATTTCCTATTTAATAAATGGTGCTGGGAAAACTGGCTAACCATATGCAGAAAACTGAAACTGGACCCTTTCCTTACAAATTGTACAAAAATTAACTCAAGATGGATTAAAGACTTAAATGTGAAACCCAAAACCATAAAATCCCTAGGAGAACACCTAGGCAATACCATTCAGGACACAGGCATGGGCAAAGATTTTATGATGAAATGACCAAAAGCAATTGCAGCAAATTCAAAATTGACAAATGGGATCTAATTAAACTAAAGAGCTTCTGCACAGCAGCAGTATAATCTTTTACATATACTTAAGAATGAATGATTTGGGCCTTTTTAAGATCATGAGGAATAAATGTAGAGTAAATTGATTGTAGCTTATTCAATTTATATGAATATAGATTAATTTATATTTTATTACAAACCAGGCAGTAATTTAAATATAATACACAGAGGATGTCACTTGGAAAAATGCACACGTGCACACACACATATATATGTAATATTAACATACACATGCACACATAAAAATGCATGCATGCATGCATACACATATATACATTCATACATGCACATATACATTATGTTTATGAAATAAGCATTGAATAACTACTAAGTTACTCAATATACATATCAGTGTGTATATACATGTATATGTGTATATCGAGTAACTTCTTTGTAGTAGTTAACAAGAAGTTGTTAGGAGCATGAAACCTGAAGCCAATCCCTTCATATTAAATTCTGACTCTACCACTTACTTCTTCATCTCTAAAATTGGACCTCAGTAATTTTTACTTCATTGTATTATATAAGTATTAAATGAGTTACTTAAAAATTTTTAGAACAATGCTTGGCAAGTCAGTGTTAGCTAAATTTCTTTTTCTTTTCTCTTTTCTTTTCTTTTTTTTTTTTTTTTTTTTTTTTTTTTTTTTGAGAAGGAATCTCGCTCTATTGCCCAGATTGGAGTGCAGTGGCGCGATCTCAGCTCACTGCAAGCTCCGCCTCCCGGGTTCACACCATTTTTTTGCCTCAGCCAGCCTCCCAAGTAGCTGGGACTACAGGCACCCGCCACCACGCCTGGCTAATTTTTCGTATTTTTAGTAGAGACAGGGTTTCACCGTGTTAGCCAGGATGGTCTTGATCTCCTGACCTCGTGATCTGCCCGCCTAGGCCTCCCAAAGTGCTGGGATTACAGGCGTGAGTCACCGCGTCTGGCCTAAATTTCAATAGTTGTTACTCAGTAAGTGTTAGAAAATAAATGTATTTAGATTTTTGTTGTTGGTTTTGGTTTTATTTTGAGACAAGCTCTTTCTTTGTCACCCAGGCTGGAGTGCAGTGGTGTAATTTTAGATCACTGTAACCTCAAACTCCTGGGCTCAAGGGATGCTATCACCTCAGATGCAGAAGGTAGTGCTGAAATTATAATTTTCACAGATGAATGTGTACAGGTAGAAAACATATTTAAAAATGACACTGAAATATATATTTTTAAATGTTTAGTAATTTTATCAAGCCATGCAACCACTTATATTGAAAATTAGCATAATTTTTCTTATTACCATATATGATTTAAAGTATTTTCTTATTTAGAAGTAAACATGACAAACATCCATTATGGCACATAGATAATCTTAATACAAGAAATACATTTTCATGATAAAAGGGTGGATAAAGTAAAATAATAAAGAATCCTTACCTCAAATGATATATAAAATATATACAGCTTTTCCCTGATATAGCAACTTAAATAATTTTACTTAACTCTCAGTTGACTTATTAATAAATTTGCCTGAGTGCTGACTTTATTAGAAATTAGGATTGAAATTAGGATTTAATCAACATTCAAATTTGCAAAAGATACACTAACATTTATGACATCTTTCCTCTGGAAAATATCACTAAATTTAAATTGTTTCATTTTGTGGTTTTAGTATACTTTTGCTTATAGGACAATATCTTCATGTGATTCCCTCCCACCCTCTGAACTAATATGTCACCAACTTTGATTGAAAGATCAAAGGAGTAATAATCCAATATATTTCAGTGATAGTAGATAATTATATTCAATAAAATAAATATATATATAGTGATTTATACATATACCTTAGTATGCTGGGGCTGCTATAACAAACCACCATGTGATCCAGCAATCCCAATACTAGATCTATTCCCAAAGGAAAAGAAATCACTATACTGCAGAGATACCTGCATGACCATGTGTATTGCAGCGCTATTCAGGACAGCGAACATATGGAAGTAACCTAAGGGTCCATCGGCAGATAAATGGATAAAAAGAATATGGTACATATACACAATGGAGTACTATTCAGTCACAGAAAAGAATGAAATCCTGTCTTTTGCAACAACGTGAATGGAACTGGAGGTCATTGTGTTAAGTGAAATAAACCATGCACAGAAAGGCAAATTTTGCATGTTCTCATTTGTTTGTGGGAGCTTAAAAATTTAAACAACTGAACTTATGGAGATAAGAGTAGAATGATGGTTACCAGAGAAAGAGAAGGGTAGTGGTGATGGGGGTGGGATGGCTAATGATGACAAAAATATAGTTACACAGAATGAATAAGATCTAGTATGTGATAGCACAACAGGGTAACTACAGTCAACACTATTTTATTGTGCATTTAAAAGTAATCAGAAGGGCCTGGCACTGCAGTTCACTCCTGTAATTCCAGGAATTTGGGAAGCCGAGGCTGGCGGATCACTTGAGGTCAGGAATTTGAGACCAAAATGGCCAAAATGGTGAAACCCTGTCTCTACTAAAAATACAAAAATTAGCCGGGTGTGGTGGCAGGTGCCTGTAATCCCAGCTCCTTGGAAGGCTGAAGCCAGAGAATCTCTTGAACCCAGGAGGTCCAGGTTGCAGTGATCCAGGATTGCACCACTGCACTTCAGCCTGGGGGACAAGAGTGAGACTTCATCTCAAAATAAATAAATACATAAATAAAATAAATAACCAAAAGAGTATAATTGGATTGTTTCTAACACAAAGAAGGGATAAATGTTTGAGGTGATGGATACCCCACTTACCTTGATGTGATTATAGCACTTCATGTCCCTAAATCAAAATATTCCATGTACCCCTTAAACCTGTACACCTACTATGTACTCACAAAAATTAAAAATTAAAAAACATCTTCTAGGCAGACACAGCAGCATTTTCTAAGCCAAGAAAGTATGATACAAAAAATATATCATAAACTGAGTAGCTTAGAAACAACGAAAATTTATTTCTAACCATTTTAGAACCTCAAAGTCCAAGACAAAGGCACTGACAGATTTGGTGTTTGGTGAGTGCTCACTTTCTGGCTTACAAATTGGGCCTTCTTGCTGTGTCCTTATATGATAGGAGAAGTGAGGGAGGTCTCTGGGGTCTGCTTTATAAGGGAACTAATCTCATTCACAAGTTCTCTATCGTCATGACCTAACCATCTCCCAAAAGCTCCCCTTCCTCTTTTTAATGCCATCATATTAGGAGTCACGTTTCAGCATTTAAAATTTAGGTATTCATATTCAGTTCATGATACTACATTCATACACACACACACCCACAGCCCCCCCCCCCCACAGGCATTAATACCATCTAATGCTTATTTACATGGGGCATAACATATATATTTAAAATCAGAAAAGGAAATGAAACATTACAAAACCCAGTCTTATGTCTTCACTTTCATGAAAAATAAAGATGTTGTATATTTTCATATTTAAGAGCTATATAATAAAAAATCAATCAGCATAGATTTTAAAATATTACTTAATATGAACTTCGTATAACATATTCAATTAAAATCTGCATATCTGAACAGCAAGTCAAACAAGAATTTCTTGGTGAAAATCAAAATTATCATTTCTCCATTTAAATAAAGGCAGGAAATAATGTTCACCAACAGTTTATTGTTTTTGGTTTTGTTTTAACGTTTTTAAAAAGTATATATACTTTTTGGAACATATACTTGATAGGAAAGGAAGTTATATTTACTGTGCTTTCTCATACATTAAGTATTGGCTAAGTATTTACTCAAAAATGACCTATCTTTGTCATCACAGTGTGAATGAGAAGTAAGCCTTACCTTCTCGATTTGCAAATCAGGAAACTGGTAACTCAAATAGTTAAACAAATGCAGAAAATTATACTTGTGTGGCTATCTTAATCAATTTTCTGTTGCTTATAACAAAACACATGAAACTGTGTCATTCATATAGAAAAGGAGTGCATTTCTTACAGTTATAGCAGCTGAAAAGTCCAAGGTTGAGGGGTGGCATCTGGTGAGAGCCCTCTTGCTGATGGGGACTCCGAGCAGAATCCTGAGGTGGCACAGAGTATCACATGGAGAGGGGGGCTGAGTATGCTAAAGTGCTAGCTCAGGTCTCTCTCTCTCTTCTTGTAAAGACATCGGTGTCCCACTTCCATGACAACCCATTCATCCATTAACCTGTTAAGTAATTGATGCATGAATAGATTAATCCATGATTCAATAACCTCTTAAAGATCCACCTTTCAATAATGCTACATTGTGTGTTAAATTTCTACATAAGTTTTGCAGGAGACATTCAAACTATAGCAGTGGCTTTGTATTAGATTGAAAGTCTATCATGTCAATTGGTAGCAAATAAATAAAGAGAGGGTTCATGCAAGGGGAAACTCAGTTTTAGAGAGTATCACATTCCCTACTTAGGTTCTAATCTGTTTTTATTATGGAAAAATGTGAATACCAAATCTGGAACTCTACACATCTCAGTTCAATAAACTGTATGCTACTTTTGTTTACAAAAACAAACAAAAAAAAGAAGGCACTATGATTTCTGATGATGGTGATATATATACTCATATATATATACACACACATACATATATATATAAAATATATATATATATATTATGTATGTGTAGTTTTAGTAGATGCCACCCCTCAACCTTGGACTTTTCAGCTGCTATAACTGTAAGAAATGCACTCTTTTTCTATTTTTAGTAGGGATGGGGTTTCACCATTTTGGCCAGTCTGGTCTTGAACTCCTGAGCTCAAGTGATCCACCAGCCTCGACTTCCCAAAATGCTGGAATTACAGGAGCGAACCATAGCACCAGGCCCTTTTGATTACTTCTAAATGCACAGTAAAATAGTGTTGACTGTAGTTACCCTGTATTGCTATCACATACTAGATCTTATTGATTCTATGTAACTATATATACACACACATATATACACATATACATATATACACACATATACACACATATATACCATATATACACATATATGTGTATATACACATACATACATATATGTACATATGTGTAAATATATAATACATATATTTTTCATATATAATATGTATATTATATATAATATAAAATATATAATACATATATTGTATATGTATTATATACACACATATATTTTATGTATATATTATATGTGTATATATCTATAATATGGCTTTGGCCCAATAGGGGTAGGAGTTTGGTTATAATCTATGATTGATAGATAGATAGATATCTGTCTATAGATAGATTACATTTATATAATATAAATATGGAGAAATATTTATATTTATAGATATAAATAGATTATATAATGTATCCATCTATCTATCTATCTATCTATCTATCTATCTATCTATCTATCTAATCTACCTATCTATAGATAGACACAGAGAGAGAGAGAGGCAGAGAGAGAGAGATCTAGAATAGTTAGGGATAGGCTCTCTAAAAGGGGCCTTTTAACTATGTGCCTGATGAGATGAGAATGACTCAACTATGTGAAGAGACATAGGGATAATGCTCTAGGTGAAGAGCCATAGAGATAATGCTCTAAGTAGAGTAAAGAGCAAGAGAAAGAAACAAACCTGTGTTCATCTAAGAGAGTTATTGCAACTACAGCAGAGACAGTGAGGAGAGAGATGGCATGAAATTAGGTTAGGAAGCTATGTCAATGCTAAATAATGCCTGGTTTTATAAGTTATGGACAGACATTTAGGTTCTCTCCTAAATGAAGTGAGAGGTGGTTAATTACATTAGGAAAAATAGTTATTGATAATATTAATGTTTTATAACACGTATTCTTGTATTCTGCTCCTATGTGATGAATACATCATCAGCTTGAGGAGGCTAAATTTAGTGGGGCAATTAGGGTTTCTTTAAAGTAAGCCCAAACAGAAATGATATGGGCTTGGACACAGGTGGTAGAAGACGACACAGAAAGGAGAGAGGCAGAACATATATTGGGGAGGTTGATCCAGCAGAATCTACTGATATATTGAATTTGAGATTTGAGAAATGAGATGCCTAACTGAAGGAAGTATAGATTTCTGGCCCAGCTAATTGTTGAATATTGGTGTTATATGTCAATATTAAGAAAGATTGAAGAACTATTACATAAGAAAGTGAAAAATGCAGGAAAAAAATAAAAGAATAAACCTTCATAAATCCAGAAATTGACTTGCAATGAATATGAACTCAGAAATAATTTGATGGTTTGTTTTTAAAATAGTAAAACTAATGATCACAAACTATTATTTACATAACAGGATTATATATAGATCATTCATATTGTACTGGGATTTGGGCTGTAGTTCTAAAACTACAGATAATTAATGCTAAGGCTCAGGTTCTAAGAACAATACAAAAGAGTTGCTAAATACTCCATTCAGAGATTAACAACGGGTGACCATGCCCTCCAATTCATCAGATTAGGAATTACGAGAGATAACTAATTTCTACTATAGATTTCAACTTATTTGAGTGAATTGTGGTGTTCCATCTTCTCCAGTACTAACTCACTAGTAAAGGGAAAGAGGGAACAAAATAAATGCCATCTGTAGAACATGGTGTTATATAGGCATATGGTAGACTAGTATTTTCACTCTCCAGATGGCTGCTTAGTGAACTGTAGAATCAAACATCCACACTGTTACTGTAGTAGGAAATCTGTTCACAAGGTTTGGCATGTGTCACCTGAAATTTGAGAAATCATAGTGAGTGGTGTCATCTTCTTACCTGGGGACGATTTTTAAAATGGGAAGATAAGCAGTGCAGTGCAAACAATATTATTGATAAAAAGAACAATATCTAATCATATAGTATTAACAAGAGAAAAGAACCCTAAGACACAGTAAGACTAAAGATGAAAGGATGCAAATTGTTGTATCTACATAAACATCAGATAAAATACATGTTGTCAAGCAGAGATAGAGAGATATTTCATAATTTTAAATCTTTCAATTCATCATTAAAATATGATTCTGAATTTACAATTATCATCTATTTAAAACTATGGCTAGAGAAGCTATAGTTTTAAAATATATGATTGTAAAGAAAATAGCTGAATATCAATGATGTAAACATGCATCTCAACAAACTATCCTTAAAGTTTGAACAATTTCTTTAAAATAAAATTTCTCTAAGAAAGAAACAATTTCTTTAAGAATCCATTCTTAAAGAGTGAACAATTAAAGTCAAAGCTTATAGTCAGTTGTAATGTATTGTACACTTAATATTTTAAGAAACATAGATTTCATATTGTGTTCCTGCCATAATAAAATATATTTTAAAATAAATTCATACTTGAAAATGTGCTCTTAAAAATAAATCTCCAACTCAAAAATTGTATTAGCATATTCTACCTACATGTTTTAAACTATATTAAGATGACACCATTAAGAAGATGACACCATTCACTATGGATTTCTCAAATTCCAGGTGACATATGCCAATCTTATTCAAACGTTCCCATACAATAGAAAAAAGGGAAAACACAGAACAATTCATTTTAAAAGGCCATCATAACCTTGATACTATAAAAGAAAGCAAAAGTACCAAAGTACCGGCCAATCTTACTTATTGAAATAACATTGTACTCCAAAAATATCATAATCCACTTTGTTACAACTGCATACATGTTTTATTAACAAATGCATAAATATAGCAAAACAAAGTTGGGCTTATTCTGGGATAGCAAGATTTATTTAATATTTTTTTAAAAATATGATTTACCACAGTGACACAATAAAAAAAAGAAAGAAATCAACCTCCTCAAATGCAGAAGAATTACTTGATGATATTTAAAATCCATTAAGAAAATGTCTTAACAAGTTATATATAGATGGTATCATCATTATTCTGATAAAGACTATCAAGGAAACCTTCACAGAATATCATAGTAAATGGTGAAATGTTTAAATCATTCCATTTGAAATCAGAAAAAAAAATAATTACTACTGTCACTTCTTGTATTAACATTATGCAAATGTTAAAACAAGAAAAGAAATGGATAATATTAAGATAAAAAAAGTAAAAATAATGTCTCATTATTTAAGAAAACATAACTGGATATTTAGAAAATACAAATAACTACAGATATATTATTAGAATTAATAAATAATTTTAGCAATGTTGCTGCATTTGAACTCAGTATTTTTAAAATTGCATTTTATGTACCAGTAATTGAGTAGTAGAAATGAAATTTTTTGATTCATCTACAATGGCATAGAATATATCTATATGTATGTATAAAAGTGTAATGAAAGTTGTACAAAATCTCTTTAGAGAAAACTGTATTTTGACAGAAATTAAATAAGCTTTAAATAAATAGAATACTACAAAATGTTTATAAATTGAGAGAGGCATAGGTGTGAAATTTCCGTAGTCTAACCTACTATTTCATAGTTCTTGCCAACAGAAGCCCAATTTGATTTTTGTTATTCCTTTTGTTGTTTGCTCAAGACAAATGTAAAATATAATAGCTCAAGAATAACTAAAACACATCTTAAGTAGCTTATTGAGGTTGGTGAACTTGCTGTACTAGATCAAGATTTACTTAAAATTTTCAATAAATAAGTTAATATAGATTTTTCTAAAAATATAGAGGAGCGATAAAACAAAATATAAAGTCCCCCAAAGAAGCTTCATATCTATAAACTTTATATTTAATAAAAAGTGGCAATACAGAAGAGGAAGAAGTAATGAGCTATGCAATAAATGGTACTGAAGTGATTAGATTTTCACATGAAAAGAGGTGAACCTTGACCTGTATGTCAAACTATACACAAAAAATATATTCTAGTTGTATTATAGATCTAAATATGAAAGGGCAAGAGGTAAAGTCTAAGAAAATAATATTGGAGATATATTTATGATCTCAGAATATAAAAAGATTCTGTAAGTAGGAAAACAAAAAGAACTAAAATGAAAGAGATAGATAGTATTAACTCTAAAGAAATTAAGAGTTTCCACCAGAACAAGAAATAGGAAAACAGAGAGAGAAAATATATTTCTAACATGTATTTAAAAAAAAGAAAGAACTGTATTCTGGGTATCTGTTTTCAATTCCTTCAGATCAACAAAGAAAGATATGCAACCAAGGGAAACAGGATATCCAAAGAGTCAATATATATATAAAAAATTGCTAAGCCTCTCTAATTACCAGGTAAAAAAGTAACAAAAGTTATGACATATACATGTTGCCAAAATTTAAAAATTACCAAAAAATAAAATACAGCAAAAATATAGAGATACAAAGACTCAAAATTATAATTTTATAAAATAAATTTGACATTTCACCCTCCTCCAGCCTCTTTGCACACTTCTGCTCTGTCCAGGGCAAGAGAAGAAGAGGACTAGGCCCCACCTGTACACAATCTCCTTGGATGCTTGGAGGTAGCAAGGCAGTGAGGCAACTTTGGAGTGGTCTGGTAGGGATCTCGCCTTCTGCTGAATCTCCACTCACAGCCCCAAAAGCCCTGAGCCTGTTGCACCCAACACTGAAATGGGGAGATGGAGATCCAGCCAAGGCAATTAGGATGGAAATCAAAAAGTTTCAGTATCTAAGACTGCATCTTTGCTGGTGAAGGTGTGTGTACTACAAAACCTGCCCTTCTGATCTCCACCACACAGCATAACTTTCTTGAGCGTGGTCAAGTGACAGAGCACAGGGCTGATACAATGTGCATGGGTAAAATTTGTTGTACAGCAATTGTTTTTCTTCAAGAATAAAAGCGAGACTGAGGCTAGACAGGGAGCAGGCCAAGACAGCCTATTAGAAGCAGCTGCGGCCCATGGCCCTCAAGGAGAGGAATGAAAACAGGCGAGTGAATTCTTCACCTTCAACTGAGGTATCCAGGTTCTCGCACTGGGACTCACTCAGCAAATGGCTCAACCCATAGAAAGCAAGGAAAAGCAGGGTGGGGTGTTGGCCCATCCAGAAATGGCATGGAGCCAGGGGAGCCCCCACCCCCAGCCAAGAGAGGCAGTGAGTAATGGTGTGACCCGACTGAGGAAACGACATTTTTTTCCACAGATCTTTGCAACCTGTTGCTCAGGAGATCCCCTTGTGAATCCATACCTCTATGGCCTGGGGTCTGAAGCACAGAGCTGTGCAGAGTCTCGGCTAAGCAGCTACTTGGGCACACACAGAAACCCAGGAGTTTTGCATACTATAGCTTCAGGAATTCCAGTGAGGCAGGAGATCCATCCATGCATTCCCCTAGGAAAGGGGCCGAATCAAGGGAGCCAAGCAGCAACATTGTGCAGACCAGACTTCCATGGTACCTCACAAATTAAGACCCGCTGGCTCAGAAGGGTGAGGGGCAGCTGCCATTTCTGCAGTTGGTCATGAAATCTTTGCTTATGCCTATATCCTGAATAGTATTGCCTAGGTTTTCTTCTAGGGTTTTTATGGTTTTGGGTTTTACATTAAGTCTTTAACCCATCTTGAGTTAATTTTCATATAAGGTGTAAGGAAGGAGTCCAGTTTCAGTTTTCTGTGTATGGCTAGCCAGTTCTCCCAGAACCATTTATTAAATAGGGAATCCTTTCCCCATTGCTTGTTTTTGTCAGGTTTGTTGAAGATCAAATGGTTGTAGATGTGTAGTGTTATTTCTGAGGTCTCTAATCTGTTCCATTGGTCTATATGCCTGTTTTGGTACCAGTACCCTGCTGTTTTGGTTACTGTAGCTTTGTAGTATTGTTTGAAGTCAGGTAGCAAGATGCCTCCAACTTTGTTCTTTTGGCTTAGTTTTGTTTTGGCTATACGGTCTCTTTTGGTTCCATGTAAAACTTAAAATAAGCTAGAGTCGGCTGTTCTAGCCTATCAGCTCTGGGGAATCTGGGCAGTCCGGATTGGAAGGAGTTCCCCAGAACACAGAACAGCTCCTGTGCCAGATCACGGCCAGCTTGCTTCTTTACGTGGGACCCCAGTCTATCCCTCCTCACTGGGTGGGGCCTCCGTGTGGGAATTTTAGCAACTCCAGCCAGGGTTATACAGACAGAACTCTGATCTCTCCCTGGGATAGAGCCCCGGGGAAGGGGTGGCTGCTTTCTCTGCGGTTCAGTAAACCTAGCTTTTCCAGCCTGCTGGCTCTGGATAGCCTGGTCAGTCTGGACAATGGGGCCTCCCCTAAGTGAAGTGCACCTGCTCTGCCAGGTCACAGCTAGACTGCTTCTTTAAATAGGTCCCTGATCCCCTTCCTCCTGGCTGGGTGAGACTTCCCAAGAAGGGTCCTCAGACACCTCCTACAGGAGTGTTTAGGTTAGGATCAGGTCAGTGCCCCCCATGAAGGAGCTCTCAGAAGAAGGAGCAGGCTACCATCTTTGTTCTTTCACAACCTTCACTTGTGATACCTCCAGGTGTGGAAGGGACCCAGGAGACTAGGGTCTGGAGTGGACCCCAAGAAAACCTCTACAGCCCTACAGAAGAGTGGCCTGACTGTTAAATAAATAAATAAATAAATAAATAAATAAATAAATAAGTGAACAAATAAATAATAGTAATAAAACAGAAAGCAACAACATCAACAAAAAAATGCCATGAAAACCCCAACCATAGGTCACAAACCTAAAAATATAAGGTAAAGAAGCCCACAAAGATGAGAAAGAATTAATGCAAAAATGCTAAAATCTCAAAAAGCAAAAGTGCCTCTTCTCCAAATGACCACAACACATCTTTGAGAAGGGCAAAGAACTGAGTTGACGGTGAGATGGTTGAATTGACAGAAGTAGCCTTGAGAAGATGGCTAATAATGACCTTTGCTGAGCTAAAGAAGCATGTTCTAACCCAATGCAAAGAAACTAAAATAATGATAAAACAATACAGGAACTGATAACCAGAATGGCCCATTTAGAGGGGGACATAACTGACCTGATGGCTCTAAAAAACACCACATGAGAACTTCACAATGCAATCATAAGGATCAATAGCAGAATAGAGCAAGTGGAGGAAAGAATCTCAGAGACTGAGGACTATCTTTCTGAAATAAAACAGGCAGACAAGAATATATAAAATATATTGAAGAGGAACGAACAAAACCTCTGAGAAATATAGGATTATGTAACAACACCAAACCTACAACAGATTGGAATACCTGAAAGAGATGGGGAGAACAGAACCAAGTTGAAAAACATACTTCAGGATATCATCCTGGAGAACTTTCCCAACCTAGCAAGACAGGCCAACATTCAAATTCAGGAAATGCAGATAACCCCAGTAAGATAATCCATGAGAAGATCAATCCCAAGACACATAATCATCAGATTCTCCAAGGTTGAAATGAAAGAAAACAGTGTTAAGGGCAGCCAGAGAGAAAGTCCAGGTCACCTAAAAACGGAAACCCATCAGACTAACAGTGAACATCTCAGAAGAATCCCTACAAGCCAGATGAGATTGAAGGTCAATATTCAAGATTCTTAAGGAAAAAAATTTCCAACTCAGAATTTAATATCTGGCAAAACTAACTTTCTTAAGTAAAGGTGAAATAAGATCCTTTTTAGACAAGCAAATGCTGAGGAAATTCATGACCAACAGCCTTGCCTTTCAAGAGCTCCTAGAGGAAGCACTAAATATGGAAAGGAAAAACCGTTACCAGTCAATACAAAAACATACCATTTTACACAGACAAATGACACTATGAAGCACATAAACAAGTTTGCAAAATAACCAGCTAGCATCATGATGACCGGATCAAATTTACACATAGCAATATTAGCATTATATGTAAATGGGCTAAATGTCCCAATTAAAAGACACAGAATGGCAAGCTGGATAGAGTCAATCGCCACTGATACACTGTCTTCAAGACACCTGTCTCACGTGCAAAGACACACATAGGGTCAAAATAAAGAGATAGAGGAAAATTTACCAAGCAATGGAAAATAGATAAAAGCAGGGGTCACAATCCTAGTTCCTGAGAAAACAGACTTTAAATCAACAAAGACCAAAAAAGACAAAGAAGGGCATTACATAATGGTAGAGGGTTCAATGCAACAAGAAGAGTTAACTATTCTAAATATATATTCACCCAATTCAGGAGCACCTAGATTCATAAAGCAAATTCTTAGAGATGTACAAAAAGACTTAGACTCCCACACAATGATACTGGGAGACATTAACACCTCACTGACAATATTAAACAGATCATTAAGACAAAAAATTAACAAAGACATTTAGAACCTTAACTCAGCTCTGGATCAAGTGGACTCAATAGGTATCTACAGAACCCTTCACCAAAAAACAACGCAATATATGTTCTTCTTATTGCTACACGGTGCTTACTCTAAAATTGATCACATAATTGGAAGTAAAACACTCCTCAGCAAATGCAAAAGATTTGAAATTATAACAGTCTCTCAGAGCACAGAACAGCAATATTAGAACTAAAGATTAAGAAATTCACTAAAAACCACAAAACTACATGGAAATGGAACAAACTGCTCTGGAATGACCTCCGGAGAAGTAATGAAATTAAAGCAGAAATCAAGAATTTCTTTGAAACTAGTAAGAATAAACAGACAACATACCAGAATCTTTGTCATGCACCTAAAGCAGTGTTAATACGGAAATTTATAGCATGAAATGCCCACATCCAAAAGCTAGAAACATCTCAAGTAGACAACCTATTGTCACAACTATAACGACTAGAGAACCAAGAGCAAACAAACCCCAAAGCTAACAGGAGACAAGAAATAACCAAGATCAGAGCAGAACTGAAGGAGACAGAGACACAAAAAAATCTTCAAAAAATCAACAAATCCAGGAGGTGTTTTGTTTAAAACGTTAGTAAAATAAATAGATTTCTTGCTAGACTTAATGAAGAAATGACAGAAGAATCAAATAGACACAATCAGAAATAAAAAAAGGAATATCATCACTGACCCCACAGAAATACAAACAACCACCAGTGAACACTATAAACATTTCTATGCATATAAACTAGAAAATCTAGAAGAAATTGATAAATTTCTGGACACATACACCCTCCCGAGACTGAATCAGAAAGAAATGGAATCCCTGAATAGACCAATAATGAGCTCTGAAATGAAGTAGTAGTAAACAGCCTACCAACCAAAAAATAAAAGCCCAGGACCAGAAAGATTTACAGCTGAATTGTACCAGAGGTGCAAAGAATAGCTGGTACCATTTCTGCTGAAACTATTCCAAACAATTGAAAAGAAGGGGCTCCTCCCTAACTCATTTTATGAGGTCAGCATCTTCCTGATACCAAAAAATGGTAGAGATGCAACAAAACTTCAGACCAATATCCCTGATGAACATCAGTGCAAAAATCCTCAATAGAATACTGGCAAACCAAACCCAGTAGCACATCAAAAAGCTTATCCACTACGATCAAGTCGGCTTCATGCTTGGGGTGCAAGGTTGGTTTAACATACAAATTAATAAATGCGACTAATAATGTAAACAGAACTAAAGACAAAAACCATTTAAGAGCCACATATGACAAACCCACAGCCAATATAATATTGAATGGTCAAAAGCTGCAAGCATTCCCCTTGAAAACTGGCACAGGACAAGAATGCCCTCTCCCACCACTACTATTCAACAAAGTATTGAAAGTTCTGACCAGGGCAATCAGGCAAGAGAATAAAATAAGGTTATTCAATAGAAAGAGAGGAACTCAACTTATCTTTGTTTGCAGATGATGTGATCCTATATCTAGAAAACACCATTGTCTTAGCCCAAAAAGTTTCTTAAGCTGATAAGCGACTTCAGCAAAGTCTCAGGATATAAAGCCAATGTGCAGAAATCACTAGCATTCCTATACACCAACAACAGGCAAGCAGAGAGTGAAATCATGAATTAACTCCCATTCACAAATGCTACAAAGAGAATAAAATACCTGGTAATACACTAACAAGGTAAGTGAAGTACCTCTTCAAGGAGAACTACAAATGACTGCTCAAGGAAATCAGAGAGGACACAAACAAATGGAAAAATATTCCATGCTCTTGGATAGGGAGAATCAGTATTATGAAAATGGTCATACTGCCCAAAGTAATACATAGATTAAATGTTATTCCCATTAAACGTAACATTTATATTTTTCACAGAATTAGAAAAAGTGATTTTAAAACTTATCTGAAACCAAAGGAAAAGCCTGCATAGCCAAGACAATCCCAAGCACAAAGAACACAGCTGGAGGCATCAGCCTACCCAACTTCAAACTATACTACAAGGCTATCATAACCAAATCAGTATCGTACTGGTACAAAAACAGACACATAGATCAATGGAACTGAAAAGAGAACTCAGAAATAAGACTGCACACCTAAACTATCTGATTTTCAACAAACCTGACAAAAACAAGCAAGGGCAAAGGATTCCCTGTTTAAAAAATGGTGCTGAGAGAACTCGCTAGCCATATGCAGAAAATTAAAACTGGACTCCTTTCTTACATCTGATGGATTGAGGACTTAAATGTAAAACCTGAAATTATAAAAACCCTAGAAGAAAATCTAGGCAATACCATTCAGGACATAGACATGGGCAAATATTTAATGATGAAAATGCCAAAGGCAATTGCAACAAAATAAAAAATTGACTAATGGGATGTAATTAAACTAAAGAGCTTCTGCACAGCAAAATAAACTATCATCAGAATGAACAGACAGCCCACAGAATAGGAGAAAGTTTTCGTAATTCGTCCCCCTGACAAAGGTCTAATATTCAGGGTCCATAAGGAACTTCACAAATTTATAAAAAAAGACCAGCTGCTGTGGCTCATACGTGTAATCCCAGCACTTTGGGAAGCCAAGGCTGGCAGATCACTTTGAGATCAGGAGTTCGAGAGCAACCTGGCCAACATGGCGAAACCCCACCTCTACTAAAAATACAAAAATTAGCTGGGCGTGGTGGTGGGTGCCTGTAATCTCAGCTACTCGGGAGACTGAGGCAAGAGAATCATTTGAACCAGGGAGGTGGAGGTTGCAGTAAGCTGAGATCATGCCACTGCACTCTAGTCTGGGCAACAGAGACTGTCTCAAAAAAAAAAAAAAAAAAAAAAAACAAGAAAAAAACAACCCCATTAAAAAGTAGGTAAGGGACATGAAGAGACAGCTCTCCAATGAAGACAATCACATGGCCAAGAAACATATGAAAAAAAGCTCAACAGCATTGATTGTAGATAAATTCAAATCGAAACCACAATAAGATGCCATCTCATCCCAGTCAGAATGGTGATTATTAAAAAGTCAAGAAACAACAGATGCTGGTGAGGTTGTGGAGAAAAAGAACATTTTCATACTGTTGGTGGGAGTATAAATTAGTTTAACAAGTGTGGAAGACAGTGTGGCAATTCCTCAAAGTTCTAGAAGCAGAAATACTATTTGACCCAACAATCGTATTACTGGATATATACCCTAAAGAATATAAATTATTCTATTATAAAGATATATGCATGTACATGTTCATTGGAACACTATTCACAATAGCAAAGACATGGAATCAACCCAAACGCCCATCAATAGTAGACCGAAAAAAAAAATGTGGTACATATATACCATGGAAAACTATGCAACCATAAAACAGAATGAGATCCTGTTCTTTGCAGGGACATGGATGGATCTGGAAGCCATAATCTTCAGCAAACTAATGCAGGAACATAAAATTAAACACAGCATGTTGGCTCTGAATGATGAGAACACATGGACACATGGTGAGGAACAACACACACTGGGGCCTGTCAGGGGCATGGAATGGGGATGGGAGAGCATCGAGAAGAATAGCTAACTGATACTGGACTTAACACCTGGGCGATGGGTTGATCTGTGCAGCAAACAACATGGCACATGTTTACCTATGTAACAAACCTGCACATCCTGCACATGTACCCCAGAACTTAAAATATGAGTTGAAGAAAAAATAAAAATAAATAAATGAATAAATTTGGGCGTTTTTTTGGAAGTATCAACTCAAGCTGAACGTCACAGTATTTTATGTCACAGGAATCTCCATTGACAGGCCATTACCTAAGTAAAATGCAAATTTGCATGTGCCAAAAAATATGTCCAACAATATCTGAAGCATTGCAATTTGTAAGAATCCAAACTGGATATAACCCAATTGTCAAGTGATAGTGATACTCAACTCTCTTCTTGTAGTGTGAAAGCAACCATAGATAATATAAATAAATGTGTGTGACGTTATTTACAAAAATGAGAATGAGCCAGAACTGGCCCAAAGTAAGTAGCTTGCTGATCCCTACTACAGAGCCAAAAATACACAAATTGCAGCTAAGTACAACAATGTCAATGAGTCTCACAAATATAATGTTGAACAGAGAAGAAGCCAGACATAAAATAAATTCATAATGCTAATAAAAGAAACCAAGGATCCTTGGAGAAACGGTTTGTAGAAGGGAATATGCAAAATGAGCCTGAAACATTTTACAATGCCAGAAAGCATCAAAGTCACAACAATGATGGAAGGGTTTATCAAAATGGCACAGAAGTCAACTGAACGAGCACCCAATGACCAAAGCTGGAAAAGTTTAAGTTAAAAAAAAAAAAAAAAAAAAAAAAAAAAAAAAAAAGCATGTATTGCATTATAACCCGAAGTATAAGATAAATATCCATGAGCTCATAGTAGTATAAATAAATGTTTGAATAAATAGATAAATAAGGTATAAGAGTCAAATCTCCCATGCAGAATTCCAAATGATAATATAGATACTCAGCCATCAAGGAGATGCAGCCTAATTCCCACTCCTTAAAAGTAGTCTTTACATTAATGACTTCCTTCCAAAAAGTACACCTTTGGAATGAGTGAAAAAAAAAAACAAAAGCAAACAAACAAAAAAAACACCTAGTGAAATCCCGTCTCTACTAAAAATACAAAACTTAGCCAGGCATGGTGGTGTGTGCCTGTATCTCAGCTACTGGGAAGTCTGAGGCACGAGAATGGCTTGAACCCGGGAGGCAGAGGTTGCAGTGAGCCAAGATTATGGCACTGAACTCCAGCCTGGGAGATAGAGTGAGACTCCATCTCAAAGAAAAACAAACAAACAAACAAACAAACACAAAACCAGAAACAAAAAAACCTGAGTAACTCTACAGACGAGAAACCTAAGAAACTACTTCAGCTAGGCGATCAAGCCTATCTTCAGTGAAAATTTCAACTGATAGTGTGTACCCTTGATATGATGTTATAAGAATAGTACTTCTCCTCTGTGGGCTTCCTTTCCCAAACCCTGGTTAACCATGAGAAAAATATCTGACAAACCAAAACTGAGGAACAGTGTATAAAATTCCCGACGAGTACTCCTGAAATCTGTCACGGTCATCAAAAATAAGGAAAGTCTGAGAAAGTGTGACAGTCTATTGAAGCCTAAGGAGACAGGACTCTTAAACAGAATGTGCTATCCTGAGAGGGATCCTGTTACAGAAAAGTAAAAGGAGTGCATTAGGTAAAAACCAAAGAAATATAACTGAAGTATGAAATTTAGTTAATAATAATACATTAAAATTGGTTCATTAGTTGTAATAAATATATCACACAATGTATGATCTAAACAACATGGGAAATGGTGCAGGTTATATAGGAACTATTGATACTATCTGTGCAACTCTTCTGTGAATCTAAAATGATTTTATAACACAAGCTTACTAAGATGTGTAATTTATGATTCAAAAAAAGCAGTCAAAACCAAACTATAGTGTTTAGATATACATGCTTGAACGGTAAAATATAAAGCAAAGCGGAAAGTGATTTTTCTTAGTCAGGTTAATAATTACCTTGTGAAAAAGAAACAGATAGCAATTGGAGGATGAAATGAAGTGGGCTTTTTAGATGCTGGCAATTTCTTTTTTTTACCTGGGTGGTGGTAACAAAGTATTTCCTTTGTAGTAAATCATTGAGCTGCATATTTTTGCATACATTTCTATATTTGTATTCCTACTCCTTAAATGTAGGCTGCACATAATGACTTCCTTCTAAAAAAATACATTATAGAAATAGAGTGGAAAATAGAAGAGCAACTTTACAAAGGAGAAACTTGACAAACACTGCCTCAGCAAGGTGACTAAGACCAACACCGTCAATGATCAGTCATGTTGATAGCGTGTATCCTTGTTATGATGTGATATAAATTGCATTTCACCTCTGTGGTCTCCTTTCCAAAACCCATATTTCCAGTTGAATCATAAGAAAAACATCTGACAAACCAAAACTGATGAACATTTTATAAAATACCTGACCAGAATTTTTGTGCTAAATTTATCTCTCTCTCTCTATCATCTATCCATCATCTATCTATCTATCTATCTATCTATCTATCTATCTATCTATCTACCTACCTATGTATCCATCCATCTATCAAACTATCTACAAAGAGAAGAGCCATCTTGTCAAAATAAAGGGATTCCAGCAAGAAGTTGCTATGGGTATACCATGAGATACATTAGTTTAGTCAGGTGTTGCATCACCAACAGCAGATAACGCTTCAGGGAAGCATCCTTGTGGAGGTCTTCCATAGTAATTCTGCCCTATGATTTCTGAGAACTAAAAGGTGAGGGCTTACCACACAGAGGGCATTAAACAAGATTACAAGAATGTAATCTAAGACAACTCCTTTTCCTCCTGTCTATTCCTCCCCTCGGTTGTGATCATTGAGGAGCCAGTTGTAGGAGAAAAAAAATAAAGGTGAAGCAGATTGAAAGAATAGACCATGTCCTCTTTTCCCAGTGAGGTTTCCAACTAAGGTTGGGGATTTTTCTGGAAAAAAAAAGGAGAATATTTAAATTGGATATAAGATTGGTGTTTTAAAATTAGACCAATTAGACCGCACTGGACTGTTAGAACACAAATTCCATGAGATCTGCACCTGATATTGGCAAGATTTTGAGAAAATAAATTCCCAAAACACATTTAATTAGGTAAAAATAAAATTTCTTCTGTCTGTACTTATTAAATTTACTCCATTAAAAATGGCATTGCAATATGCAGCTAAACATATATTTTGACTTAAATACAGAAAAATGCAAAAAAAAAAGTACATTGTTAAAGGTAGAGCCCCATAAAATTTCTATTTTCTTTCTTCCATAAACTACACCCATAACAAATTTTCTATTATATATAATATATAAATAATATATAATTGTAATTGAATAAAAATAATGTAGTGTACACACACACACACACACACACACACAGAGAGAGAGAGACAGAGAGAGAGACAGAGACAGAGAGAGAGAGAGAGAGAGAGAAGAGAGAGAATGAGATTATTCTAAAGACAGGGTCTTGCTGTTGCCCAGGCTAGAGTGCAGTATACATTCTAACAAAAATAAAAATCCTAGAAAATACAACTTAATTCTAAATCCTTCTAGGTATTTGTAGTTTTTGTTTCTCTTAATCATTTCCTTCTTCATGATTCATGTCATTAGATAAGTTGATTTTAGCAACTCACATTTATCAAATATTTCCTAATGTTTAAATTTAGTTTCCATTAAATGATAGCTTTTTGGTATTATTATTTCTTATGTTTTTATAGTGTGTACTTAAATCTCAAACCTATTTGGGAACAGATATCACTGATACTAACTATTGACAGGTTTTCAATTAACTAGGGTGGAAGAAGTGTTTCGAGTATCCATTAGTGTGTTTTATGACGTTAATAATTACTAAAGAAGTTTGGTATGTCACTTAAGTGAAAATCATTTAAAAGATTTCTACTACCTAAAGTTTAAGTTCCCTAGAAGCTTCCCAGTGGTGACGTCCTGGGTGCAGTTTGATACATCTGGAACTCTAGAGGAAGATCTCCCACTGTATGTATAAATGTGACTGACACCAGCACAAAGAATATTAAGCTATGAGAAAGGATGAGATTACCTACGAACAGAAAATAAAGAAAGAGGTGAAGAGAGCTCAAGGGTAAAACTCTGAGAAACTGCAAGCATTAGAGTCAGCAAAGAGGATGCAGAGTTGGGAAAGTAGAAAAAGAGCAGTGACTGAGGGGGAAATAAGTCCAGGATAATTTGACATGAGCTGAAGTCAGAGAGATTATTTTGAGAAGGAGATAAAGACAGATGTCAACTGTAAAGCATGGTGCTGAGAGTTCAAATACTATCAAACCTAAAAAGTGACTATTTAACTCAGTGCCCTTGTGAAGATGTGAACCAGATGACAAAAGTTTGGGAAGATAATGAAAGAGAAATAAGTTGAAATAGCAGTAGAATCATATTCAGACCATTTTGATGTGAAGGGAATTAGGAGTTGACTAGAAGAGAAGGAGACAATTAGAAATCTTTGAAAACATATATGATTTTAAGTTAATGACGTGGTAGAAATGGACCCAAGTTGAAAATGACTAAAGGAGTAAGGATAACCACAGAGTAAATGCTCAGTCTGAAGCATAAGTGACAGTACAGCTTTTAGGAAGAAATTTACTTCCTAATCATAAGAAGTAAATGGCAAGATGAGCACACTTCCATCTAAGATAGTTGTAGAGAGAAATTCTGGAAAACCTAATGCTTTCTGTTTTCCTTTCAATATGATACAATGTTATCCACCAATGGCTCTTGTGCTGGTAGTGGGTACAAAGGGTGTATAAAAAGTTGATCACAGATGAAAGAAGAAATAAATAAAATTGCTTTTTGAGAGGCTGGAAGTTAGCTTCCAGTGAGATATTTTGGGGCTGTAGTTTAACATGTGTTTGAGGTTTGACACCATTTATTTAGAATGAAGCTAGACACTTTTATAAATTTCTCCTGTAATGTAGATAAAAATGTGGGGATATTTGTAAGGGAGAGATTATAATATTGGACCATAGACTATAATATGTACAAGAAAGTCAGTGGAGTGTATTGATGTTTTAGAAGAATATGGCAGATTTATTGAATTTGAGTTTTTAAATGTTTAAAAATAAAATGCCTTCAGGCAACCTTATCCCTTACATGAGGACGTAGGCTTACCAAATTGACTTTAGGATGTGACGGATAAAATTACTTATTATTCAAATATTTCCCATCCGTTCTGTTTAGAAGAGTGACTAAATACAATGTGATCTATTATTTGGGCAGGTGTATTCATATAACCCCATTGTAGACTTTCATTCATTGAAATGAGATTGTAGATTCATGAAACATGTGCAAAACTATCTAATGGATGTGGGGGTGCTTAAAATCAAAATCACAGATCATTTGGGGGATGTCTGTAGAGAAGGCCAGTCAAGAGAAATATGCCACCAAATACTTGGAAATGTAAATGTTGCTATAATCGTTCTAATTTTAAAGATTAGCTTTTTAGTTATAGTTAGATTTATATTAAAACATCAAAATATTGCTAAAATAATGTTTGATTTGGAGCAGCCCCTTTTAATTTGTTCGTATTCTCTCAGCCTAGAGCATTGATCATGTTCTAATTGCAGCTTCTTTTGCTTCCAATTGTGTATTCCCATTCATTTCTTTATACAGGCAGCTTTCAGGCACATGCATAATTGTGTCTAATTTTATGAGTCTCAAATTCAGATTGTGATGACTAAATGAGATCCTTTGTTTTTTGCTTGCTTAGTCTCTCTTCGACGTCAAATTTTCTACAAATAATTAGTTCTTTTTTTAAAAAAAAGATATTATTTTACATATTAAAGCTCAATGAGTTCTGAGATCCAACTAAAGTATCATTTTGGAACTGGAACAGCATTTACCACATAATTTGCTTTCATATAGGAAGGGAGATTATCTTAGTATTTCTAACACCATTAATTAAAATGATACCAGAAATGCAGCATTAGAAAGAGACAAATTTGCAGGACATTTTTGATAGTCCCCTCGATTAAGCTGGTCATTGTCTCAGTCTTCATAAAACCAATCACACATCACAGAGTTAGAGAAGGAATATCCAGGCATATGGATTTGGTACATATATCATCCTACGAAGTAACTGTCAAAATGCAAGATGAGAATTACAAGAAATATGCACCAAAATAATTTCAAAAAACAGTTATATCTCCCAAGATCCTAGGCAGTCACTGTAGAGCTTCCTGGCAGCATAAAGCAGTGGGAGCCCGCTAATGAGGCAAGTCATCCGTTATCATTGCTGTGCTTAGCCTGATTTAGTTATCTGAATCAAAATGACAGATTCAGGAGGAAGGCTCCTGGGAACTTGACTGAAAATGTTATGTTGATGTAACTATGCATTTATCAGTCTAGTGGAGTGCTTCGTAATCTCCATGCCAACAATAAAATGAAACAAAAATCTTGGGTTAAAGGGCACTACAATAACTGCTAAAAAGAACTCCAAATCTTGAAACAAGTCCTGGAAACACATCGAAACAGAACCTCTTTAAAGCATAAATCACACAGGACCTATAAAACACAAATACAAGTTAAAAAGCAAAGAAAAAAAAGAAAAACAACAACAAAGAAAATCACAAAAGTATACAAGCAACGAAGAGCACAATGAAAGCAATGTTACCTCACATTTCAATGCTACCATTGAATATAAATGGCCTAAATGCTCCACTTAAAAGATACAGAACCGCAGAATGGGTAACAACTCACCAACCAACTATCTGCTGACTTCAGGAGACTCCTAACACACAAGAACTCACATAAACTTAAAGTAAAGTGGTGGAAAAAGGCATTTCATGCAAATGGACAACAGAAGCGAGCAGGGTAGTTATTTTTATATCAGACAAAACAAACTTTAAAGCAATAGTGGTTAAAAGAGACACAAAGGGACTGTATATTATGCTAAAAGGTCTTGTCCAACAGGAAAATATCACCGTTCTAAACATATATTCACCTAACACTGGAGCTCCCCAATTTTTAAACAAGTACTAATAGACCTAAGAAATGAGATAGACAGCAACACAATAATAGTCAGGGACTTCAATACTCCACTGACAGCACTAGACAAGTCATCAAGACAGAAAGTCAAAAAAGAAACAATGGATTGAAACTATACCTTGGAACAAATGGACTTAACAGATATATATAGAACTTTTCATCCAACAATGACAGAATACACATTCTATTCAACAGCCCATGGAACTTTCTCCAAGATAGACAATATGATAGGTCATAAAACGCACCTCAATAAATTTAAGAAAATTGAAATTATATCAAGCACTGTCTCAGACCACAGTGAAATAAAACTGGAAATCAACTCCAAATAGAACCTTTGAAACCATGCACATACGTGGAAGTTAAAACACTTGCTCCTGAATGAACATTGAGTCAAAAATAAAATCAAGATGGAAATTTAAAAATTATCCAAACTAAATGACAATAATAACACAACCTATCAAAACCTCTGGGATACAGCAAAGGCAGTGCTAATAGGAAAGTTCATAGTCCTAAACGTCTACATCAAAAAGTCTGAAAGAGCACAGACAGACAATCTAAGGTCACACTTGAAGGAATTAGAGAAACAAGAGCAAATCAAACCCAAACCCAGCAGAGAAAAGGAAAAACCAAGATCAGAGCAGAACTAAATAAAATTGAAACAAAAAAAAATGTAAAAGATAAATGAAATAAAAGCTGGTTATTTGAAAAGATAAATAAAATTAAAGCAAGATTAACAAAGAAAAAAAAGAGAAAAATTTGAATAGGCTTGCTAAGAAATGAAACAGAAGATATTACAACTGACACCACTGAAATACAAAAGATCATTCAAGGATACTATGAACACCTTTATGCACATAAACTAGAAAACCTAGAAGAGATGAATGAATTCCTGGAAAGATACAACCCTCCTAGCTTAAATCAGGAAATATTAGATACCCCAAACAAAACAGTAACAAGCAGCAAGATTGAAATGGTAATTAAAAAATTACCAATGAAAAACTGTCCAGAACCAACCAGATTCACAGCAGAATTCTACCAGACATTCAAAGAAGAATCCTTTTGACACTATTCCACAGATAAAGAAAGAAGGAACCCTCCCTAATTCATTCTATGAAGCCAGCATCACCCTAATACCAAAACCAGGAAAGGACACAACCAAAAAAGAAAACTATAGACTTATATCTTTGATTAACATAGATGCTAAAATCCTTAACAAAATACTAGCTAACCAATCCCAACAACATATCAAAAAGATAATCCACCATGATCAAGTGAGTTTCATACAAGGGATGTAGGGATGGTTTAACATATGCAAGTCAATAAATGTGATACACCACATAAACAGAATTAAAACCAAAAATCACATGATCACCTCTATAGATGCAGAAAAAGCATTTGACAAAATCCAGCATCCCTGTACGATTAAAACTCCCAGCAAAATAGACATACAAGAGACATACCTTAATGTAATAAAAGCCGTCTATGACAAACCAATGGCCAACATAATACTGAATGGGGAAAAGTTGAAAATATTCTCTCCGAGAACTGGAACAAGGCAAAGATGCCAACTCTCATCACCCCTCTTCAGCATAGTACTGGAAGTCCTAGCCAGAACAATCAGACAAGAGAAAGAAATAAAGGGCATCCAAATCAGTAAAGAGGAAGTAAAGCTGTCACTGTTTGCTGAAAATATGCTTATTACCTTGAAAACCCTAAGGACTCCCCTAGAAAGCTCCTAGAAGTGAAAAAAGAATTCAGTGAAGTCTCCAGACATAAGATTAATGTACACAAATCAGTAGCTCTTCTATACACCAACAGCGACCAAGCAGAGAATCAAAACAAGAACTCAATCCCTTTTACAATAGCTGCAAAAACAAAAACAAAAAACAAAAAAACAAACAAAAAAACCCTTATGAATATACATAACAAAGGAGTCGAAAAACCTCTACAAGAAAAACTGAAAAAACACTGCTGAAATAAATCATAGGTGACACAAACAAATGGAAACACATCCCATGCTCATGGACGGATAGAATCAATATTGTGAAAATGACCATACTGCCAAAAGAATTCTACAAATTCAAAGCAATTCTAATCAGAGTACCACCATTGTTCTTTACAGAATTAGAAAAAAACAATTCTAAAATTCATACGGAACCAAAAAAGAGCCCACATAGCCAAAGAAAGATTAATCAAAAAGAACAAATCTGGAGGCATCAGACTACCTGATTTCAAACTCTACTATAAGGCCATAGTCACCAAAACAGCATGGTATCGGTATAAAAATAGGCACATAGACCAATGGAACAGAATAGAGAACCCAGAAGTAAACTCAAGTACTTACAACCAACTGATCTTCGACTAAGCAAACAAAAACATAAAGTGGGGAAAGGACACCCTTTTCAACAAATGGTGCTGAGATAATTGGCTAGCCGCATGTAGGAGAATGAAACTGGATCCTCATCTCTCAACTTATACAAAAATCTACTCAAGATGGATTAACTACTTAAACCTAAGATCTGAAACTATAAAAAATTCTAGAAGATAACATTGGAAAAACCCTTGACCTAGACACTGGTTTAGGTAAAGATTTCATGACCAAGAACACCAATGCAAATGCAATAAAAACAAAGATAAATAGCTGAGACAAGATTAAACTAAAGAGCTTTTGCACAACAAAAGGAACAGTCAGCAGAGTAAATATACAACCTACAGAGTGGGAGAAAATCTTCACAATCTATACACCTGACAAGGGTACTTGAACACGCATGCTAGTGGCAGCAAAATTCACAATTGCAAAATTGTAGAACCAACCGAAATGCCTATCAATTAGCGAGGAGATAAAGAAACTGTCGGGTGTGTGTGTATGTGTGTGTGTGTGTGTGTGTGTGTATGTGTATATATGATGGAATATATGTATTTCACTTATATACGATAGAATATATATATCTATTATACCCACACACACACACATATATATATGATGGACTATATATGTATTACACACACGTACACACACACACACACATATGTGATGGAATACTACACAGCCATAAAAAGGAATGCATTAACAGCATTTGCAGTGACCTGGATGAGATTGGAGACTGCTGTTCTAAGTGATGTAACTCAGGAATGGAAAAACCAAACATCATATATTCTCACTGATATGTGCAAGCTAAGCTATGAGGATGCAAAGGCATAAGAATGATACAGTGGACTTTGGAGACTTGGGGGAAAGAGTGGGAGGCAGGTGAGGGATAAAAGACTACAAATACAATGCAATGCATACTGCTCAGATGATGGGTGCATGAAAATCTCACGAATCACCACTAAAGAACCTATTCATGTAACCAGATACCACCCGTACCCCAATAACTTATGAGAAAAAAATGGCATGCTTTAGGAAAATGAATATTGGGCAAGATATTGCTTTATAAACAGGCTTAAACTTTGAAATAAGCTCCATGCCCTGACCAACTCAGGGCTTCTCAACACATAAGAGGTTTTATAAAGTAATTTTAACTGGTCAAGAACAATTTTCCCTTTCCCTTTAGGATTAGTTATAACTTTAGCTTTTGCAACTATAACCCAAGTTGTTGGCAGCCTATTAACTTTATTCTACTGTGAAAACTGAAAGAATTAACTCTTTCTGTCCTCTCTTAATCCTCTACTGTTCTCCAAAGCCACTAGTAGACAGCTGTTTTTAAAGTGCATTTGATATGCTAGGCATGAATTTAAGAAGCTTGATAAAAGAGACGCTAAAAATAAGAAAAAGAAAGAATTACCTGAGGGGAATACAAGCTGTTGACAAATAGCTCTATCTGCTAGTTCTCCATTTGAGAAAGATTTTTGATATTTTTGATCAGTGGGCTAGACAGATTTTTCTTGTTATGAGAAAACGATCAACATTCAGAAAATAGCATAGAGGGCACATTAAAAGCCACATATGATGAAGAAAAGATTACTCTTCTAAAGATAGAATAGCTCGTTACACAAATCTCATTCAATCAAAGATAATAGAACTGAAGATGGTTTATAAAAGAGAAGATTTTTTGGACATATGCACAAGTTTTCATTATGGGACAAGAACAGAACCAAGAATAGAGAAACACATATATTCTTCCATTTGATGTGTCTGGTTTATTTTATGCTAAAGAGTGGAAATGTATAAAACATCTTTAACTACTCCCCTGGAGTCATTTAAGTTGATTTGGGCATCATATTAGGATTTAACAATTTTCTAAACTGATCCAATTTAATGCTTTTTAAAGAACTCACTTTCTTGGTCTTTCAAGCAGCCTCTCTACAACTCCAAAACAAAGTGCCCAGCTGTATAAATGAATGAAATAAGGCCCTGCAGGAAGCCAAAAGCCTAATTTTAACCACATGCTGGAAAGTAGGAGAATCTATCTCTTTCATCCAAGTTTTTTCTTCTCCTTTCAATGGGAACTATGTCTTGGCTGGTGATTTTTTTTTCCTAGGCCGTTGATTCATTATTTAATCTAGGTTGAAGGCAGTTTTAATGATAAATAGGCGGCTCTTCATCTCTTATCACCTCTTTATAGGTTACTCTTCACAGTGGATATCTATTCACTCTTACATTTCCACATTTTGTCATAATGCCTAGGATCTTTGCCTGAAAAATTCTTAAAATATTTAAGTTTTTGGGCAAATGCCTTCTCCAAGCCATAGGTGGAGCTAGATGGACCTGGGTAAGTTACCCTGTTCTAAATCCTGCTCTGAGCACATGTTTTCTTGCGGTGGTCTGTGCTGACTTCTGAAGCCCAGTTCCTCAGCTGTCAATCACCTCTGCATGATAAGAATGACCTGTGCATCCCTCATTAAGTGGATCCTAAGCAAGAACTGAGAAATCCTAACAGGCTACTGTCTGTGGTTACTCTCTTAAAGGCCTGGTCATCTCTAGTCATGCCCATTTTGTTTTCATTGTTCTGTATATTTTTCAATATTTTTAGCTTATTGCTTCATTGACTGACACTCTATTTACTCAGCATTCTTTATAAAATTCCACTGGAATTCACCATGACTTGAGGGCTTTCTCAGAAGTACTTTAGGACATCTATTCAATAGGAAAAAAGAGTTTATGAAGCACATATTATATGTACTTTTCGACACTGCACTCAGGGAGGAAACTGAAGTTGGTTCGCTGTTTAACTTTTTTTATTGAATAGATGTCCTAAAGCAGTTCCCAACATTATTGGCACCAGGGACAGATTTCATGGAAGACAATTTTTCCATGGACTGGAGGAGGGGATAGTTGCAGGGTGACTCAAGCACATTACATATATTGCACACTTTATTTCTATTATTATTACACTGTGATATATAATGAAATAATGATACAACTGAACATATTTTAGAATCAGTTGGGGCCCTGAGCTTTTTTTTTTTTTTTTTTCCTGCAGCTAGGTCTTTCCAACTGTGGATTATGGGAGACAGTGACAGATCAACAGACATTAGATCCTTGTGAGGAGTACACAAGCTAGATCCCTTGCATGCACAGCTCACAATAGAGTTTGCATTCTTATGAGAACCTCATGCCCCACATGATCTGACTGGAGGCAGAGCTCAGGCACTCGTGCTTGTTCACCTGCCGCTCACCTTCTGTTGTGTGGCCCTGTTCCTAACCGGCCACAGAGGGGAACCAGGGGTACCAAGGGTTGGGGTCCCCTGTCCTAAGTACTTTTGAGAAAGCCCTCAAGTCACAGTGAATTCCAGTGGAATTTTATAAAGAAAGTTGATTAAAGAGGGTGTTAGGCAAGGAAGTAGTAAGTTAAGAATACTAAAAAAAAAAAAAAAAAAAAATTAGTGAAGCACAATCCAGCAAGTGAGGTAAGTATCACACACAGTAAGTTATGAGACAAGAAAATATACAATAATGTGAAGAATAAGATAAAATATATCATTTCTGAGTTCCCTCAGGTGCTTAGTAAAGTAATAAAAGTTCTTAGCAAAGGGCTCAAACTCAAGCAACCAAGCTGTGCATGTGTGTGTGTGTGTGTGTGTGTGTGAGCACACACAAGTGTGTGAATGTGTATGTGTGTGTGTGTGATATACTGATTCTCCTGGGAGCCTATCTTACAATACAATGAGCTTGAGCTTCTACAAGTATTCAGTTTCAGATCCAAGAGGTTCTGCCCAAGTTAAGTTAGGTAGCTAGCAAAGAGGGAAAAAAGTACATGCTGCATGCCCCAAAGTCCCATGGTGGCCATTTTCTTTAATTTTTTTTGTAAGAGAAGTTGGTTTCTGAACCTTAACAATTCTCCTGAATCCTTCTATCAGTTCATTTTTAAGGAAACACCTTTTTTTTACCTGCTCCATAACGCGATCTTCGTTTCTCCCATTCTGTTCTCTAGGTTCTTTATTACACCATATGCAAGAACAATAACCAAAACAAGCTTTGTCTTCTGTCTCTATGAAAGATTAGTTGATTTATTCCACTTAGGGATTTTATTTAAATGATGAATGAGAGATTATGTTGAAAAACTGTTGGAATGTACACATTTTGATAGAATCCTAGCTCAAATTTCTACAAATATCAGCAATTTCAAAACAACGCAAACCTGCAATAGTTATGATTTCATGCAGGTGTAGTTTATAGAGGCACCTGGTCTCTGCTGGACAAAGATAGCTATGCAAGCTTCATTGTTTTTGTTCCCTGTAGCTTTATGTTCTGTGTGACAGCAAATTAAAAACCATCATATTTTTATCACTGCATTTCATCTGCTATGTGTTTAAAAACATCCTTACCTTGACCCTGATTATTCAAACACTATGCAGAGAGCATCATCACGCAAACATACAAAACAAACTAATATATGCCTGCATAATGAAAATGAAATTTATGTTACTCTTTAAGATTTATTCCTTAAAGAAACAACAACAACAAAAGCCCAGTGGAAAACATAGGGAGTTTCAGACATGAATAATTTAATTAAAGCACTTTCTAATTGTAAGATAAAATAAAATCCAAAATTAACTAAAAACAAATAAAATAAAATAGAAGACACCTTGATTTATTAAAGGAAAAATACATTCCCTACTGCACAAGATACTTTCAATAGGATATATGCAAACTCTTAAGGAAAATATTCTAAATCTGCAGAGTAGCTAGCTGTGCAGACATGTTTCTCTCACTTCCTTTCCCTTTTCTTTCTCTCTCTCTTTCTTTTATTTCTTTCTGTCTCATTTACTTTTTCTGTCTCTCTCTGTCTCTCACTCTTTTGCTTTCACTCTTTCTTAGAAAGTATCAACAAAGTACATTATGTTATTTCATTAGAACACTGATAAACCAGCGTAGATGAAGAGAAAACATTCCCATGAGGAATTGATATATTCTGTCCCAGTATTGAAAATTCTGGATTTTCAAATATGATAGTAACTGAAAGAAGTATTCATTCCATTCAAATTTGTCGAGGTAGAGACTTTGAGATAAATCAGTGTTAAAGGTTACAACAATCCAAAACACTTCCTCAGTGTCTCCACTTGCTAGACTCAAGTGCAGATGGATTTAGCCATAGCTTCAGTAGATAAGGCATTGGCTAAAGATAAAAGGGACAGTTATATGTGGCAGTAGGTAGGAGAATTCTGAGAAGGTGAACATTGTAGGTGCATGAGTTACCCTAATTGAAAAAGCCTCAATATTAACTTCTGAAGTGGCAATTGACTATATATTTTAATATGAAACAAATGCCGAAAAGTTATTAAGACATTTTCAGAGACTCAGAGGTGGCTACAAATGTGTCATGTTTGGGAAGCAGTTCTGAGGAGGAAGATAATTTCCTTTTCCCCTGGAAGAAAAATCCAATGTCTTTAACGAAGCAAATGAAGCTTGCAATCTAGGTTTATAGATATGCAGATGAAATTTAAAGTGGTTCATCATTTTATGTTACCTCACTCTCAAATGATATAAAATTATCCTATATTAAACATGAGATTTTTGCCCTTACCAATCGTTATTTTTTTAAATTTAAGTCATTGTGTAATGTAGCACCCCTACCTCAGAACAACATAAAAATAGAATGTAATCAAAATATTTATTGAACTAAAGTTAAGAAAGTTGCTATTTAGACTCTCTTTTCTATCATATTGCATGGGGATACTTGAGGTTAAGTCAGAATCTATTTCCTGTCACCTTCTAGATATGCTAAAAGCAGTCTATATTCTTTACAATAGAATGTATTCAGTTGCAACTTGGATCAACATGTAACTTTATACATAATTTCTTAAATATACTGTTGATTTGTCATTTCTTTCTATATTCCAGCCACTCTTTGTAAGAAAAAAAAAAAAAAGCATTTATTTTTCTTAAATTGGCCCCATGCTTGTTAACTCCTCAGATTCAATCTAAGAAGTCATGTTTTGTAGTCAGTATTCTAAGAGGGAAAACGAAAAACATCTTGACAGATGATTTTTTCAAGGAGGATTTTGGTTTAAGCCTTTATGCAAGAAGAATACTAGATTAATGATAACTGAGAAGCAAGGAATATTCTTTCTTGTCTCTGAGCAGAAAAAAACGACACATAAGAGTGAATGGTGTTGTACAGAATCCTCAAATCTCAACAGAATTTCAAAGACCTGAAGCCAACAGTGTATTGCTTTTGCTACTGCATGAATGTCATTTTAGGTATTCTAACTTGATGGTTCTCTACTGAGAAATACCATTTTAAAGCTATTTTATCATTATGGATTAAAAAAACAAAACACAGCAAAGATTTTTGAAAAGTCATATTGGGAGATATGAAGAACCCACACTGAGCTGCAGTCTTTATACATGTGCACGTGTGCATGTGCGCATGCGTGTACACACAACTCACACACACACACACATTTGAATATATTTAGCCTCAGCCCCAAGTATGAAAGCCATTCATTGTCTAGCCTTGAAATATTATCTAGCCTTTTAGGATAGGTCAACCCCAGACAGCAAGCTTGGCTGATAGTGTTCATGCTGTACGATGCCTGTGACCAATTGATAGTGACTGGTAGAGTATGAACTGGGAACACTTTGAGTGCATATACGTGCTTCAAAGAAAGTGATGCTAACATCAGTTAGCTTTCACTCTCTGTGAGTCTGGACATAAAATGTTTGAGCAAATCTTTTTCACACCAATTATAAAACTTTTTATTAACTTATTAAGTACTGTGCAAAGCTATAGATTTTGTGGTAGCATGGGTAAAAAGAGAGCAGGTGTTGTGGCCACACTGTTTGTTCTTGACTCTTGACATCAAAAATGAACCCCTATCACTTTGAACAATCTACAAAACCTCTTTGTGCCTTTTGATTCATATTTAATATGGAGATGATAAAAATAAGTTTAATATCACATGATTTTTATCAGGATTAACTGAGTTAATACAGGTAAGGGGCTTGGAACAAATCCAGGCTAACAAATACTCAGAAACTGATAATTATTTTTACTATTTTTTAAGTGGCTGAAAATAGGAATGAATTTAAAAATATATGAATATAAATGTTGTTCCTTCACGTTTTCTATCAATGTTAGAATTGTATGAACTAATGCTTATATACTTTTAGAAATAGCTTAATTAAACTATTAGCTTAATTTTATTAATTCACAGACATAAGAAGACAACACAATATGGTTTTCTGATCACTAATATTGTTGGCGTAATCATTTTTTTACTTTATATGATACAGATATTACTTACCAATAATACTATCTTAACCTCTTTAGCTTTAACATTTCAAACAGACATTACTTAGGTAGAGGAACATATGGTTTAATTATGAATATAATGAGAATTGCTTTTAAAATAATATAATGACTGAACTGGCATATACATGTTAAGGTCAAATTTCATTTTTTAGTAAATTAATACTTTGGGAATATGTCATTAAGCAAATTGCCTAAAGGAGGAGAAATGCTAGGAGACTGTGGAAAATTGTGCTTGTTTTACATTGTGCTGGAGCTGGACCTTCTAAAACAAAGTTTCTTCTTTCTATAAATATATGCTCTCCCTCCACTACATCACAGTTTCTGTTACCAGTACTTCTCAGATTTTATCCAGTCCATTCCCCAAAGGCATATTTATTATTCCTACAAATCAGGCAATTCAGATGCTGTAGCAGTGGAAGTTCCCAGAGATTGCACGAGAGACATTCATTCTTACATGAGAGACATTCATTTAGTTTCTAGTAGGCTATTAGAAAAACCCTGAAATGTGGCAAGCAGATTCAAATTTATTTGATTTTTCTCCTGTCAATAACATGCTACTAGTATTTGTGAAACAAGTGAAATCTGAAGTATAATTACAGTTTCAAATGTTTAGACAATGTTCAGTATCTACAGGGTACATATCAAAGAAGTAGACATTTACCAGTCTGTTAAGCAGCACTTAAAGGTCAGAATTACTTCCTTTTGAAATTCCTTAATAAGAGACAAGTCACTCATTGAAGAAAAGTAAAAATTAAAGCAGATTCCTTATAGGCTAACCAAATAATTTGTGGTTATAACTGAATCAATTTGAAACTTGACGAAGAGTTTGTGCTTAACAAGTAATCATTTTGCCTTTTAATTAGTATAAGCCAGTGTAGAACTGGGAGTTTATAAAGAAATCACTAGTGGAAACCCATCCTTAATGCTGGTGTGTTCTCTCATTTTATTTCATTCTCTTCTTAAGGAGTCGAGTTACCTCATTTGGTCTCAGACACTAGTTCACAGAGTAAAGCATACATATAGTACAGGAAATCTACAGCTTGACACATTTGGTAACACTTTCCACCCACATTTGTTTCAGTGATATCTTTCAACCTTCATTGACCTACTATTCCTCCTGAGTATTCATATTTACATCACTTTACTTATTAGCCATTCATTCCAGGGTGATTTTTTTAAACCTAAAATTAAAAAATGTCACATAAAACAACTACATTTTTGATAATCAGAATTTGTTCATTAAGTTGTTATGAAAGCCATTTATATGCCAAATATTAGGGTTAAACTTTGGAACTACAAAGGGAAGAAGGAATTGTTTATACCTTCCAGAGTTAACAGTTGGTGATCCTGAACCTTTTAGTGAGTGATGAAAGCCATTTAGAGAACTAGCTAATAAATATGGATGACATCCATAATACTAACTTATAATCGAATCTGCCTGTGGCTGTTAACTGGTTGTGTTCCATGGAACACTAGACCTCATAGTTTATTCCTACAAGAAGAGATTCACAGTCAAATAAGCTAAGGAAATTGACTATGACTTCTTGACTGAGACTTCCAGGTACAACTTAAACACATAAAGAGCTGGAAAGCCATCATTCCCATTCCTACAGGAAGAAAATATCAAATAAACTAAAAATTAATGAATTTTTTTTGGACCCATCACTAAATGGCAGTCTGAAAGCAAACCAGAACCCTAAATCTGAAAAGACAGGCAAAACTGAGAATCGCAGATTCTGACTCAGAATAAATGTTTCTGGAACTGTTCTAACACTAATAGAAAGACTTAACCAGTAAGTATGATGAAATGCTGGAAACTACTAAGAACTCCTCCTTAGTGCCATGTTCTTAAGAGCATTTTGTGGGCTTTACCCGCAAGATGTATCACCAGATTCTCAAGGTGAACAGGAAAACCCTCATGCCTTTGGCAATGAAAGTGAAAAAGTAATTATTTTGAAATATACCCAGAACATTCTCCATAACCAATTATTACGCTTCAGGGCAAAAGTCTTTACTAGAGCCTTATCTCAGCTAGAGGGAAGGACAATTACCGCCCCCTTCAGCCCCTTCTAGCCCTCCTGTCTCATAGCAAAGAGAGAGAGAAAAAATGCTAAAAAAAAAAACTTGTAAAAATTACAGTCCAGGTTCACATATAATCTTATGATTATATAACATTTCCCCCCTCACACACTTTTCCCACCAAATAAACAGTATAATAACAGTGGATGAAGCTGAAAAAGCTGCAAAGTGTAGGCTCTGTTTAGGAAGAAGTACTTGGGAAACCCAATAGATAAAGGGGGAGACAAAAACCAGGTCACTAGTGGAAATTGATTCCTGAGGAACCAATAACTAAAGCAAACATTAAACACAGCCCAGTTCCAAGCCAGACTGAAATAAAAATGCACATATTGACTTTTTACCTCATATATCATGTCATGTCCAGTTTCAACAGAAATTTCAAAGCCTGCTAAAAGACAAGAAAAATACCGTCTGAAGAGACAGGGCAGCTTTAGAACTACACTTAGATATGACATATAATTTGGAATTATCAAATAGAAATTTATATAGAAAAGTAACTATGATTGATATGTTTGGGCTGAAGTGAAAATAGTGGCTACATGCAAGAACAGGTGGGTAGTGTAAGCAGAGAGATGGAAATTCTCAAAAAGAATAAAAAGAAAATAGCCAAATGCAAAGAATACTGAATCAGAATTGAAGAATGCCTTTGATAAACTCATCAGTAGACTGGACGTGGCCAAGGAAAGAATCAGTGAATTTAAAATGTCAATAGAAACTTCCAAAACTGATATACAAAGAGAAAAAAAAGGAAAACAGAACAGAATATCCAAGAACTCTAAGACATATGGTATATCATATGTTTAATTAAAATTGAAATTGTATAAGGTATGCCATATGCTTAATTGGAACACCAAAAGGAGAAGAAAGAGAGAACAGAGCAGAAGTATTTAAAGAAAAAGTAACCAAAATTTTTTCAAAATTAATGGTATATGCCAAACCACCAATTCAGAAAGTATAGAGAACACCATGCATGATGAAAAAAAAAACAATTTTTACCTAAGCATTTAAAATCAAATTTCAGAAAACCAAAGATCAGGAGAAACCTTGAAAGAAGCCAGAAAGGCAAAACACCATATCTAGAGAGGGAAAAGAATAAAACATTGCCTAGAACTTCTCATCATAAACCATGAAAGGAAGAAGAGGGGGAAATGAAGTATTTCAAGGATTGAAAAGAGAAAAAAACATCTAAACATCCATATTCAGCAAAATTATCCTTCAAAAATTGTGGAAAAATAAAGATTTTCTCAAATAAACAAACTGAAGGAATTCATTGCCAGCAGAATTAAGAGGCAAGACATGTTAAAAGTTCTTCGAAGATAAGGAAGAAGATACAGATCAAAAACTAGGATTCGCATAAATAATGGAAGAGCATCAGAGATGGAGCATGTACAGGTAAAATAAATTTTAAAAGAAAATTTAAATAATCTATTTGATAACTGCTTGATTAAGGTAATAATAGTGATGGTGTATTTGGCAACTCTAGCATTTGGATAACTGAAATGAATGACAATGTTATAAAAGATAGAAGGAAAAATTTAGCACTCTGTTTTTTTTTTTTTTCTTTTTTTATATATTTATTATTACTATTATACTTTAAGTTCTAGGGTACATATGCATAACGTGCAGGTTTGTTACATATGTATACTTGTGCCATGTTGGTGTGCTGCACCCATCAACTCTTCAGCACCCATCAACTCGTCATTTACATCAGGTATAACTCCCAATGCAATCCCTCCCCCCTCCCCCCTCCCCTCTCCCCATGATAGGCCCCGGTGTGATGTTCCCCTTCCCGAGTCCAAGTGATCTCATTGTTCAGTTCCCACCTATGAGTGAGAACATGCAGTGTTTGGTTTTCTGTTCTTGTGATAGTTTGCTGAGAATGATGGTTTCCAGCTGCATCCATGTCCCTACAAAGGACACAAACTCATTCTTTTTTATGGCTGCATAGTATTCCATGGTGTATGTGACACATTTTCTTAATCCAGTCTGTCACTGATGGACATTTGGGTTGATTCCAAGTCTTTGCTATTGTAAAGAGTGCCACGATAAACATACGTGTGCATGTGTCTTTATAGCAGCATGATTTATAATCCTTTGGGTATATCCCCAGTAATGGGATGGCTAGGTCATATGGTATGTCTAGTTCTAGATCTTTGAGGAATCGCCATACTGTTTTCCATAATGGTTGAACTAGTTTACAATCCCACCAACAGTGTAAAAGTGTTCCTATTTCTCCACATTCTCTCCAGCACCTGTTGTTTCCTGACTTTTTAATGATCGCCATTCTAACTGGTGTGAGATGGTATCTCATTGTGGTTTTGATTTGCATTTCTCTGATGGCCAGTGATGATGAGCATTTTTTCATGTGTCTGTTGGCTGTATGAATGTCTTCTTTTGAGAAATGTCTGTTCATATCCTTTGCCCACTTTTTGATGGGGTTGTTTGTTTTTTTCTTGTAAATTTGTTTGAGTTCTTTGTAGGTTCTGGATATTAGCCCTTGTCAGATGAGTAGATTGCAAAAATTTTCTCCCATTCTGTAGGTTGCCTGTTCACTCTGATGGTAGTTTCTTTTGCTGTGCAGAAGCTCTTTAGTTTAATGAAATCCCATTTGTCAATTTTGGCTTTTGCTGCCGTTGTTTTTGGTGTTTTAGACATGAAGTCTTTGCCCATGCCTATGTCCTGAATGGTACTACCTAGGTTTTCTTCTAGGATTTTTATGGTATTAGGTCTAACATTTAAGTCTCTAATCCATCTTGAATTAATTTTCGTATAAGGAGTAAGGAAAGGATCCAGTTTCAGCTTTCTACTTATGGCTAGCCAATTTTCCCAGCACCATTTATTAAATAGGGAATCCTTTCCCCATTTCTTGTTTCTCTCAGGCTTGTCAAAGATCAGATGGCTGTAGATGTGTGGTATTATTTCTGAGGACTCGGTTCTGTTCCATTGGTCTATATCTCTGTTTTGGTACCAGTACCATGCTGTTTTGGTTACTGTAGCCGTGTAGTATAGTTTGAAGTTAGGAAGCGTGATGCCTCCAGCTTTGTTCTTTTGACTTAGGATTGTCTTGGAGATGCAGGGTCTTTTTTGGTTCCATATGAACTTTAAAGCAGTTTTTTCCAATTCTGTGAAGAAACTCATTGGTAGCTTGATGGGGATGGCATTGAATCTATAAATAACCTTGGGCAGTATGGCCATTTTCATGATATTGATTCTTCCTATCCATGAGCATGGTATGTTCTTCCATTTGTTTGTGTCCTTTTATTTCACTGAGCAGTGGTTTGTAGCTCTCCTTGAGGAGGTCCTTTACATCCCTTGTAAGTTGGATTCCTAGGTATTTTATTCTCTTTGAAGCAATTGTGAATGGAAGTTCATTCCTGATTTGGCTCTCTGTTTGTCTGTTACTGGTGTATAAGAATGCTTGTGATTTTTGCACATTAATTTTGTATCCTGAGACTTTGCTGAAGTTGCTTATCAGCTTAAAGAGATTTTGGGCTGAGACAATGAGGTTTTCTAAATATACAATCATGTCATCTGCAAACAGGGACAATTTGACTTCTTCTTTTCCTAACTGAATACCCTTGATTTCTTTCTCTTGCCTGATTGCCCTAGCCAGAACTTCCAACACTATGTTGAATAGGAGTGGTGAGAGAGGGCATCCCTGTCTTGTGCCAGTTTTCAAAGGGAATTTTTCCAGTTTTTGCCCATTCAGTAGGATATTGGCTGTGAATTGTCATGAATAGCTCTTATTATTTTGAGGTACGTTCCATCAATACCGAATTTATTGAGCATCTTTAGCATGAAGGGCTGTTGAATTTTGTCAAAAGCCTTTTCTGCATCTATTGAGATAATCATGTGGTTCTTGTCTTTGGTTCTGTTTATATGCTGGATTATGTTTGTTGATTTGTGAATGTTGAACCAGCCTTGCATCCCAGGGAAGAAGCCCACTTGATCATGGTGGATAAGCTTTTTGATGTGTTGCTGAATCCGGTTTGCCAGTATTTTATTGAGGATTTTTGCATCGATGTTCATCAGAGATATTGGTCTAAAATTCTCTTTTTTTGTTGTGTGTCTGCCAGGCTTTGGTATCAGGATGATGTTGGCCTCATAAAATGAGTTAGGGAGGATTCCCTCTTTTTCTGTTGATTGGAATAATTTCAGAAGGAATGGTACCAGCTCCTCCTTGTACCTCTGGTAGAATTCAGCTGTGAATCCATCTGGTCCTGGACTTTTTTTGGTTGGTAGGCTATTAATTATTGCCTCCATTTCAGAGCCTGCTATTGGTCTATTCAGGGATTCAACTTCTTTCTGGTTTAATCTTGGAAGAGTGTAAGTGTCCAGGAAATTATCCATTTCTTCTAGATTTTCTATTTTATTTGCGTAGAGGTGTTTATAGTATTCTCTGATGGTAGTTTGTATTTCTGTGGGGTCGGTGGTGATATCCCATTTATCAATTTTTATTGCGTCTATTTGATTCTTCTCTCTTTTCTTCTTTATTAGTCTTGCTAGCCGTCTGTCAATGTTGTTGATCTTTTCAAAAAACCAACTCCTGGATTCATTGATTTTTTGGAGAGTTTTTTGTGTCTCTATCTCCTTCAGTTCTGCTGTGATCTTAGTTATTTCTTGCCTTCTGCTAGCTTTTGAATGTGTTTGCTCTTGCTTCTCTAGTTCTTTTAATTGTGATATTAGAGTGTCAATTTTAGATCTTTCCTGCTTTCTCTTGTGGGCATTTAGTGCTATACATTTCCCTCTACACACTGCTTTAAATGTGTTCCAGAGATTCTGGTATGTTGTATCTTTGTTCTTATTGGTTTCAAAGAACATCTTTATTTCTGCCTTCATTTCGTTATGTACCCAGTAGTCATTCAGGAGCAGGTTGTTCAGTTTCCATGTAGTTGAGCGGTTTGATTCAGTTTCTTAGTCCTGAGTTCTAGTTTGATTGCACTGTGGTCTGAGAGACAGTTTGTTATAAATTCCGTTCTTGTACATTTGCTGAGGAGTGCTTTACTTCCAATTATGTGGTCAATTTTGGAATAAGTGTGATGTGGTGCTGAGAAGAATGTATATTCTGTTGATTTGGGGTGGAGAGTTCTATAGATGTCTATTAGGTCTCTTGCTGCAGAGATGAGTTCAATTCCTGGATATCCTTGTTAACTTTCTGTCTCATTGATCTGTCTAATGTTGACAGTGGAGTGTTGAAGTCTCCCATTATTATTGTATGGGAGTCTAAGTCTCTTTGTAAGTCTCTAAGGGCTTGCTTTATGAATCTGGGTGCTCCTGTATTGGGTGCATATATATTTAGGATAGTTAGCTCTTCCTGTTGAATTGATCCCTTTACCATTATGTAATGGCCTTATTTGTCTCTTTTGATCTTTGATGGTTTAAAGTCTATTTTATCAGAGACTAGTATTGCAACCCCTGCTTTTTTTTGTTCTCCATTTGCTTGGAAAATCTTCCTCCATCCCTTTATTTTGAGCCTATGTATGTCTCTGCATGTGAGATGGGTCTCCTGAATACAGCAGACTGATGGGTCTTGACTCTTTATCCAGTTTGCCAGTCTGTGTCTTTTAATTGGACCATTTAGTCCATTTACATTTAAGGTTAATATTGTTATGTGTGAACTTGATCCTGCCATTATGATATTAACTGGTTATTTTGCTCGTTAGTTGATGCAGTTTCTTCCTAGCCTCGATGGTCTTTACATTTTGGCTTGTTTTTGCCAAGGCTGGTACCAGTTGTTCCTTTCCATATTTAGTGCTTCCTTCAGGGTCTCTTGTAAGGCAGGCCTAGTGGTGACAAAATCTCTAAGCATTTGCTTATCTGTAAAGGATTTTATTTCTTCTTCACTTATGAAACTTAGTTTGGCTGGATATGAAATTCTGGGTTGAAAATTCTTTTTCTTTAAGAATGTTGAATATTGGCCCCCACTCTCTTCTGGCTTGGAGAGTTTCTGCCAAGAGATCTGCTGTTAGTTTGCTGGGCTTCCCTTTGTGGGTAACCCGACCTTTCTCTCTGGCTGCCCTTAAGATTTTTTCCTTCATTTCAACTTTGGTGAATCTGGTAATTATGTATCTTGGAGTTGCTCTTCTCGAGGAGTATCTTTGTGGCGTTCTCTGTATTTCCTGGATTTGAATGTTGGCCTGCCCTATTAGGTTGGGGAATTTCTCCTGGATGATATCCTGAAGAGTGTTTTCCAACTTGGTTCCATTTTCCCCTCACTTTCAGGCACCCCAATCAGACGTAGATTTGGTCTTTTTACATAATCCCATACTTCTTGCAGGCTTTGTTCATTTCTTTGTCTTCTTTTTTCTTTTGGTTTCTCTTCTCGCTTCATTTCATTCATTTGATCCTCAATTGCTGATACTCTTTCTTCCAGTTGATCGAGTCGGTTACTGAAGCTTGTGCATTTGTCACGTATTTCTCGTGTCATGGTTTTCATCTCTTTCATTTCGCTTATGACCTTCTCTGCATTAATTACTCTAGCTATCAATTCTTCCACTTTTTTATCAAGATTTTTAGTTTCTTTGTGCTGGGTACGTAATTCCTCCTTTAGTTCTGAGAAGTTTGATGGACTGAAGCCTTCTTCTCTCATCTTGTCAAAGTCATTCTCTGTCCAGCTTTGATCCGTTGCTGGCAATGAGCTGCGCTCCTTTGCCAGGGGAGATGTGCTCTTATTTTTTTAATTTCCAGCTTTTCTGCCCTGCTTTTTCCCCATCTTTGTGGTTTTATCTGCCTCTGGTCTTTGATGATGGTGACGTACTGATGGGGTTTTGGTGTAGGTGTCCTTCCTGTTTGATGGTTTTCCTTCTACCAGTCAGGACCCTCAGCTGTAGGTCTGTTGGAGATTGCTTGAGGTCCACTCCAGACCCTGTTTGCCTGAGTATCAGCAGCAGAGGCTGCAGAAGATAGAATATTGCTGAACAGCGAGTGTACCTGTCTGATTCTTGCTTTGGAAGCTTCCTCTCACGGGTGTACTCCTCCGTGTGAGGTGTGGGGTGTCAGACTACCCCTAGTGGGGGATGTCTCCCAGTTAGGCTACTCAGGGGTCAGGGACCCACTTGAGCAGGCAGTCTGTCCCTTCTCAGATCTCAACTTCCGTGTTGGATGATCCACTGTTCTCTTCAAAGCTGTCAGACAGAGTCGTTTGCATCTGTAGAGGTTTCTGCTGCTTTTGCTGTTGTTTAGTTGTGCCCTGTCCCCAGAGGTGGAGTCTACAGAGACAGGCAGGTTTCCTTGTGCTGCTGTGAGCTCCACCCAGTTCGAGCTTCCCAGCGGCTTTGTTTACCTACTTAAGCCTCAGCAATGGCAGGCGCCCCTCCCCCAGCCTCGCTGCTGCCTTGCCGTGATATTGCAGACTGCTGTAATAGCAATGAGGGAGGCTCTGTGGGCGTTGGACCCTCCCGGCCAGGTGTGGGATACAATCTCCTGGTGTGCCCGTTTGCTTAAAGTGCAGTATTGGGGTGGGAGTTACCCAATTTTCCAGGTGTTGTGTGTCTCAGTTCCCCTGGCTAGGAAAAGGGATTCCCTTTCCCCTTGCACTTCCCAGGTGAGGCGATGCCTCGCCCTGCTTCAGCTCTCGCTGGTCGGGCTGCAGCAGCTGACCAGCACCGATTGTCCGGCACTCCCTAGTGAGATGAACCCAGTACCTCAGTTTAAATTGCAGAAATCACCGGTCTTCTATGTAGCTCGCGCTGGGAGTTGGAGACTGGAGCTGTTCCTATTCAGCCATCTTGCTCCGCCCCTTCAGCACTCTTTGTTTCTACATGCACTAGACATAAAGCAGTATAGTGATACTTGAAAGTAGGCTCAGATTCATTGTAAATGTGTTGTATAAGATACAAGGAACCAATAAAAATTAAAATAAAGAATTATAATTATAATGGTAAATAAAGACAAGAAGGAAATTACATAAAAAGTTCCATTAAAATTAAGGAAGGTAGATGTTGGTGGGGGAGAACTAAGAACAAGTACAACAAATAGCAAGCAATAAATATTAACCCAACTATAGAATAATCATTTAAAATGTGAATGGGTTGAATGCATATATTAAAAGACAGAGATTGTCAGAGAAGTTTAAAAAAAACAGACTCAAATATATATTGTCTCCCAAAATACCTATTTTAAATATATAGAAACAGGATGAATTAAATGGATTGAGAAAGGTATACCATGATAACACTAATCAAAATACAAATGGAATGGCTATGTTAATTTCGGATAAAACTGACCTTGTTAGAAAGAAAATTTCCAGGGATGAAGAAGGGTATCACACAATTACAAGGAAACAGATTCCCCACAATTCCCTGCAACAGATACTATCCAAACAAGAGTGCCTCAAAATACATAAAGTAAAAACTAAACTATCCGCAAGAAGAGATAGACAAACCCACGATTAACTTCCACACCCCTATTTTAGTAATAGATACATCAAGCGGAAGAAAATCGGTTAAAGATATAGTTGGTCCCAGTAACACTGTCAATTAACTTTATCTAACTGACATTTAGAAAATACTCTATTCGACTACATCAGAATACACATTTTTCTTAAACTCAGATGGAACATTCTCCCAGACAGATTACGTTCTGGGTCACACAATGTACCTTAAAAACTAAAAAGAATGTAAATTATTGAAAATGTGCACACATACCATATTTAAATTAAAACAGAGATCATTAATAGAAAGATACCTGTTACGTCCTCAAATATTTGGAGATTTAACAACACACTTTAAATAATACACAGATAAAAGAAGTCTCCGAAGACATTCAAAAATAAAATAAAAAGAAAACCCGCTTTTCAGAATTTGTGGATGCAGTGAAAGCAGTGCTAAGTGGGAAATGTATGCCATTAAATGCATATTTTAGAAAATAAAAAGAAATGTTTGAGATTAGTAATATGAGCTTTGTTCTTTAAAATTAATGAGAGAGGTGCTACTGATGACTAAAGCAAGTAGAACAAAGTTAATAAAATTTGGAGCAGAAATTGAAGAAGTTGAGAACAGAAAACACTGGACAAAGTGACCAAAAGCAAAAGCAACTTTTCTGAAAAGATCAATAGTATTGATAAAGCTCTAGCCAAGCTATCCAAGAATAAAATAGAAAACACACAAACTGCAACATCAGAAACGAAGGGCAGAGTTTTGAACTAATGATCACCAGAATATTAAATAAATAATAAAGGATAACTGTACATGATTATATGCCCACAAATTTGGTGATGTAGATGAAAGGAACACAATCATCAGAAGACAAAAGCTACTAAGACTCATATGAGAAGAAATAAATCATCTGAATAGTTGTTTTGATAATTTAAAAATTTGAATCAATTATTAAATCTGCCAAAAAGAAACCCAGGTCAAGATGATTTCATTACAAATTCTTAGCAAACTATCACAAGAACACAAAACCAAACACCGCATGTTCTCACTCATAGGTGGGAACTGAACAATGAGATCACTTGGACTCGGGAAGGGGAACATCACACACCGGGGCCTATCATGGGGAGGGGGGAGGGGGGAGGAATTGCATTGGGAGTTATACCTGATGTAAATGACCAGTTGATGGGTGCTGATGAGTTGATGGTTGCAGCACACCAACATGGCACAAGTATACATATGTAACAAACCTGCATGTTATGCACATGTACCCTAGAACTCAAAGTATAATAATAATAATAATAATAATAAAACAAATTCTATCAAACATTTAAGGAGGTAATTGTACTTATGAAATTTTCCAAAACATAGATGCAGAGGAAACACTTTTTAATTCACTCTGTGAGACCAGAATTACCCTAATATTAAACCAGTAATAAAGATAGTGTGAGAAAGAAAAACTACATAAACAGTAATGCAAAAATTCTCATCAAAAATAAGCAAATTCAATTCAACAACATATAAAGTAATTATTCACCATGACCAAGTGAGATTCCAAGCTGGTTTACCATTTGAAATTTAGTTAATGCAATTAAACAGGAAGAAATATCATATGATCATATTATTGAATGTAGGAAAACTATTTGATAAAACCCAACATACACTCAAAATATACACTCTTGGCATGCAAGGAATAGAGAGGAACTTTATCAATTTGATAAAGAGCATCTACAAAATTCCTAGATCTAATATACTTAATGGTAACATTTTTCCTTTAAGACCAGGTATAAGGCAAATATATTCCCACTTATCAAACTTCTCTTCAACATTGTATTGGAGTTCTAGCCAGTGAAGTAAGATAAGGAAATAACAAGTATACATATTGAGAAGGAAGAAGCAAAATTGTGTCATTTAAACATGAAATAATTGTCTATGTGGAAAATTTCAAAGAACCACCAACAACAAACTCTTAGAACTGACAGGGAATCATAGCAAAGTTGTGGATTACAAACATAATGTAAAAGTCAAATGCTTTTCAATGTACCAGCAACAAATGACATTTAAAATTAAGACAAAATACTGTTTATAATAGCACTAAAAATTGAAGTACTTATTTATAAATCTAATAAAACATGTACAATTCTTTCTGTGGAAAATCACAAACCTTGGATTTTAAAAAATAATTGATTCTAAATTAATGAAGAGATGCTCCATATTCATGGATTGGAAGACTCTGTATTTTTAGAATGTCAATTCTTCTCATCTTGATCTATGTATTCAATATAATCTCATTCAAAATACCAGCTCATATTTTGTAGATATAAACAATCTGTTTCTAAATCTGTATTAAAGGCAAAACACTCAGAATAACAAATACAATAATAAAGAGAAAGTCTTTGGAGACTACACACTAGCCAGTCTCGAGATGACTTACAAGGCTAACAATGAAGAAAGCATAGTATAAGTTAAAGAATAGAAAAATAGGTAAGTGAAACAGAAAGAAAAGCTCAGTCAGAAACAGACCCACTAAATTATAGTCAAATGGTCTTTGACAAAGAAGCAAAGGCAACTCAGTGGAGAAAGGATAGTTTTTTCAGCAAATAGTAACATAACATTCAGACACCCATATGTAAAAATAAAAGTAAACACAGTCCACATTTTTCACTATACACATTTTGCTAGACACATTTTATGAAAATTCACTCAAAATGAATGTGGCCTAAATCTAAAATTCTAAACTGTAATTTTATTGTAATATATCATAAGATACATTCTACATGGCCTTAGTTTGGTAATGAATTTTTAGACACAATGTGAGCACTATCCGTGAGAAAAATAGATAAGTTAGACTTTATAACATTTAAAATCTTCTATTCTTTACCTTCTGTTTAGAACGATTAAAATAAGATTTAAACGTTGTCAATACCAAATGCTGGTGACAGAGAGCAACTAGGATCTTTCATTCATTGCTGGTGGGAATGCAAAATACTACATCCCCTTAGAAAGGCATCCTTCTACAGACTTAAGCATAGCTTTACCATATGATCCACTAATTGTACACTTATGTTGTTACTCTTTGATATGAAAACATATGTTCACACAAAAATTGCAAGTGAATTTTTCTAATAGATTTATACCTAAACTCCAAAAACAGAAAGCATCTATGATGTCCTTCAATGGGATAATGGACAAATTGTAATATTCATACAAGTAAATATTATTTATCCATAATAAATAAATGAGCTATAAAACCATGAAAAGACATTAATAAAACAAAAATGCTAATTTTACAGTGAATCTAGAGGCAATATACTGCATGATTTTACTTATATAACATTCTGAAAAAGGCAAAATTATAGAGGCAGTTAAAAATCGGTGGTTGTAAGGGCCACACACGGTGGCTCACATCTATAATCGTAGCACTTTGGGAGGCCGAGGCGGGTGGATCTCCTGAGGTCAGGAGTTCAAGACCAGCCTGGTCAGTGTGAAGAAACTCCATCTCTACTAAAAATTCAAAAATTAGCCGGATGTGTTGGCACGCGCCTGTAATCCCAGCTACTTGGGAGGCTGAGTCAGGAGAATCTCTTGAACCCTGGGGGCAGAGGTTTCAGTGAGCCGAGATGGCACCATTGCACTCCAGCCTGGGCAACAAGAGCGGAACTCCATCAAAAAAAAAAAAAAAAAAAAATCGGTAGTTTTAAATGTTTCCGAGGAGGAAGTGAAGTTTGAATAGGTAAAATATGGGGGATTTTTAACGCAGTAAAATTACAGTCGTGTATTGCTTAACCATGGGGTTACATTTTGAGAAATGGGTCATCAGGCAATTTGGTCATCGTATGAACATTATAGTGTCCTTACATAAACCTAGACAGTATAGCCTACTACACAATAGGCTATATCATATAGCCTATTGCTCATAGGGTGAAAACCTATAAGAAATGTTACTGTACTGAATACTGTAGGCAATTGTTACACGGTGGTAAGTATTTGTTTACCTAAACATGTCTAAAATTAGGAAAGGTACAATAAAAATACAGTGTTATAATCTTATGGGAACACTGTTGTATACGCAGTCCACTGTTGATCAAAACACTGTTATGGGGTGCATATCTATGTTCTGTTTAACATTATCATGGTGGATATATGACAGTATCCATTCAAATTCCAAATATTTTTAGAATTTATTTTTTATTGATACATAGTATATGTACATATTTTAGGAGTATGTGATAATTTAATACACTTATATAATTTTTACAAATCAACTCAGTTCAATTAGGAGATCTATCACTTTAAATATTTGTCTTTTATGCTAAAACACTTGAACTATTCTAGCTATTTTAAAATATACTACAGATTATTATAAACAAATTGTCACCTTGATCTATTAAACATCATGTTGTATTTCTTGTATTAAACTGTACCCATAAATATACTTCTCTTAATCTCTCCCCCGTCCCCCTACCATCACTTCTCGGCCTCCAATAACAACAAGTTTTCTCTCTGTCTTCATGAAATGCACTTTTATAGCTCCAACTTATGAGTGAAAACACATGGTATTTGTCTTTCTGTGCTTGGCTGATTTCATTTACATAATAGTCTCCAGTTCCAACCATACTACTACAAATGACAGGATTTTATTCTCTTCTTGTGGCTGAAAAATATTTCATTTTTTAAGTATACCACATTTTCATTATCCATTCCTTCACTGATGGACACTTAGGTTGATTCCATATTTTGGCTATTATAAATAGTGCTGCAAAAAACATAGGCATACAGATATACCTTTAACATATTGATTTATTTTCTCTTGAAGATATACCAGCGGTTGTATTGCTTAATCATATGGTAGTTCCATTTTTAGTTTTTAAGAAACCTCTATAGATATTTTTGTAGTGACTGTGCTAATTAATGTTCCCACTAACAATGTATAGAGGTTCCCCTTTCTCCACATCCTTGTCATGACCCATTATTCCATGTCTTTTTTGATAAAAGCCATTAGACTGCAGTGAGATGATATCTCATCATGGTTTTGATTTGCATTTCTTTGATGATTAGTGATGCTGAGCATTTTTTCATTTACCAGGTAGTCATTTGTATGACTTCTTCTGAGAAATGTCTATTCAGATCTTTTGTCCAGTTTTCAATGGAATCATTTGTATATTTGCTATTATTTGAGCTCTTTATATATTCTAGTTATTAATCCCTTGTCAGATGGATAGTTTGCAAACATTCCAAACATTCTTTCCCATTCTATGGGTTTGCTCAGCATATAGTTGATTTTTTCCTTTGCTGTGCAAAGGCATTTTGGCTTGATATAATCTCACTGGTGTGTTTATGCTTTGGTTGCCTGTACTTCTTAGGTCTTACACAAAAAATCTTTGCTCAGACCAATGTCCTGAAGAATTACTCCTATGTTTTATGCTAGTAGTTTTATCATTTTTGGTCTTATATTTAGGTCTGATCCCTTTTGAGTTGATTTTTATATTAGGTGCAAGATGGGAGTCTAGTTTTATTCTTCTGCATATGAACATTTGTAGAATAAAACTAGTCATTTATCAAAAAGACTGTCCTTTCTTTAATGAGTGTTCTTGTTACATTTGTCAAAAATCATTAGGCTACATTATGTGGATTAATCTAGGTCCTTTATTCTGCTCCATTGGACTATGTGTCAGTTTTTATGGCCATACTATGCTGTTTTGCTAACTACAACTTTGCAGTTGTGTGGTGGTATGATTCCTCCAGGTTTTTTCTTTTGCTCAAGATTGCTTTATCTATTTGCGATCTTCTGTGGTTTCAAGCAAATTTTAAGATTTTTATTCTATGTATATGAAGGATGTCACTGGAATTTTGATAGAAATTTTAATGAACCTGTAGATTGCACTGGGTAGTATTGTCATTTTAACATTATTAATTATTTCAGTGCATGAACATGGGATGTGTTTCCATTTGTTTACATCATCTTCCTTTTTTTTTTCATCAATGTTTGGTACTTTTCCTTGTAGAGGTCTTTTACTGCCTTGGTTAAATTTATTTATTGGACTTTTTTTTGGTAGCTATTTTAGCTACCAAAAGGGAACTGCCTTCTTGATTTTTTTTCAACAATTTCATTGTGTATAAAAATGTTACTAATTCTTGCATGATAATCTTATATACTCCAACTTTACTGATTTTGTTGATCAATTCTAAGAGTTTTTCGGTGAAGTATTCTGATTTTTCTATATATAAAATTATACCATCTGCAAACAGGGACAATTTCACTCTCTCCTTACCGAATTTCGATGCCCTTTAATTTTTTCTCTTGCCTAACTGCTCTGGCTAGACTTTCCAGTACTATGTCAAATAAAAGTGGTGAAAGTGGGCATCTTTGTCTTGGTCTAGATCTTAGAGGAAGACTTTCAATTTTTCCACTTTCATTGTGATGTTAGCAATGGTTTGTCATATATGACCTTTATTACTTTTAAGTCTGTTTCTTCTATATCCACATTGGTGAGAGTTTTTAATGCAAAGTGATTTTAAATTTTATCAAATGCGTTTTAGCATCTATTGAAATGATCATTTGGTTTTGTTAATGTGATGTATCATATTTAGTAATTTGTGTTTGTTGAGTCATCCTTGAAACCCAGGAATTAATCCCACTTGACCATGATGAATAATCTTTTTAATGTGTTATGAATTTGGTTTGCTAGTATTTTGTTGAAGATGTCTGTATCCATGTTCATCAAAAGTATTGGCCTGTGGCTTTTATTGTTGCTGTTGTGTTCTTGTTTGGTTTTGGTATAAGGGTAATGCTGGACTTACAGAATGAGTTTGAGTATTCTCCCTCCTTTTAAATTTTTCTAAAGAGTTTGAATATAATTGGTATTAGTTCTTTAAGTGTTTGGTAGAATTCAGCCATGAAGCCAGCAGGTTCTGGGCTCCCTTTGATGAGATAATTTTTATTAAGGCTTTAATATCTTTATTCATTATTGTTTTGTTCAGATTTTATGTTTCTTCATGTTTCAATCTTGGTAGGGTGCATGTATCCAGGAATTTATACATTTCTTCTAGGTTTTCCAATTTGTTGCTATGTAGCAGTTCATCATAGTCTCCAGTGATTCTTTGTATTTCTGTGGTCCCAGTTATTATGTCTCCTTTTTTTAATTTCTGATTTTGTTTATTTGGGTCTTTTCTTTTTCTTCTTAATCTAACTAGAGATTTGTCTTTTCTTTATCTTTTCAAAAGAACAAACTTTTCATTTCATTGATTTTCTCTATTTTTGTCTCAATTTCATTTATTTCTGTTCTAATCTTTATTTTTCCTTTCCTTCTTCTAACTTTAGGTTGGGTTTGTTCGTGCTTTTCTAATTCCTTGAGGTGCATTGCTAGGTTTATTTGAAGTCTTCCTACTATCTTGTCATAGAGCGCTTTAAACTTCCCTCATGGTACTACTTTGGCGGTATCTCATAGATTTTGGTATGTTGCATTTCAGTTTTAATTTTCCTTCTTAATTTCTTTATTAATTCTGTGTGCATTCAGGAGTATCTCCTTTCATTTGCACGCATTTGTATATTTTCCAAAGTTCATCTTGCTTTTGATTTCCTGTCACATTTCATTGTTGTCAAAAAAAGAAACTCAGCATAACTTCTACTCTTCAACTTATGAAAGCTTGTTTTATGGCCTAAGATATGATCTATTCTGTAGAATGTTCCATGTACTAACAAAATGAATCTATTGTACAATTGCTGAGTGAGACAGTCTGGAAATATCAGTTAGACTTATTTAGTCTCATTTGTAGTTTCTTTGTTGGTTTTCTGCCTGTATAATCTGTTCAGACAAAAAAATGGGGACAGAATGGGATATTTAAATCATCCCCTATTATCATATTGCACTATATCTGTTCTTTATATCTATTAATGTTTGCTTTCTATACTTGAGAGCGCTAGTGTTGGATGCATAGATATTTAAAATTGTTATATCCTCTTGCTGAATTGACCTCTTTATCATTATATAGTGACCTTATTTTTCTCTTTTTACATTCTTCAATTTCCATTCTATTTTATCTGACATAAGTATAGTTATTCCTGTTCTGTCTTGGTTTCCACTGACATAAAATCTTTTTCCACCCTTTCATTTTCAGTATGTATGTCTTTATAGTTGAAGTGGGTTCCTTGTATGCAGCATATAGTTGGGTCTTTGGTTTATCCATTCAGCCACTCTACACCTTTTAATTGGGGAATTGAGTCCATTTACATTCAGAGTTATTATTGATAAGTAAGGACTAATTAATGCCATTTGTTGCTTATTTTCTGGTTGTTTTGTAATTCAGCTCTTCCTTTCTTATTGTCTGCATTTTTCCAGTGATTTTCTCTGGTAGTATATTTTAATTTGTTGCTTGTTACTTTTAGTGAATTTACTAGAGGCTTTTGCATTATGGTTACAATAAGGCTTGCACAAACATCTTATAGATATAACAAATTATTTTAAAGGGATTACAGTTTATCTGATTAGAAGGAGAATAACAGAAACAAATAAATAATGAAAAAACCCTCTCTATATCTTAACTTTATCCCCCCAACATTTTGACTTTATGTTGTTTCAATTTACATATTTTTAATATTTAATGCTTCTTAACAGATTGCTAGCACGATTATTGCTTTTTATAGATTTATCTTTTGGGTCTTATACTAATGGTATGAGTGGATTGCACACCACAATTACAGTATTACAGTATTTGGGTTTTCTTCATATGTTTATTTTGCCAGTGGGTATTAAACTAAATATGTTCTTTTTTCATGTTAGTGCTTTTATTTCTTTCAGATTGAAGAACTCCCTTTAGCATTTCTTATAAGATGGGTCTGTTTGTGAATTCTCTTAGCTTTTGCTTATCTGAGAAAGAGTTTGTGTCTCCTTTATATTTGAAGGATGCTTTTGCTGGGATTATGATTTCAACATACAAATTTGGGGGAAACAAAATATTCTGTCCATAACAATCCTTATTTAAGGAATGTTCCTACTGGTCTATATTTGGTCTGTTTAGAATGGCTTATTGTAAGCAAACTTGAAAGTAGTTGATTTATAGAAAATGAAAAATATCACAAAAACTGTGTAACTATTTAAGTATAAAATGTTTATCTCTGGCTGGAACTATTAAAAATAACTTGGGATTTTTTTTTTATTTGTCTCATTTTGCATCCAGGCTTAGCTGTGCTGATGATTAATTTTACATGTAAAATTGACTAAGTTATATTGGACAGGTGTTTGTTCAAGCATCAGTCTAGATATTGCTATAAAGACTTTTTACAGTGTGATTTACATTTGTAATCAGTAAATTTTGAGTAAAGTAGATTTAGTGCGCTAATAGGGGTGAGCTTTATCCAAATCAGTTGAAGTCCTTAAGAGCAAAGATAAGGTTCCCATGAGAAGAAGCAAATCTGCCTCATGACTGAAACATAGAAACCCTGACTAAATTGCCTTACAGATTTCAGACATAAGTCCGCAATATCAGCTCTTACCTTGAATTTCAAACCTGTCAGCCCACCTTACAAATTTCAAACTTGCTATCCCCCACAATTGCATGAGGCAATTTCTTAAAAATCTCTCTCTTTATTTATCTGGTTATGTCTCTCTAGAGGACCCTAATCCTTCTCCTATGGGCTCCCTGCCATAATATAAGCCAACCATAAACACTTCAGTGGTGTTCCTCCAGAATTTAAGTCAAGTCGCTTAAATTACATAAAAGACTTATATTCATCACATTGCTATCTATTTCTTCATACTTACATCTGATGATCCCAGCCTTCATGTTATTCTCTACCATTACTGACCTATATGTCATTCCCTAAATAAATCAGGTCATTTTATCTTTTCTCTCAATAAGGACTTGATAGATATTTATTGGCTACTATTTACTTGACAGTTTGTTTATCCCAGAATAGCAAGAAAAGTGAGAAATCATTTGATTTCTAAAGACTCTTAAGACTATTAAGAGTACTATATTTCTGGAAATATTATTGGACTACAGAGTCAGAAAAGCTTCTATTACAAAAAACTAAAAAGCTTCAAAAAAAAACCAAAAAAACAAAAAACTGCAGCTTTTTAAAATTGCCTCATAACTGAGTTCAGAAGGAAGTACTGAACATCTCTAAGACTGGAGAAAGAGAAAAACAAACAATCAGAGTTATTAGTAAATGCTAAGGTTTGCCTTCTTTGGGGATACGTGCCAATTACTGTACCTAGGGAATGTGGAAATGGAGGGTTATACAATGCAGGAGAAGGCCTTGGGCAATTTTGAGAAGGAAGTTGAAATTAAGATCTTTATATAAATCCAGGTCATGTGAATAAAATCATATTTAGAGAAGGGCTAGACTGAAAAAAAAAAAGAGTATCATTAGAAATGGGAGATGAAAAAAAATACCCTTTCTTGGCTTTGGTCTGAGTGCTAATCGCCTTTTTTTTTTTTTAATTATTTCTCAATCATATGCAAATACTCTTATTTGTGTTAGTTTCCCATTCGTATTGGAGTCCTTAAAATGAGAAAATAACCTAAGAAAATTGTTTCTCTTACTAATGTTCCAGGACACCTAATGGAAACAAATGTAAAAACATCTCTAGAGGGATGGAATCCAGGGCTCACTATATTTGCAAGATGAAGCTTTGAGGAATTTATAGTCTCAATATGAATTAAACATTAACCAGAGTGTGCAAGTGCTTGTAGCAGAATTATTCATGACAAAAAGTCAGATGACCATCTTAGATAAATATTATGTAAAAGTACATTCACTAAGACAAAATAAACATGAGATGGAATTAAACTTTTTGAATGAAAAAACAACAAATAGCCAGGAAGATGTGAGAATAACCTTAAAAAAATTAAAAATGGCGAAAATGGAGAAGTCATTGAAATTGAAACTTCAATGTATACTTTAAACAGAAAAATAAACAAGCAAAATGTAGATACATGTAAAACAAGAGAAGGAGTAAGAGACATTGGAAAAAGAATAAGATATGCTTTATATAATGGGAGTTACAAACTGAAAGAACGTAGATACTTAAAATGGATGCATTGTTATAAAAATATTAGGGTCTTTACTGGAACTATTGGGAGATATGCACCCTCAGGTTTAAGATTCTTACAAAATCATTAGATATGTTGTAGTAAAATGACAAAATATGGTACAGTTGTCTCTTGGTCGTCATATGTGGGGGATTGTTCTGGGACCCTTGTGTATACCAAAATCCACCACAAGCAAGTCCAGTACTCAACAATGCTGAACATCTGTATGCAAGAAGTTGTCCATCTATACATCTATATCTGTGTGCATCATGTCCTGGGAATGTAAAAGATCAGATATAAGTGCATAAGTGGACCCACACAGTTCAAACCCATTTTGTTCCAGGGTCAATTGTAGTTATAAAAATAGAAAAAAAAAAAAGAATATTGCCAACAAAGACACAATTAGATTGACAGCAGATTTCTCCATAGCAAAAAGAAGGCATAGAAATAATACATTCAAAGAACTCAAAGTTAAATTAGTATTTAATGATAAAGGCAAAATAAATGCACCTATAGACAAATAAAATTTTTCCAAATCACTTTGGAAAACTGTTAATACATATAATAAATCAAAACATAAGCAAATCCAAATGTACAGCAATTCCATTCCTATTTATATACTCAACAAAATTTGTTTACGCACATAATCTCAAAAGATATGTGTAAGAAAGTTCATAACAGTTTTAGTTTTATAGAGAACATTAGTTATCAATTGCTTCAAAATTGATAAATTATGGAATATTATTGTTATAATATTGTATAGAGATAGCTAACTGTATAATCCACAATGTGAATTAATCTCAAATAGACCAACAAATGAAAGAGGCCAGACACAAAAGGTACATAGTATGTGGATTTGAAAACATAAACAATTATTAATGTTTATCTTTGAAGAAAAGGGAAATAATTACTGGAAGTGGAGACAGCATCACACCCTGGGGTCTGGCAGCATTCCATTTCTTAATTTAGGTGGTGATTATACAATTCACACTCTGTGAAAAGTCATCAAGTTGCTCATTTAGGATCTGTGCACATTTCTGTAAAATATAATTAATTTCAAAAGTTTTATTTAAAAAACTGTAGAAGGATAAAAAGATGCATTCCAACAACAGGAAAACATTGAAAAAGTACTCAGCCTCACTGGTAGGAGGAGAAATATATTTTATTCAATGCCAAACAATGTTATATGTCATTGAAAAATAATGGAAAAGACACGAGTGGTGAAATGTGCTTTTCAGCAACAGTTATTAAGTACTCAGGCACTCTACTAGGAGCAGAAGATGCAATAGTGGATGTTCTGAGATCAGTTAGTTCCACTTCTTTGTACCTATCTGTCACTCAAGATTTGTTACTGAGCCCATATACCATTCACAGTAATTCTCTTAGAAAATTATCCAAGTGCTCTATGCTTGTTAACTCAGTTATCCATGCAGAACTCTTAGCCAAGTAATATTATACTCAACTTAGTGATGAGGACATTGAGGCTCAAAAGATTGTGAGATATCCCTAAGATTAGCTAGTTACCATGTAGCAAAGACAAATTTTGAATCTAAATCTTAATGGTTGTCTTAATTGCTCTGCAGATTATAAATTATTGAATGTTTCCTCTATATCAGCTACATACTGAATGTTCTACATACAAGTATATTTTATTTTTCTATTTACGTTTCTATTTGTATGCCTATATGTAATAGAATTATACTTATAGAAGTATAATAAAAGTGAATAAGGTAATGATAAGTAAAATATTTAAAGTAATTATTATTTCTAGCTATGGAGAATATGTTTAGTTATTAGCACATAAGCGATTTCAAATGAACTGATGCTCTGTTGTCTCTTAAGATGCATAACAAATGCCCATCTTAACTTTTTGTGATATATATGCATCCTTCACTTAAGAAAGTACTTATAAAACATTAATGCCAATGCAAGAATTTTTAAAACAATAATTTAGATGTAACACACAAATTTATAATCATTGTAGGCAGCCAAATATGCTATATTCCCAAAATGAGACAATTAAATAGAAAATGGAAAGTGAAAGATTAGTTCAAAATATATTAAAACGTAGACTTGAAAAGTTTCAGTGGTTTACTAAACATAGAACATGAGAAAAATGTAATGTTTATCACTCTACAGCAAGACACTTATTTGAGAAAATAGGCAAACACTATTGCTTTTTATTAGAGCAGTGGCTCACTACCTTCACTGGGCATCAGAATCACCTAAAGAACTTGTTAAAATACAAATGGATAGACCCTACCCTGGATTTTCTCATGCATTTTTTTGTTGTTGTTGTTCTAGAATGTGGCCAAAAAGTTTCCATTTCTAAGTATACAGCAGTTTACACCTGCTGGCCCACAGGTCACACTTTGGAAGATATATTTTTGTAAAGTAATGAACAGATTTGAAGATTTGTACATGATATAAAATCTTTCTCTTTATCTAGAAAACCCATATTTTTGTTTTTACTATCCACCCAGAATTCTCTACTCAAATCGAAATAATTTTTCCTGAGAAGTAGGTCAAAAAGAACCTCCCAGTCTTTATTTGCTTTCCATCCTCCCTTTGAATATTCCCTGCCTTGATAAAAAATCTCTCTTCTCTTTACTTTGATGGGTATAATGTTCTCTTAATTTATTTTTTGCCAGAACTTTTAACTCTCTTTTCACTCTGTAGTCCTATGAATCCTCACTTCTTTCCTAGAGGTCCTTTGTTTTTACTCTGTAGAAGTTTTTAGGAACTCTAATATATTCCCATGACCACAATTAGACTTATACACAAATGTATTAATCTTGTCAGTGGTACTGAGGCATCTCATGTCCAGTTTCTAATTTCCAAGGGAGAGATGCTGAAAATCCTGTCTAATGAATCTATCTATATGTGGTTCCTTCTACTACCCTGTTCTACAGAACAAAGTTGCTGTATTTGCCTTCAGAAAATTCAAAATATTATTTAAATTTTATTCTAAAATGTAAAGATAAAATTTTAAAATTGAATCTATTTAAATATTTAAAATAATGTTAAATAATATTAAAACAATTATATAATATAGAAATATAAATATTGTATTAATATCTTCTTCATTTCCAGACTGAATTTCCTTCAACTGGGAATCATGATCTTTTAGTTAAACAAAAATTACAAGAAGAGTGAGTGAGAAATACATATTTAGACTTATCAGACTTAAACTGGAAAACACTACAGATAAAGAAAATATGTTTTATTATTTTTAATAACATAAAAATTTATTTTCTCAATATCTGTGGAAAATAAAATGTTTAGAAATTAAAAAGAGTAAGAAAAAATGTTTTCGACAAAGAAATAAAAACTGACAACAGAATGTCTACAGCAAGTATAAAGGATAATGGAACAAGATACAGCAAATACTGAGAAAAAATATACTATCAGCTAAGAGGTGTAACCTCAGCTAAATATCATTTACCAGTTAGAACAAATTACACACATTTTTCTGACAAAAACATTATCATCATTAAAGATAGTTCTAAAGTGTATATCAGAAAGAAGACAAATGATCATAGTAAAAGAACCTGAGATATTAAATGAATACTTATTTTTTAAATGGTAAATTTTGGGGTATATATATATATACACACACACACACATACATACACACACACACACATATATACACGCACACATATATAACCAAAACTGATTTTATACTAATAAAGAAAGAGTATTCATATTGTGGAGTTATTTTAGTGAACAACACACTAAATTTGGCATTCTGATTTAAATAATTCTAAAGTATTTGGTTGGGGGAAGGGGAAGAATGTCCATAGGAATCTTAAATATAAATAAGATAATTTTAAAGATAATCACTAAGTGAAATCGATCTCATAAAGAGGAGAATGATAAAAAAGGAAACGATTAAAAAATCTGAATGAATCTGATAGAAAGAAAGAAACATGAAGCATGAAGAGGGCAAGTGAGAGAAATGCGGGAGAAATAAAATGTGAAAATAGAATAAAAGAAATCCACATATATTCACCAACATTCCTTTAATAAAATAGCTTGAGTAGAGCCCAAAGTAGAAATTCATAATAACAGTAAGTTGAGAAATTCATAATAACAGTGAACGTTGATGTCATTTATCTTGGTTTGTCAAATATCAAGCAGACCAATATCAACATTTCGAATAGATAGACATAATTTTTCTCTATCCCTCTCTCTCTCTTTCAAACACAAAAACACACATCATTACATATTACTTTTGGTATCATGGTGCACTCTAGAATATTGATCACATTCTAAGCCATAAAGCAAGGCATATTTAGACGACTTGGTAGAATACATATCACATTTACTGGCCGTGACAGCATTAAACATAATGAGTAGAAAAAAAATTGAAAGAGCTTATACATTTTAAATTTTAATAAAAAACACATCTAAATAATTTATAAGTCAAGTCATAATGGGTTTGAATATAAAAATACACTTAGAATGGAGTGATAAAAATACTATACACCAAAATGCATGCTAATGCAGCTACAGAAATATTTACAGATTAAATAGATACATACTGTTCAATACCTTCATTAAAAAGAAAGGTTAAATGTGAATAAGCTGGTATCTAACTTAAAGAGTTGGCATACTAAAATGAAAGAAAGAAAGAGATAATTCACATAAAATAGAAGGAAAGAAATAAGAGCACAAATAAGTGACACACAATTATTTAAAAAACAATGATATTAAAATGTTATTCTCTGGAAAGAATAATAACATTGAACAACCTATTATTTATACGACCAATTGAAAAAGTTCAAGGCAGAGGATAAGTACTGGAAACACTTTTTAAAGTTTAAAATATAGTATCATTAAAATGATAGCGATGTAATATTATAAATAACTACATATCAATATATTATAAAATGAGTAAAATGTAAAAGATTTGAGAAAATGTAAATAACCAAAATATGCTCATGACAAAAAGTAGAATATCTGAATTGTAGTATTGGGTTTAAAATCTCACCACAAAAAAAAAAAGCCTAGATCATTTTAAATTCAAATTCTATTAAATTTTCAGGAAGCAAGTACTTTTAATCTTACATACAGCAAACTAAACACTCTCCAACTTACATTAGGTTGCTAACATCCTTGGCACCTACATCAGACAAGGACACTCATAAATATTGATGAAAATACTTAACAAATATTAACAAACTGAATATCTATACACATATACAACATGGTACATCATGATCAGTTCGTTTATTTCAGATAAGCAAGGTTTATACCACATTAGAAAAAGTGTTCATGATAATAATATGGAGAGACAAATATTTAAAACTTTTAAAATACAGAATTAAAAAACATAATAAACCAGGAAAAGGTGTTGCAAAAAGTTAACTGAAAAAGATTTATATTCTTTATATAATTTAATATAATATACAATATTTATATAAATTCATATAATAAATATATAATTTAAATAACATATACTGAATACTAAATACTACTATATTAAGGTATCTTTTGTGTAAGATATCTTACAAAAGATATCTTAGCATAGTGGTATTCAGGGAAAATCAAAATAAAATAAAATACCATTTTATGTTTACCACATTAGCAGATCTTGAAACACATGTCTCTGAGGAGAACAAGGGAGAAGGAAAAACTAGAGCTGTCTGTATTATTTTTGTCACTTTTCTGTAAATTTAGGATTATTCTAAAATAAAAAACTTATTTAAAGAAAAGTAGTAACTAAAACAATGCCTGGTATATAAAAGGCATTCAATAAATATTGTTGCATGAAGAAATGTGATATTGAGGATGTGCACAACATTCACTAACACAAATGTATTAGTAGTGTAAATCGGTGCAAAATGTTTTGAAAAATAAAGTTAATTATTTGCAATAAACTAAACACGTATATGTTTAAATTCTTCCCCTGAGGGTGATGCTATTTGCAAATTGGGGGAATTTGGGCAGTGATTAGATCATGAGTATAGAACATTCATCAATGACATTAGTGCCTTTATAATTTCACCTTCTAGATGTGTCTGTGTCCTCTTGTGGTCGAAGGAATGAGAGTTTACTCTGGGACTATGGGCTCAAATTGTATGTGTTTCCAAAAGAAAATTGGGGTTTTGATCAGTGATTAGTCCATGGAGGTAGGACTCTCATGAATGATATTAATGCCTTATATTTATTTTTATTATTGTAAATTGACACCTTATAATTGTATAAATTTATGGGGTAAAATGTGATGTTGTAATTTATGGATACAATGTGGGATAATTAAATCAAGCTAGTTAACATATCTATCATCTCAAATACTTGAGTTTTTTTGAGTAGAACATTGAAAATTTACTCTCTTTACAATTTTGAAATGTGCAATGTTATTAACTATGTTTACTGTGCTGTGCACTAGAACTCTAAAAAAGGAAAACATATATTCCTCCTGCTTCACTGAAATTTCATATCCTTTGACAGTCATAAACTCATTATCCTCAAACCCCAACCTCTATAACCACCATTCCACTCTCTGCCTCTGTGAGTTTGATTGTTTTGGATTCCACATATAAGTGAGAACATGCAATAGTGGTCTTTATAACACTTAGAACAATGTTCTCCAATTTTATCCATGTTATCGTGAATGATAGAACTTCCTTCTTTTTTAAGGCTGAATAGTATTCCATAGTGAATATATACCAAATGCTTTTTATCTATTTACCTTTTTTTTTTTTTTTTTTTTTTTTTTTTTTGAGACAAAGTCTCGCTCTGTTGCCAGGCTAGAGTGCAGAGGCACGATCTCAGCTCACTGCAACCTCCGCCTCCTGAGTTCAAGTGATTCTCCTGCCTCTGCCTCTCGAGTGGCTGGGGCTACAGGCACACACCACCACACCCAGTTAATTTTTGTATTTTTAGTAGAGACGGGGTTTCACCATGTTGGCCAGGATGGTCTCGATCTCATGAAGTCATGATACACACACCTTGGCCTCCCAAAGTGTTGGGATTACATGTGTGAGCCACCGCATGTGACCTTTATCCATTTATCTATTAATAGACTCTTAGGTTGATTCCTTTCCTTGGCTGTTGCAAGCAGCCTGCAGTAAACATGGGAGTGTAGGCATCTCTTCAACAAATTGATTTCAAATATTTTAGGTAAACCAGAAGTGGGTTTGCTGGATCACATGATAATTCTATTTTTATTTTTTGAGAAAACTCCACAGTGCTTTCCATAATGGATGTACTAATTTACATTCCCACCAACAGTGTAGAAGGGTACCCTTTTCTCCACATCCTCACCAACACTTCTTACCTTTTGTCATTATGATAAAAGCCATTCTGATAGAAATATGATTATATCTCACTGTAATTTTAATTTGCATTTTTCTGATGTTTAGATTAACAATTACCTCTACATAGATGTTTCCTTTGCTGTGCAGAAGCTATTTAGTTTGATGTAATCCCATTTGTCTATTTTTGCTTTTGTTACCAACATTTTTGGAGTCAAATCCAAAATATCATTGCTCAGACCAATATCATGTAGTTTTTCCCCTATGTTTTCTTCTAGTACTTTTAGAGTTGTTGGTTTTATGTTTAAGCCTTTAATTCATCTTAAGTTGATTTTTTATGTAGTGTGAGGTAAGAGTCTAATTTCATTCTTCTGCATGTGGAAATCATATTTTTTCAAGATAATTTATTAAAGAGACTGTCCTTTTCCGATAGAATATTTTTGGCACCTTTGTTGAAAGTCAGCTAATCTTACATGGGTGGGTTCATTTCTTGGCTCTTTATTCTGATCCACTGGTCAGTGTGTATTTTTTTTCCAATACCACGTTGGTTGTTTTAATTACTATGGCTTTATTGTATAGTTTGAAATCTAGTAATGTAATAACTCTGTCTTTGTTCTTTTTCTCACAAGCCCTTTGGCTATTTCAGGGGTGGGTGGGTGTGTGTGTGTGTGTGTGTGTGTGTGTGTGTTTCCACAGTGCCTTTTGAAAAGGCCACAAAGAGACCACTAACCCCTTTCATCATGTGAGGACACAGCTAAAAGGCACCATCTATAAACCTGAAAGTGGATTCTAACCAGACTTTAAATTTACCTTTTCTATGATCTTAGGCTTCCCAGCATCCAGAACTGTAAAAAATAAATGTATTTATTTGTAAGCTACCCAGCTTTTGTTTTTCTTTTTACAGCAGCCTGAACAAACTAAGATAATATCCAATAAAGTTAAACATGTGTATACCTTAATGAGCTAATTTTAATGTGTGTTCCTTGAAATTGTCAGGATACACAGATGCAAAACGTATTATTGCCCACAGTTTCACTTTCTCCAGTTTAAATTTACCACCGTCAACAGCAGTCTGAAATTTTTAAATAGAAAATTCAATAAATAAACAATTCATTAGTTTTAAATTGTGTGCCATTCTGAATACCCTGAAGAATTATTGTACCATGTGATGATTCACGTCGTGGGTGCTTTGTCCCACCCGAGACATGAGTCATCCTTTCGTTTAGTGTATCAATGCTGCATACATTACTTGCCTATTAGTCATCAGCATCATCAACATCATCACAGCTCAATGATCCAGGATCGCTCAAAGCAGATGATCTCTTTATGACTATTGTAAGAAGGTGACTGGTAGCCTAATGCTATAATGCCTACTTCATTCACCTCACTTCACCACATCACATAGGCATTGTGTCATCTCACATTATAACAAGGAAATATCTTATTGTACTACACATCTAAGTGTGCAGTACAATAAGATATTTTGAAAAAGAGAAAGAGACCTTGTTCCCGTAACATTTATTAATATATATACTTATTCTATTTCTATTATTGTTCATCTTTTATTGTGCCTAATGTATAAATTAAACTTTATCATAGGTACGTAGCTACAGGAAAAACAGCATATATAGGATTTAATACTATCTACAGTTCAGGCATCCACTGGCGGCCTTGGAAGGTATTCTCCATGGATATGAGGGGAAGATACTGTATATAAAATTATAGGTATAGATATAAATTTATATGTATAAGTATACCTTGGATTTTATATGTTATATAATTTGAAAATATAATATATACAGTCTTGTATAAAACTTAGTAAAATAATATATTCCAAATAAATCATAAATTGCATATTCTTATATGCAGCACAGTACATTAATAACTTTTGGTATGTTCAAAGTATATGTTGGATTGCATGGAATAATGAAATACAGGAGCTTGCTTCAGTATGTATGAATGATTTCACCAAAAATTAATCAATAATATAACTTATACAAAACATTATTATAGTATTTTATAAACAGGTAAATGTGAATAATACATTATGTATAAATACATTTGAGTCTGGTAAGCTTATATTTAAAAGCATGAAAATAATTATTTCGGTATATTGGTCATCTAGAGGTGGAGAGATGAGGTTATAATATTTATAAAAGCAAAGAATGAAATTTAAAATGTTTGTTAGTCTTCTATTTTTTAAGCTGTTTGTGAGGCACATGAGACAAGTATTTATTTTTACACAAACATGTATATTTAAAAATATGTTTATATATTTGTAAGTATATATGATATTTTTCACAGTTAAAATTGCCATATTTAGCAACAATTGATAATGTTTTAGTATAAGTATGTCCCATGCAGTATGTAGGCTACATTTATAGTGGCAATTTATTCATTGGTTATCTTAAATTCAAATATAATTGAGCATTTTGCATTTTATGATACCTCTACTCCCAATAAATATTATATAAAAATCAACTAAGTTTAGTTTATTGATCTTGTACGTGGTAACCTGATGAACTCTTGAATTATTTCTATTTCCCATGTTGATTCACTTGATTCACTTTTGTTTTTCAAGATTTCTACCATGAATGTTCATCTCTTCTTTTCCAAATTTTATTCTTCTTATGTTATCCTTAAAGCATTGATTATTTCTGAAAGTACAAACTAAATAGTAATGCCAGTTTTGATGACGTTGTCTTGTTCTTCACGTGAATGGTAATAATTACTGTTTCAGCAAAAGTAAGACATGCTGAATGAATAGAGATTAAAAGAAAAGAAGCTCGTAGTAAATAGCCTGAGTTGAAATGCCAAAGGAGACTGTATTGTAATGACATGGGTGTGATGGTGACAGAATTTGGGAAATATGCTGGGTGTTATACTGGTTTACCTGTAGTAGGTACTGGTTTGAAATTGAGTTGACTTCAAAAAAGGAAAAAAATAATATGGAAGTTGTGGTTTTGAATAACTGTCAATTCAAACAAGCATATGTTGTTCTTTTGACCTGTCATCTTTCTTAGTGACTATGTAAAGAAACTTTAAATAGACAAAACACTTTTACTAGATCCCCATTTGTTTTGTTCTCTACCTGTGTATTTATTGCCAAGAGTAGCACATATATTGAGAGATAGGGGATTTCATTCCCTGGATGGCTTGTCATGCGAATTGAGAATGCTGTGATTCCAACAGGCGAGGACTACAACTGAACCACTCTCTCTGTTTCTTTTGGCCACTAAAAAGTAATGTGCAATAGCACTAGCAATGAATAGGAAGGAACTGCATTTGTATATCACACATTCTTCTTTGATATGCAGCTGATTTATGCTTCCTTCATCTAGGATTATTTACATTTAGTTTATAAATGAGATTTCATTTTGTGCTCTTGTTTGGTTTTACTATGAGAGTTTTAAAAAATATTTTAAAATTTATATTGTTTTCCCATAAGATGCTATGTTCTGCCACACTGCAACAGTTGGAAATTTTCTCCTATTTTGAGGGTTGAGTTGGTGGGTGGGTGCGGGGTGCTTCATGGTCACCCAGTATTACAGAGATCTAAACTGTGTTCATCCGGTATTGCAAAGCTGTAAAACATTTAATGTTATTGGTTATTTCTGATTTCAGTTAATTAAAATTTAATAAATAAAGCCAAAATAGAAATACACACCAATTTTCTTTTTAATTATTATCTGCGAATGTCATTTTAAATTTGGCATTTTACATTAGTATAGCCCTTATATACTAGAGTTATATTTCAGAAGCTCCATGAAAATAAATTTTGTAACTACCCTGAGAACAAATATATTTGAATGTAACTGGTACTTCTTCACGTTATTCTCTCTCTGTTTTATCTAAACCTCAGTAGAACACTAAGCAGTTAAGAAGCTGAGTTTGTCAGTTTATTTTCTTACCAAAATTGAAAAAAAAAAAAGAAAGAAAGAAAAAAGGTGAGTTTGTGGAATATATTGGGAACTGAATGTTTAGAATCACAATTTCAAAAGATTTTATTTAAATAAATGATTTTTTTCTTTTCTCCTTCCTTCCATCTCTCTTCTCTCCAGGCCCATTCCTGAAAATTCTAAAATACTCATATAGAAATATGAAAGAGAATCTTCCCAGAGGAGTAAAAACCTTTGAAAGCTTCTAAATAAAGAAACAAACCCTTTGGGCTGAAAAGAAGAACATGTAAAAAAAAAAATTCTCATATACATGACCCCATGAAAGCTTCTATTTGGAAAAAAAAAAAAAAACAGCAGAGTTTGCAAGCTGCAAAAGACAATGTTGTGCCCTAAGGATCAGGAACATTATTCCATAGATATAACACTGCAATCTAATGACGTTTCATTGGCTAAGGGCCTTGTCAATTGATAGTCAGCAGGACAATTTGGTGTTCACTGGCATACCCTTGGATGGGAATATAAAAAGAAACCACTAAGAAATCATAAACCTATGGAATCATTAAATCAGAATACACTTAAGTTTATTTTCTGCTTGGTGAAGAGTCTTAGGTTAACATAGTTAAAATTCCAACATTACATTCTTTTGTTTAATTTTAATTGTTATTATTACATATTTTATCTGTGTCCTGTCTTTATTTTTGTCCATTTATCTTTTATATTCCATCTACAGCATGAATAATGTGTACTTTTTAAGCCACTTTTTCACTTTGCTCCTTTATTTTGGCTAAAATATTATTTCTTTAGTATTGCCGTAATTTCCCCTAACCCTTCTAATATCTTGCCATGTAAGTTTCGTATGGTCATTTTCTTTTTGTTGTTATTATTATTATTATTATTATTATTATTATACTTTAAGTTCTAGGGTACATGTGCATAACGTGCACGTTTGTTACATATGTATACTTGTGCCATGTTGCTGTGCTGCACTCATCAACTTGTCAGCACCCATCAACTCCTCATTTACATCAGGTATAACTCCCAATGCAGTACCTCCCCCCTCCCCCCTCCCCATGATAGGCCCCGGTGTGTGATGTTCCCCTTCCCGAGTCCAAGTGATCTCATTGTTCAGTTCCCACCTATGAGTGAGAACATGCGGTGTTTGGTTTTCTGTTCTTGCGATAGTTTGCTGAGAATGATGGTTTCCAGCTGCATCCATGTCCCTACAAAGGACACAAACTCATCCTTTTTTATGGCTGCATAGTATTCCATGGTGTATATGTGCCACATTTTCTTAATCCAGTCTGTCACTGATGGACATTTGGGTTGATTTCAACTCTTTGCTATTGTGAATAGTGCCGCAATAAACATACGTGCGCAGGTGTCTTTATAGCAGCATGATTTATAATCCTTTGGGTATATCTCCAGTAACGGGATGGCTGGGTCATATGGTACTTCTAGTTCTAGATCCTTGAGGAATCGCCATACTGTTTTCCGTAATGGTTGAACTAGTTTACAATCCCACCAACAGTGTAAAAGTATTCCTATTTCTCCACATCCTCTCCAGCACCTGTTGTTTCCTGACTTTTTAATGATTGCCATTCTAACTGGTGTGAGATGGTATCTCATTGTGGTTTTGATTTGCATTTCTCTGATGACCAGTGATGATGAGCTCATTTTCTACAACTCATACACATGTTTAGAACACTTTACTTGGCTGATTTAAATTCCAGGACCAAGCTAGGTCTCCTAAATGAGCAAGTTTTACCACTTACTGCTTTATAATATACATGATTGTAAATATAGGGCATTATTGTCTTATGATTGGCCTAAAACAATACTAACTTTCAATTAAAACATTTTAAAAGCTGTTGGAAACATTTTAATAGAAAAATTGTTTCTTAAACTATGCATTTTCACAGCACTAAAAATTGTATTACTCCAGTTTTTGTATTATTTAGGACTCTAGCTACAAAAACAGAGAATTTATTGCTTTCTTTCCCGGAATTTATTTTCAGAAAAGATATTTCTCTTAATATTTAATTTCCTTTCATATGAATTACCAATAGAGGCAAATAAAGACCTATATAAAAATTATCATGTAATATAACCAGCATGTTTTAGATAGACTACTCATTTTAGCATTTTTCAACCTTAAGAGAATTATCTAGAAGTGTGTTTTACAGTGCATATGTAATTATTCGAGGTATTGATAGACTTTAGAGGATGCCATTAACTATAAGGCAGAATGCAATGATTTCCAGTCATGACTCATTTCTAAAAACTTTACCAATTTGATTTAATAAACTGGGTGGAATACTCTGTAAGCGGTAGTTTGAAAAATCAATGATAAAAATAGCCACTTAAAATGAATTTAAAAGGCGGTAGAATAAAAAAAAAAAAAAAAAAAAAACCACAAACCCTCCTTCTTCCCAACTAAACACCAACTCAACAGTAGCACATGAACTAATGCTTTCTTTGAGAATTTCAAAGCCAGTTGAGAGTGCACACCAAATAAAGGTGAAACCAGTCCCATTGACACTGCTAGATAAATTCCTGGCACTAATCATAATTCTTCCTCAAGGCACAGCATGATGTGATTGAGAGAGAGATCTCTGAGCTCTTGTCTTTTCCCTGGGGAGGAAAAGACAATACTAGACCATACATTCAATGTTCTGACTTTTGTCTGAGTGGGGCTCTGGCTGAGTAGCTGGTTTCTATGTTGCCTGGTTCTAAGTGCTGAAAGGAAAGTGTGCCAAGTAGGCAGCTGCTGTGAACAAAGATGACAACTTGATCTAATACGTAATCATTCACCACAGTCCCTTCCCCTTGCTGAGAGGAGCACAATTTAGAGAGGACTCCAGATTCCAGCTTCTCCCTGGGGAAGGAAAGAAAGGATTGAAAGATATGGCTAACACTTAGACTTTAGGGACCTACTCAAGGGACTCGTTGATGTTTCACCTGAATCTAAGTGTTGATAAGAAAAAGTGCCAGAGTTGAGGATGATGAAAGAAAAAGCAATAACTCGGATTAGCATGCACTCACTACAGTCCATTCACCAGCTCAGTGCAAAAGTGGGAGAAAACTTCCAACTGTCAATTAACTTTTGGGGAGGCATAGACTTAAAGCATGTGTCCAATGTTCCAGCTTGTGTGGGCTGCCAAAGAGATTGGTTGCCTCCCTCAGTGCTGACAGAACAGAACCTGGCAGACTCTAGATGCCTGGAGACCACTGAGAACAAAAGATAGCTGAGTGACTTGCTGTTGCTTAAGAGGATCTACAATACAGCAGAGGCCACTGTGGCTGAATGGACTCTCCTTTTCTAGAGGAAAGAGAAGAGTGGAGCATCCTTCCAGCAGTTCAGGTTTTCAAGGGGCTCCCCAAGGTTTTTGCTTCTGCTTTGTCTGACTCAGAGTACTCATCGCAGGCATACCCTAGAATCCTGGGGACTGTTGAGAACAAAAGAGATGTAGGCAGATTGTGGCAACTTGAGAAAGCCTGAAATACTATCGACAGCACCATACAGAGTACTATTGGAGCAATAAGCCAGTAAAGTTCTCTAATTGACTATGTACATGCATAGTTCTAGAGAAGACGCATCCACAGAAAAGGGTTGAGAAGCATCCAGAATCTTTATTGGCTTGCCAATAAAGATCTTTCCTTGTATAAAGCCAGTCCATAACTATTAAGGGAGATTTGCTTGTTTGTTTGTTTTCAAAGGCACAGCATCCAACACAAAGTCACAAGTCATATGAAGAAAGAGGAAAACATCGCCCTATCAAAGAAATTTCCAGAAATCAACTCTAAAGAAAAGCTGTATATAAATCACTTGAAAAAAATACTCAAAATAACTGTCATCAAGATGCTCAATGACCTCATGAAAAAAAAATACATGGAAAAAATTAGAATATCAACAGAGAGCTAGAAAAAATATTTTTAAGAAACAGAAATTTTGGTGCTGAAAAATATAATAACTGGATTGAAAAGATACTAGAGTTGTTAAATAGTAAACTTGAACAAGCAGAAGAAGAATAAATGCATTTTTAAAACTGGTCAAAAGAGGGAAAAGAATGAAAAAGAGTGAAGAATGTCTAAGTGATTTATGAGACAATATTAGGCAGACCAATTTATATACTATGCAATTTTCAGAATGAGAAGAGAGATAAAGAGAATGAGACATAAAGCTTATTTGCAGAAATAATGACTAGAAACTTTAAATCTAAGAAAGAAATAGGAGATATATATATATATATGTATGGGAGATGTATATATATGGGAGATATATATATATGAGAGATATATACAAGATATATATATGAGATATATATAGGAGAAATCTATCATCTATCTATCTATCTATCTATATGTGATATATATCTAGCACTGGGATTGCTGGATCATATTGTAGCTCTGTTTTCAGTTTTTTTGAGGAATCTGAAAACTGGTCTCCACAGTGATTTTACTAGTTTACATTGCTATCAGCAATTTATGAAGTTTACCTTTTTTCCACATTCTTTCTAGCATTTGTTATTCTCTGTCTTTTGAGAAAAAATAAATCATTTTAACTGGAGTCAGATTATATATTATTGAGGTTTCAATTTGTATTTCTCTGATGATTGATGATGTTGAGCACCTTATCATATACCTGTTTGTCATGTATATTTTCTTTTGACAAAGGTCTATTCAGATCCTTTGCCTATTTTTTTTAAAGATTATTATTTTTCCCATTGAGTTGATCGAACTTCTTAAAATTACAGCTATTATTTCCGGGTCAGATGGATAGTTTGCAAATATTTTCTCCCATTCTGTGGGTTGTCTATTTACTTTGATGATTGTAATTATTTGCTGTGCAGAAACTCTTTAACTTGATGTGATCCCATTTGTTCATTTTTCTTTGGTTGTCTGTGCTTTTGGAATATTGCTCAAGAAATCTTTGCCCAGACTAATGCACTGGGAAGTTTCCCCAAAGTTTATTTTTAGTAGCTTTATATTGTCACATCTTGAATTAAGCCTTTAATCCAAGGTCTGGTTTCATTCTTCTGCACATATATCCAGTTTTTGCGGGACTATTTATGGAAGAGACTGTCAATACCCCTATATAAGTTCTTGGCACCTTTGTCAAAAATGAGTTCATTGTAGATGTGTTTTTGGTCTGTGTGTGTATTTGTAGGTGAAGTATTTTTCTTGTTGGCAATGGATCATTGGATCTTACTTTTTCATTAATTCAGCCACTCTGTGTCTTTTGATTGGAGAGTTTAGTCTGTTTATATTCAGTGTTATTACTGATTAGTAAATATTTACTGCTGGCATTTTGTTATTTGTTTTCCAGTTGATTTGTGGTGTTCTCTTCTTTCCTTCTCTCCTTCCTTCTTGATGTCCTATTAGTGAAGATTATTTTCTCTGATGGTATGTTTTAATTTTTTTCTGTTCATTTCTTGTGTATTTCTTACAGTTTTTTGTTTTTAATTTGAGGTTACTATGAGGCCTGTAAATAACATCTTATAACTCATTACTTTAAACTAGTGACAACTGAACACTGATTTCAAAAACAAGCTGAGAAAAAAGCAAAGAGAAAACTAATAAAAAGTCTACATTTCAACTTAATCCCCCACTATTTTTAACCCTTTCCTTTTGTGTTTATATTTTATCAAATTGTCTATATCTTGAAAAGTTGTTGTAGTTATTATTTTTGATAGGTTCATCTTTTAGTCTTTTTTACTAAAAACTTGAGTAGTTTATACACTGCAATTACAGCATTATAATATTCTGTGTTTGTCTCTGTGCTTTCTATTTCCAATGAGTTGTTGTTGTTTTTTTTTTTTTTTTTTTTTTCACCTTCAGATGATTTCTAAAGACTTATCAACGTTCATTTATTTCCGATTGAAGAACTCTGCTTAGTATTTATTGTAGGACAAATCTGGTGTTAGCACTCAGTTTATTTGTCTAGGAAAGCCTTTAATTCTCCTTCATATTGAAGTATATTTTCATGAAATATGCTATTCTAGGATAACAGTTTTACTCCATCAGCACTTTTAATATGTCATGCCATGCTCTCTTGGCCTGTAAAGTTCTCACTGACAGGTCTGTTGCCAGATATAGTGGAGCTTCTTTGTATGTTATTTGTTTCTTTTCTGTTGCTGCTTTTAGTATTCCTTCTTTATCTTTAATCTTTGGAACTTTGATTGTTAAATGTTTTGAACTAGTCTTCTTTGGATTAAATCTGTTTGGTAAGGTATAACCTTCTTATACTTGAGTATTGATAACTTTCCTTAGGTTTGGAAAATTCTCTATTATCCTTTTGAATCAACTTTCTACCTCAGTCTCTCTCTACAGCTCTTCTATAAGGTCAATAACTCTTATATTTGCCTTTCTGGGGCTATCTTTTAGCTCTCATAGATGTGTGGTTTTTTTTAATTCATTTTTCTTTTTTCCCCTCTGACTGTGTATTTTCAAATAGCCTGTCTTCAAGCTCACTCGTTTTTTCTTCTACTTGATCAATTCTGCCATTAGGAGACTGTAATGCATTCTTCTGTATGCCAATTGAATTTTTCAGCTCCAGTTTCTGCATCTTTAAAAAGTATTTTGATCTCTCTGTTAAATTTATCTGATCGGATTTCCAATTCTTTCTCTGTGTCATCTTGAATTTCTTTGAGCTTCCTCAAAACAGCTATTTTGATTTCTGTCTGAAAGATCACACATCTCTGTTTCTTTAGGATTGATCACTAGTACCTTTTTTAGTTCATTTGGTGAGGTCTTGTTTTCCTGGATGGTCTGATGTTTCTGAATATTTAAACCACTAGTGTTTATTTAGGGCCCAAGGGCACTCAGTCAGTTGGTGATGAATCCTGCCAGAACTGGATCTTTCCCTTCAAGACAGCAGGTTCCCTTCTAGCCCAGCGTGTGTCCAGAAACATTATCCAGGAGCTAGGGCCTGGAATGGAGGCCTTAGGACTCTGCCTGGTGCCCTTATTCTACTGTGGCTGAGCTGGTATCCAAGTTGCAGGACAAAGTCCTGTGTATTTTCACCCTTTCTCTCACCCAGAGCTGCCAGTTGCACTGCCTGGGTTTAGGGGAGGGGGTGATGCAAGCCCTCCCGTAGCTACCTCAGCTGATGTCTCACTAGGTCATGTGCACCCCAAGTTTGCTGGCTCTGAGCACAGCACCAGCACTTGCCTAGGAATTACAGTCCTTGTGGCTTAGATTGCCTTTCAAGTTTATTTAGGACCCCAGAGCCCTTTAAGTCAGGTTATGACTGCTGGGATAAACAATTTCCTTCTGGCTAGCACTGCTGTAAATGTTCTCTCAGTGGGCACTGGTTGAGTTCTGACCCATGTTGCTTTCCACTGTGATGAGCAGCACTAAGTTCCAATGCAAAGTCACACAATCACTGGGCTGTCTCTCTCCCAAGTGCACAAATTCTCTCTCTGCACTATGTGGCTGTTGCCAGGGGATGATAGCTTTGGCATTTCTAAATTGTCTTTCTTACCCTCTTCAGTGCTTCTTTTCTTGGTATGATATTAAAACCAGGGTACTGTGATTGCTCACTTGATTTTTTGTTTTTATGGCAGTGATCTCTTGTGTGAACAATTGTTCAATTTGATGTTCCTCTGGGGAGGATCATTGATGGTGTGTTCTATTTAACCCTTCTGCTCTGCCTGCCCCACAAAAATTTAGAACTAATAGACAAATTCAGTAAAATGACATCATATAAAATCAACACAGAAAAATCAGTAGCGTTTCTATACACTAGCAATGAGCTATTCAAAAAGAGATCAAGAAAACCGTCATATTTATAAAAATAAAAAATTAAATGTAGGCATACCTGATTTTATTGTCCTTTGCTTCACTGCACTTTGCAGACACTGAATTTTTTGTGAATCAGTCTTTGTTTAATTAAACTCTGTAAATTTTAATTTGTCTAAAGTATTTTTATTTTATAAATAGTGATTTCACTGATGGATCTCAACAAATTAAGCTGAAAACCTTCTGGAAAAGATTGATTCATCATTCTAGATGTTCTTGAGAATATTTATGGTTCATGAAAGGAGGTCAAATTATCAAAATTAACAGGAGTTTGGAAGAAAGTGATTCCAGTTCTCATGGGTGACTGAGGGTTTCAAGACTTCAGTGGAGGAAGTAACTGCATTTTTATGGTGGAAACAGCAAGAGAAGTAGGATTAAAAGTGGAGGCTGAAGACATGAGCTAATTGCTACAATCTCATAATCAAATGAGCAAATGAATGATTGTTTCTTACGGATAAACAAAGAAATTGGTTTCTTGAGATAGAATCTACTCCTAGTGTAGATTCTGTGAACATTGTTGAAATGACAATAAAGAATTTAGAACATTCCATAACCTTAGTTAATATACCAGTGACAGGTTTTGAGAAGATTGACTTCAATTTTGAAAGATGTTCTCCTGTGGGTAAAATGCTATCAAATGGTATTGCCTGTTACAGAGAAATGATTCATGAAGGGAGGAGTCAATTGATGGGACAAGCTTTATTGTTTTTTTACTTTAAGAAATTACCACAGCCATTCCAACCTTCTGCAACCACCACCCTGATTAGTCAGCAGCCATTAACATTGAGGCAAGATCCCACCAGCCCAAAAATTATCATCCACTAAAGCTCAGAGGATTATTAGTGTTTTATTTTTTTATTTATTTTTTATTTATTTTTTTTAGCAATCAAGCATTTTGCATGAAGGGATGTATATACATTTATACCTAATGCTATTGTACAGTTAATAGACTACACTATAGTATAAACCTAACTTTTATATGTTTCAAAAAAACAAAATATTTGTATGAACCACTTTACTGCTATATTTTCTTTATTGTGGTGGTCTGGGACCAATTCATGATATCTTCAAAGTGTGCCTGTGTCTTCTTTTGAGTTGATGTTAAATTACTATACAAAGAATATCCATTTGAAGGAATGTAGAGGAGTCATTTTGCCTGTTTCTTTCTTGGAAGTTCATATTTTTTCCATTCTTTATGTCAGAGGTAATATTATTCAAAGATAGAAATTAGTAAAAGAAACCCTTCAATTTCTAAGATTAAGTTTAACTTACATATTATATTTATACTTGTAATAAAATTATGTTTGCAGAACTCACAACACTAAATTCAAAGTTAATAAACCTATAATGCTTCATTTCATTACAAACATCTGTATACTTTGTAAGTAGAGATTAGGATCAAAAAGCACTGTGTTTATGTGTTAAGAAACTACACCATTAATAGATCACTTTTGGGAACATGTTTTTTTAAAAAAGAATTTGTCCCAACTATTGAAAAGCCTTAATGATATTGATAAAGAATTTCCTGTTTCTCTTGCCAATCAGTTAAAAACTAACGATTAATACCTGAACTTCTCACAAGTCTCTTTACTTTTATTTTCTAATAAATATTTAGGAAACATATTCACTAAAAGATTATATATAAAGCTTAACAAGTACAAGTCATATTTTGGTAATTTCATTTTTCATAACATTACCTAGCCTAGTATAATAATTATGCCTTAGGGTTATGAGTCCAGATTTATTAAACAGGCTGATCTATAGTCAAGTATCCATAACTTCCTTGAGTTCAAATGTCTGTCATATTCTTCCTCAGTCTTCACTTTTCCACACTGATATGATGTATTCCATACTTTCCCAACACTGAAAAGTATATGATTTAAAATATTGAAGTTAGAGAATATACCATATTAAAACCAAGTATAAGGCTGGACATGGTGGCTTACGCCTGTAATCCTAACACTTTCGGAGGCTGAGGCAGAAGTATCACTTGATCTCAGGAGTTCTAGAGCTGCCTGGGCAAGGTAGTGATACCTTGTCTCTTTAAAAAAACTAATAAAAATAATAATAATTAAAATTAAAAAATAAAAACAAATATAAGATACCCTTCTATTGTTTTCCATTTTTCCCTTAGTCGTGGTTTTATATTTCAAGGTCTTCACAAACACGAGACGCTACTTTAGAAATATGTTCTCACAGAATGATAAAGATACAAAATCGGATACATATTATCTTCATCTAAATATTAATTTTATCCTACTATTTACTTGATAGACTTTCTTGTTCACTTTGTTATTATACAGTGTAATAATATACTCTATCCCAGCACTTTGGGAGGCCAAGATGGGCGGATCACGAGGTCAGGAGATCGAGACCATCCTGGCTAACATGGTGAAACCCCGTCTCTACTACTACTACTACTACTACTACTACTACACTCTATCATTTTTCAATGTAACATGCTACTAATGTTAGTAACTACTGAATATCTAAAATACACAATTTGAAACATTAACTTCTATTGTATATTTAGCTTCTTTTCAGTTCAAAATGTCTATGGTTTAGAGATGGAAAAATGCTTAACTAATTTTTCATTTGTTTGGGGACAGGCCACCATTGATAAAGCAAACAGACCAATCACTTCAAACAGAGAGGGCACTCAAAGCAAAGTGGTGTGCTTCTTCAACTGATACTCCATGACCTTTCAAGATGAAAGGATAATAGTCATACACCCAGAGAAGAAGGAGAAAAGTTCTATGTACTATTTAGAGGGTTTAGAGGTCACTTGGTTTATGCAGAAAACAGGATACAATAGAAGCTGAAGAAAACACTGGAGAGAGGAATCATGGCTGCATATTTTTCTAAGCTTCCTATTCACCACCAGTTTTCATCTTTTAATAAGCCCCTCTGTTCCCCAAACTAAGAACATATTTTGTTTATTGTGTGGCTAGGACCCCCCCTCTCCTTATGTTCAGCTGTCTATCTGTGCCCTCTTTAGAGTGTAAGTAATTGGCCTAAATCAAGAGCCAAATGGCATGTCTAAGTCATTCAGCGTTCTGATGATCATATGACAGAGCTTAAAGAATTTGAGGGAGGTCCCACACCACAAAGCAGCATATTATTTTCAGTGAAGTCTTGTGGCTGTGTGCACCTCTGTTGCAAGGACAATTAGAGTCTTTGTTTCTCCTATGATCCTAAGAGTCAGCTTGACTGTCCTATTGAAAAACTTTCAAAGAAGCTCCCATAGCTTTTTCAAAGCATCTTAGACTGTATAGAGACCACACTGTGTTTAGCCCGCTAGAATATATGTGGAGGAAAAATGAGAGATTTTTCTATTCCACAAGTCAAAATGTATTATATTTTCAAATGGAATATAATTATGATGGAAAAAGTTCTTATTAAAAGATGCAAATTAGCTTAAATATAGTAAGTTTTGTTTTGGACATATTCAAAATGCAAATTTTAAAATCACAAGTCCAAAGTCTAGGCTCAGCGTTATATCTTCTCTTTACTATGCCCATCATACTTTTTTCTACATGTTTATCTACCCTATTTTGAAAACACTTTATGAATTTTATTCAAAGACTTTTTGAAACTCTGCAAAACATACTTTTATTTTCAAAGTCAGTGAAACCATATGTAAGATAATACTATGAAAATGCAATGATACATGGGTTGTGACATATACAAATTTATAAGCTTTATTTAAGAAAGATAAAATATATCTTATTTAGTGAATATCAGTTATTACCAATGATTACTAACTTATAAATGAGGTTTGACAACTTGTTCAGTCATGATTAAGAGATCTAGAATACAATAACTGTGATTCTGAGTTCACTATTCTCTGTCACACTTCTCTTTCTGTTGATCTTAAGAGTACTGTTACTAACATAGAGTAGAAATTCCTATATTTTTTATAAATTTTATGAAGTGGCTACAAATTTCTACCACAAAGTTACATAAGCATGGGGAAAAAAAATACTTTCAATTCGCACAAAATCACGAAGGAGCAAAGACAGCAAAAGAAAGCTTCAGAGTCTCCAAGGCATTCGTTACACAGTCTCCTCAAACCAAACTTCTCAGCACATGCTTGACAGAGGCATTGTAAAATGATTACGCCATTTTTTAAACGATGTCTTTAATTTTGAAACATAACACTTCCTGAGATAAATCTATTCAAAATCTATTCAAAATTGACTACCTTAATAAAGTAGTATATATTTATATTTTGAAAATTCATTAGTGCATATATTCAATAAACTTGGAAGCAAATACTGTATTTTATGCTAACATTTATGACACTAGGTCTCCTGGACAGAGAATACAGAAGGGAGTGTAGGCTTTTATACTATATGTCCACTCACCCAGTGTTCACATACATGTTAATAAAACTTAAGAGGAATATATTGTAACTAGCCAAACTTGTGAAAAACTGCACGATTGTACATGAAAATCAAGTTTTTCATCTCCTAAAGGAGCAAAATAGTCACTAGATTCTAATCTCTTGAGGAATGACCACACCCAAGGAATATATTCCTAAATGTAAAAACTAGAAAATTATAGAATTTTTTTCAAATCCCTTGAATAAGTGTCTTAACAATACCCTTCCAGACTGAGTTCACATTTTTATAAAATGAAAATATTGAACGAAGTCACTTGTAAATATTAATCTACCACAACAAATATTATTTTATTAAAAATAAAAATAGTATAAAATTATCACGAGTTATGAAAACTGCTTTGATTTGTTCTCAATACATTTTCTACAAATGTCGGGCAGTGTTACTGGTTTTTCAGTAGGGTCTCATCAAATAGTTTTGAAATCTCTGGGTCTTGGACTTAGACTTTTCTCTGTAATCACACTGTAAAATGCATATTTAAAAATTAAAGACTACATTTCAATCATATATTTTTAGCCAATATACTTATCAATGAGAGATTTTTAAAAAATATATAGACACTTTATTTTCACAGAACTAAAAAGATCTAATAATTAAGAGATACAAACATTTATTCTGTGTATTAGGGATCTGCTAAACCATGACATGCAGGCCAAATCCAGCCTGCCATATGTTTTTGCAAATAGGCTTTATTGGAACATAGTCACACTAATTTGTTCATATGTTGCCTGTGACTGCTTTTAAGCTCTAATGGCAGGCTGAAAATTTGTAACAGACACTGTGCCTTGCAAAGCTTAAAATATTTACTATCTGGTCCTTTATGGAAAAGGATTGCTGGCATTTACCATATAAACACAGAATAAAAAGGCCATGAAATTTAGGTTAACGTTAGAAAATCATGTAAAAATACTATCTGAGTTTTAACATTCATTGTAAAGTCTAAAACTTGTACATAAGGAAATTAATAGTAGTAACACAGTGAAAAATGAGTTTTTAGGGACTTGTTTTGAAGTTCCCCTTATATAGCAATAACATCCCCTTGGAATGAGTACTATTTACTATTATTTAAATGTATAATGTTTTGTTTAAACCCATTTATATTGCATATCATTAATAACTTTTTTCAATAAACATTTTAGTTTCAAATATTTTTAGGTTTACAGAATTATTGTGAAGGTAGTGCAGCAAGTTCCTGAATACCTCACACCCACTTTCCCCTATTATTACCCAGCTTACATTAATATGATACATTTGTTGTTAAATGTAATACATTTAAAGAATTAGTATTGATACAAAATTATTAACCAAGATTCTTACTTTATTCATATTTCCTTAGTTTTTGCCTAATATCTCTTTTCTCTTCCAGGATCTCATTCAGGGTTCAATGCTACATTTGAAATACCATTTTACCCAGCCATCCCATTACTGGGGATATACCCAAAGGATTATAAATCATGCTGCTATAAAGACACATGCACACGTTTGTTTATTGCGGCACTATTCACAATAGCAAAGACTTGGAACCAACGCAAATGTCCATCAGCGATAGACTGGATTAAGAAAATGTGGCACATATACACCATGGAATACTATGCAGCCATAAAAAAGGATGAGTTAATGTCCTTTGTAGGGACATGGATGAAGCTGGAAACCATCATTCTGAGCAAACTATCCAAGGACAAAAAACCAAGCACCGCATGTTCTCACTCATAGGTGGGAATTGAACAATGAGAACACTTGGACACAGGGTGGGGAACATCACACACCGGGGCTTGTCGTGGGGTGGAGGGAGGGAAGAGGGATAGCATTAGGAGATATACCTAATGTAAATGATGAGTTAATGGGTGCAGAACACCAACATGGCACATGTATACATATGTAACAAACCTGCATGTTGTGCACATGTACCCTAGAATTTAAAGTATAATAAAAAAAAAAAAAAAAAAAAAAAAAGAGCAATGCATCCAATAAATCCTTGGAAGTCAATAAAAAAAATAAAAATAAAATAAAAGTCAGGTCTTCCGTTGGTATGGACAGTTTCTCAGAGTTTCCTTGTTTTTAATGACCTTGATATGGTAAGTAGTACTAGTCAGTTATTTTGTAGAGTGTTCCATATTGGGGATTGTGCAATGCTTTTATTATGATTAGTCTGTGAGAAAGTGTTTTGATGAGGAAGATCACAGAGGCAAAAGTGCCACTTATTATATGATTTAACGGTATGTCATTTGATAGTATGCATACTATCTAGTATCAAATTACATCGTTGTTGACATTAACTTAGATTCTCTAGTTTGAGATAGTGTCTCTCAGGTTTCTTTGCTGTAAAAATACTCTTATTTTTCTCCTTTTCTCAATGCATTGGAAGAAGTCACTCTGCAATGCCCACACTTAAGGAGTAGGAAATTATTCTCCACCTCTTTGATAGTGGAGTATCTATGTAAATTATTCGGCATTCTTCTTCATGGAACGCTTAACTATTATTCCCCAGTTGTCTCTTCATTCAATAATTTACTTATATGAGTATAGCCTAATGGACATTTATATTACACTTCTGGGTTATAATTTAATGCTGCTTTACTGACAGACTCTGGCTTATTTTTATGTGTGTGTGTGTGTGTATTTGTGTGTGTGTGTGTTGAGCACTTTTCAACTTTCTGATACTATAGTATGCTCCAGATTTATCTGGTATGTTTTCTGAGTCATAGCATCAGGCATTTCTCAAGTAGCTGTGGTTCCTTTTATTGGACAATGGTATTAGAAACAAACATGTGGGTGCTAGATATCCTTGTTACAACTGGAATGTCATTGCTTCTAGGTCCTCTAAATTGACGGAGCAAGAAAGATTAAGGTCTCTATAGTTGCACAGTAACCTGTGCAGTTGTAAGTGCTTCTATACACAACTATCTGTTATCTTTATTAAGCTAAACATGAGTTCAAAGTGATGACCCCTACTGTATGATGCCGGTTGTATGCCTCCTTCTAATGATCCATTAACATACAAATCATTCTTACCTACACCCTTTGTTTCTCTGTGTATTGTCTTTTGAAAAGTGAGAAACGTCTCTCCCACTATCAGCCATTTTTTAATTTATTTGTTCAATCAGGTATACATGTATGCTAGTTTCAAAGATGTAAAATGACACTCCTGTGGAAAGCAACATTACCAACTAGAGTATAGTGTTTAAGTACAGTGATTTTTGCCTTTAGTCTTACGGACTTCACTTATTTCCAAAGTTACCTCGGAAAGCTCCTAATTCTCCCATTCCATTTAGTGAAGTTGTTTCATACATTTGTAATGTATGTAGATTACCTTGTCACATCCTGTATTCTATCCTGAAATTATTTGATTTCCTAAATAATCTTTTTTTTCAAATTGCATATGTTTTTACTCTGTTTGCTATAAAGGTCTATGGGTTTAGAAAATGCTTAATTACTTGTTTTCACCATTATATTATTATACAAAATAGTTTCACTGATCTTAAAATACCTGTTCTTGACCCATTCAACCCTTCCCCCATACCCTGTTGATCTCTTTTAAGGAATAATGCAATATCATTAAGCAGGTTTTTTGTTGTCATTTTTCTCCTTAAAATGCAGGATCTTCCATCAGTAAACAATTTGTCACCTTAATAGAGTTTGATATATAAAGGGAAGAAAGAAAACCATGCTCATATTATCACCACTGCCCTGAAAACACTTGGGAAATATACCAACAATTCCTGTTACAGCATTAACAAGGATAGACATAGAGGGCAAATTCTCATATAGCATAGAGATTAATGATCAGTAATGAACTGTAGTGAGAAGGAAAATATAGAAGGATGTCAAAAAATTATGAGAATTTTATTGAAAGTCTTGGCTACTTTACTCATCTGTAGGAACAGAGGTTAGCTTGTAGATTATTATCCAGTAGAGAGGGAAGTAATTTATGTCCTGTGAAAGAGATAACCACAATGATTATGATAGAGCAGGTAGTTGAGCCGACATGAGCAGAGCAGGAGAGCCCCCTCCCGCAATGTCAAGTGATACTCAGATGGTTGTTAAACTGTCTCTCTAAATGATAATTGGTCACAGCTAGCACCAAGGGAATCTGGTCTCCCAAGAGATTGAAAACACCTGGAGCTGGTGATCAGCAGTTTCTTGATAAGATCTCTGGAGCTGGGCTAGCAGACATAAGCATGTGCACCAAGAGGCAAAATGAAAGATGTATAACCTTCCTCTGGGGGTGTTCAGCTGATACATGAAAACCAGTCCTAGAAAGCATGCATACAACCTCAGTAAACATACTACACATGTGTTCACCCTCCCAAGTATTGACCAACACTCTACATATGGAATTCAAGCAACAGCCCACTCCTGGGGAAGAATCAATAGAGGAGAAAAGAAAACCCTGCACCATGCCAGCGTATAAAACCCGCAGTCAATGGCTGAACAGGACACCTGGATCTCTTAAGTTGCCTGCTTAGCCCTCTTCAAAGTGTATTTTGCTTCCTTTGCTCTTGCTTTAAATTTTTTTTAATACACTCTCACTCCTGCTCTAAAACTTGCCTTGGCCTCTCTCGCTGCCTTAAACCTACTTCTGCCCTTTGGCTGAATTCTTTCCTTCTAGGACGCAAGGATCCAGTTTGTTGCAGACCCATATGGATTCGCCTCTGGTAACAGTACTGTTTATAGGCTTGCTGGTCATTAACCAGTTTTGTATCTAATCCAGCAAACTAATCCTAACATTTCTTTTTTGTTATATATGCAATTTACTTATATGATTTCTCAAATATTCTTTGAACTGCTCATAACATGTTACTGGTTCCCTTATCAATTAATGAGATTAAGATAATACTTTTCATGAGTTTATCTTATATTCGTATGAGAGTTTTGATTTTACCTTTTAGAAATTATCCTTTAACAAAAGTTCAATGATATAAATAACTTAAAATGACATGATATTTTGTGAATAAGTAAACTTAACAATGTGAGAAAAATAGACTTCCAAAACAAATAAACAAATAAATAAAAAGAAATACAAAGATGAAAACCAAATTTAAAATAAAACTAAAAGTGGTTTTTAATACCTGCCAGTTTTCATTAATAAAATAGAAAGTAAAATGTTGCACATTTTAATATATAATATGGATCAAAGAATAATAATAAAACATTGCAACAAAATAGTCACAAAATCTATAATTCTGTGAAATTAATTTTAACCAAAATGGGTAACTAAACTGTCTAAAAACTATGTATAGAAACAATAGTTCTTTATAGAAGTAAAAAAAAAAAAATGAATAACAATATCCTGATCTTAAATGAAATATTTAGGTTGATGATTAAAAAAATAAAAATTTGAATTAATACTTTTATAATCAGAATGCCATTTTTTGACACTAGAAACTTGAATTACTTTAAAAAATGGTACAGAGAAGACATATGTTGAAAATCACTTTCAATTCAACTGCATGAAAGCTTATCAAACACAGGGAGAAAAACAAAAATTAAATCTAAACAAACGTAAACCAACTAACAAACAGACATAGGAAAACACCCACGGATAGCAAAATATATCTGTAAGTAAGTGATGGAACAGAAACATAAAACTCTGACCAGGACTGATACGGTTTGGCTGTGTCCCCACCCAAATCTCATCTTGAATTGTAGCTCTCATAAGTCCCACATGGTTGGGGAAGCCTCACAATCATGGTGGAAGGTGAAAGGCATGTGTTACATGGTGGGAGACAAGAGAGAATGAGAGCCAAGGGAAAGGGGTTTCCCCTTATGAAACCATCAGATCTTGTGAGACTTATTCACTACCACAAGAACAGTATGGAGGAAACCACCCCAACGATTAAATTGCCTCCCACTTGTTCCCTCCCACAACACGTGGGTATTCTGGGAGCTACAATTCAAGATGTTATCTGGGTGGGGACACAGCCAAACCACATCATTAATTTGTAGTTTAATAGAAAAATCTCAAGAGGATAAAAAATATTTGACACATGTGAAGGAAATGTAAGACAGTGAGATATGCTGTCATTTACAGACAATTTGGTATGATTTAAAGCTGAGAATCTTGATGCTCTATAGACTAATATATCATGGGGGACTATAATTCATTCCTATAATTTTAAATTATATATGAATTATCTGTTAGAATCTCTTCAAGTTCATAGCTGTCTTATTTCTTTGTACTTCATAGTCTGGGATTATTTTGTGGATTCTTATCTTATAAAAAATGAAAATGGTATTTTACTCAGAAATAACAATAAGATAACTCTGGTTACCAAAGAACATGGTAGGTAAAATCCAAAGAAAATTTACAAATGGTGGAAGGTAGTATAATCAAAGTGTAATTATGAAACATTTATAAAAGTTTCTACAGAGCTGAAAGAATATGAGCTGTCACAACTCAATAATATCACCAAAAAATCAAAAGGAGAAATGACTCAGTTGAAGAAAAAAGAAAATAAATGGAAATGAGTTTTTACAAAAACAGTCAGAAAATGAAAAAGAGAATGTGTTTACTATCACTAATACTCTAGAAGATTCAAATTAGTAAATTGAGATAGTTTTATAAACATCAAATTGTTGAAATTTTAAATCTTGGTAATATCAAGTTTTATATAGATAAAGATAACTGTTATGTCATTAGGGATATAAATGTATAAAACCAATTTGAAGAAATAATTAAAAAAATAAAATTGTTGCAATTCTGTTAGGTAGTCATGGCTCAATATAGAAAAATCAAACATTAAAATCAGACTAAATTCTCTTTAACAGGAAATAGATGAGGATATTTTAGTATAGAAATTACTACACATGAGAAAAAATGAATGAACTAGAACTACACATATAAAAATGGATATATGTCAAAAATATCATAAAAAGGCAGTTGCTGAGTGATAAACTTTTAAAACTTACAAAATTACTATATTTTTATAAATACATGTATTTATATTAATCTATAAAGTTATACAAATATGTATCCAAATGATAAACTTTATATCAAAACAATGACTGCTCACAGAGATGCATAAAATAATTTAACCAATATTAAACTTTTTAATGTTTAAAAAAATTCAAGAGAAAATATGGAAAGACACTGTTATTTTGATGAAGTTGAATGATGTGAATGTGGATGTTTATTTTTTAATTATTTTCTGTTTGTTAAAAATATATATTAAAAGAAATCTCACTGAAAAGTACACTTAAAACTTTATTTTAAAATTTATGGTAAATATTAAATAAATAAGATTGAACAAAATAAATTTGAAAATTATAGTGATTTGGCAATTGTCTAGAAAATGTTAATATTTAACATACATCTACTATAATAGAAATAACATATGTATATGATTTTCAAATGTAACTGATTTACCATTAAATCAAAGGAAGAAGAAAGTTCAGACAAAAATAATATGTAATAGATAACAAATAATCAAGATGGCATTTTATAACAATAGTGAAAAAGTAAATTCTTTGTTTTTTAAATTTTGTGGGGCATTTAGCTATTGGAAAGAAAATTGTCATAAAACTATTTCTGTCATATGTAAAACCATTACATATATGAATATTGTATACTGTTAAGAACATCTTCAATAAAATCCTGATATCACATTTAAAATCAATAATTAAATTATATCTTAAACTCTTAAAAATACTAGAAGAAATATCTCAAGTTGGGCTGTGGAAACAGTGTTCATGTGTAAATCTATATTGGACCATGTTTTTGAGAACTGTGCACATTAAAAGGCATATTGTGCATTTTGCACCTTTATGTAAATGGTAACAATCAGATAGGGAAATCAAGAGAAAGGCTAGATTTTACATATACCTTGTTGAGACTTAATTTTAATAACATATAAGTACTGTATATACTTAAATTAAAAATTAAAAATTTAGAAAGTAAACTTTGACATGAAAGTAAAATAAATGAACTTAAAAAGGGATGACTTTTTTTTTTTTAAAACTACTGGAAGGAAATAAAAGAGAGTTAATTTGAAATCTCTTTCACCATCCCAAGAATAAGAGAAAACCAGAAACCATAAATGAATATCAAAACACCCATATGAATATTTAAAATTTATCTAGGGTAGGGGTTATAACAAAGGATAAATAATTAAATGCAAAGAGAAAACCTTAAATATTTCTGGCACATTTAAATTTAGAAAAACTTTATTTTAAGTCAATAAAGGAGAGATCATTCCCATGATAAAAAGCATAAATTGTCAATACATCTTTCAGAAGATCTCCTCAAATTTAAAAGAGACACAATTGTTCACTCATTAGATTGTCATAAAAATATACATAATATCTAGTCTTGTTAAAGGTTTCCAGAAACTGGCCATTTCATAAATTGTTCATCATTTTTTAGTCAGGAAAAAAATATTTGAAGCAATCTGGCAATATTTGTAAATATCTTTTTAAATGGCCTTTGACTTCAAAATACTGGTACTGGAAATTTATCATCTACAAACAAATATATGTATTTATAGTCAAGTATATTCAACACAATCTGTCTCTGATATCAAATATTTGCAAGCATATTTATAATAAACATAATTATAATTTATAATTATATAAACATAATTATAATAATCTATGCTAATATTAAAAATAGACTGAAGAAAATTTTTACAAAAAAGAGTTAAAGTTGTTATGTCAATTACTACAACATAGTTTAATGTTACTTGCCATTATACGTATCAGTGCAAAAATAATACTTGCAGACATAAAATGAAGGGCATTGCTTAGGAAGAGTAGCATCAGGAGTCTAAGATTGCAAATGACAAAAAAAGTAACTTTGATGACTATATACTCCAAAGACACATTTCTTTTTGTTACAGAAATGAAAAAAAAAAAATAGCATTGCAAATCCAAGCCTCAAAAAAAAAAAAAAAAAAAAATGCAATGACTACCAGTAACAATTACGATAGAGCCAACATGATTCTCTTTATTTACTCTCTGCTTCTCTCCAAGTATCGACTCCATTGTCTCAAAAGTTCTCAGTGCCCAAGAAGAATTACAGGCTTGCCTGCAATATACTTTGAAATTAAAGAGGACATGTTACTTGTCTACTAAATGCAGTTCAATTTTTTTCTGGGAAGCAATTCTTTCGGCCAAGTCCTGTCTAATAGAAAATTAGAGTGCAATGATTGATCCCTCTTGTTTTCACTAATCTCAGTAGCCAAAGAGACAGAAAACGTAGAGGATTCTGACTCCATGGCTAGAATGCAGGATTATCTGTTGAATAATATAAAGTGAGATACTAAAAATCTAACTTCAGATGAGTTACAGTTTATTCAATAAAATTTATTGGCTCACACTACCGAGATGTCTTGATCTAGGATGGGATTCACAGTTCATTTGATTCACCAGCTCAACAGTGTTAATAAAGACCCATTTCCAAACCATTTCTCGAGTCTTACTTCTGCTGCATCAGCTTTGCTTTCAGGCTGGTTGCAAGATTGTCAATAATTATTGAAGCTACATGCATTCTTATGCTCACATGGAGACAGAAGCTTCTTCTGCAAGTTCTCTCTGGTGGGTGAGAATGCTTCTTTCCCAGAAACCCCTATTGCATTCTCTTTGTATCTCCTGGGTTCAGACTATGACTGAACCAATCACTGTGGCTGAGAAATGGGATTATGCCCAATTTCTACAGCCAGGGATGATGCTAACATCCCACAGAAACTTTTGAATTGCATGGATGGAAACCCAGCTAAAAATGAGTTAAGAGAGACAGAAGAGAGAATTGGTTGTCAGATGACATAATCATTATCAAATCATGGTGACTCCTGAGAAGGATTTTTTAATGAATAGCTCTCAGCAGGACAATAATGAGATTGTTTTTTCCTCTTATGCACTTAAACACATTCTGTTGGATCTCCCTTCCCCAAATGCATAAGATATGTGAGGCAGTTTCCAGAGTTTTTGCAGTCACGTTTGTGTTTTGGAATACTATCCTATGTATTTAAAAACCAAATTCAGGCTGAATTCATTGGTTTACACCTATAATCCCAGCACTTTGAGAGGCTGAGGTAGGAGGGATCACTTGCCCAGGAGGTTGAGGCTGCAGTGAGCTATGATTGCACCACTGCACTCCAGTCTGGACAACAGAGCATGACCCTGTCTCTAAAAGAAATAAAGAAAAATAAGAAATAAAAGTCAAATACAAGCTTTTAACAATTCAGTGTCTAATTGCACACAAATTTATTCCTTTTTTGCTCCTTTATACCCCATTCGCAGTCCTGTTTCTGTTCCCCCTCCCCTCCCGCCGCAGTTCTAGCTTATGGCAATGTGTGTTCCTTACTCTCATTGATACATCTGCACTCCTCGTTGCTTCTGGTCTTTTCAAGTTTGGGCAGGAGGGAGGAATTGAAAGGAAAAGAGAAAGAACTTTTTAAAAAATATATATATATTCTTGGTTCCCAGATTTATTATGGTGGATATATTGGATTCCTGGCTCTTTATCTTCTGGGGTATTTAGTTGATTCTTTGAAGATAACTTTCCCAACATCAGGAAGGACCATACTCTACTCTCCTAAGACTTCTCTGTGATCATAAGCAACCCTGGACTAAGAAGAACAGCAGTAATAATTTCATGTGTCAATAAATATACACGCGTAGCCAGACATTCACTGTTAGTGAAGCATCTCAACTCTATACTGTATTTTTGTTTTTGATGTGAGCTCTTCTTTCTCAACTTTTGGGAGAAAAACACACAATTACTGTCCCTTTAGCCTTTTCTACCTCTATTATTTGCTTTGAATCATGTTATTTTTAGTGTTTCACTATCATAGATTGTTTGATAAAGGTTATCGATAATGTTTTATTGTCAATACACAAATTAGTCCTGCATGTACCTTTCTAGAACCACTCTTTACTGTAGGAGATTTTTAATCACCTAGCTTCCTTAGAGTTGAGTTCTCATCTCAAACTTCCATGCAAAGTAAAGATTTTATTTTTGTTTAAAAATCTGTGTAGCATCTTGAATTAGAAGGCTTAAAGAGTTCCATATTTTTAAAATAAAAACTATTAAAATATTTTAAGTACATCAATTTTTTTCATAATCAAAATAGACAATTTAGAAACCATAATAAATTTTAAGATTGTGTGTTGTGAAATTATTCTATTTTAAATACCCATTCTTCAGGGGAGAACCTAAGTTTCAATTCTTTTCACCAAGAGAACTTTTAAAAGTTGACTTTGTGCTTTGAATGATAGCTATAGACCATCAGCAAATTTTTGTGGGGCAAATAGAAAAGAAATTGATAACACACTTCAATAAGTTTAATTTTAAATTTAGAGTTGCAGAGAAAGGGCATATTTATGCTATTTAATTACTTTCATTTCTAAGAAAACTAATTATATCCTTCCTGTGAAAAGTAATAACAAAATGAAAAGATAAAATGAAGTAAAGTTTGAACAAGTCCTTAAATTCCCAATGCAGACTTTCTAAACATAGCTTATATGTAAAGAAATATAGATATTATAATTGCTGACTTATTCTTATGCCAAAACAAAAATGATATTTGACACTGATATTGACAGAGTTAAGCATGAACAAGTTGTGCTTATTACCTAATGGGATTTTTACAGCTCAGCTAACTTGCTTTCTGGATCTAGTCACTCATTTGTCTAATGCAGTTAATTATCCCATAATATATCAGAAAAATCATTTTCTCTAATACAATGTTTGAGGATACATAACTACTTCTATAGAAAGCATGCCTTGAACAATTTGTAGGACCTAAAATATCTGAGGAAATAACTAACAAAATGTCATTATTGCTCTGGAACTGTTGCAGATTTAGTCTGTTTTACATAGGCTCTAATCCCAGGAGCTCACCTAGTCCCTCCTAATTCCTTTTCCCCTCTTTGTGCTACTGCAAATCTATGGTTAGATAATGAAGACAAAATAGCTCTCTTTACCTTTAGGCTCTATTATATCTTCAGAAAACATTAGGTTCTCTCTGAAACTCACATTTGTGTGATTCCTAGAAGTCAAAACATGTATGCATATGGACGTATCAGTTTATATACAAACACATATACATGTATCTGTAGAGAATCTCCTTTTTTTCAAGAAATAAAAGTTCATTCTAAGGATAAGGACATCTGTATCTGATAATCTTTATGTATTTATTACTATCTTGATACTAATGACACGTAGATGAGAGATTGTTAATGTTAATTTTTAACATCTATAACTTTAGTAGTTCATCTGAATATAGGCACTTTCTGTGAACTAACTGCTCTAGTTGTTTTAAAGAAATGTCTATCTCTATTTGCTGTAATGAAAGCCAGAAATACATACAATATTTCACAGCTTCTACCTGATTTATAGGATGACAACATATATAGTGAATTGCTGTATGTCAATGATACTTTAAAGAAACAAAAAGAAGAAAGAAAGAGAGAGAAGGGGGGTAGTGGAGAAGGAAGAAAGAGAAAGCAAGAAAAGAAATCTTCAGGTTTCCCAATGCCATACAATATTGTGTTGAATTTATGTCAAATTCTCATTACTGAATTATGTGTCCTGGTCTTTAACAGCACACAATTTTCATCTGAAATAATTTCTAAGGCAGATTTTATATAAAGCCTTTCTTTTCATATGTTGTTATTATGGAAAAAATTAAAAATGGTAATTTCCCTATGCCTGTATATACCTGTGTATGTATATGTGTACATCTAGTCACGGTGTAATATAATAAGTGTTTCAAAAAGTTATATCTAAACTAAGAATCATGACAGTAGTACTTATCAGGGACACATAAAGGGCTTTTGTGGTCATCATGACTTGTTTACTTTACTGCTAGCAATCAGATAAGAGCTGTCATACGGCAGGAAACATTAAACAAATGGTCTTGGGTAAGGTTACATACATTTGTGCAATAAACTCCTGTCTAAGTGAATGGCTAATTGGACACCTATGTGAAACCTATTGAAAAATGGCAGTTCCATTCAGCCCTAAGTCAATAAAAACAACATGAGCCTAATTTGTTTTTATTAAGACAAAAAAGGAAATTATAAAAACATTTAAAATCTACAGGAATTCATTGTAGGATATAAACATGCTTACATATTTTTTGTTTGTTTCACTCTTTTTTTTTCTCAAGTTTTAACCTATGTGCTTCACAGAGGTTTATTAATATTCAGAATTGGCATTTTTGCAAGGTGAGCGCTAAAGCAAAATATTTGGATAACAGAATTCCCAATATAGCAACTTCTGGGACCAGAGAGACTGTTCATTTCAGAATTTCAATCATTAATTTTTCATTTACTGAATATTGCTGAAGATATAGGAGCCAACTGAAGACACCCAGGGCAAAGAGGGGTTCAAGAGCCTCTAGTTGTCTGACTCCCTTTGCCTCCTAAAGCTCTGCCTGCTCCGTCTCCATGGCTGTAACTTTTAAAATGATATTAAATGGAAGGCTACTTACAGTGCTAAGATGTAAATAACATGCCCCTGTTTGTTTCAATTTGGACATTCTGTAGCCATAAGCAAAATAATTTTATTGTTTCAAGAGAAGACCTGTTGTACAGTTGTTAAAAGGCTGGACTCCTAAACTACGATGTTAACAATACCTACCTCACACGATTGTTCTCATTATAAAATGAATTATTTTACGTAAAGGGCTTAAAACAGTCTCTGGCCATTATAAGTACTATTTAATAGCATTCTATTATTACCTTAGTTGATAAGATAAACTCTAATTATAAAGGTATACAGTTGTGTTAGTACACACAAATGTTTTTCCTAATATGAACACTTCAGTCAGGATAAAACATTGAACTATAAAATTAACCTTGTAGATAAAAAATGTTCCTTCTGATAGAAGGTTTTTAAATTATGTTAACTTAGCAAGCTACTCTAAGTATGAAAGTAATTGTGTGGTTATAGATACCACCTAATGAATAAACACTCTATAAATCATGTATGAAAGTGGAAAAATGTCCAAGAATGTTAAATAGTCATATCATGTTTTCACGTTCTATTGCAAGTAAAGTAAAAAATACTACTGAATAAGTGCATGAAAATTCATTTAAAATAGTGGGAGATTAAATACATCAAATGCAGTCCCTGTTTTCAAATAGTTTACAAAACAGTGGAGGGAAAGATTAGTAAACAAAAGAAGGCAATCTTAGTTTGAAAAGTGATAGTGGTTTACTGGTGACTAAATGTATTATGGATGAATAGAGAAAGGAGAAATGAACTCTAGCTTAATATTTAGAGCAAAGACCTTACATTTACGGACTAGTTAGCCCCCTGCCTGTTTGGATCATGATCCATGATCAATAGCTGCTCTAATTCATGGCACTTTAAAATAGTAGAAACAGCCCAACACTGTATGTTTGTAAGGCATAAGTTGATGCCTCCAGGGGTCATTTGTAGATGAATAATAATATCTTGTAGCTTATCTACATAGCACAGAAAAACAAAATGAACATGAAGAGAATATGACAGTTTCAATATATAATATGTATTATTTAGTGCAATTCATACAATTAACACATACATACACACACACTGAGAAATCATTTTGTTTAAAAATCTTTCCAAGCTTCTGTTGGAAATAAGAGCAAGTTAGAACACAAAAGCTAGATACAGGAAACAGAAAAATGATAGAGTTATTGCTTATAAAGCTATTACAAAATGCACATAAATTGAAAATTTTGTTGCTGTGTTTTTAGTTTTAACTCAATAATTAAGAGCTCATACACTCAGTATCTGTTAGAGTCTATGCGGCTTCCTTTCCATGAAAACTGGAAGAGATTTATTTTTGACTGGGGAAATAATTATCAATTGTTTTATGTACATCAGCAGCACTAAGGTGATTTAAATGTCATTGTATTTCTGCTTCTCCACAAAGAGATATATTAACAAGTAGAAGTGAATGAGAAAGAAATTCTTATATGAAAATAGCTACTTGAAAGTGCTAAGAAAGCAATTAAACACCTGTCTGATTGAGTGGGAAGCAAATAGGTTTTTCCCATAGGATTACACAGGAATGAGTAGAAGCAAGAGAAAACTGGAATAAAATAATTATACAGAATGTTGAAAGGCACAAAAAGGGAAATTCTGAAGTTCCAAGGTAGATGCCTGGAAAAGAAAAATTCTCGGAGTGTTATAAATTTAGAAGGCACTATTCAAGCCTAGTGAACACAGCTGAGTACCAATGTCAAGGTGTGAGGAAGTGAATCCAGAATTTCGAAGGTCGAGTGAATGTGAAGGACACTAATAAGGAGAAAACACCAATTTCAGTTTTTCTCCCAGTGCAGAGTCTATTTTTCCCTGATTTTATACTTTCTGATATTTGCAGATAGATAGGTGAAAGCTTGAAAGTATGTGTTTGCACCCCAGAAGGAAAAAGAACACCCAGAAAGCACAGTATAAGCTTCCAAATTCAAAAGCACGGAGCCATATTTCTCTTCTGTTTTAAGCTAGAAAGAAGATAAACAACCAAACAAATGTTTAAAAGTCTTAGGTATAATTTAACTAGTGGCTTTAGAGTAGATTAATGAAAATCCTGAAATAACACTGTGACTTAGAAAAATCTATTTCACTGAAGTTTGATCAGAAAAAGCAAGCTATGCATTCAAGTTATTTTTAACAGTGAATAATGATAGTAATAATTCAAAAAAATTGTATAAAGCTATTAGGTCATTGTCTTCAGTTCCAAATCTATCATATAGACTCTGCTTTGATGTTGGTCCTAGGACTCAGCAAACTACATTTCTCCTTTGCCTCTTTTAATCTTAATTGCCATCTCAACAACAGACTGACAGGCACAATGAGAGAGAAAGCTTTACTCCTTCATGCCTGTTTTTGGTTCTTGTAGCATTGCCCTAACATGAGTACTTTGAAGCGGAGCACTCAGCTCCAGCTCTTAGTGTACCAGGTAACTCACAAAACCATCCTCAATATACACATCTGAAGATCCAGCACCAGATAGGAAGCACTGTATTCTCAGAGATCTGGACCTCAACTATGCAGGAACTTATTTTTATGTTCTGGATTCTGGAAACAGCAACATTTTCCCTCATATTTACCTACCCTTAGAGGTTCAACTGTCTCCTGGAGCTATTATCATGGTGTTGCCTCAGTACTCAACTTTTTTGGTTGTTTGTTTTTGTTTTCCCATATTTATTTAACCAGTTCTTTACATTGAAGTTTTTCTGTTAAATCATCTAGTGGAAATATTTCTGCTTACATGAGAGATATAATAGGTCTAACCAAACAATACCCTCACAGGAAACCAGAAAAAGCTGAAAATAATAACACAAATATTTTAATAAATCATCAGAGAGCTGCAGATGCAATGGAAACTAGAGGGACAAAAGAATAGAGAAGACAGAACCATTCATAACCAAACTCTTGCATGAAGAGCCACATGCTTTCCGCTTTGGAAATTGCTAATCCTGGATGCAATATTAACATAAGGGTTTAATGCAGGCAGAGTAACACTGTGAGACCCAAGAAAAAAAGCAAGAAATCTTTGAACTGTGATATAGGGTTGGATAACATATTCAATTCAAATACAGTCAATTGCCACAAAATAAAGTTGCTGCATTTGGGGACCTTACTGACTCTGAGTGTGCCCCTAAGTTAATATTTCAGGAGAGACTTTCAGCAGAAGGTCACATGGGAAGAGAGAAACTATCATAGACATCAGAATGTGTGTGGATTTTGAGTAATAGCACTGGAGATTTGAGGACTCATCCATGACATACAGGAGATCTTCACATTAACACATTCCCCAAAATTTAAATCTATGAGGTGAAAAGCTAAAAAACTGAATTAAAATCCTCTAAAGGGCAAACAAAATAGAAAAACAAAATATCCTTTAGTTTTTAAAGTTTAAGGAGTGAAATCCAATCAAAGCCTCATATAAATGCCTTGGAGAGCCAAGGCTTGAAGGTACACCCAAGTTGCCACTCAGATCTACCTACCTCATTTCTAGTCAGAAATGATTATTCCCTATTCCTGTTGCCTAAAAAAGGAAGAGGAGGATAGTTTCCAGTTAAAGATATCATCATCTGGAGCCTCTATGTTCCTTACACAGTGTCTAGATCACAGGAAAATGAATATGAGCCCTATAAAACAGATAAATGTGAGCTGGCTTCTGAAAGCAGAAAAATAAAAGAAGAAAATCTAGTCAAGCTAAAAGCTTGTTTTTTGAATTGATCAATATAAATGATAAGCCCCAGCCAGACCAATGAGAAAGACAGAGAGAGAGAGAGAAAACTCTATATACATGAGTACTATGGCTTGAATATTTTTCTTCTTCAAAACTCATATTGAAATTTAATTGCAATTTTAACAGTATTAAGAGGTGAGATTTTTAAGAGGTAATAGTTCATGAGGGCTCTGCCTTATTAAGTGATTTTGATGTATTTATGAAAGGACAAGTTCAGACTTCTATTGCCTTCTTTTTAACACTCTTGCCTTCCATCATATGATGACACAGCAAGAAGGGCCTCACAAGATGCCAGGGCCTTGATATTGGAATCTCCAGCCTCCAGAACTGTAAGCCAATAAATTTCTGCTGATTATAAACTATCCAGTTTCAAACATTATGTTATAGTACCAAAAAAAGAAGCAAGACAATGAATAATAAATAATTGAAATTTGAAATTAAATAAATTTGATCAGCAACCAAAATATTTATAAATTTAACAAAATACGTGGAGAACGTGTTTGTTGACTGCTGTAAAACATTACTGAAATCTATATGAAAAGATGTATAAATGGAGAGGCATGCCATGTTCATAGACTGGAAGATTCCATATTGATCACCCTAAATTAACCTATAGATTCAGCACAATCAAAATCAAAATCCCCGCAAAGCATTTTTAAATATTGCCAGGCAGATTCTAACATTTATTTTTTTGGAAAAGATAAGAAATAAAGTACCCCTAATTTTGAGAAAGAATAAAAATTTTACAGGATTTACATTACTTAAACTCAAGGTTTCCTATTAAGCTACTTTAATAAAGAGAGAAAGATAACAGGCAATTAGATATTAGATACATGTATCAGAAAAGAATCTAGAAATGGGCCTATACAAGTATGGACAACATATTTTTGACATAGGTGCAAAGATAATTAAGTGGAGGAGGATAGTCTTTTTGACTAATTAGATATAAGCATGCAGGAACAATTGGACATAAGTATAGGAAATGGAAAAAAGAAACTTCATACATATCTCACACATTAAAGCAAAATTAACTCAAAATGAATTATAAGCCTAAATATAAAACCTAAAACAAGACAACAAGCAAAAATTACCGTGTTTTTGGTTAGACAAAGATTTCAATGATGGAACATTTGAAGCACAATTCATTAAAAAATAAAATATTAAACTTTGTTAAAATTAAACCTTTATTCTTTGAAAGAACTCAAAAAACTCAAGCCCCAGAAAAGAAACAATATTTGTCCATAATAAATCTCATAAAGGACTTAATAACAATACAAAAAAAATTCTTAAATCTTATTTTTTAAAAGTTCTAGTAAAAAACAACAAAAATAAAAATAGATAAATTGGACAACATTAAAATTTAAAACTTCTGTGCATCAAAGGAAACAATCAACAGATTGAAAAGGTAACTTATGGAAAAGCAGAAAAGATTTGCAGATCACTATATAAGGATATAGTTTGCTTGTGTGTTTGTTTTATCCCTCCAAATCTCATGTTGAAATTTGATCCCCCATGGTGGGGGTGGGGCCTAGTGAGAGGTGTTTTGGGTCATGGGAGCAGATCGTTCATGAACTTTGTGCTATCCTTGAAGTCATGAGTGAGTTCTCACACTATTCATTTCTGCAAGAGCTGGTTGTTTAAGAGAGTCTCACACCTCTTTTTTCTTTGTTTTGCTTCCTCTATCACCATGGGATCTCTGTACTAGCCAGCTCTTCTGCCTTCTACTATGATGGGAGCAGTCTGAGGCCCTCATCAGCAGCCAGGTAGTTGTAAGCACCATGATTCTTGGAGAGCCTGAAGAACCATGAAGCAAATAAGCCTCTTTTTTATATAAATTACCCAGCTGCAAGTAAGCATTTATAGCAACACTAAACAGACTATGACACCCGATAAAGAGCTCATATTTAGAATATATTTTGAAAACTCCTATAACTCAACAGCAAAAACAACAACAACAAACAAACAACTTGCCTTAAAAAATGAATTAAAGACTGGAATAGACATTCCTACAAAGAAGATATATGAATGACCACAAAGTGTATAAATAGATGTACCACATCACTAATTATGAGGGAAATACAAATCAAAACCTCAATATCACCTCACACCTGTTAAGATAGCTGATATATATATATATATATATATATTTCAGAGAAAATAGCAAGTGTTGATGGGTATGTGGGGAAATTGGAACCTTTGTGGACTCTTGGTGGGAATGTCAAATAGCCACTATGGAAAACAGTATGACATTTAAAAAAAATTAAAAACAGAAATACCTTGTAATCCAGCAATTTCACTCCTAGATATATTTCCAAAAGAAACTTAAAATCTATTAATCATACTCCTTCGTTCATAACAGGATTATTCACAGTATCCAAGAGGTTGAAGAAACCCAAATATCCATCATTGGTTGAATGTACAAACAAAATGGTGTGTGTGTGCATGTGTGTGTGTGTGTGTGTGTGTGTATAAAATATTATTCTGCCTTTAAAATAAAGGAAATTTTGACATGTTTTACAATGTGGATAAACCTTGAGGACATTTTACTAAGTGAAATAAGCCAATCACAGAAAGACAAATACAACATGATTCCCTTGTATGAAGTATCTAGAGTACTAACAGTCAAAGAGACAGAAAGTAGAATGGGATTGTGAGGGCTGAGGACAGGAAAAAATAAGGGTTGTTTAATGGGTACAGAGTTTCATTTTGCAAAAAGAAAAAGTTATAAAGATTGCCCAACAATGTGTCTATATTTAACACTGTATACTGTATACTTAAAAAAAGTTAAGGTGATATATTTTATGTGTATTTTACCACGATTTAAAAATGTTAAAATGCTAGTATAAATTTGTAATGAATGTAAGCAGACATTTTATCAATAAGATATATGGATGACAAAGAAGACCATGAAAGGATAATCAACATTATAATTTATTAGGGAAACAATTAAAAGCATAATGGCCTTTTTCAATTAAATGACTACATACTTAATAAATTTTAAAAGGCTAAGAAGCCTAACAATGCCAAGTGTTGGCCAGAATTTGACCTGTAACTCTTAAATACTGATGATGGGAATACAAAATGATACAACCATTTTGGAAAACACTTTGTTAGTTTATTTAAAAGTTAAACATACACCTGACATATATTCTAACCTTGTTACTGCTAAGAGAAATGAAAGCATATGTCCACACAAAAAAATGCATACAAATATTTATGGAAGCTTTATGTAAAATACCTCCAAACCACTAAAATACCATCAGTATATGAATGGGTAATCTATATACTGAAATACTACACTGAAATGAAAAGAGAACTATTGATATGTGTAACAGCATGGATGAATCTTCATTATTCTGGGGAAAGAAACCTGGCAAAAATAAGAGTACATAGCTGAAAATTCCATTTATATATAATTCTAAATAGTACAACTGATATGTAATGACAGAAATCAGATTAATAGTTACTAGAGAACTGGAGGCAGAAAGAGTGTTGGACAGGGAATGGAAGAAGGAAAGAATTAAAAAAAAAAAAACAAGAAAAATTTGAGGAGAGAAAAATACATTCACACATATATTTAATAGTGTGATAGATTAATGGGTGCATAAATATGAAAATTTATTAAATTTTACATGTTAATATATGCAATTTAATATAAGCCAATTATACTTTAATAAAAATAAAGAAAAATTGATTAAGCGCTGCACACCTGTAGTCCCAGGTACTTGGGAGGCTGAGATAGGAGGGTCACTTGAGCCCAGGAGTTGAGGTATGGCCTAGGAAACATAGCAAGACCCTGCCTCTAAATTTGGTAGAAATAAAAAAAAATTAAAAATATCCATTAAATTATGAGAATTTATTCTGCAATATTGTTAAATAAAGCAATATTGTTCAATGTAAAAAGAGACAAACCCTTCTGCAAAATAAAAATAAAAATATTAAATTTAGTCCCAATTTGACAAAAATAAACCATGTAGTTAGAAACTAATACAAACTCTTAAGGATATAAAGTAAGCAAAAACTGAACGCAGGGTATAGAAATGGGAACAATGTTTATTAGTTTATATGTTTATATAATTTTAACCTTCAAATTATAAGAAATTTACACATTAAAGAAATATAAAACATAAAGTTTGGAAAAACCAAAATTGAATAGAGCAGAAACAAAATAAATTTTACTATGTTGATAACAACCACACAAAGGCAAGTATACATTTAAGCAAGTTCTGAATAAAATGTTTTGACTGTATACTGAATATTAGATATTCTAAGGATAGAATGCCACGAAGTCTCAAAATTTTTAGCTGGCATGTTTGCATTTCAAGCTTAAGATTATTATTATAACATCTATTTATATAACATTCCCTAAAGTTATAATTCTATATAGCTTCAATTTGAGCAAATATATAATTAATTCCAGCATCAGTTAAACACTTATAAAGAAAATCAAGATGAGTTTGGAGTGCAGAAGCATATCTTGTTCTTCTAGATCTTCAGAAGGAAGGTAGACTCAAGCCTGCAGGATCTACTCCTTTGTTTAGAAAAGTGGAGAAGGGATAAGGTCAGGCAAGGTCTTGTAAGATTGATTACATCTTGGGAGTTTGGCATTGGCTGGATAAAATGTATTAATTTGCTTAGGGAATCTATCCATAGCATAAAAATGGATTACTCTAAAGTATAGTGTGCTACAGGAGTACCGCAAGATGATGTGTTTCCTATATGCTAATTTCAAGTATATAAAGGCAGAGAAATTGCTAATGGTGTGAATTAGATATGAAAGATTGTGAGATGCAAACAGATTGTATGTGGGTGGGGAGAGTTCTTATGCTATCATCAAAGGCCAAACAAGGAAGCATATATATTGAAATGTGTGGATGTGTGCATGTTGAAGGCTATCAGGATGAGGAGAGTCATCCTTTATATATCTTTATAAAGAAGCAGTGTTTTATGTTGGGTTTTCTGGAGTCACAAGACTAATAGCTGTAGAACAGAAATGAAACCTCTGCCTTTAAGCTTTGCTCTACAATCAGACATGCCACATGCTATTCTAGAACTTTGAATTAAACCTCTTTTAAACAAGTTGCCTTTAATATAAAACCCACTGCCACGTTAAATGTCTGACATTATTTGTCATCTGTCACTTACAAATAACTATATTAGTACATTGTATTCTTAAAGACACTGTAGTTTTTCAAATACTGACTGGTGTATTTGGTGTCATTACCATACTTTTCATGACGAGACTCTGAAAGGAAAAGAAATACATTGGAGTGGCTTTTGGGGAAAAGAAATAGAAAGCAGCTTACAGGGTGTCTGCTGTAGGTGCTGCCCAACCCCTGACAAAAGGTGAAGGATAAGTGGGCAGTCCTCGAGCCAGCCGTTGCTGGACGTTTCTGGGCCTTTACATGGAGGCTGTGCTGGGTGGTCATGTAGGTTTGAATCCTGGCTCTGCCACTATGAGCTATGTGATGTGGGACAGTTACTAATGCCTCTGAAATGCAACTTCTTCCTCTGTAAAGGGGGTCAATATTTACTCTCATTAATGGGTATTAAATGAGATCATGAATAACACTGTATTGAAAAAAACACTTAGAAATACTTTTGCCTCACCAAGAACAATGAGATACAAACAGGGATATGAGGGTAATGAATTCAAAAGTAATATATAGAAGGAAAATCTTTATATTAAGAATGAAGACTCCAAAATCTGCTATTCTCTTTTAAAATACAGATTCACTTTCTTAAAATGTTTCCTTTAATGAAAAATAAAAAAATTGTAAAAATATAAAAACAGAGTCAAGAATCCAATGTAAGAAAAAGATAAAGTCAGTAATGGACCATATTTCCAAATAAATATTTCATATTTTGAGTAATAAAAAAACTCAACTTTTTTTCATATTTCTTATTTGTGCTTAATCAGTGGAATGGCAGTTCTACACTGAGGAGAGCCACATTTCCAAAAGTCTGTTATAGGTTTTCAAGACTCATTTATTTTAGTTGTTATTACACTTCCAAGCTGCCAGCTCATTTCTCAAGTAAGAAGTCTCAATAGATGTCAGTGTAGAGGAGATTTAAAATTCATTCCAAAATTTATGAATCTCACTTCAAGGAAGAAAGATGATCCTTAAAGCCAAAATGACAGGAAAAAAATTCTGGTTGCTGAAAGAATAAAAATCTGATTAAAAGAAAGCTTAGATTCTTCATAACACTGACCCCTACAGAATAAATATATTTATGTATAACTAGGAGTATTATAATTTCCATTAATTGTTCTATTTGCACAGTAAGTACAATATTTTTCGTTCTTATTGTTCATGGATTTTTATAATATCCTTCATTAAGTCTAATAAATATGATTTTTGGCTTTTTAACGTCAGTTTCCATCATATTATAACTAAAATGTTCAACTGTGTTAATTTTGTCTAAAAATAGAAAGTAAGTTGTCACCTTGCATACCGTTTTAAAATACTTCTCTGAGTCACTTAGGGAGAATAATGATTAGAGAATATAAACAAGACCATTTATTCTTAAGACAATCACAATATTGGAGTTAGAATGACTGCTGTAGTTTGAGGAAGTAAATGTCAACATTATCCATAGCATAATTAACAGCACTCTTCTTAAAATGTACCTAACTCCCTGTTTCTTAGGCATACTCTTAGACTCCTCTTTTGGTTATTGACAGTTCAAAAATTTTAAGGACACATTACTTTACAAACAAAACGTGTAACTGTTCTATGATAGTTGGCTCTATGAAGTTTTACCTACTCACCTTGGCAGCTAAGAGTGGAAACAAAGATAATATATTTTACAAAGTTAATCCTCACACCACAAGAGAAAAGAAAGACAGAAAACTTTTCTACTGATGCTTTCTCATTTATCTTCCAATTGTCTACATTCTACATTCCTACCATGACTATGACTGTGATTCCCAAGCCTTTTCCAAAGATATAATGCATTGAGAGTAATATGAACAAGAGGGAAGAATAGAAGTTTCCAATGTTTATACTTTCACAGAAACATCTATTTGAACAACCACCTACACATTAAAATGTATTAAAATACATTCCATCACAAGAGCTATGGAATCCAGGTGAGAGATTATAGCATCTGGGTGGAGAATCAAAATAAGAAAAAAATGTGTTGAAGAGAGTAGAAAGGACAATGTCACATTACTTATATCATGTTTCCTCTAAGTCTATGCAGTGCAGTACCAAAAGGGATATCCTTCACACGAGGAAGGAGAAGGAAGTGAACAAGCAATTTCACCATAAACCCCAGCAACAGGCCTGCCCCAGTGAACATTGGCATCAGGCTGACCCCTATGGACCTAGGCTCTGGGCCTTCCCCATTATGAGGTCAGGTCCTATAGTCCCAGTATCCGGGCCTGCCTCTGTAGACCTCAGCTCCAAGCCCACCCCAGTGCCAGGCTAACCCCATAACCCCAGGCTTCAGGCTAGCACTTATGAATCCAGTCTCTAGGCCAGTTCCTGCATTGCCAGGCTCCACGCCTGACTGAGAACAAAGGCATTACCTAAGGTTTCAGGGTCCTGAAGACCCAGACTCTAGGTCTGCCTCCACAGATCCAGGCCCTAGGCCCAATGTAGTGAACACTGGTGCCAAGCTATCTCACAAGGACTTAGGACAAGGCTCATCCTTGCAGACTTATGCACCACACTTGTCCCAGGGACAAACCAGACCCCATAGACTCAGGCAGAAGTCCTGTCAAAGTGCAAGACTGGCCCTTATGCACCCAAGCCCCAGGCTCCATGGGGCCAGTCACCAGCCTGCACCAGTGGACCTAGACATCAGGGCCAACCTGATGGAATCTGATGCTGGGTCAACCCCATGAATTCAGGACTAGGCCCATCTCTGCAGATTCTCGATACCTACCTCGGCACCAGGCTGGCCACTGTGTACTCAGGCTTAAGGCCTGTCCCAGTATCAGATTGGCCCCCATGGATTCAGGCTCTAGGCCTGCACCTATAGTTCCAGACAGCAGGCCCCTATCTGGAACCAAACTTCAGGATTGCCTCAGTAGACAAAGGCTCCAAGGTTACCCACACAAACATCACCAAGCAGCCTATCTAGAAAATTCTGGATGGGATAACTGCTGAAGTGCTTTCCCCACCAAAAACAGTTACAAAAGATTAAAAGAAGTTCTTCTTTCTTTAAATGTGCAAACAACAGTGCTAGGTCACAAGAATCATGAATCATCAAGGAAATTGTTATCACTAAAGGAACAAAATAAAGCAAAAGTAACTGACCCTAAAGAAATAGAGATCTACACATTGCCTGATAAGTAATTCAAAATAATTGTGTTAAAGAACCTCCATGAGTTACAAGAGAACAGGGATAGATAGACAATTAAGCAAAATCAAGAAAACAATATGTGAACAAAACGAGAAGTTCAACAGAGATAGAAAAATGAAAAGAAAAAAAAAAAGAAACAGAAATTCTGGAGTTGAAAAATGAAATGACTAAAATGAAATATCCCATAGGGAGTTTTAACAACAGACTTGATGAGGCGAAAGAATCATTGACCTTGAAGACATGTCATTGAAACTACCCAGTCAGAGAATTAAGAAAAATAAATGACAAAAAAGTGAAGAAAGCCTGTGGAATTTAGGAGACATCATAACATAAACCAATATATATATACACATTATGGGAGTCTCAGAAGGAGCATAAACAGAAAAAAGCAGAAAGGCTTGTTTTTAAAAAAAAATGATGAAAAACATACCAAATCTGGGGAGAGAAATGAACATCTAGATTTATTATGTCCATAGAAACCCAAATAGATTAAACACAAAGAGATCATCCTTAAGACACATTTTAATTAAAGTCTCAAAAGTTAAAGACACAATTTTTAAAGCAGCAAGAGAAAAATGTTTCATCACATACAAGGTAATCCCCCAAGAGAACATAAGTAGATTTGCCAGGAGAAAGCTTGCAGTCCAGGAGACATAGGGATGATATATTCAAAGTGCTAAAAGAAAAAAAAGCTGCCAACCAAGGATACCATACCTAACAAATCTGTTCATTAAGAATAAAGGAGAAGCTAGTTGTGGTGGCTCACACCTGCAATCCCAGCACTTTGGGAGGCCAAGGCTGGTGGACTGACTGAGCTTAGGAGTTCAAAACCAGTCTGGCCAACATGGTGAAACCCTGTCTCTACAAAAATACAAAAATTACCGGAGATAGTGTGCACACTTATAATCCCAGCTACTTGGGAGGCTAAGGCATAAGAATCTCTTGAACCTAGGAGGTGGAGGCTGCAGTGAGCAAAGATCGTGCCACTAAACTGGGTGACAGAGCAAGACTCTTTAAAAAAAAAAACAAGAAAAACCTATGAACGAGAGATAAAGTGTTTTCAAGACAACAAAACAACAACAAAAGCTGAAGGAATGTATTATCACTAGACCTGCCTTACAAAGGCTGAAAGGGATTCTCAAAGTTGAAACAAAAGAACACTGACAACGTGAAATCTATGAAAGTAAAAACTTATACTATAAAGGTAATAACACAGTCAAATTCAGTATTTTAAAGGCAGTAGATAAATAACTTTTAACTCCAGTATAAAAGTTAAAAGACAACAGTATTAAAAATAAATATAGACACAATAAGTTCTTAACGGGTATACATTATTAAAAGATGTCAATTGTGACATCAGTAACATAAAATCTGGGGAGAAAAAAGTTAAAATGTTGTAATTTAACTTTAATTTTAGCAGCTTGAAACAGACTGTTGTAACTATACATTTTATATAAGCCTCATGGAAACCACAAAGCAAAAGCTTGTAGTATATACCAAAGATAAAGAGAAAGGATTAATATGATATGTATGATAGTATGATTAATATGTCATGTATAAGTTTTGATAGTAGTATGATAGCATACTGCTATTAAAAATAATCAAATCACAAAAGAAGGCAGCAAGAGAGAAAAAAGGAAATGTAAAACACTCAGGAAAAACATAACCAAATGGCAATAGTTAAGTCCCTATCTATCAATAATTACCTTATGTAAATGGATAAAATTTTCCAGTGAAAAGACATGGTGGTTAATGGATTGAAAAATAAATTAAAATAAAAATAGAAACAAGATCTAAATAGATGTTGCTCATAAGAGAGTCACTGTAGCTTTAAGGACACACATAGGTTGAAAGTGAAGGGATAGAAAAAGATAATTTATAAAGTGGCATGGAAAAGTGAGCAAGGGTGGCAATATTTAAATCAGCTGAATAAATTGTAAGTGAAAAGTTGTCACAAGAGACAAAACAAGTCATTGTGTGATTATGAAGGGGTCAAATTAACAAGAGGATATAGCAATTGTAAAGATATATGCACCCAACATTGGAAAACCTAAATAGATAAAGCAAATATTAACAGAACTGAAGGAAGAAATAGCAATAAAAAGAGAGTAGGAGACTTCATTACCCCACTTACAAAGTTGGATAGCTCATTCAGGCAGAAAATCAATATCCTAATTGATTTGAACAACAACCGACTTGAATAACACTACAGATCAAATGGGCCTACTGTGTGTGTGTGTGTGTGTGTGTATATATATATATATATACACACACACACACACAAAATATTTCATTCAACAGCAACAAAATACACATTTTTTTTCAAGTGCACGCAGAACATTCTCCAAGAAAGATAATATATTGGTTACAAAATTAGTCTTAATAATTTTTAGAAGAAACTTTAAAGTTTAGAAACTTCCCAAAAAAGAAAAGCACAAGGCCCAATTGCTTGGCTGGGGGATTCTACCAAACATTTAAAGAATGAATGCCAATCCTTCTCAAAGTCTTCCAAAAAATGAAAAAAGAACAAATACTTTCAAATCCATTTTATTAGTCAATCATTAATCTAATACCAAAGACAGATAAGGACACTATAAGAAAGAAAATTACAAGCCAATATCTCTGATGTATATGGATGCAAAATTCTGCAACAGAATACTAGCAAACAGTATTTAAGTGTACATTAAAATAATCATACACCATGATCAAGTAGAATTTATTCCTGAGATACAAGATTGACTCAACATATGTAAATTAATAAATGTAATACTTCACAATAACAGAATGAAAGATCTTATATAATTCTCTCAATTTCTGCAAACAAAGCATTTAACAAAATTCAACATTCTTCATAATAAAAATTCTCAACAAATTAAGCATTAAAGGAATATACCATGACATATAAAGGATATACATGAAAAACCACAGTGAACATTATATTTAATATTGAAAACTGATAGCTTTCTCTGTAAGATATTGTGTGGTATAATATCCCACTCTCTTGATGTCTCAATACAAGGGACTTCCAGTCAGGGCAATTAAGCAAGAAAAAGAAAAAAAAGCATCGAAATTGGGAATGAATAAGTGAAATTGTGACTGTTTGCAGATGACATGATATTCTATATAGAATGAGCTCGGACTACACTAAAAAAGCTTACAGGTTTAACAAAGTTTGCAGTAAAGTTGCAGGATACAGCAAAGTTGAAAGGATACAAAATCAACATAAAAAATCAGTTGCATTTCTGAACACTAAAAGCAAATTATTTGAAAAATAAATCAGGAACACAATTCCATTTAAAATAGCATTCACAAAAATGAAATACTTAGGATTAAGTTTAACCAAAGGGGTGAAAGATCCAGTCTCCAGCTCCCAGCATGAGTGACACAGAAGACGGATGATGTCTGCATTTCCAAGTGAGGTACCAGGTTCATCTCACTGGCGCCTGTTGGACAGTGGATGCAGGACAGTGGATGCAGCCCGCCAAGAGAGAACTGAAGCAGGGCGAGGCATTGCCTCACATGGAAAGTGCAAGGGAGAAGGAAATCCCCTTTTCTAGCCAAGGGAAACCGTGATACACAACACCTGGAAAATCAGGTCACTCCCACCCTAATATTGCACTTTACCAAGGGCCTTATCAAACAGCACACCAGGAGATTACATCCCACACCTGGCTCAGAGGATCCCACTCACATGGAGCCTCCCTCATTGCTAGCACAGCATTCTGAGATCTAACTGCAAGGTGGCAGCGAAGCTGAGGGAGGGTTTCTCACCACTGCTGAGGCTTGAGTAGGTAAAGGAAGTGCCCTGAAAGCTAGAATTGGGAGGAGCCCACCAGAGCTCAAGGAGGCCTGCCTGCCTCTGTACACTCCACCTCTGGGGACAGGGCATAGCCAAACAAAATGCAGCAGAAGCCTCTGCAGATTTAAATGTCCCTGTCTGACAGCTTTGAAGAGAGTAGTGGTTCTCCTAGCACGGAGTTTGAGATCTGAGAATAGACAGACTGCCTGCTCAAGTGGGTCCCTGATCCCTGAGTAGCCTAACTGGAAGACACCCCTCACTAGGGGCAGACTGACACCTCACACCTCAGACGCTGGGTACCCTCTGAGACGAAGCTTCCAGAGGAAAGATCAGGGAGCAAAAATTGCTGTTCAGCAATATTCACTCTTCTGCAGCCTCCACTGCTAATACCCAGGCAAACAGGGTCTGGAGTGGACCTCAAGCAAACTCCAACAGACCTGCAGCTGAGGGTCCTGACTGTTAGAAGGAAAACTAACAAACAGAAAGGATATCCACAACAAAACCCCATCTGTACATCACCATCATTAAAGACCAAAGGTAGATAAAACCAGAAAGATGGGGAAAAAGCAATGCAGAAAAGCTGAAAATTCTAAAAATCAGAGTGCCTGTCCCCATTGAAAGGAGCACAGCTCCACACCAGCAATGAAACAAAGCTGGATGAAGAATGACTTTGACGAGTTGAGACAACAAGACTTCAGACAATCAAACTTATCTGAACTAAAGGAAGAATTACAATCCCAGTGCAAAGAAACTAAAAAGATTTGATGAATGGCTAACTTGAATAACCAATGTAGAGAGGTCCTTAAATGACCTGATAGAGCTGAAAACCATGGCATGAGAACTATGTGACAAATGTACAAGCTTCAGTAACATATTCTATCAACTGGAAGAAAGGGTATTAGTGATTGAAGATCAAATGAATGAAATGAAGCAAGAAGAGAAGTTTAGAGAAAAAAGAGTAAAAAGAAATGAACAAAGCCTCCAAGAAATATGGGACTATGTGAAAAGACCAAATCTACATCTGATTGGTGTACCTGAAAGTGACAGGGAGAATGGAACAAAATTGGAAAACACTCTGCAGGATATTATCCAGGAGAACTTCCCCAACCTAGCAAGGCAGGCCAACATTCAAATTCAGGAAATACAGAGAATGTCACAAAGATACTCCTCGAGAAGAGCAACTCCAAGGCACATAATTGTTAGATTCACCAAAGTTGAAATGAAGGAACAAATGTTAAGGGTAACCAGAGAGAAACATCGGGTTACCCACAGAGGGAAGCCCATCAGACTAACAGCAGATCTCTCAGTAGAAACTGTACAAGTCAGAAGAGAGTGGGGGCCAATACTCAACATTCTCAAAGAAAAGAATTTTCAACCCAGAATTTCATATCCAGCCAAACTAAGTTTCATAAGTGAAGGAGAAATAAAATTCTTTACAGACAAGCAAATGCTGAGAGATTTTGTCACCACCAGGTCTGCTCTACAAGAGCTTCTGAAAAAGCACTAAACATGGAAAGAAACAACTGGTACCAGCCACTGCAAACATGTCAAAATATAAAGACCATCGATGCTAGAAAGAAACTGCATTAACTAACGAGCAAAATAACCAGCTAACATCATGATGACAGAATCAAGTTCACACATAACAATATTAACCTTAAATGTAAATGGGCTAAATGCTCCAATTAAAAGACACAGACTGGCAAATTGGATAAAGAGTCAAGACCCATCAGTTTGCTGTGTTCAGGAGACCCATCTCATGTGCAGAGACACACATAGGCTCAAAATAAAGGGATGGAAGAAGATCTACCAAGCAAATGGTAAACAAAAAAGGCAGGGGTTGCAATCCTAGTCTCTGATAAAACAGACTTTAAACCATCAAAGATCAAAAGAGACAAAGAAGGCCATTACATAATGGTAAAGCGATCAATTCATCAAGAAGAGCTAACTATCCTAAATATATATGCACCCAATACAGGAGCACCCAGATTCATAAAGCAAGTCCTTAGAGGCTCACAAAGAGATGGAGACTCCCACACAATAATAATGGGGGACCTTAACACACCACTGTCAACATTAGACAGATCAACAAGAGAGAAAGTTAACAAGGATATCCAGGAATTGAACTCAACTCTGCACCAAGCAACCTAATAGACATCTACAGAACTCCCAACCCCAAATGAACAGAATATATATTCTTCTCAGCATCACATCATACTTATTCCCAAATTGATCACATAGTTGGAAGTAAGGCACTCCTTAGCAAATGTAAAAGAACATAAATTATAACAAACTGTCTCTCAGATCACAGTGCAATCAAACTAGAACTCAGGATTAAAAAACTCACTCAAAACCACTCAACTACATGGAAACGGAACAACCTCCTCCTCAATGACTACCGGGTACATAACGAAATGAAGGCAAAAATAATGATGAGAACAAAGATACAACATACCGGAATCTCTGGGACACATGTAAAGCAATGTGCAGAGGGAAATTTATACCACTGAATGCCCACAAGAGAAAGCAGGAAAGATCTAAAACTGACACCCTAACATAACAATTAAAAGAACTAGAGAAGCAAGAGCAAACACATTCAAAAGTAGCAGAAGGCAAGAAATAACTAAGATCACAGCAGAACTGAAGGAAATAGAGACACAAAAACTCTTCAAAAAATCAGTGAATCTAGGATCTGCTTTTTTGAAAAGATCAACAAAATCGATAGACCACTAGCAATACTAATAAAGAAGAAAAGAGAGAAGAATCAAATAGACACAATAAATAATGATAAAGGGGATATTACCACCAACTCCACAGAAATACAAACCTCCATCAGAGAATACTATAAACACTTCTACACAAATAAATTAGAAAATGTAGAAGAAAAGGATAAATTCCTGGACACATACACTCTCCCAAGACTAAAGCAGGAAGAAGTTGAATCCCTGAATAGACCAATAACAGGCTCTGAAATTGAGGCAATAATTAATAGCCTACCAACCAAAAAAATCCAGGACCAGTTGGATTCACAACCAAATTCTACCAGAGGTACAAAGAGGAACTGGTACCATTCCTTCTGAAACTATTCCAATCAATAGAGAAAGAGGGAATCCTCCCTAACTCATTTTATGAGGCTAACATCATCCTGATACCAAAGCCTGGCAGAGACACAACAAAAAAAGGAGAATTTTAGACCAATATCCCTGATGAACATCGATGCAAAAATCCTCAATAAAATACTAGCACACAGAATCCAGCAGCACATCAAAAAGCTTATCCACCATGATCAACTGGGCTTCATCCCTGGGATGCAAGACTGGTTCAATATATGCAAATCAATAAACCTAATCCAGGATATAAACAGAACCAAAGACAAAAACCACGTGATTATCTCAATAGACGCAGAAAAGGCCTTTGACAAAATTCAGCAGCGCTTTATGCTAAAAACTCTCAATAAATTCGGTATTGATGGAATGTATCTCAAAATAATAAGAGTTATTTATGACAAACCCACAGCCAATATCATACTGAATGGGCAAAAACTGGAAACATTCCTCTTGAAAACTGGCACAAGACAGGGATGCCCTCTCTCACCACTCCTATTCAACATAGTGTTGGAAGTTCTGGCAAGGGCAATAAGGCAACAGAAAGAAATAAAGGGTATTCAATTAGGAAAAGAAGAAAGCAAATTGGCCCTGTTTGCAGATGACATGATTATATGTTTAGAAAACCCCATCGTCTCAGCCCAAAGTCTCCTTAAGCTGATAAGCAACTTCAGCAAAGTCTCAGGATACAAAATCAATATGCAAAAATCACAGCATTCTTATACACCAATAACAGACAAACAGAGAGCCAAATCATGAGTGAACTCCCATTCACAATTGCTTCAAAGAGAATAAAGTACCTAGGAATCCAACTTACAAGGGATGTGAAGGACATCTTCAAGGAGAACAACAAACCATTGCTCAATTAAATAAAAGAGGACACAAACAAATGGAAGAACATTCCATGCTCATGCATAGGAAGAGTCAATATTGTTAAAATGGCCATACTGCCCAAGGTAATTTATAGATTCAATGCCATCCCCATTAAGCTACCAATGACTTTCTTCACAGAAATGGAAAAAACGACTTTAAAGTTCATATGGAACCAAAAAAGAGCCCACATTACCAAGACAATCCTAAGCCAAAAAAACAAAGCTGGAGGCATCACACTACCTGACTTCAAACTGTACTACAAGGCTACAGTAACCAAAACAGCATGGGCCTGATATCAAAACAGAGATATAGACCAATGGAATAGAACAGAACCCTCAGAAATAATACCACACATCTACAACCATCTGATTTTTTGCAAACCTGAGAAAAACAAGAAATGGGAAAAGGATTCCCTATTTAATAAATGGTGCAGGGAAAACTGGCTAGCCATATGGAGAAAGCTGAAATTGGATCCCTTCCCTAACATCTTACACAAAAATTAATTCAAGATGGATTAGAGACTTAAATGTTAGACCTAATACCATAAAAACCCTAGAAGAAAACCTAGACGTTACCATTCAGGACATAGACGTGGGCAAGGACTTCATGTCTAAAACACCAAAAGCAATGGCAACAAAAGCCAAAATTGACAAATGTGATCTAATTAAACTAAAGAGCTTCTGCACAGCAAAAGAAACTACCATCAGAGTGAACAGGCAACCTACAGAATGGAAGAAAATTTTTGCAATCTACTCATCCGACAAAGGGCTAATATCCAGAACCTACAAAGAACTCAAACAAATGTACAAGAATAAAAAAACAAACAACCCCATCAAAAAGTGGGCAAAGGATATGAACAGACATTTCTCAAAAGAAGACATTTATGTAGCCAACAGACACATGAAAAAATGCTCATCATCAGAAGCCATCAGAAAAATGCAAATCAAAACCACAATGAAATACCATCTCACACCAGTTAGAATGGCAATCATTAAAAAGTCAGGAAACAACAGGTGCTGGAGAGGATGTGGAGAAATAGGAACACTTTTACACTGTTGGTAGGACTATAAACTAGTTCAACCATTGTGATGATTCCTCAAGGATCTAGAACTAGAAATATCATTTGACCCAGCCATCCCATTACTGGGTATATACCCAAAGGATTATAAATCATGCTGCTATAAAGACACATACACACGTTTGTTTATTACGGCACTATTCACAATAGCAAAGACTTGGAACCAACCCAAATGTCCATCAATGACAGACTGGATTAAGAAAATGTGGCACACAGAACTCAGGACTAAGAAACTCAATCAAAACCGCTCAACTACATGGAAACTGAACAACCTGCTCCTGAATGACTACTGAGTACATAACAAAATGAAGGCAGAAATAAAGATGTTCTTTGAAACCAATGAGAAAAAAGATACAACATACCACAATCTCTGGGACACATTTAAAGCAGTGTGTAGAGGGAAATTTACAGCACTAAATGCCCACAAGAGAAAGCAGGAAAGATCTAAAATTGACACTCTAACATCACAATTAAAAGAACTAGAGAAGCAAGAGCAAACACATTCAAAAGCTAGCAGAAGGCAAGAAATAACTAACAACAGAGCAGAACTGAAGGAGATAGAGACACAAAAAACCTGCCAAAAAATCAATGAATCCAGGAGTTGGTTTTTTGAAAAGATCAACAAAATTGACAGACCGCTAGTAAGACTAATAAAGAAGAAAAGAGAGAAGAATCAAATAGAGGCAATAAAAAATGATAAAGGGGATATCACCACCGACCCCACAGAAATACAAACTACCATCAGAGAATACTATAAACACCTCTATGCAAATAAACTAGAAAATCTAGAAGAAATGGATAAATTCCTGGACACTTACACTCTTCCAAGACTAAACCAGGAAGAAGTTGAATCCCTGAATAGACCAATAATAGGCTCTGAAATGGAGGCAATAATTAATAGCCTACCAACGAAAAAAAGTCCAGGACCAGATGGATTCACAGCTGAATTCTACCAGAGGTACAAGGAGGAGCTGGTACCATTCCTTCTGAAACTATTCCAATCAATAGAAAAAGAGGGAATCCTCCCTAACTCATTTTATGAGGCCAACATCATCCTGATACCAAAGCCTGGCAGAGACACAACAAAAAAAGAGAATTTTAGACCAATATCCCTGATGAACATCGATGCAAAAATCCTCAATAAAATACTGGCAAACCGGATTCAGCAACACATCAAAAAGCTTATCCACCATGATCAAGTGGGCTTCATCCCTGGGATGCAAGGCTGGTTCAACATTCGCAAATCAATAAACATAATCCAGCATATAAACAGAACCAAAGACAAGAACCACATGATTATCTCAATAGATGCAGAAAAGGCTTTTGACAAAATTCAACAGCCCTTCATGCTAAAAACGCTCAATAAATTCGGTATTGATGGAACGTACCTCAAAATAATAAGAGCTATTTATGACAAACCCACAGCCAATATCATACTGAATGGGCAAAAACTGGAAAAATTCCCTTTGAAAACTGGCACAAGACAGGGATGCCCTCTCTCACCACTCTTATTCAACAAAGTGTTGGAAGTTCTGGTTAGGGCAATCAGGCAAGAGAAAGAAATCAAGGGTATTCAGTTAGGAAAAGAAGAAGTCAAATTGTCCCTGTTTGCAGATGACATGATTGTATATTTAGAAAACCCCATTGTCTCAGCCCAAAATCTCCTTAAGCTGATAAGCAACTTCAGCAAAGTCTCAGGATACAAAATTAATGTGCAAAAATCACAAGCATTCTTATACACCAGTAACAGGCAAACAGAGAGCCAAATCATGAATGAACTTCCATTCACAATTGCTTCAAAGAGAATAAAATACCTAGGAATCCAACTTACAAGGGATGTAAAGGACCTCTTCAAGGAGAACTACAAACCACTGCTCAGTGAAATAAAAGAGGACACAAACAAATGGAAGAACATATCATGCTCATGGATAGGAAGAATCAATATTGTGAAAATGGCCATACTGCCCAAGGTTATTTATAGATTCAATGCCATCCCCATCAAGCTACCAATGAGTTTCTTCACAGAATTGGAAAAAAACTGCTTTAAAGTTCATATGGAACGAAAAAACAGCCCGCATCTCCAAGACAATCCTAAGTCAAAAGAACAAAGCTGGAGGCAACACGCTACCTGACTTCCAACTATACTACAAGGCTACAGTAACCAAAACAGCATGGTACTGGTACCAAAACAGAGATATAGACCAATGGAACAGAACCGAGCCCTCAGAAATAATACCACACATCTACAGCCATCTGATCTTTGACAAACCTGAGAGAAACAAGAAATAGGGAAAGGATTCCCTATTTAATAAATGGTGCTGGGAAAATTGGCTAGCCATAAGTAGAAAGTTGAAACTGGATCCTTTCCTTACTCCTTATACGAAAATTAATTCAAGATGGATTAGAGATTTAAATGTTAGACCTAATACCGTAAAAACCCTAGAGGAAAACCTAGGTAGTACCATTCAGGACATAGGCATGGGCAAGGACTTCATGTCTAAAACACCAAAAGCAACAGCAGCAAAAGCCAAAAATGACAAATGGGATCTAATTAAACTAAAGAGCTTCTACACAGCAAAAGAAACTACCCTCAGAGTGAACAGGCAACCTACAGAATGGGAGAAAATTTTTGCAATCTACTCATCCGACAAAGGGCTAATATCCAGAACCTACAAAGAACTCAAACAAATTTACAAGAAAAAAACAAACAACCCCATCAAAAAGTGGGCAAAGGATATGAACAGACATTTCTCAAAAGAAGACATTCATACAGCCAACAGACACATGAAAAAATGCTCATCATCACTGGCCATCAGAGAAATGCAAATCAAAACCACAATGAGATACCATCTCACACCAGTTAGAGTGGCCATCATTAAAAAGTCAGGAAACAACAGGTGCTGGAGAGGATGTGGAGAAATAGGAACACTTTTACACTGTTGGTGGGATTGTAAACTAGTTCAACCATTATGGAAAACAGTATGGCGATTCCTCAAGGATCTAGAACTAGATGTACCATATGACCCAGCCATCCCATTACTGGGTATATACCCAAAGGATTATAAATCATGCTGCTATAAAGACACATGCACACGTATGTTTATTACGGCACTATTCACAATAGCAAAGACTTGGAATCAACCCAAATGTCCATCAGTGACAGACTGGATTAAGAAAATGTGGCACGTATACACCATGGAATACTATGCAGCCATAAAAAAGGATGAGTTTGTGTCCTTTGTAGGGACATGGATGCAGCTGGAAACCATCATTCTTAGCAAACTATCTCAAGAACAGAAAACCAAACACCGCATGTTCTCACTCATAGGTGGGAACTGAACAATGAGATCACTTGGACTCGGGAAGGGGAACATCACACACGGGGGCGTATCATGGGGAGTGGGGAAGGGGGAGGGATTGCATTGGGAGTTATACCTGATGTAAATGACGAGTTGATGGGTGCTGACAAGTTGATGGGTGCAGCACAGCAACCTGGCACAAGTATACATATGTAACAAACCTGCACGTTATGCACATGTACCCTAGAACTTAAAGTATAATAATAATAAAAATAAATAAATAAAATAAAAAAAAAGAAAATGTGGCACACATACACCATGGAATACTATGCAGCCATAAAAAAGGATGAGTTAATGTCCTTTGTAGGGACATGGATGCAGATGGAAGCCATCATTCTCAGCAAACTATCACAAGAACAGAAAATCAAACACTGCATGCTCTCACTCATAGGTGGGAACTGAACTGAACAATAAGAACACTTGGACAGAGGAAGGGTAACATCACACACTGGGGCCTGTTGTGGGGTGGAGGGAAGGGAGAGGGATAGCATTAGGAGATATACCTAATGTAAATGACGAGTTAATGGGTGCAGCACACCAACATGGCACATGTATACATATGTAACAACCCTGCATATTGTGCACATGTATCCTAGAACATAAAGTATAATAATAATAAAAAAAATCTCATCTATCTATCTACCTGTCCATTTTACTATTTAGAAAGAGAGAGAGAGAGAGAAAGGAAGGTTCCTTAAAAAGTTAAAAATAGAACTACCATATGATCCTGTAAACCCACTCCTGGGTATATATTCTAAAGTTGAAATCAATATCTAAAATACATATATATTCTCTCAGCATTATTCACAAAAGCCAACACATGGAATCAATATGTTTCCACTAATTTACATATGGATAAAGAAAAGGTGAGTTATAATATATGTATGAATATTATTCAACCTAAAAAAGAAGGAAATCTGATCATTTGTAACAACGTGAATGAACCTGGAGGACATCATGCTAAATGAAATTAGGCAAGCACATAAAGAGATATACTTTACGATCTCACTTTCATGTGCAATCTAAAAAACAAAAAGTCAAGCACATAGAATCAGAGAGCAAAACAGTTGTTTCTCAGGGATGAAGGCTGGGAAAAATGGAAAAATGTTCAAAGGGTAGAAAGTTTCAGTTATGCAAGATGAATAAGTTCTAGAGATCTAATGTATGGCACGGTAACTGTAGTTAATAGAACTTTGTTGTATACAGTAAGTCCTCTCTTGAAATCATTGATAGTTTCTTGGAAACTGTGATTTTAAGCAAAATGACATATAACAAAACCAGTATTACTATAGGTGAATTGACATAAGCAAGACTTAAATTCCTATGACATATTTCTGGTCATAAAAACCTCACTAACTTCTAAATAAAGACACAAAACCCTTCTAATGTTAAACATTAATAAAGATGAGTTATACATACATTTAGGAAAGATTAATAAAAGCAAGTAAGATAATTACCCAAGTTTTAGTGCATTGCTAGTGGTTTTGCAATGACAGTGGGTTAAATCAAGGAACAAATGTTTGAAAAGCAAAAATTGTAAGGATGTCTCCGATCACAATGCAGCTCAAACGCAAACAATAACAAATATGCTGAACTTCCTGAGTGCCTTGGTACCAAATTGTTTATTGCCATTCATTTGTATGATTATCATATAGTCACAGGTGGCCAGAGCCTATCCTGGCAGTCCAAGGTGAAATGGGGGAGCCAACCCTGGACAGGACACTATTCTATCACAGCTTATACTCACACACACTCACACTCACTCAGACTGGGACAATATAGACACATCAGTTGACCTATCATGTGTATCTCTGTGGTGTGGAAGGAAACCAGAGTACCAGGAGAAAATCCATTGCAGACATAGGGCATACAGGCAGACTCCACACAGACAGTGGCCCTGCTGAGAACTGGTATTTTCTTTCACATAAACATTATAACAAGACAAGTTGGAGAAAACAGTGTTATATGAGGACCTATTGTACTTGAGATTTGTTAAGAAAATGGATCTTATGTATTCCCATCAGTCACATACACACAAAATGGTAACATGTGAGACAATGGACACATTAATTAGTGTGACTATTGTAATCTTTTCACAATGTGTATGTATATCAAAAACATCATGTGACACACTTTAAACATATACAATTAGTATTTGTCAGTTGTATCTCAGTAAAGCTGGGGAAAAAACCATCAAGAATAAAATGATTATTAAACATTCTACATGATATTTTTAAAATTAACAACAAGTATAAAAAGTCTCGCCTCTTGGTCATTATTTTTTTTTAATTCTTACATACTTTCCCTGTTGCTTACCCCTAAAATATATTTTCAGGAATTTTTTTTTTATTATAAACTTAAATTTAAGAAGAAATACACACTTAAAAAGACTAATTAAACACACCAACAAATTAATGAATCTCTTGTGAGTTTTTTTTTTTTTTGTGGTTGTTGTTGATGTTTTTGCCTCATTTTCTTTGTTTCCTGAGTGCTCAAGAATAAATATGCATTACTGTTACTATCATGAAAATTCAATTAGTTGAAATGAATTTATCTCATCAGTGTAATGCTCAACTTGAATAATTGATTAAGCTTGAATAATTTTCTCTACTATTTTAAACACATCTTTTTCTTATTTCAAAGTCTGTATTTTACTTATCTCTTTTACTTCTGGTCCTCTGAGAAACAGACATCAAGAGGAGATTAAACATGCCAGGATTTTATTAGGAGAAATGCCTGTGTAAAAGGAGATGGGATGGAGCTAGTGTAGGCTGGAATTGCACTCAGGCCACTAAGCAAGTTCATTCCCAAGTGAAAGAAAGAGAAGAGCTAGTTTGTGGGAACATCCTAGACTGCTGAGCACTCTGAAGAACTTTTAGAAAATGCATTGGGGATTTCTTAACTAAGCAAGGAATATGAGACAAACAAAGGTTTTCTGTGTCTTCCAAATAAGAGGGGTGCTTCACTCTCCTATCCCTTATATTCAGTCATTGTTGGAGACAGTCTATGGAAGGTTTGTACTCTGCAAAAACACAAGAATGAATGTAAAAGTACAGTAGTTTAGCTCATTTTGTATCATTAGACTTGTCAAGACTGTAGTACTTTAAAAATTCTAATTATGGAACTCTCTTCTAAAGCTTAGAATATTTTATGTTATGTCCTCCTATGTCCACCATCCACAGTTTTATTTTTCTTTCAGTAAAGGCATGATATGTTCTTTAAGTATTAGTTCTCCCTCCTTGCTCTCTGTTATTTTTGCTTTCATTGTCTTCATCCTAACATCCTTTTCTTCTTTATTTAGAGACATTAGGTTTGATCATCTAATAATTTAATATACCACTGCCAATTTTCACTTTCATTGCCTTTGACACTGATTTTAATTATGGCACATATTTTACTTGGATACCTACTTATCTATGTCACTTTCCATGGTCTGTGGTTTTTGTTGTTGTTGTTCCAGGTTTTTAAATTTATAGTAAGGCAATATTAATTTTCTTTCCTTTTTTTTTTTTTTTTTTTTTTTTTGGACGGAGTCTCGCTCTGTCGCCCAGGCTGGAGTGCAGTGGCCGGATCTCAGCTCACTGCAAGCTCCGCCTCCCGGGTTCAGGCCATTCTCCTGCCTCAGCCTCCTGAGTAGCTGGAACTACAGGCCCCTGCCACCTCGCCCGGCTAATTTTTTGTATTTTTTTAGTAGAGACGGGGTTTCACCGTGTTAGCCAGGATGGTCTCGATCTCCTGACCTCGTGATCCACCCGTCTCGGCCTCCCAAAGTGCTGGGATTACAGGCTTGAGCCACCGCGCCCGGCCAAGGCAATATTAATTTTCTAAAATTCACATCAGTGTGCTCTGTTTGAGATGGGGTTTTTTTCTATTTACTCATCCTTGAACAAGAAACAATGTTGTGAGCTTCACATTTCTAAATATTGACTGACTACTTATTGCCCTTATTTTGACTGATACATCTCCTTCCTTGATCAGCAAAGAGAAAAAAAAAAAAAAAAAAAAAAAAAAAAACTCAGCATGCTAATGTGACTAGGCCTCAGCCCCTTTTAGATCTAGTAACAGTATTCAATTCACACATCTGTATTCTCCTTTGTTTGGTTTTCTTCTTAGCATTCTAAGTAACTTAACTTTCTAAATTAAGGGCATGTGGAACCCTGAATCACTATTAGACATCTTAGCATTCTTTCCGTTTTTTCCTTCACATCCAGTTATTTCTGAGTTTCTTTCTCTGAATAGAGGAGTGGGTGAGAGTAGATGAACACTCACCTTTCACTGTGTGTGTGTAAGAGAAAAGCAGGGATGAAAGCCCAGGGTATGGCTGCTAAAGACTGAAGGTCTGTTAGCCAAAGCCTTCTTGCTGGATGACAGATCTGCTTTGGGTCATATGAAAAACTGTGAATAGTCCACAGCGTGTACCACAATATGTAGCCTCATGGGATTTAAAGCTACGAGGAAGATCCTACTCCATTCTATGGATGGGCTCTGGCCGTCTTTTGTTTAGGATAGAGATGTGAGAGCCCTCTGTATGTTTACACAGGCAGTTTGGTTAGAATTTGGGAAAACTTGCATCAGTCTGTCGGCCCAATACCAATTCAAATTGAGCTCTGAATATTGCTTTTGAAATCTGAAACCTAATTGAATAAAAATTTTATTTTACATATTAATCATAATATTTTTAAATGTTAATAAAAAAATTTTGTAATTTTTCTCACAAATCTTGGGAGAATAACATGGTGAATCCATTGTATTATTTGATCCAGATATCTGTTTTACTTAGGTCAGCTTTTTGGAGGTAATGAATAAGCTTATCACTGTTGTCTCATCTTTTCTATAATCTTTTATGAGACTGAATAAGGCTTAACAGAAATATGTCACGGTTGAAGAAATAAATTCACCTCTTGTTACAATAGTGTTATTAATTATACCTACATGAAATCTTCTATTACTTTGCCTTTTTAGGATATTTAAATAACAGTATATAGCACATACTATTATTTGCTTTTATTCAATACAGTTTATAGATAACATTACAATGTATTTGTTTAAGACCCATTTTTCAATATTATGCCTAGAACTACTAAAAGCACATGAAGGAGACTTCATGCCTACCAAAAGCCCCTGCTTTTTAAAATTCATTCCCAATTATGGGTTACTGCCCTAGGATCCCACAACACCACCCTTAAATAAATATTTTAATATATACCAAATATTAAATTATTGTTCAATTTCCAAGCTTTTGAAAAATAAAAACCAAACTAGAGAAACAAAAACCAAAAACATAACAAAGTACATTTCCTAGGAAAGAAGGAGCCACAAAATAATTGATGTATATCTAATAAACACATTTTTAGTGAGTTTCTAGTATTTGACAAATGATTAGGATTTTAAATACAGTATGTTGTAACTTGGACACATGAAAAGAAGGTAAGTGCATTAAACAGCACCTGAACTTAATTATTAAGTGGAATATTTAATAGAGTTCTGAACCCAGAGGATGTAACATTATTAAAATATTAAATCTGAGTCTTTAGAAGAAATGATAATGGCAGCTATAGGTTGGGGAAGTTCTCCTGGATATCCTGAAGATGCATGTTCCATTTTCCCCCTCACTTTCAGGCACCCCAATGAGACAGATTTGGTCTTTTTACATAATCCCATACTTCTTGCAGGCTTTGTTCATTTCTTTTTCTTCTTTTTTCTTTTGGTTTCTCTTCTCGTTTCATTTCATTCACAATCGCTGATACTCTTTCTTCCAGTTGATCGAGTCGGTTACTGAAGCTTGTGCATTTGTCACGTATTTTTTATGGTTTTTCATCTCTTTCATTTCGTTTAGGACCTTCTCTGCATTAATTACTCTAGCCATCAATTTCTTCCACTTTTTTTTCAAGATTTTTAGTTTCTTTGCGCTGGGTACGTAATTCCTCCTTTAGCTCTGAGAAATTTGATGGACTGAAGCCTTCTTCTCTCATCTCGTCAAAGTCATTCTCCGTCCAGCTTTGATCCGTTGCTGGCGATGAGCTGCGCTCCTTTGCCGGGGGAGATGCGCTCTTATTTTTTGAATTTCCAGCTTTTCTGCCCTGCTTTTTCCCCATCTTTGTGGTTTTATCTGGCTCTGGTCTTTGATGATGGTGATGTAAGTGTAGGTGTCCTTCCAGTCTTTAACATTTCTGTTTGCCTTATCAGCAGCAGAGGCTGCAGAAGATAGAATATTTCTGAACAGCGAGTTTACCTGTCTGATTCTTGCTTTGGAAGCTTCCTTCAGGGGTGTACTCCACCCTGTGAGGTGTGGGGTGTCAGACTGCCCCTAGTGGGGGATGTCTCCCAGTTAGGCTACTCAGGGGTCAGGGACCCACTTGAGCAGGGAGTCTGTCCCTTTCAGATCTCAACCTCCGTGTTGGGCGATCCACTGCTCTCTTCAAAGCTTTCATTGAAAGGTGTCTGTGTGTCTTAGTTTACTGTGCCCTGTCCCCAAGGTGGAGACAGAGACAGGCAGGTTTCCTTGAGCTGCCGTGAGCTCCACCCAGTTCGAGCTTCCCAGCAGCTTTGTTTACCTACTTAAGCCTCAGCAATGGCGGGCGCCCCTCCCCCTACTGAAACAGCCTCGCTGCTGCCTTGCCGGTAGATCCCAGATTGCGCTAGCAATGAGGGAGGCTCCGTGGGTGTGGGACCCTCCCTGCCAGGTTGGGATATGATCTCCTGGTGTGCCTGTTTCCTAAAGCGCAGTATTGGGGTGGGAGTTACCCGAGGTGTTGTGTGTCTCAGTTCCCCTGGCTGGGAAAAACTCCCTTCCCCCTTGCTTCCCAGGTGAGGCAATGCCTCGCCCTGCTTCAGCTCTCGCTTCGGGCTGCAGCAGACCAGCAATCCGGCACTCCCCAGTGAAGAACCCAGAGTTGGTGGAGTCCTTATCTATAAGCTGCTTTGCTATTTTAACTTAACTTTTCTACATGTGGAACCTGAATCCTTTTTTCACCTCAGATCTTGCTCTCAGATTAGTCCAATTCATTGTCATTGACTAACCCACTTCTACAGTTACTACTTTTTTGTTTATGAAATTTTTGAATTCCTTTTTTATTCAAAATTTATTCTTATAAAAATATCCATATATGCTCTTTATGCATTTCATAAAATATTTTATTATATAGTATAATTGATTTAATTGTTCAGGTCTACCTAATTAAAATTTAAATATTTTAAAATATTCATAGAATATAAGAGATGAATAATGCTTAAAAAAATGTATTTATTACTGATAATATTATAAACATACCTAATGCTGCAAATATACTTTAAAACTTTAAAGTGAACATGATTTATATTTAAAGTATATTTAAAACCATATCATGTATCTTTCTGTCTTCCATAGCCACATTTTATTGAATATCTTTAAAAGTAATTAAAATATTTGAAATCATTATGAGTTTGCATACTTATCAGCAGAACTAAAAGATTCAGAAGACAGATGCTTAGATCTTCTGTTATAATTTAAATGTGCCTTATCCAGAACAAACGTGGCAGTTTTCATTCCCCACCTGCATTTGATGTCGATATAATTACCATTTTTTACAGAAAGACTTATCAAGTCTACCTGTGGTATGCTGAATAAAGACTCAAAAAAGATATCCATGTGCTGACCCCTGGAATGTGTGAATGTTACTTTAGAAAAAGAGTATTGTAGATATGATTAAGTTAAGGATCCTGAGATGAGGAGATTATCCTAAATGTCTGGATAAGCTCTTAATGTAATCACATTTATCCTTGTAAGAGAGAGTCAGATGGAGACAGAAGAGAAGATGCATTAGTCAGTGCCTCCAGAGAATCATTCCCCATCTATCGTAATTACCATTTTTTACAGAAATGTCATCAATCTGAATATCTATCATCTATGTTACTTTAGAAAAAGAGTATTGTAGATATGATTATTATCTATCTATCTATCTATCTATCTATCTGTCCTGTCTGTCTGTCTGTCTGTCTGTCTGTCTATCTATCTATCTATCTATCTATCTATCTATCTATCTATCTATCTATCATCTATCTTTCTCTGAGGAGAGAGAGAGGAGAGAGAGCTATGGATTGATCTTAAGAAGTTGTTTCATGCTGTTCTGGAAGCAAACAAGTCCAAAATCTGCAGGGTAAATTGGCAGACTGGAGACCCAGGAGGGGAGAGTTGATGTTGTAGCTTGAGTTCAAAGGCACATTGCTGGCAGAATTCCCTATTCCTTGGGGGAGGCCAGACTTTATCTGAAGCCTCCAAATGACTGGATGAGGCCTACCCACATTATGAAGGATAATCTGCTTTTCTCAGAGTCTACCGATTTAAATGTTATTATCATGTAAAAAGTACTTTTATGGCAAATTCAAGAAGTGCTCGATAAAATATATGGGTATCATTGTCTAAACAAGTTGATATATAAAATACATAATCATATCAGGCAATGTAGCCAATGAGGAGATTGCAATGACCACAAAGAAAAGAATTAGGACAGCCACCAAAGGTTTGAAAAGGCAAATAATTGATTCTCTCCTAACACATTTGGCTGGAAAACATTCCTACTATCCCTTTGATTTCAGCCCAGTGATATTGATTTCAAACTTTTGACCTGCGTAATTGTGAGAGAATAAATTTATGTTGCTTTAAGTCATTAAGTTTGTCATATATGTGATAGGAAACTAAGTTTATTGAAATTTTTTAAACATCTACTCTGCAAAAGACACTGTCAAGAGATTGAGAAAGACAAACCACAGACTAAGAGAAAATATTTGCAAAACACATATCTTATAAAGGACTTGTATTCAGATGTAAAAAAATTCTTAAAATTCAACAATAAGAGAGCAAACCACCCAATTAAAATGGGCAAGAAATCTGAACAGATACCTCATCAAAGAATACATATGATAGAAAATAAGCGTATGAAAAGATGTTTAACCTCATTTGGAAGTTGCACATTATAATAAGAAAATATCACTGCACACCTATCAGGATGAGTAAAATACAAAAACTTGACAATATCAAATTCTATACAGGATATAAAGCAACAAGTACTCTCATGAATTGCTAGTGAGAATGCAAAATGTTGCAGGTACTTTGAAAGGCATTTGACACTTTCTTTCAAAGATAAAATAGCCTTACCATTTTATCCAGCAGTCCTGCTCCTAAGTACTTACCCAAATGATGTGAAAACATGTCCACACAAAAATCTGCAATGAATATTGATAGCTACTTTATTCATAATCAGAAAAAAGTTTGTAAACAATTAAGATGTTCTTTTACAGGAGAATGGATGAAAGAGCTGTGGTATGTCCATACAATAAAATATTACTCAGTAGTGAAATGAACGAATGAATCTGTTTTTTGTTTTGTTTTGCTTTTTGAGACGGAGTATGGTTCACTCGCCCAGGCTGGAGTGCAGTGGCGTGATCTCAGCTCACTGCATCCTCCGCCTCCCGGGTCCAAGCAATTCTCCTGGCTCATCCTCCCGAGTAGCTGGGACTACAGGTGCCCGCCACCATGCTTGGTTAATTTTTTGTATTTTTGTAGAGATGGGATTTCACCACGTTGCCCAGGCTGGTTGCGAAGAGTTTGATCTTATTAAGCATTAATGTATTACTAATCTTGTATGTTAAGTATTTACACTGTAATTTGTTGAACATATTGGAGGTAGAATTTTTATTTTTATTTTTATTTTTTGAGATGTAGTTTTGCTTTTGTTGCCCAGACTGGAGTGCAATGGCGTGATCTTGGCTCACTGCAACCTCCACCTCCCGGATTCAAGCGATTCGTCTCCCTCAGTCTCCGTAGTAGCTGGGATTACAGATGGATGCCATGACACCCAGCTAATTATTGTATTTTTAGTAGGGACAGGATCTCACCATGTTGGTCAGGCTGGTTTCGAACTCCTGAACTGAGACAATACCCCTGCCTTGGCCTCCCACAGTGCTGGGATTACAGGCATGAGCCACCGCGCCAAGCCTGAATGAATCTTAAGTACATATTGGTAAGTGAAAGAGGCCACTCAAAATGGTACGTTCTATATGACTTTGACTAATGAAAAGAAAAATATGACTGGTTGCCGGTGGCTCACAGAGGGAGGGAAGTTGGAGGAATAGGTAGCATGAAGGATTTTTAGGGCAATGAAACTATTTTGCAGGAATACTGTAATGGTGGATACGTGAAATTAGGTATTTGTTAAAACCCATAGAATTGTGCAACACAAAGTTTTAACCCTAATGTAAAATTATAGACTTTAATAAATAATAATGCATAAAATGTGTCAATATCTGTTCATTAATTTAAAAACCCTAGAACAATCTGTTATTTAAGGAGAAACTGTGTGGTTTTTGGGTGGTCAGAGGGAGTAAAAATTCTCTTTACAATTTGTTTAATTTTTCTATAATTCTAAAACTTTTAAAAAATAAATACTATTAATTGTTTAATGTGGAATTGGCTCAAGTTTTGATAATGGGAAGAAGCTGGAAGAATTTTGAGGCACATGAAAGAAAATGCCTAGATTAGTTAAAATACTTTTATTAGAAATATAGAAGCTGAAAACGCTATTTTGAGGATCTAAAAGAAGTGAGAAACACATAGAGAAAGCTTCTATTGCCTTAGAAATATATATGCAGTCATGCATCCCTTAATGAATTGTCCTTAGACAATTTTGTTGTTTGTGAACATCATAGAAGGTACTTAAACTTAGCTGGTAGAGCCTACTATGCACCTATGCTATATGGGATAGCCTATTGCTCCTAGGATGCAGACCTGTACAACATTTTACTGTACTGAATACCAAAAGGCAATTGGAACATAATAGTATTTGTGTATCTAAATGCACACAAAACATGGAAAAAGTTGATACAGGATATCTGATAAGAAATGGTACACCCAAATAAGAAACTTAGTGTGGATGGAGGCTACAGGGCTGGAAGTTGCTCTGAGAGAGTTGGTGAGTGAGTGGTGAGTGAATATGATGGCCTAGTACATTATTATACACTATTGTATCCTTTTAAACACTGTATGCTTAGGTTACATTAAATTTATTAAAAACATAAAATAATCTTTTTCATTAATAAAATAACCTTAGTTTACTATCTTTTTTAACTTTATAAACTTTTTATTTTTAAACTTTTGACTCTTGAAATAATGCAGCCTAAAACATAAACACGTTGAACAGCTGCAAAAAATATTTTCTTTATATCCTTATTTTATAAGCTTTTTTCATTTTTGTTTATTTCTTTTAAAGCACTTTTGTTAAACTAAAATATACATGCATTATCTTCTGAGATTTTGTAATGCCCCCTTTAGACTGCGTAAATGACAGCAGACCATTCATTGGTCACGTGTATCTTTTGTAACACTAAGACCCATGCTAAACTAAGTGGCAATAATTACTTTCAGAGACATGACTGGCACTAGAGCGAACAGTTATATGCTGAAATCATATTAATTTTTAAAAACAAAATCTGAGCTCTGTTAATTAAAGAAGACTGAAATGTAAATATGTCATATTATTTTGACCAAAGAATATGTCATGTTTTAATTTCAAATCAATCAGAAAATGATAGAGGAAAATTGAGAACATTTTATTGAAGGACAAAACTATAAATAACATATTTTCTTTTATCCATATACTCTATGTAAATGCTGTAAATGTTCTAAAGTGCAATAAAATTAAGGGAAATGAATAATCTTTTAGTTAACAGCATTTTAATTAGACATGTTATAAATATGGCAAAAATTTATTTACTGTATGCATAAATTATATAAGGTGCATATATATATTAGATTGCTAGGGGTACCAAAATGAACTACGTGGCTTAAACAACAGAATTTTCTTTTTTTCAATTTTGAAAGCTAAAAGTCCAAGAATAAGGGGTCAGTAAAGTTCATGTCTTCTAAGCACTCTCTCTTTGCCCTGTAGATGGCCATTTTCTCCCTCTGTCTTAAAGCGTCTTCCCTCTGTGTGTGCCTGTATTAATCTCCACTTCTTATAAGGAAACCAGTTAGATTAGATTTGAGCCCCCCCTAACCAATGTGGTAATTTAATTTTAATTATATTTTTAAAGACCCTATCTTTGAATATATCTGCATTCTGAGATACAGGGATCCAGGACTTCAATGTATGATTTCTGGGATGAGAGACACAGTTTAGCCCATAACACTATATATGCACAGACACAGAATATGTACATCTTGCATATTGCAGGAACATATAAGTTTACAAAATTAAATGAGAATGATAGTGACACAGTAATGACTGCTTCTAGAAAAATCGGAAAATGGGCCAGAATCCATTGTTTTAAAAAAATTGGTCATATATTTTAACCCTTTAATAGAGCATAACATAGACACAGAATAGTGCATATACAGTAAGTATAACTTTTTGTAGGCTGGACACACCCATAAAACTAGAGCCTAGATTACAAAATATGATGTTACTTGTTTTCCAGTAGACTTCATGCATTGTCTTTTAGGTACTGCCAACCAGAGATAATTACTAACATGACTTCTACATGATAGATTAGTCTTGCCCTTTTTTGTAATTTTTAAAGTATAAATTCATGAAATTTCCACCACAATCAAGACAGAAAACACTATCTGCCACCTCTAAAAGTTTCTCCTGTCACTTGGTAAAGTCTCCCTTCTGCTCCTTACCCTTATCTATAGGTGACCTTTGATCTGCTCCCTAGTATTATAAATTAGCCCATATTTTGTAGAACTTTATATAAATGAGAGCACATAGTTTATCTTCTTTTTTACCTGGCTTATTTCACTCAGCATAATTATTTTGGGATTTTTGTCTTCAATAAGGGGCATTATGAAAGAGAAAAACTGAAAAATCACAATACAAACAGTACAAAAATAAAGGAAACATAAAAGCTTATGAGAGAATATTATGAAATTACATCTCATAAAAATTGCAGATATAGATTAAATTTTAATTTTACAGAAGTATCTCAAAGTAATGAGAAATCTGAAGCAATTTATTTTAGAGTGGATCGTTAGTTAAGTAGTTAATTTTATTTCTCTATGTCAGCAAAGAATAATTCAAAATTGAAACAAAACAACTATTCACAATAACTTCAAGAATATAAAGAATTTAGGGATAAATCAAACAAACTATGAATAAGCTCTGCACACTAAAACTACAAAGCACTGCTGAGAGAAAGTAAAGATGACATGAATAATGAATAAAATATACAGTGCTCATGGGTTGAAAGATTTAATATTGCTAAGATGTTAATTTCCCTAAATCATCTATAGATTCAATATAATCCAAATCTAATTCCCAGTAAGCTTTGTTGTGTACATTGTCAAACTATTCGTAAGATTTATATAGAAATTAAATGGAGTTAGAAAAGACAAAGCAATTTTGAAAAATGAGAATAAAATTGAGAACTTGGACTATCTGATTTCAAGATTTACTAGAAAGCTTTGTTAATCAAAACAGCATGACATTGGCATAAAGAAACATATATCAATTGAAGAGAGCAGTTTAGAAATACACCCAAATAGATGTGGTCAATTGATTTTCAAGCATGCCAGATTAGTTCAGTAACAAATAGTGCTGGAGCAGTTGGCTTGTCATATACAAAAGTGTGAAACACAAACTTGACTTCACACTGTACTCAAAAGTCAATTCAAAGTATATGTACTTTGATCACAAAAATATAAATGAAAACATGTTCACCAAAGCCTTCTATTTTAAAGTCCCCAGTATTTTGTTCAAGATAGTTGAAAATTGGAAACCACCCAAATGCCTATCAACAGGTGAATTCATAAACAATCTGTGGTAGATACATATAATGAAATATTACTCAGCAATTTTAAAAAACCAGTTGAATACATCCAACAACGCGGGTGAGTCTCAAAAGTATTATGTCAAGTGAAAGGAGCCATAAACGAGACAGTAAATAATTTATTATGTTGTGTCAAATTCTAGAAATAGCAAACTTAAAATGATAGAAGCAGAGCAGTGGTACCAGAGTCCAGGTAGAGGGAGAAAATGACTGCAAAGGAGCATTTTTTTAGAAAACAGTTGTGGTGGTGGTAATGTTACTTTATAAGTTTATTGCATTTGTAACGTCAACATTGGTGAATTGTATAGTACATAAATTATAGATAATAAAATTGTTAAAACGTATCTTGTCATACAGACTCAGATACTTTGAAATATGCTTTGTACCATAGTTAACAGATCATTTCTATCTATACCCAGCACACATAATAGTACAAAAAGTGGTAGAGTAGAAAAAGTAGGGACTACTCCTCAAATAATTTAATGAAGTTAGTAATATGGTAAGAACAAATTAAATCGAGATACTATATTAATATAAGCATAACAATCATAATCTAATATCACTCCCATCATAATTATAAAAATTCTAAACAAAGTATAGACAAATCAAGTCCATTTCATATAAAATGTGTTATTAAAGAAGTTAGTTATCCAAAAGTTCTTTCTAATAGCGTTAAAAATAACTTATTATATTATCAGATTAATAGAGCTAAACACAAATCACAAAAATGGCAATATATTTCAATAGTCTTTCATGATAAAATTCACTGAAAGATTTTAATAACTAGAAATTTCTTAAACTGATATTCAGAAATAAGAAAATTCTAGCTAACCTAATACCAGTAACATACTAAATAATAAAACTTAGACAAATTTGATTTTAGTTAGGAATAAAAATGCATTCCCTTTATCCCCACATTACTATTTTTATTCAACATATTCAATATTGTAATAAAAATTATAGTCAGAAAAAAATGCAACGAGCAAATATTATAAAAATTGCAAAGAAAGCAACACAGCTGTCTTTGTTTAAATATAACCACCATATAATCTACAGATAGCATATTACAAATAATAAAACAGAAAAAATAAAGCCAGAAGTGTAAGCCTAGCATCTTGAAGGTTAAATTCTAAGATTATTCTAAAATCGAATACACCAACCACAGATTCAGGAAGTGGTGCCAATCTAAAGAAAGATAAATGTAAAGAAAGCCAGATTAAGTGATATCTAGTAGACAATAAAACCATATCTTCAATTTGATGAAATAAAATCGCTATTATGCTAGACTTTCTGTTAAAATAGCCTTCAAAAATGAGATGGAATAAATATATTTCAATTGGGAAAAATTGTCAGCAGTCACAAACATATGAAATAATACAGGAAAAGATATTTTTCAGGTTAAACGAAAACGGCAATGCATGAGAGCATGAATGTGTACAAGGAAATAAAGACAATAGAATACAGCAAATATGTGAATAAAACTAAGTGAATATTGATGTATAAAACAGAAGTAATAATATCCTAAAAGATTTTAAGACACATGTTTAAAATTTCTACAACAATATTACAAAAAGGGGAAAGGGTAAACAAAGCTGAAGTATGTTATTAGACATTAATAAGTCAAAGCTGTGTCTCAAATGCCACAAAAATAGTAAATCAATGCAAAACTAATAGCTCATTGACAGAGAAACAGAATATGCTACAGTTACACCAATATATAGGGATTATAGGTCAGAGAACCAAAGGATAGAAGTAGGAGTGACCCTGCCTACTTCCAACGTACTTTAGAGATATCGTGAATAGAGATAAGGGATGGGGCACAAAACTGTGTACTCCTGCATCAACCAGTCACTAGATTTTGACTAACCCTAAGAAGAGGGCAAACACCTGGGCAAAGCAGCTGCTTCCTGCTGAAGGCAGAGCCTAATGAGTGACTCAGATGTGAGCCTTTAGCAGTCAAGAGTCCCGGTAGATGAAGAAATGAATACCTTGACCCAGAAAATGTGACCTTGAACAGTACTCCAGAGTATTCACTACAATGATTTAGAATAAAAGATTAAAATCATTTATCTACTAAATGGTAAGAAAGAAAGGAATATAAAAACAGCAGACTTGACAAACAGGAAGAAATAGCCAGTGGGTGGAATTGAACTGAAATATGTAGCAGTTATATTAAATGGAAATTGGCCAAAGACCAAGATAGATATTATCAAACTGGAAATAAATAAAAAACAAAATATATAATGTTATTAAGAGGTACAGATTGAATACTATAAAAGAAAAAGAGAGAGACAGGTTGAAAATTTAAGAATAAAGAATATAAAATATCGAACCACTAAGAACAAGAAAGCTGGAATGACTATGTTAACAACAGAAATAAAAGACTTCATAATAATTATTATTCACTGTATTAAGAGAGTCTTTTCACAGTTACATAAGGGCCAATTAATCAAGGATACATCAGAACCCTAAGTGGCAAAAATGTAATAACAACTCAAAATTTAGGAAGCAAATCTTGTCAAACTGAAGGGAGAAATAAAGAAACCTATAAACGTAAGTGTGATTTTAATACTCTTCTCTCAATAATTAATAAAATAAGTAGATAAAAAAATAAGAATAAAGAATGTTTGGACAACATTATCCGACTTGACCTAATTGATAATCCATTATCATTATAACTAATGACTATAAAATATACATTCTTTAACAGTAAACAAAATATATTTATCAATATTTTTCATATGCTAGAATATAAAACAAGTTTGAATAAACTTAAATTATTTGAATAATAAAAAGTTAAGTATCTGAACAAAAAATTAAATTAGAATAGAATATGATATTTTAAAAATCCTAAATATGAAAAATAAACCCAGGGATGAAAGAAGATATCATAAAAGAAATTTTAGAATAATTAATAATCCCAAAGTATCAAAATTTGTGGCATGAAGCTGAAACAATTCATAGAGAAACATTTCTGAAATTAGGAGTTATCTGTAAAAGAACAGAAAGGTTTAAAAATTAGTGATCTAAGCTTCTGTCTAAGAAACTTGAAAAATAGCACATTTAAGCCAGAGTATAAATAAAACAAAGTAGAAGACATGAAATAATAAAGAGTATAGCAGACATCGCTGAATTAAAAACCATACAAACAATAGAGAAAATAGAGAAAAAATGATGCAATTGATAAACCCCTAGAAATATAGAACAAAAAAAGATGACAAGGCAAAATTTCAATATAAAGGCTGCAAAAAAGATATCATTATCCCTAAGACATTGAAAAATAATAATGAACATATTATGAACAGTATATTTTGTCAATAAATTTGACAACTTGGATGAAATTTAAAATTAAAATAAAAACAGAATGTACAAAAACTGGCTCAAAATGAAACAGAAAACCCTTATGGCTCTACATCAATTTAAAATATGATACTTTTAACTGAAAAACTTCTCCGAAAAAAGTTCTAGGCCCAGATGTCTTTACTAGTGAATGCTGTCAAACATGTAAGACAGATATAAAAATCTTACAGAAATACTTTCGGAAGATAGAGAAAAAAGGACCATATCACAAATCATTTTACGAGAATACTATTTTAAAGTAAAACTTCAGAAGAACATTACAAGAGAGAATATTATAGACCAATATCGCTAATAAGTTAGGTGATGAAATTAATGTCATTAAGAAATCAAACATTCTAATACATAAATTTATATAAAAATATTAGTAGATTCCTGGAATACAGAATTGGCTTGACTTAAAAACGGTCAATGTAATTCCTCATGTTAAGCAAATAAAGGAGAAAAAACATGATCAACTAACAATTATTTGATAAAATTCAACATTCATAGTAGAAATCATTAATACAGTAATCATTAATAGATCATTAATACAGTAGAAGGGCATTTCTCAATCTAATAAATGCCATCTAGAAAAAACATACAACCAGCAACTAACTATATATATATCGTCTTAATTTTAGGCAACCAAACTGGCTGTTATACGACAGAATGTTATATAAACAGAGATAGTCTTAAGACTATATATGTCTTATATATGTTTTCTCATATATATAAAAGAAACATTTATATATATATGAGAAACGTTTTTATATATACATATGAGAGAAAACATGTATATGTTGACATTATAGTATGGAAAATATTTCTATATATAGAAAGCTTGGTTGCCTAAAATTAAGAACATAGCAAGGGTTCCCACTCTTACTATCTCAATTCAATATTGCACTGGAGGTCTTAGACATCAAAATAAAGCATGACAAATAAGTATAAATCATCATATCAAAAAGAAAAAAAATTATTTTTTTATCTCTAGACAACATAATTGTGTACATACACGATCTTTAATAATCTACAAAAACTAGAAAAAGTAATTTAGCAGCCTTACAAAATAAAAAATATATAATAATTAAATGTATTTGCATATACCACAGTAATTTAAAAGCAATTAGCAAATACATTCACAGAATAATAAAAAATATGCTTTAAAGTAATCATAAAATAGGTGTAAAAGCATTACACAGAAAAACAGAAATCATTATTGTGAGAAATAAAATAGACTGAAGTAAGTGGCATACTACATCATGTTCTTGAAACACTTTTTAATATGTTAATTTTTCTCAACACAATCCAATTCAATGTCAAAATTTTGTGTTTTTACTTTGGTAAGAATTGTCAAGATCGTGTTAAAATCTAAAGTGTATCTAGATATGCAAAGCAGCTATAAGATTAAAAACGTCTTGAAAAAATGAAAGAAAATTGGAAGAATGATACTATGTACATTTTGAGCATTGTTTAAATATTACGAACAAAAATTTCAAGCATGCAGAAAAGTTAAAAGAACAATACAGTGAATACACATATACCCATCAGCCTAGCGCCCACAATTCTAACATTTGCTATATTGTTTTATCATATTTATCTATTCATCACTAATATACATGATAATATTTTTAATGACAATATGCATGGGTGATTGTACGTGAAGCTATGTACGAGAATACTAACAGCAATTACCTTGGAGAAGTGGGAATACAGGTGACTCTAACATCTTCCTTATGATTCTTTGAAATCCTATTAATTATTTAAAAAAAAAAAACTTTGTTCCCATCGTTATAAAATATTAAGGTTATTTTTATTATGCACAAAAAAAAAAATTTAAGAAGGAGAGATCACACTCCAAAAGCACCAACTCACTTTTGGTACCACTTCCATAAACTGAGCCAGACCAGCATTTTTGCTTCTTGAGGATAAATGTCCTTCCCTATCTTTTTTTCTTGTTTACCACTGGAATGCCAGTGCGTGAAACAGTGGCTGGCACTTTGAAAGTGCTCAATAGCTCTTTGTGGAATGAATGAGTTACAATTATAGTCCTATCAAGGTTAATGATGTGTCTTTTGGTAGAGTTTACACGCTTCTTGAGCCCTGGGAAGAACATCTTCTTTAATGAATGGTGTGACTGATCCTGCTACCCTATAGAGTGGTTGTCCCTCTTTGAAAAGACGTGCCACGTGAGTGGATCGTTATTTTGGGGGCCCAAAGTAAACTTGAAAATTGTTATTTTGTGACTTTCTCTTCACATTCTTTACATTTCTGGTGTTCTTCAGGGTTTTATTTTTCTCCTAAGGTTGTTTACTTAATTATAGTTTCAAAACAATACATTTCATTCTGTTTTGGTATGCAGTTCTATGATTTATGATAGATGTAGAGTTTTATAGCCATCACCAAAATCAAAATATAAAATATTTTCATCACCACAGAAAGTTTCCCTGACCCCTTTAGTCAGTCCTCTTCCCACATTCTCAGTTCCCATCAAATACTAATTAATTTTTATCTCTATAGATTGATATTTGCCAGAATGTTATATAAACAGAAAAATACAGTTTTAACACATGGCTTCTTTAATTTAGCATAATGCTATAGAGAGTCATTCATGTTGTTGCATATATTGCTAGTGTTTTCATTGCTGAGTAATATTCTATTACATGAATGTACTGCAATTTGCATATTCATTCACCAGTTGATGGCCATTTGTGTATTTCCAGTTTAAGGTTATGTGAGACAAGCTACTATAAACATTTGAAATGGGAGAGTTTTTTTATCCCCCTTTCAGGACATGTGACAGGGGTATGGTTTGCTCCTTCTGTCACCCTGCTGCTCAACCGCCTAGGGGGAGCATACAGACAGACAGGTGCAGAGGCTGTGGGGAGCACTTTTGGGCTCCAGACCCATGGCAGTATCTAGAGGTGAGTGTCTATGACCCCTGAAGCCCGAGTGGGCATGTGTTACAGTGTGCTCTTTCAGCTTTGCTGTTTGCAGACAACTTGTGTTAATCAGCTCAATAGACCCTCTGCCTTATCCTAAGGGCAGAGGGCCAGTGCGACAGCCTTCTTTGTCCTAAGTTCTTGCCCAGTGTGGGGGAAGAATCACACCACATGTGGGCTGGAAGGATGAGTACAAGGTTTAATGAGTGGTGGAGGTGCTCTCGGCGAGAGAGATGGGGAAAAGGGAGTGGAGGATGGGGCATGAAGGTAGTCTTCCTCTGAAGTCGCGCCACCCAGAAGCTGGATTCTTCTCTGACTGTCACCGGCTGAACTCCCCTAAGTGTCCAGACATCCTTCCTCTTCTCTCTTTCTCTGCCACGTTGCATTGTTCTGCCATCACTGGTCTGCTGGTTCTGATGTCCAGCCAATTGTGCGTGCCCCCTACAGTCTTGGGTTTAAATGGGCACAGGATCACACAGCCGGGCCAGAGTGATCGTGCAAAATGCAGCATGTGGGCATGAAAACAGGAGTGCCCGGTTTCACTTAAGTCCGTGGACACAGCCCGTAGGGTGGAGCCCTGGCCTGGTACCCTGTCCTTCTCTAACCGGCACTTTCCTGCCCCTCTCCCATATCACATTCACATACAAGTATTCTTATGTTCACATGTTTCCTTTATCCTTGGATAAATAAATGGGAATGAAATTGCTTCCACAAATACTAAGTATGGGTTTATGCACAAAGCACCATATTGCTTTCCAAAATCAGGATAACGGTTACTTCTGGGAAAAAATGAGGCTATGATCTCCAAGCACAGATAGGAGAATTGAGCTAATGGAAATACTTGCTAGTGAAAATACTGCACAGGAATGTTTTTTATATTGTTGTTAAGCCGTATATTTATGTTTTGTTTACTTTTTTACAGATGTATTACATTTTTCAATTCAGAAAGATGAAAAAATGGGGAGAGGGAGAACCTAAACCAAGAACATTATCCCCTCAATCAAGGTATGTGTTTAAATATTTGAAAAGAGCCCGAGTTCATTTATGTTTCCTATCTCACAAGACTGACATTTACAGCTAATGTTTAGTTAATTAGATTTAATATCCTATTCATATGGTAAACAAAATTTATTGGATGTTTACAACTTTCCCACCCAGTTTGAATAACAAAAGAATGATGAATAGTAGATTAATTAATGTGGCTTGTTTGGTGTGAATTTGACTGATTACAGTGTATATCAAATATTTAATACTCTCTTTGATAAATTTTTGATTATTGCAGAAGACTTGAATGACTGTTAACCAGTCAGGCTTTAGTTTCTTTGTAACATTAGCTTGTCCACTATGTGACTTTTGTATCTTTTCAATGTACCATATTTATATGTTACCCGACATACATTTGGACAGTTTCAATAGTGCCAAAGTTGCAATATTTTCTAGTTAAAAATCTTCAAAAATTATCTCAAATATTTTTTGTTCCGACTCCCTTTTTCTTTTGGTGATGACTTTAGTAGACTCATACTTAAGGCTGCTTAGACTTTATAAATCTCTTTTATACATTGTTTTAACCAGCCCTTTAACATTTCAACAAGTTATAAACTTTCATTCAATCCTGTGACACTCCTGAGCATGGACTAGATGCATAGCTCTGTGTTAGTCACCGAGGGATAATAAAGATCAGGAGACATCTAATGCAAAAATGTGGAGTTGTCAGAAAAATCTGTTTTATTTTAGCAATGTTTATGGCTACTTGAATTTAAACAAGTTTTTTTAATTTTCCTTTGATTAAGCCTCATCAAATACGAATGTTGATTAAACCTTGTCAGTAGATGGATCTACATATTGAATTGATAGATAAAAGATTCATTCACAAGATGAAAACGAAAGCAAACAAAATAAAATTATTACCTTGGGGGAAATGCCAAAAGACATTATTAATGTCTTTTGTGAATTCACATCAGAGATGAGATTTTTTTTTTCTTTTTCGGTTTTACAGAGTTCTAATTTCATTAAAAGTCAAATTTATTTAAGATTTATAAGAAAGTGTATTAAAATAAACCAAGTAACAAAACAGTGAATGCCTGATAAAAATAAGTTGAATGCAAATGCCATTGATTATTCTGTAAATCTCTTTGTTTTCTGACCCCAACATCCTTTCTGGCTGTGTCATTATTTGCTCATTCCTTTTACACATTGCTTTGACTAAATTGATTTTAATATTAACTATTTAATGACTTGATGAATGGACCTTTTGCCAAACATCAAATTCAGGTAAAATAGCAATAATATTTACATTTTTTGTGTGTTTAAAATATTAATGTTTTTACTGTTTGTGGTACAGTCAATACTTTAAGATAATAAAAATATTATTATTCAGGTTGAATACTGCAGTCTCCTTTCCAAAAGCATTCCTAGGTTCCCTACAGAACATAACAACATTGCTTAGCTTAATGTATTAAGTCCCTCCACCATCTCTTTACTGATGTGTCTCATGCTTCTTTTGACACAGGCAGAAGACACAGGCAAAAGTGACCACTCTCTATTTTTATCAGCTACTATTTAAAATCAATATTAAAGAAACTAATCAAATGTTGAGGTTGCCAGAACTCTTCTTTTAGGTTTCCCTTATTCTCTGTTCTTTAAATATTAAAAAAAAAAAAAATAGTTGCCACATGCTCCCTCATTGTTGTTTGGTTGTTTTTTAGGTTGCACATCACTTTTGGACTACTTCTAGGAGAAATAGCAGGTCAATTAGTGTGGGTTCCAAACACACCATCATTTTACAAAACATATTCATGGTAAAGAAAGAAATACTGATGACAAACACAATCAAGTAGCACATAATTCAAATATCTTAGAGGGAAATTCTGGCTTCCTAATAGCAATAATGTAACACATAAAGAAAGTTTAATCTAATTTTTTAAATACAAGTATTTTCACTTTGGGAACTTCCCCCTCCCTACTCTGTTTGAAAGAAAAAATGTTTTTTAGTCTTTTTGCCCTTCCAGGTACTTCTCAGTATCTGTCAGGAAAATAATTAAATAGGAAGCTAATTTTCAGTATTGAAAGGAGATGAAATCTGCTTTATTTCTATAAAAAATTGAGTTGTGTTATCTAAGGCATAGCTTTCTACACATTATAATTATGTAATGTTATATTCTTCTTCTGTCCCCTCTTTATTCTTTAAAGGGAATGCCCAATTAAAAGAGATCACATTGATCTGATAGAAGACAAAAAGATTAAAGTCAATTATATGCATACCAGGGATAAGGAACTTTTACTAAAAATCTGGGGTGACTTGTATTAGAAGTCTACAAGTATTCTGAGTCTATACCATCACCTTGAAATAGAAAATAGAATAGCTATATATTCATGGCAAATAATTTTAGAATAAACTGCAAACCAAAACAATGTGATAAATAGTTTCCTTGGGAGAATAAATACACTCTGGAACTCAAGTCATTGTGCATGGATATATTTTAGATTTCTAAAATGAAAAATGAAAACTCCCCAGGAATGGCCATCTTCCTAGTGTGGAATCTAGAATATACATCATGTATATTTTCAACCACTCTATTAACAGACTCAGCATATTCTTTCCTTTCAAGGCTTCACTCACTGTTTGCATTTAGCACCCTGCCTTTCACACTTCAGCTGTAGTATGCAAAATTTTACTCACTCTAACAGAAACAATCAGATCATTTCTCTGTGGGAGTAAAACCCACATAGATCATGTTACTTGAATTAACAGAGTATAAATGTTATAAATGTTCATCTTTCAGTTTGAATCACTATTGGAAAATCCTGGATTCTCCTGAAACCTTTTGAATCCCAGTGTGAAATAAAGCATGAATCTATGAGCAATGTCTGATGTGGTTTCTACAGTCAGATCCTCCTGGCTCTCTCAGTAGCTCCGCTCTAGTCGTCTAAGATGTTGGATGGGGTAGCAGGTTCCATTTTGCATCTATACTCTTAACGATTCTTTACTCTGCTCAGTAACATTGCATTTTATAAAATTAATAGGTTCAAAACCTGTAGTTTACCTTACCATTTTACACAGTCACCGGCATTCTACTGAATTTCTAAGTAAGAAAAAAAATGGACTTGTTTGCCCTAGTCATGGGAATGTTTCTCAAGTGGAAAGAAAAGTACATCCATTAGTCTAGTAAAGACCACAATAATTTATTTATGGTCTTCATTGAAGAGCCCTTTCTGGTCAAAAAATCTTGCCAATATTAATGAGATTTTTTATCTTTACAGAAAGAAGGGAGGCCTGAAACAAGAGAGCACAGTAGTAGAGAAAAACATAATTAAACTGTTTGCCCTCTCTTTGAGCATATTGTTTCTTTTCAACTCCAAGACTAATTTTCAGTTACGGTTTTATTGAGATATAATTCATATAGCACAGAGTTTATCATTTAAAGTGTACAGTTTAATGTTTTTTAAAAATATCCGCAGATATTGGCAACCACCACCAAAGTCCATTGTGGAATATTTTCATTACCTCAAAAAGAAACCTTATGCCTTTTATCAGTCACCCTTTTACTTTTTATACCTTTATACCTATATTAGCAATCACCACCAAAGTCCACTACATTTATCTGTCATCCCTCCTTTCCCCCAGCCCTAGGCAACCATTAAATTATTTTTGTCTCTGTAGATTTTCCTCTTATGAACATCTCATATAAATGGAATTAAGCAACACGCGGTCATTTGTAACTGCCCTCTTTCACTTAGCATAATGTTTTCAAGGTCCATCCATGCTGTAGCATGTATCAGCAGTCCATTCCTACTCTTCTTCATTAATGAATAATGATGTACCACATCATTGTATGAATGTACATTTTATTATCCCTTCATGAATTGATGGAAATTTATTTATTTCCACAATTTCACTATTATGAATAATGTTGTTATTTAACATTCGTGTACAAGTTTTGAGGGGAAATTTCTTTTCATTCTCTTGGGTAAATGCCTAGGAGTGGAATTAGTGAGTCAAATGGTAAATCTGTTTAACTATTTCAGAAATGGCCAGACTGATTTTCAGAGTGACTACACCATCTTACATTCCAACCAGCTATGTATAAGCCTTCTGAATTCTCCACATTCTCACCACTTGTTATTATCTAACTTGATAAATACAGTCATTTTGTATGTGCATAGGAAGAGGTATTTCATGGTGGTTTTGATTTGCATTTCTGTAGGGGCTAATGACATTAAACTGCATACTTTAATAAGCATCTCTACATGTCTTTATTGAACATATGTATGCTTCTTTGAAGAAATATCTGTTCAGATCCTTTGGCCATTTTTCATTGGATTATTTGTTTCACTATTATTGAGTTGAAAGTATTCTTTATATGTTTTAGATAAAAACCCCTTATTGGAAAGAAAATTTACAAATATTTTCTCCCATTTATGGATCTTTCTGTTTTCTTGAGGTATACCAGAAAAAAAAAAAAAAAAAAAAAAAAAAAAAAAAAAAAAAAAACCTGTATAGAATTTTGAAATTTTGAGCAAATCTAACATCTATTTTCTTCTTTTGTTGTTCATGCTTTTGATGTTAAATCTATGATTCCATTGCCAAACCCTAGGTCATAAAGTTTAAGTTTCACATTTTCTTCTAAAAGTTGTATAGCTTTAGTTCTTAATTTAATTATGTGGTCCATTTTGCATTCATTTTTGTATATGGTGGGAGGTAAGAGTTCAATTTCTTTGCTTTGCAGAGGTGAAACCCAGTTGTTCTGTCACTATCTGCTAAAAATATAGTTATTTCCTCATTGAATGCTCTTGTCACACTTGCCGAAAATCAGTTGAACCATAGACACATGGGTATATTTCCGTACTCTCAATTTTAGCTTTTTTATTTATACATGTCTTCTTTCACTGGTAGTATGCTGTCTTAATTAATATTGCTTTGTCATAAGTCCAAATTGAGAACTGTGATTTCTTATTTTCAGATTGGTTAGCTATTAGGGATTGCTTGCAATTCCATACAAATTTTAGGATTAATTTGCCAATTTTTATTTTAAAAAAGCAAGCAAGATAGTATTTTTGTTATGTGATCTCTGGGCTATCACTTCTCCAGCTGGAAACCTCTGTGTCTGGTGGTGCCTTTTCCTGAGTTCTTGTCCTGCGTCCAGGAAGAATGAAATATGCAGACTAGTGGAGGGTGAGCAAGATAAAGAGGAGCTTTATTGACTGTTAGAACAGCTCAGCGATGACAGGCAGTGAGTAGCTCCTCTCTGTAGCCAGGACATCCTCTTGTCTCTGCAGCTCTCAGAGGAGGCCTGGAGAGGGTAGCTCCTCTCTGCAGATGGTCCTCCTGATGTCTGCCCAGCTCCTAGCAGAGAGTGTTGCTCCTCTCTGCAGTTGATCCTCCTAACTCTCCATCCTCTGCCCTGCTTCTGGCTGAGTCCAGGACTTTCATAGACCTCTAAGGGGAGGGAGGAAGTGCCTGCTGACTGGCCCAGAAAAGGCACCACAAGTTTCCACTCTGGTCCGTGGGACTGAGCCTGGACCTCATCCCTCAGGCCCTCTCTGGCCTGAAGGTGGGGCCTTACTGGGGGACCTCCCCTTTCTGCAGAGGAGCCTGTCTGCCTCCAGCCAGGGCTGCTTGTACCAAGGGATACCTGCAGGCCAGTGAGGAGCCACCCTCAGCCCCACCTCACTCTTCCCTCTCAGACTGGTGGGCCCCAAATTCCTGAGTGGACCAAGGCCTGGCATGTCAGCACTGCCCTGAGCCTGCACACACCCAGCAGGGCCCTGGCAGTGCGCCGCAGGCTGGGCCCCAGACCAGTTCCTAGATTGGAGCAGGCAGCGGGAGCAGAGAGAGGCCAGACAGTGGGAGCAAACACTCCCAAGCCTGCAGCAGTGGGAACAGACACTCCGGAGCCGGCGGGACTGAGAAGTAGAGATGGGGGGTAGGGTCCAGTGTGCAGACTGAAGAGACACAGAATTCTGCGCCTGGGAGGGGAGCTCCTGCCCAGTCAACTCAGAAGAGGCAGGGCTCCTGCTTTTCCCCAGCTCTTGCTGACTTCCTGGAGCACGCAGCCCCGGCCAGGTGCCAAAAGCAGGGAGAAGCCAGGTACTTCTGAACCTGTAAGGGCGGGGGGTCTCTTACAGGGCCCCCAAGATTGCAGGAACGCCTGAGTCTGCAGCCGTGGTTTGTGCGGTTGCAGCTGGACCCAGAGGGGCGGAGATCCTGCCTCCTCCATGTAGTGGGAGGCCGCAGTCTGCAGTGCTGATTGGGAGGCTGCAGCTGCACCTGGATGGCAGGGATCCTGCCTGCTCCCGCCCCCCGAAGACCACAGGGAGGCTCAGATCTGTATGCACAACTTGGATGGCTGCAGCCCCGCCCAGGACAGTGGGGCTCCTGCCTGCTCCCTGGAACAGGAGGCCAGGGTTTACAGCCACAGTTTGGGCAGTAGCCTCACCCCAACTCGGAAGGAGCAGGGCTCCCACTTGTCTGCAGCTCCATCTGGCTTCACTGATAATGCAGTCCCAGGAATGCCTCCCTGCAACCGGCCTGATGGCAGTGGCCACTGCCATCAATTTGATAGGGATTACTACATTTAATATGTAGATCATTGTGGGAAGTATTAACACTCTAAAAATGTCTTTCAATAGATGAACATAGGAGGTCCTTGCATTTATTGGTCTTCCTCAGTTTCTTTCAACAATATTTCACAGTTTACAGAGTACAATTCTTACATTTTTTTTTTTTTTTTTTTTTTTGGTTAAAGGCATTTGCAAGAAATTATATTGTATTTCTCTCATTGTAAATGGTATTATTCTCTTTCTTTCTTGAAATTTCAGTAGCGTTAGGAGTACAAGTGGTTTCTAGTTATGTGGATGAGTTGTATACTGGTAAGGTCTCGAGTTTTAGTGTACCCATCACCCAAGTAGTGTGCATTGTACCCAACAGGTGATCTTTATCCCTTACATTCCTCCCAATCTCCCCTCTTTTGAGTCTCCTATCCATTATACCACTCTGTGTGTCTTTTCATCCCATAGATTAGCTCCCACTTATAAGTGAGACCATGCGGTATTTGGTTTTATTTCTCAGTTACATCATTTAGGGTAATGGCCTCCAGTTCCATCGAAGTTGCTGTAAAAGACATCACTTCATTCTTTTCTGGCTTAGTAGTATTCTGGAATTATTTTCATACGTTCATTTTTGGATTGTTTATTTCGAGTATATGGAAATGCAACTTATTATTGTCTGTTAATGGATCTTGCAAATTTGTTGAACTCATCAACTAGCATTAACTCTAACAGTTTTTTAAAAATTAATTCTTTACAATTTTCTGTGTGTAAGGCTATGTCTTTAAAATGGGAATAGTTTTACTTCTTCTTTTCCACTACATGCTTTTTATTTAATCTTCTGTCCTAATTATCCTGGCTAGAACCAGTACAGTGTTGAATAGCAGTGGTAAAAACAACATTGTTGTCTTGTTCCTAATCTTAGGGATCTTAAGGCTCTCAGGAAAGCATACAGTCTTTCACCATTAAGGATGATGTTATCTATGGGTTAGCATAGGTCTAATTAATCAGAATAGCATTCCTTCTGATTTTAGTTTGATGAGTATTTCTATTAAGAAATGGTTTTGGATTTTTTTTCAAATGCTTTTCATCTATCCATTTAGATGATCTTGTGGTTTTTCTTTTTAATACCATTGACATTGTATATTACATTAATTTGCTTTGGAATAAGTAAAACAACTTTAAATTTCTGGAATAAATTTATTTATTTATAATGGTGTATAACACTTTTTATATGTGGTTGGATTCAGTTTGCTTGTATGCTGTTCAGGATTTTTGCATCTGTTTTCATATTTATCAGTCTGTAATTTTCTTGTGATGTCCTTGTTTGGTTTTAGTATCGGGGTCAGGGTATTACTGGTCTTACAGAATAAGATGGGAAGTATTCCCTCTTGTAATTTTGGAAGAGTTTCAAAAGAATTTTTAATTCTTTAAACTTTTGGTAGGCTTCACCAGTGAAGTCATCTGGGGCTGGGATTTTCTTGTGTGGATAGATTCAGATTACTAATTCAACTTCTTTATTTTTCACAGGCCTACACAAATTATTTTTGTTTTGTTTTGTTTTGTTTTGTTTTTGAGACGGAGTCTTGCTCTGTCACCCAGGCTGGCGTACAGTGGTACTGTCTCAGCTCACTGCAACCTCCACTTTGCAGGTTCAAGCGATTCTCCTGCTTCAGCCTCCAGAGTAACTGGGACAACAGATGTGTCCCACCACGCATGGCTAATTTTTGAATTTTTAGTAGAGATGGAGTTTTTCCATGTTGGCCAGGCTGGTCTTGAACTCCTGGCCTCAGGTCATTTGCCTGCCTTGGCCTTCCAAAGTGTTGGTATTACAGATGTGAGCCACTGCATCTGGCCCAACTTGTATTTTTAATCTAAAATCATTTTTGGTAGTTTGTGTCTTTCTGGGCATTTTTCCATTTTAACAAAGTTGTGTAATTAGTTGGCACTCAAATATTCATAGTATTCTTTTACAAGCTTTTATAATTTCTTTGAAGTTGGTTATAATGTTGCCTTCCTCATTTCTAATTCTAGTAACTTGAGAATTTTCTCTTTTTAATTGAACTACCTAGCTAAGGTTTTTCAATTTGTTAATCTTTTCTAAAACTCAGTTTTCAATGTAATTGATTTTCTCTATTGTTTTTCTATTATTTATTTCATTAATTCCCTCTCCAACTTTTATTCTATTACGCTTTCTGCTTGCTTTACATAGTTTGCTCTTTTTTTCCCAGTGTCTTCATCATGCAAGTGGAAATTTGATTTTAGATCTTTATTCTTTCTAAATAAAGGTATATATTGGCCGGGCGCGGTGGCTCAAGCCTGTAATCCCAGCACTTTGGGAGGCCGAGACGGGCGGATCACAAGGTCAGGAGATCGAGACCATCCTGGCTAACACGGCGAAACCCCGTCTCTACTAAAAAAACACAAAAAATTAGCCGGGCGAGGTGGCGGCGCCTGTGGTCCCAGCTACTCGGGAGGCTGAGGCAGGAGAATGGCGGGAACCCGGGAGGCGGAGCTTGCAGTGAGCTGAGATCTGGCCACTGCACTCCAGCCTGGGCGACAGAGCGAGACTCCGTCTCAAAAAAAAAAAAAATAAATAAATAAATAAAGGTATATATAGTTATTAATCTCCCTGTAATCACTGCTTTAGTTACATACTATATGTTAGAACAAGTTGTTTCTTTATTTTCATTAATCTGATAGTAATTTCAAATTTTCCTTTTGGCTTCTTCTTTGACTCATTGATTATTTAGGAATATGTGGTTTTATTTTCATATGTTTGTGAGTTTTCCAAATTTCTTTCTCTAATTGATATGTAATTTTATTCAGCTGTGGTTGGAGAAGGCACTTCGCATCATTTTTAGGTTTTAAAATCTATTGAAGCTTATTTTACGCCTAGCACATGGTCTACCTGGTGAGTTTCCAACTTCACTGAAGAAGAACTTATGTTCTGTTGCTGTTAGCTGACATGTTTCACAGATATCTATGGTGTTGTAAAGATGTCCAGCTGGTTTATAATGTAGTTCCAGTCATTTATTTTCTTTTTAATCTTTCCTAGATTTTTTTATCAATTATTGAAATTGATGTATTGAACTTTCCAATTATTGCTGTAAAATTGGGTCTTTACTCCTTATTTTCTGTCAATTTTAGTTTCATGTATTTTCACACTCTGTTGTTAATTGCATATATGTTTACAATTGTTATATCCTTGTGGTATGTGTATGTTTTTATTATTATAAAATATTTATCTCTCTGGTAACTCTTTAAAATTTGTTTTTAGGGCTATTTTCTCTGATGTCAGTAGAGCCACTATATCTTTCTTGTGATGGCAGTTTGCATGAAATATCTTTTCCATCCTTTCACTTTCAGACTATTGCATCTTTGAATCAGAAATATGTCTCATGTAGACAGAATATGATTGACGCTTATTTTGTATTGTTTTGCTTTAATCCTGTCTGACAATTTGTCTTTTCATTGGATTGTTTAATGTGTTCCAATTTAATATTACTGTGGATATAATTGGATTTACATCTGCCATTTTACCTTTTGTTCTCAATATGTGGCATGTCTTTTTTGTTCCTCTATCCTCCTTTAATATCTTTTTTTGCTTTAAGTGAATATTTTATAATGTAACACTTTAATAATTTTAATTATTTACTTTTTGAGTGTTTTCCTTAATGGTTGACCTAGGACTTGCCACCTGTATCTTAACTTTTCAGATACATCTCCATATTCACATTCACTTAATTTCAGTGAAATATATAAAATTTTTTCCCATATATCTCGATTCACTTTGAGGTATTATTGTTCTACAAATTACATCTATGAATATTATGCACTCAGCAATACAGTTATAATTATTACTTTACATGATTTTGTCATTCAAAGAAGAAATAAGTATATGTATAGATTTCGTTATTTTAATCTTCTTATATATCATTTCCGATTCTCTTTATTTTGAGTTACTGTCTTCAGTCATTTCTGTAGCCCAATAGCATCTTTACTATGCTGTGTCTATTTGTAAATCACTTCTCATTTATTCTACTTGGAGTTCTTTGAGATTCTTAGATGCATATATTAATATTTTTCAAAAAAATTGGAAAATTTCAGCAATCATTTATTTTAATTTCTTTTCTGATTCTTTATTTATCTCTACCCACACTAATTCTCCTATTACATGTATATTAATGCACTTAAAGGTGACCAACACATCTCTGAAGCTTTGTTAAATTTTCTTCAATAATTTTTCTGGTTTTCTGATTGCATAATTTCTATTGGTCGATATTCAAGATCACTAAGTCTTCTGCCAGTTTACATCTACTATTAAGGCCTTCTAGTAAATTTTTCATTTTAATTATTTTATACTTTAACTCCAGCATATCCATTTGGTTCTTTTTATACTATCTCTTTATTGATATTCTTTATTTAATGAGTTACTGTTACCATAACTTCATGTAATTTATCATTGTTTTCTTTAGATCTTCAAGCACATTTATGATGGAAATTTTTGTTAATCCCCAAATCTGGATCACTTTCACAGGCAGCTTATGTTGCCATTTCCAGAAAATTAGATGACTTGTTTTCCCCAGATTATGGGTCATTTTTTTCTGTTTCTGTTGTCTCATACTTTTGCATTGGAAACTGGACATTTGTGATGTTATATTGTAGCAACTCAGGGTGCTGGTCACCTCCTTCCCTTTCCCCAAGACTTATTATTGTTATTTGCTCTTTTACTTGTTTGTACATGGTTGGGTTATTTTACTGAATGCTCTACTCAGTGCCAAGTCTCTGATGTTGCTCCTTGGGGAATGTGGCTTTGGATATTCCCACTGTCACCTTGGAATATCTATGGTTTTGACAAGGATGCCTTTTCTTTTATTTGACTGCACCGATTTATCAGCCTCCACTGATTACAGACTGATTGCTCTATTTTTTCCCCCAACAATGCCTTGGGATATATATTAATTCACATACCAATCCCATAAATTCTCATTTCTTTAAAGGGAAAGTTCTTGAGGTGCGTGTCTCATAGTTATTCTAACTCCAGAAAGTTTCTTCCCAGATATTTATTCCATGTTTACCTCCAGCAAACCAGTAAGTCTAAAGGCTTAGCATGTGTCTACAATGAAGCTATCAGTCTGGTTCCAGTTGCCTTTCTCTACATTATTCACTTTTTTTTAAAGTGTACCCTTAGGCTTGAAAACCTCCATCCTCTGTTGCAAAAGAAGGAAGTTTTTTGGAGAAGGCTTTTGAACCCTCTCTTCTACAGTATGTTCCCCTTACCCCCACGACCCTGGGCATGGCTGTGGAGTTGGGATTGAGGGCAATGGCTGTGCTTCTCTCTGAGTGACACCCTCCTTTTAGGAGTTGAGTGATTAATGTAGGAAATAACAACAGTGCCAGGTTTCTTGGCTTGTTGCTTGATGTGAAACCTGCACCCCATAAGCAAGTGGGAATGATGTCCTCACATTCTCCGCAGTGCCACTCCCAAGATAGAGCCTCCAAAGCACATATGGGGGCTAGGTGGAAAAAAAAAGGGATGCTCACCTCTCACCACACTCACCTGAAACTTAGCCTCAGTAACAGATAACCGAGAACAAGATGAGAAATCCTGGTGTTCTCCTCTTCCAGGAAGATAATCACTCTGACTGGGACTGGGAGTTGGGTGGGGCGAGATCTCTGTGCACTTAGTTGTAACACGCAAAGTAGAGTTTCCATTGTTGGGAGGAGGGAAAGCATGGATCCTGGTTCAGAAACCGTAGAGTCTGTTAATTCTTATCAAGTTTTCATTGATTTTCTTGTGCAAATACATATTTATTTACTATATATCTTTAGGACCATTTCCAGAAAATTAGATGGCTGTAATTTTTACAATTTTCAACAATTTCACTGAATAATGGGTTCGTGGATCTCCTCATGTTGTTATACTGGAAGTAGCTCCCTTACGTCTATTTTTAAGTCTCTTTCCATGTCGTCATTCTTCTCAAAGTGTGATTAACATTTGAGTATTCAAGATATTCCAGGAAGTTTGGCAAGGCAATATGATAAACTTGGAGTGGCTTTATACCCCTTGATTTAATGCACATGTATAGAGTAAAATATATATATTACAGTACATATATTATTGTAATAACACATGTGATTCAGATAGGTTTTAAAGATAAAATCTGAAACAAACAAACAAAAAAAGAAACCCCTTATATTAGGGTTTTCCAGAGGAACAGAACCAATAGGATATATGTTCACTTTAAACGAAGTTTATTAAGTTATTAGGGAGAATTGGCTCACATGATTACACGGTGAAATCTCATGATAGGCAAGCTAGGGAAAGAGAGAAGCCAGTTAGTTCAAGCTGGAAAGCTTCAAAACCAGGGAAGCTAACAGTACAGCCTTCAGTCTATGGCTGAAGGTCAGAGAGACCCCATGAAGTCACTGTTGCAAGTCCCATAATTCAAAGGCCAAATAACCTGGAGTCTGATGTCCAATGGAAGGGGGAGTGGAAGCCAGCATCTGGCATAGGAAGAAGAAAGAAAAACAACCAGAAGACTCATAGGTGAGATAAGCAAACTTATCCCACCGTTTTCCACCTGTTTTGTTCTGGTTGCACTGGCAGCCGATTGGATGGTCCCCACCCACATTGAAGGTAAGTCTTCCTCTCCCAGTCCACCAACGCAAATGTCAATCTCCTCTGGCAACACTCTCAAAACACACCTAGAAACAATAAGTTACCAGCCATGTAAGTATCCCTCAGTCCAATCAAGTTGACACCTAATATTAACCATCACAACACTCTGGTAGTGGGCTACCTGAGGCAACATTTCCAGACCCTTAGCATTACTTGCAACTTCCTACAGGATGTGTATTGGGAAGATGGCAAGTGACCCACCTGTCAGTAGGCAAAGAGTAAAATTTGAAACCAAACTTGGCAAACAATACATAAAAATAAAATTACCTGTGATCTATAATAATATCTTCCTGAAAACTTAGAAGACTTGCTTATTCTGTGTTGTATATTAAATGGTGTAATGTACATTGTTATGCAAAATTAAACTAAAAGATACAGTTTTCAAGGGCTCTCTAATTTAAAACAAGAGTATGAGCAAAGTACTGAATTCTTTCACAATTTAAAATGAAATATAGAAGAGATTAATGTAATATAAGCCTACATAGTCTAACAAAAAACAAAAACAATTGTTTAAAGATTCAGTTCTAGTTACAAAAATATTCTATTACTTCTAAGGCCTACCCTTTGCCCTCAACTTCTATAGACATGTCCTTCTCAATAGCTCTTCATCTTTCTATATTCTTTCTTCTTTTCCCACAAGATTTAACTATGCAACTTTTTATGTTCACATGATTTTAACCGCATTCTTGCACCTAATTATTCCCCAAAGAACATCTCTGTTTTGTCCTTTCTCTCTCCCTTTATTCCACCAATCTAATTACATAGAGCATTGTGTTCCAGAAAAATACTGACAGATCATTTTCCCAGTCGACTTCCCCAACTATTAAGATGAATCTTACCCCTCACTTTCATTTGCTCCTTCTATTGACTCTAGTGCTGAATTTAGCACAGCCTCTAAAATGAAAGTGTGCTAATGATTTCAGGGAACTATAAAACATGAAGATTACAAATATTTCAATATACTGCCAAGAGAACATAACACAGTACTCAATGTATCACCACTTGACAAATAGTTTCAGACTTTTAGGGTTTCTTATGAAGCTAAAATTAGAAGTTTGAAGTGCTGTAATAGAATATTGTGTACATTCCTAATTTATTTTCAAGATACACAAATCATCAAGAAGAAATCTGCTTCTAAGATGCTGATTTTGAAATATGTTCCCAGTGTATTTTGAGAAAGTAGAATACTTTCCTGCTTGCCAGTTATCTTGTTATCTTTGGCGTTATATCGTTCTTTGCACAAAATGTGTTTCCCAACCTGAGTATTGACTGCCAAATTATTTCTTGCTACAAATATACAAACAAATACAGATTCCACCAGATGCTTTCTGTTGTCTTTCCTTTAATTAACTTTTTGGTAGAATTCTTATTTGGGGTTGGTTTTCAAGTATGGAATTCCTACTCAAGGATTCCAGCTTATCCATGGAATCATGCTGCACTCACACCCCAACCAAACCCAAAATCAGATTTTTTTAAATTCATATATTAGCATCTTGTAAATTAAATTAGAAGTATTCCACAGTAGTGTGATCACCCATAATATCTAGTAAATAAGTCCTTAATTGAAAAATAGCTTATAATTTTGGAATTTAGCTGAATGATTTAAAATGTCATCTACAAAGGATAAGGTAATAGGTGCTCAAGTCATACTGAAAGTTTTAAATCTGAATTCTGCCATTTACTGGCTATATGAATTTGAAAAAAAATAGTATACTGTATGCATCACATTCCTTATTAAAATAGGTCTAATAAAGTATGACATTCACAGGGTTAAGTGTGATAGTACCTATAAAGATTAAATACGGGCCGGGTGTGGTGGTTCACGCCTGTAATCACAGCACTTTGGAAGGCAGAGGCGGGTGGATCCCAAGGTCAGGAGATTGAGACCATCCTGGCTAACACGGTGAAACCCCGTCTCTACTAAAAATACAAAAAATTAGCCAGGTGTGGTGGCAGGTGCCTGCAGTACCAGCTACTTGGGAGGCTGAGGCAAGAGAATCACTTAAACCCAGGAGGCAGAGGTTGCAGTGAGCCGAGACCGCGCTGCTGCACTGGAGCCTGGGCGATAGAGTGAGGCTCCATCTCAGAAAAAACAAACAAACATTACATATGATAATAGTTAAAAAATGAACTCCTGCCATGTATGGAGTTTTAGCTTTTAATAATAAAAATTTAAACTACTTTGCCAAGTGCTATATATTGTTTTTAAGATTATAAGTTGACTATATCATGTTACTTTTGCAATTTAAAAAACCTGTTAAGTAATACACAGTTGTGTGAAGGTCGCTTAGCTAGTAAATATATGAGCCGAGAGAGGGAACATAGAACTCAATATTACACAGTACTAAGTATAATCAAAAGCTCATAATGTTTTAAAATAGCATTTATTGAGTGCTTAATAAGTGCGAGGGAGGGGTGTGTTTTAATCATTTGCATTTTTAAGAACCCTTGAAAAACTCAGCTGTTCATATTCTCCATTTCCAGAAAACAATAACTTGTTTATTCCATCTTTCTAATGGGTTAAATTACTCCCTAAATTATTACTTTTTTTCTTTTAGTAGGCACTATAAAAAGAGCTCCTTTGCCCAATATCCTTTACCAGAGCCTGGAAAAACAGTTGATATCTGTGGGAAAGAATGAAGTTTATTGACCTTAAATACTAGGGAAAACTCTGCTGTCAGCCAACTCAATATTAATAGGTGTTGAATATCTACAGATATAAAATAAGTAAATAAATTTCTCTCTGTCTTTATAAAACATATGGATATCATTAAATTGAATTTTAAGTAGACTGACATAATGTGTTGTGGACTCTTCCAAAGGAAGATTTCCAGGGACATGGAAAGTTATTAAAATCATTTATTCTATCTACTCAGGAGGCTGAGACAGGACAATCACTTGAGCCCGGGAGGCAGAGGTTGCTGTGAGCCATGATCATGCCACTGAACTGCAGCCTGGATGACAGAGTGACTCTCTGTCCTCCCGCCAAAAAAAGAGAGAATTAATGTCCATAAATACAGTCAATTTGTATGCTGGTTCTTCGCCTGTCAATTTTCTTCTCAGTCAGATCTCTAAATGACTAGTCTTTAAATGTCAAAATAATTATTTTGAAATTCATTATGCTGTCGATTTTATCAATAGCTCATTCCTTTTATTTAATATGCAGTATACCAGTATGGATATACCATAGTTTACCCACTCACCTTCTGTTTGACATTTGGATTGCTTCCAGTTTGAGGTTTTTACAAATTAAAGTGCTCTGAATATTCATGTAAAGTTTTTGTATACCAATATGTTTTTATTTCTGCTGGGTTAGCACTTAGTAGTGGAATGGCTAGATCCCATGTTAGGTATATGTTTAACTTTAAGAAACCGTCAAACTATTTTCCAGAGTGTATTAGCTTATATTCCCACCAGCCGGTTATAGGAGTTCTAGATACTCCATATCTTTGTTAGGACATATTTTTAGTTAGATTTTTTAAATTTTGTTTTAGATATTCTAAGAGATTTGAAGTTCTATTTACCTATGATTTTAATTTGCTTTTCTCCAAGGAATAATTATGCTAAGCATTTGTGCATTTATTTTCAATCCTTGTGCATGTCTCTGTGTGTGTGCAAAGCGTTCAAATATTTTATTCACTTTTTAATTGGGTTGATTGTTACCTTATTATTGAGTTGTGATAGGCCTCATACTTTCTGGATATAATTTATTTACTAGATATATGATTTGCAATTATTTTCTCCCTATAAGTGGCATGCTTATTCTTTTAGCAGTTTCTTTCAAAGAGCAGCTCTTAACTTTTATGACATTCAGTTAACCAGTTATTTTTCTTTTATAGATCATGCTTTCGGTATTGCATCTAAAACATTTTATGCCTAGCCTGAAGTCACAAAGATATGTTCCTATTTTTTTTCTTTAATAAATCTTAAATTTTATGCTTCATATTTAGGTCTAAGATTCATTTTTAGTTTTTTTATATATGATATGATACAAGATCGAAATTCACTTTTATATGGATAGCTAAGTGTTTCAGCATTATTAATAGAAAAAAAATCATTTATTGATTTTGGTAAATTAACACTGAAACTTTGTGAAAATCAGTTGATCATATGTGTTAGTCTATATCTGACCTCTATTCTCTTTCACATTGCTTTGTCTATACGTATTATAATAAATCAAAATCTTGATTATTTAGCTTCGTAGTAACTCAAATTAAATCAGTTAGTGTAATAATAGTTGTCCAGTGTCATCCTCTTCTTCAGGTTGTTTGGACTAGTTTAGATCTTTAGCATTTCCCTGTGGTTATTTGAATGAGTATGTTGATTGCTACAACACAATTCTGCTTGAAATGTTATTAGAATTATGATGTAACCATACATCAATTTAAAAAAAAGACCTCTTTAATAATGTGATACATGAACACATCATGTATCTCAATTAATTTAGATATTCTTCAATTTCTTTCAGCAATATTTTCTACTTTTCAGTGTAAACATCTTACATGTTTTAGTATTTTTATTCTCCAGCAGATTATAGTTCTTGATATTTCTATAAATCCTACTGTTGTCTTATTAGTTAAGTTTTGAATTGTTCATTGCTAGTGTATAGAAATATAACTGATATTAGAATATTGGCATTTTATCATACAACATTGCAAAAACAACGAAAATTAATTAACTTATTAGTTCTTACTTGTTTTGTTGATACTACCTGTATGATTATGTTGCTTGTGAATAAAAAGTTACACTTCTTTTTTAATGGGAATGATTTTCATTTTTTGTTGTTGTCGAACTATTTAAACCTTCAAAACAATATTTAATGGAAGTGTGATGGAGGACATCTTTGAATTATTCCTGATCTTAAGGGTGAAAAACATTCTGTATTTTACTTTCCGTTGATGTCCATTGTAGGTTAATGATTTTCATTTTTTGTTGTTGTCGAACTATTTAAAACTTCAAAACAATATTTAATGGAAGTGTGATGGAGGACATCTTTGAATTATTCCTGATCTTAAGGGTGAAAAACATTCTGTATTTTACTTTCCGTTGATGTCCATTGTAGGTTTTTTTTTTTCAAGGAAAATAAATTATTTATTCTGATGACTTTTTGCTTATCATGCTGTGAGCAAGTAATACGCCATGATTTTACCCCTCCTAACTGATTTTCATAGTTTTTTATCATCAAGTTGCCGATGTACAGTGAGGGAATGGATCAGCAAGGATATGTATACTTATTTTTCAACCTGAAAAAACTGTCTTGCTTATGAGGATGCATTTTGAGGTTTAGTAGATCATTACTTGCTTTACTTTAGCTATGTAGACATTATCTAATCAAAAGAAGCCAGAAGAATGACTCAAATATATGCTTGAAATTCCAGTGAGTTCTGAATTCCTACTCAAGTGTGTCAGAATATTTGGGTCTTTTTTTCTTTTCTTTTCTGTCTTTTTCTTTTTCTTTTTTTTCTTTCTTTTTTTTTTTTTTTTTTTTTTTTGAGACGAAGTCTTGCTCTGTTGCCCAAGCTGGAGTGCAGTGGTGTGATCTCTGCTCACTGTAACCTCTGCCTCCCAGGTTCAAGCAATTCTTGTGCCTCAGCCTCCCGAGTCGCTGGGATTACAGGCATAAGCCATCATGCTGGCTCCTTTTTGTATTTTTAGTAAAGACGGGGTTTCATCTTGTTGGCCAGGCTGGTCTTCAACTCCTGACCTCAAGTGATCTGCCCTCCCTGGCCTCACAAAGTGCTGGGATTACAGGCGTGAGCCATTTTCATAGCTGTCTTTTCCATTAGATTGAAGTTCCCAAGAGCAGGAAACACTGATACTAATATTTGCAACCTTCGGTATTGCTACTTGGAAAACAGAAGAAACTCAAAAAAAAAAAAAAAAAAAAAAAGAAAAGGAGATGGAGGGCTATAGAAGAAATAATATAATGGATGGACCTTCTCTTACCCATACAGAACTTAAGATGCAATTAGGAAATCAAAGCTCTCACAACATTGAATAACTCAAGCAAGAGAATGCCTAGGTGAGAATAATAAGCCGTAGAATTTTGACTAGGAGCATTTAAGTGACATTTCAAAGCTCTCCAGTATACATTTAATTCATAGACTTTGTTTCTGGACAATTGTGTGACTTTTATAATAATTAAATGTCACCTTCCCCATTCCATGCTCACTGTGCAGCCAGGTGTTGATACTTTGTGTGTTAAAGAGCAAAGTCCATCTCAAGCTTGTCATTATATCTCTGAGCAAAGGTCAGGAATCTAAAGCAGTTTTGATTTGCCAGTTCTATTTTAAAAGAATGGTTTTATTATTATTATTATTATACTTTAAGTTCTAGGGTACATGTGCATAATGTGCAGGTTTGTTACATATGTATACTTGTGTCATGTTGGTGTGCTGCACCCATCAACTCATCAGCACCCATCAACTCGTCATTTACATCAGATATCACTCCCAATGCAGTCCCTCCCCATAATAGGCCTCGGTGTGTGATGTTCCCCTTCCCAAGTCCAAGTGTTCTCATTGTTCAGTTCCCACCTATGAGTGAAAACATGCGGTGTTTGGTTTTCTGTTCTTGTGATAGTTTGCTGAGACTGATGGTTTCCAGCTGCATCCATGTCCCTACAAAGGACACAGACTCATCTTTTTTTACGGCTGCATAGTATTCCATGGTGTATATGTGCCACATTCTCTTAATCCAGTCTGTCACTGATGGACATTTGGGTTGATTCCAAGTCTTTGCTATTGTGAATAGTGCCGCAATGAACATACGTGTGCATGTGTCTTTATAGCAGCATGATTTATAATCCTTTGGGTATATACTCAGTAATGGGATGGCTGGGTCATATGGTACGTCTAGTTCTAGATCCTTGAGGAATCGCCATACTGTTTTCCGTAATGGTTGAACTAGTTTACAATCCCACCAACAGTGTAAAAGTGTTCCTATTTCTACACATCCTCTCCAGCACCTGTTGTTTCCTGACTTTTTAATGATCGCCATTCTAACCAGTGTGAGATGGTATCTCACTGTGGTTTTGATTTGCATTTCTCTGGTGGCCAGTGATGACGAGCACTTTTTCATGTGTCTGTTGCCTGTATGAATGTCTTCTTTTGAGAAATGTCTGTTCATATCCTTTGCCCACTTTTTGATGGGGTTGTTTGTTTTTTTCTTGTAAATTTGTTTGAGTTCTTTATAGGTTCTGGATATTAGCCCTTTGTCAGATGAGTAGATTGCAAAAATTTTCTCCCATTCTGTAGGTTGCCTTTTCAGTTTGATGATAGTTTCTTTTGCTGCGCAGAAGCTCTTTAGTTTAACTAGATCCCATTTGTCATTTGTCAATTTTGATTTTTGTTGCCATTGCTTTTGGTGTTTTAGACATGAAGTCCAGGAAGAAGTTGGATCCCTGAATAGACCAACAGTAGGCTCTGAAATTGAGGCAATAATTAATAGCCTACCAACCAAAAAAAGTTCAGGACCTGATGGATTCACAGCTGAATTCTACCAGAGGTACAAAGAGGAGCTGGTACCATTCCTTCTGAAACTATTCCAATCAATAGAAAAAGAGGGAATCCTCTCTAACTCATTTTATGAGACCAACATCATCCTGATACCAAAGCCTGGCAGAGACACAACAAAAAAAGAGAATTTTAGACCAATATCCCTGATGAATATCGATGTAAAAATTCTCAATAAAATACTGGCAAACGGAATCCAGCAGCACATCAAAAAGCTTATCCACCATGATCAAGTGGGCTTCATCCCTGGGATGCAAGGCTGGTTCAACATAAGCAAATCAATAAATGTAATCCAGCATATAAACAGAACCAAAGACAAAAACCACTTGATTATCTCAATAGATGCAGAAAAGGCCTGTGACAAAATTCAACAACCCTTCATGCTAAAAACTCTCAATAAATTCGGTATTGATGGAATGTATCTCAAAATAATAAGAGCTATTTATGACAAACCCACAGCCAATGTCATACTGAATGGGCAAAAACTGGAAGCATTCCCTTTGAAAACTGGCACAAGACAGGGATGCCCTCTCTCACCACTCCTATTCAACATAGTGTTGGAAGTTCTGGCTAGGGCAATCAGGCAATAGAAAGAAATCAAGGGTATTCAGTTAGGAAAAGAAGAAGTCAAATTGTCCCTGTTTGCAGATAACATGATTGTATATTTAGAAAACCCCATCACCTCAGCCCAAAATCTCCTTAAGCTGATAAACAACTTCAGCAAAGTCTCAGGATGCAAAATTAATGTGCAAAAGTCACAAGCATTCTTATACACCAGTAACAGGCAAACAGAGAGCCAAATCATGAATGAACTTCCATTCACAATTGCTTCAAAGAGAATAAAATACCTAGGAATCCAACTTACAAGGGATGTAAAGGACCTCTTCAAGGAGAACTACAAACCACTGCTCAGTGAAATAAAAGAGGACACAAACAAATGGAAGAACATACCATGCTCATGGATAGGAAGAATCAATATCGTGAAAATGGCCATACTGCCCAAGGTTATTTATAGATTCAATGCCATCCCCATCAAGCTACCAATGAGTTTCTTCACAGAATTGGAAAAAACTGCTTTAAAGTTCCTATGGAACCAAAAAAGAGCCTGCATTGCCAAGACAATCCTAAGTCAAAAGAACAAAGCTGGAGGCATCACGCTACCTGACTTCAAACTATACTACAAGGCTACAGTAACCAAAACAGCATGGTACTGGTACCAAAATAGAGATCTAGACCAATGGAAGAGAACAGAGTCCTCAGAAATAATACCACACATCTACAGCCATCTGATCTTTGACAAACCTCAGAAAAACCAGAAATGGGGAAAGGATTTCCTATTTTAAAAATGGTGCTGGGAAAATTGGCTAGCCGTAAGTAGAAAGCTGAAACTGGATCCTTTCCTTACTCCTTATACGAAAATTAATTCAAGATGGATTAGAGACTTAAATGTTAGACCTAATACCATAAAAACTCTAGAAGAAAACCTAGGTAATACCATTCAAGACATAGGCATGGGCAAGGACTTCATGTCTAAAACACTGTAGGTTTTTAAAGATGTATCCCATCCGTTTAATTCCCCCCTAGTCCAATGTTGGTGAGATTTTTTTTTCAGTTTTAGATGTTGGATTTTATAAAATGCAGATTGTTTTAAGAAAACACCTATTAAGTTGACATATGGTTTAATTTTTTTAGTCTGTTCATATGGCAAATGACATTAATTACTATCTAATGTGAATGCAAAGTTTCATTCTTGGGATTAAAACAAACTCAATCATTTTCATATATTGCTGGATTCACTTTGCTAAAATTGTTAAAAGAATCATACACCTATATTCATATGGTGTATTGATCTGTGTTTTTCTTTACTTGTATTCTGTGTGACAGACTTTGGTATCACAGTCAATGTTGGTCTCTTTCAAGGATATTGGCATTATTCCCTCTCATTTTTTAGGGGGAATATTTTGTGTAGAATCTGTTTGTTACTTGTTCTTTAAATGTGTTGGAAGAATTCATTGGAGAAATCATATAGGCGTGGCATGAACCAACATTGTCCAATGAAACACTTACATGTATGAAGCCAATTACATGTATTTAGATCAAGAGATCAATAAATAAGAAAAGATAAATGGTCCGGGCCAGTAGTCTAATTAACTTTTAGATGTTGAAACATTATTCCGTAGAATGAATAAAACCATCTACATATTAAATATTATTTTATTAACATGTTAATTTTGACTGTGTGCTTTTTTAAATGACAAAATGAAAGTTGCTAAATATGAGGTATAATATATAAATGTATGCTTCATTATAAAATAAAACTTTAATAATTTTTAATTCAGAACATTGGTGGTAATAACAAATTATGATTCTATGTTTTATCATGGTAAAAAAAATCAAAACATTTGACTACAGACACATATTTATAGTAATTAAAGAAACCAATGATTACCAACATATAAGTTGCATTTTTAATATTTGTTGACATATATAGGAGCAAAATGAATTTTGTTTATTAATAATACCACCTATTTTACAGTTTTGCTGGTGATCAGTAAGATTACATTAAAAAACTCTTAGGTCCTCCCATGCTTTTCTCACTAGTGATATATAAAATATAATTCTGCTTTAATCTCAGACTTACACATTCCTATTATTCTCTCTGCATGCATACTATTTCCTTTCTTAGTACATAATGTAGTTGCAGAGTTAGCAATATTAACAAACACATGTTTAAGAAACCATGACCTCTAAGTTAAGAACACATCTCTGGCATTAATGACTTCCAAATATATTTCACCTAAGGCCTTTTAAGTCATTGATGTCAGGAAATGTCTAACCTTGGTTTCTTAATTATTATCTTAAATTGTGAAAACTCTTACAAAGAACATAAAAATTAAACATATTTCCATTTGAGAAGATAGAATGCTCTATTTTTGTGGGTACAGTGTTATACTCTAGCACTAGTCAAAAGTCTAGTCAGTAAGCAGTAGAAAAACACTATTAATCTTAAGGAATTAACTCTCCAGAGTTCAACTTTATAGTCTTGGTAACTGTTTAACTGATAATAGTATGAATTGTAATAACTAACAGGTTTGCAAAACTTTATATTATGCTCATCCCTGGGATAAAGTCTATATATCAAAGCTGTCACAACTCTTCAAATAATAATATTGATAGAAATAGCTCAATTTATTCCCACTAACATTTTGTACACACATCCCTGGTATATAATATCATATGACAATATGAAGATAGCAGTGGCTGGAAGGACTCTGAAAGGAAACATCCAAAGCATCATGATCACCTACTGATTGTATGGATGCTCCTTGTGTTAATTTGTTGAGCTGCATATTTGTGTTTTTTATGTGTATTAAAATTTTATAAAAAGTTTTGAAGCTTAAACTTTTTAAAGCATTTTATATACACAACTTATTATACACATTTTATATACACAACTTAAAAAGCATTTTATATACACAACTCATGGGAAACAAACAGAATAGCTGAATGTATCTGTCATCCTTAGGCATTGATTGAAGAACAGGTAAATTCATAAACCCTATGTATTTACTGACATGAATACAAGTAAAACAGTTTATTTATTCTTTCATTTACAATCAGAGTTTTATTCAATTCAAAAATCATTGACTTGATAATGGAAAAGGAGAACTGTGAGATAATAAACCACAAAGTTTTTGTATATCAGGCAAATCTGTCACTTTATAGGTAGGAATATAGTTAATATTAATTATCAGATCACATCACTAAAGCATCTGCAGAAACCAAAAGCATGAATGATGGAACAGTTTCCTTCACTAGATGACTCCTTTTTAATCTGTTTGCTTTCATTCTGATGTTTCTCTTTAAACCTCTGGTTCCCAGGGCCTTTAGAGTCATGTATTAGTCTGTTCTAACACTGCAATGAAGAAATACCCGAGACTGGGTAATTTGTAAAGAAAAAATATTTAATTGACTAACAGTTTAGCATGGCTGGAGAGGTCTCAGGAAACTTACAATCATGGCAGAAGGTACCTCTTCACAGGGCAGCAGGAGAGAGAATGAGTGCCAGCAGGGTTTGAAATGCCAGACGCTTATAAAATCATCAGATTATTATTATGGGGATTATTGTGGAGATTACACTTCAAGATGAGATTTGAGTGGGGACACAGCCAAATGACATCATTCTGCCCAGACCCCTCTCAAATCTCATGTCCTCACATTTCAAATCATAATCATGCCTTCCCCCAAAGGAAGACTAAGTCCCCCAAAGTCTTAATTCATTCCAGCATTAACCCAAAAGTCTGAACCCAAAGTTTCATCTGAAACAATGCAAGTCCCTTCCATCTATGAGCCTGTGAAATCGAAAGCAAGTTAGTTACCTCTTAGATACAATGAGGTTATAGGCATTGAGAGAAATTCACCAAAACAAATGGGCTACAGGCCCCATGCAAGTCTAAAATCCAATAGGGAAGTCATTAAGCCTAAAAGTTCCGAAATGATCTCCTTTGACTCCATGGCTCACATCTAGGTAATGCTGATGCAAGAGGTGGGCTCCCACAGCCTTGTGCAGCTCTACCCCTGCAGCTTTGCAGAGTACAGCCCCTCTCCTGGTTGTTTTCATGGCAGCTGTTGAGTGTCTATGACTTTTCCAGGTGAACGGTGCAAGCTATTGGTGGATCTACCATTCCAGGATCCGGAGGATGTTGACCTTCTTCTCACAGCTCCACTAGGCAGTGTCACAGTGGAGATGTGAACCCCACATTTCTGCAGAGTACACAGCAGGAGGACCCTGGACCCGGGCCCACAAAATTCTTTCTCCCTCCTCTGCCTCTGGGCCTGTGATGGGTGAGGCTGCTGTGAAGCCCTCTCATATGCCCTGCAGACATTTTCCACACTGTCATGGCAATTAGCATTTGGCTCCTCCTTACTTTTGCAAATTTCTGCAACTGACTTGAATTTCTCCCCAGAAAATGGGTTTTTCCTTTCTAATTCATCATCAGGCTGCAAAGTTCCCAAACTTTTATGCTCTGTCATCTCTTGAATTCTTTGCTGCTTAGAAATTTCTTCTTCCAGATACCCTAAATAATCTCCCTCAAGTTCAAAGTTCCACAGATCTCTAGTTCAGGGCAAAATGCCTCCAGTCTCTTTGCTGAAGCATAGTAAGAGTCACCTTTGCTCCAGTTCCCAACAAGTTCCTCATCTCCATCTGAGACCACCTCTGTCTGAACTTCATTGTCCATATCACAACCAGCATTTTGGTCAAAGTCATTTAACAAGTTTCTAGGAAGTTCCAAACCTTCCCACATTTTCCTGTCGTCTGAGCCCTCCAAGTCTCCAGGAAGTTCCAAACTTCCCACATTTTCCTGTCTTCTTCTGAGCCTTCTAATTTGTCCCAATCTCTGCTTGTTAACTAGTTCCAAAGTTACTTTTACATTTTTGGGTATCCTTATAGCAGCATCCTACTCCCTCAGTACCAATTTACTATATTAGTCTGTTCTCACACTGGCTATGAAAAAATATCCAAGACTGGGTAATTTATAAAGGAAATAGGTTTAATTGACTTACAATTCTGCGTTTATGGGGAGGCCTCAGGAAACTTACAATCATGGCAGAATGTAAAGGAGGAGCAGGCACCTTCTTCACAGGGCAGCAGGATGGAGTAAGCGCAGCAGAGGAAATGTCAGACACTTATAAAACCATCAGATCTTATGAGAACTCACTCATTACAGGAGAACACCATGGGGGAACCACCCCCATGATTCAATTACCTCCCACCAGGTCCCTCCCATGACAAGTGGTGATTATAGGGATTACAATTCGAGATGAGATTTAGGTGAGGTCATAGCCAAACCATATCAAGTCATAACCAACATTCTGTTGTGATGTATACCACACTGTCTTTGGGTTTTAAATCAAGACTCCATGATATCACCTCATCCCAATTGATCCAGTAATCATCAAAAACTAAAGCCATCATTTTTAAATGATTATAGTAGCTTTATGCTTTTTTAATGTGGTAATTATCTGTTAAAAATGTAAAGCAAATATATTTTGTGAATGTGCCTTTTGTTTACGCTCTCAGATAAACCATTTCCTGTTCCACATTGCTTCTTCTGGAAAGTAGAAGCAAAGGAATCTCTGAGTCCGCCGTGGACATGAGTGAGAAGTGATTCTAGCTGTGGACACAGAGTTGAAAAATTCTGCTGTGTGATGAAGGAAGGAATAATAAGAAACTGAAATGAGAGAGTCCTCTGCCAGGCTTGAGGACATGTATTTGGTTCCAGTAAGAAAGGCTAGTACACCAAAAGGTAAAATTCTCATTATGGTTAATTTAAGAGGATTAGAGATTTAGTAATTTACTCTAGACTAATAATCCTTCGTCAGATTCAACACCAAACTCGACAGAGAACATATGAACAAATTTGGAATATCATATGTCTGGAGAGCTATTTTGTACATTCTATAAGATGTCTACCCCACTTATAGATGTCTATAAGATGTCTACCACTGAGGTTTGTTTTTTTATTTTTTATTTTTGTAAAAAATTATAAGCCACTATTGAAGAAAATTTCCAGGGATTTTTGTGTTAACCCTTCTTTTAGGAACTGCTCCCAAGATTTTCTTATTCTGATAGTAATCCTGTAAGAACTGAGTTTGAATATTCATTTATAAACCTCTTAACTATACTGAATAATAGTCTTTCCCAGCTGAGATTGTGCTTGCAGTAATCAACACCAGCCCAACATTGTTACAGGCCTTTAAGGATATTCCAAGAACATCACACATCAAATGAAGTGATTTTTCAGGATTAGATGTGTGCATTCTACCATACATGGTAAGCCCATTCTGCCATCACACCAATCCAGCAAAACAGCTCAATTTGACAAGGTCGAGTGTTTTGTATGTGTTTGTTATGATCCATATTTCTCTCACAACCCTTCAGTAAAGCAGGGTTCTGAGGGTGCAGGTCTTACTATGGGGGCATGTTCATCAATAAACCCTGAATGCTGTTTATCGGAGACTATAATGCATGGAAATGAGTAGGGAGAGTCTAAAAGATATTCCTGGAATAGAAGGAAAAAAAGAAAACTTGGCCTTTTTTACTGCTGTTGTAACAAATTAGCACATGTTTAGTAGCTTAAGATTATATAAATGTACTCTTAAAGTTCTAGATGTGAGAAGTCTGAAACAGGCAAACAGCTCTCTCTTCTTTTTAGGAGCTCTGAGAAGAACCTGTTTCCATAACTTTTCTGGCTGCTGAAGGCTACCTTCATTGACTCATGGTCCCATCTTCTATCCACCAAATCAGCAGTGTAGCATCTTCCAATTTCTATCTCTTGGTGGTGGCTTTCACATTGCCTTTGTCTTTTCTGACTGTGGTCCTTCTGCATCCTTATAAAGAGCCTTTCAATCACATTGGAACCACCTAAATAAATCCAAGATAATCTTGCCTTCAGAAGATTATTGGCTTAATCACATCTGAAAAGTCCTTTTTGCAATATAAGGTAACACACAGTCTACATGGATCAGGACATGGCCATCTTTCATGAGCCACTATCCTGTCTATCACACTTGGGTAATATGTACCAAGTGATATCAATCTAAATCCTAGACATGAGCATTTCTGTATGCAATTCAAAGGGAAATAAATCAGAATATCTATACGAAAATGAGAAAGTTGCAGGAAAGTGGTATGAGACAGAGTCTAGAGAACAAGTCAGATAATGTTTTATTGGAAAACAACCATTCTCATTCATTTGCAGATTGCCTATGACTGCTTTTATGCGACAATGGCAGAGTTGAGTAATTGTGACAGATAATATATGGCTCACAAAACCAAAACTACTTAGTATCTGGCCCTTTATGCAAAAAGTCTGCCAATCCCTTGTACAGATAATTGTCTGAAAGGAAATCTATAGCATTTCTTTTCAAAATGAGTATGATATTAGATTCCTAGGGCTGCTATAGAAAAGTGCCACAAACAACATAAATTTATTCTTTCACAGTTCTAGGGACGAGAAATATAAAATTGACAGGGTCATACTTTTTCTGAAGACTCTGTCCTTCCCTGTCTCTTGTAGATTCTGGTGATTGTCAGCAGTTCTTGGCATTCCTTGGTAGTAGATGGATCACTCCAATCTCTGCCGCTGTTTTCATATGGCCTTCCCTGTACAGTAGACTCTCCTTATCTGTGGTAAATACATTCCCAGACACCCTGGACATGCTGGAAACTGCAAACAGTACCAAACTCTACATATACTCTGTTTTTTCCTGTACATACAAACCTAAGATAAAATTTAGTTTATAAATTAGGCACCATAAAAGATTAGCAATAACATGATAAAAACTTTACGTTATGCTATAATAAAAGTTATACGAATATAGTTTCTCTCAAAAAATGTTACTGTATTGTACTCGCTCTTCTTCTTGTGATCTGACAACTGAGACAGCTACTAAGTTCCTAATGGGCCAGTAGTAACACAGCATGAATTAAACCAGATGGTGCAAGATATCATCACACTACTCACAATGACATACAATTTAAGACTTAGGAATTACTTCTGGAAATTTCCATTTAATGTTTTTAGACCACAATTGACTGCCAGCAACTGAACCTACAGAAAGCAAAGCTGCAAATAGGTGAGACTACTGTATGTCTCTGTCAAAACTTCCGTCTTGCTATAAAGACATCACTCATTGGAATAGAGCCCTCTCTATCCAGTAGAGCCCCCATTACCTTGATTATAACTTCAAATTTGAAAATAAGGTCACATTCAAAGTTTCCTGGGGTTAGGACTGTAACATACCTTTTATAGGAGACACAATTCAACCCATAACAGACAAAGACATAAGAAATGTTTTCCTAACATGGACATGAACAGTGTCCTTCACTCCCATTCTGCCTGACCTCAATCAAGATATAGACTAGAGGCTGGGTGTGGTGGCTCACGCCTGTAATCCCACCATTCTGGGAGGCCAAGCAGGGCAGATCACGAGGTCAGGAGATTGAGAATGTCCTGGTTAACATGGTGAAACCCTGTCTCTACTAAAAATACAAAACATTAGCCAGGCGTGGTGGTGGGTGCCTGTAGTCCTAGCTACTAGGGAGGCTGAGGCAGGAGAATGGTGTGAACCTGGGAGGCGGAGCTTGCAGTGAGCCAAGATGGCACCACTGCACTCCAGCCTGGGCGACAGAGTGAGACTCCATCTTAGAAAAGAAAAAAAAAAAAAAAAGATATAGACTAGACTCCTCCATCCAAGTAAAAGGTATCAACTCATTTAAGTAGTAGTGCAGAAGTTCCATTTGAAACAGGAATGCTAAAGATTAGCGGAGTAGCTTCAAAATACATGCTGACTTCAATGAACTGACACTCTTGGTTCCCATGTAATTATGTAGCCTCATTTGAAAAACTGAACCAGTGCCTTTTGGTTTTGATTTTGGTTTTACTCTTGACTCTCTGTGGTAGGCTTATGTATGCTTTAACCTTCCACATATCCAAAGAAGGGGTAGAGAGAGAGAGAGAGAGACAGAAAAAAATATGACTATATTCTCCACAGCCAGGATAAATTTTGAAATACCACAATCTCTTCTTGAATTCCTGAGATTTGGAACAGATTTTATCCAGAAGTTTTTTATTTGTGTTTCATGCCCCTAAGTATGTTTCGTTTTATACTGTCTATTAAATGGAAGCTGCCATAGTAGAGATTGTCATAATACTTTTGTAAATGTACCCAAAGGTTATTAAGCAATAAAACTTTCTAATAAATATAATTCATGAATATGAAAATGCTCATAAACGATATTTAATCCTTAAGGGGAGCCACAGAAGCTCTGAAACCATGAGATGATATATCGGTTTTGGACTTTGTCTAAGCTTCTCTTGTACACTTTAAAGTTGAAAAGAATGAATACTGACTTAGAACTATAGTGCAAGTCATAACTTAGGAAAAATCATCATATCATAGGTTGTTCTGAGAAAAAAATAGCATCCTCACTTGGGATCATTATTCGCTGTTGATTAGATTGTGTTGTTGGATCTATTTTATCTCCTAAATTGTAGGATATTTCAAATATTTGTAGGAAAATAAGAATTTAATTTTAATTTTAATTAATATTTTTACCCCTCAAAATGCTACATTTAAAAAGAATAAACACACTAAGGGAAATTTTTTATTCATTTATATTAATTTTCATACTACTTTATTCAAAATTTCATAATTATCATTTATCATATTTATATTATAGTCATGTATTTATGACTGTCACCCCTTCTAAACTGCAAGGACCTTGAAAGTAACACAGTGTTTCATTTAGCTCTGTAATCAGTGCCTGCATGTGAACATATTGTAATCATTTAATAAATGTTCTTGTATTTTTAAAAAACTTAAATTGAGAATAAACTGGCAAAATTCCTAATAATTAAGCAGTATGCACATCTCCAATAAAAACAAAATTTGTAAATAAATGGTAATGAATGCTATTGAAGAAAATCATCAATTACAGTTACTCACTGAATAAGATAGGGTTTTTTGTTTTTATGGTCAGTGATAGGCAATATACAATGGTAATCTTCTAAGATTATAATATGGCATTTTTACTGTACCTTTTCCATAATAAGCCATGTTTGGATATACAAATACCATTGTGTTACAATTGCCTGCAGCATTCAGAACAGTATCATGTTGCACAAGTCTGAAGCCTAGGAGCAAAAGGTTGTAAGTGCATAGTAGATTATATATCATCTGGGTTTGAATAAGCACACTCTATGTAGTCCACACAAGGACGAAATCACCTAAGGTCATTTTCCTTAGAACATATTGCCATCATTAAGTGACACGTGTGTGTGTGTGTGTGTGTGTGTGTGTGTATAAATTGAGATTTTATATGTATTGAAAGCAAGTTATCTGTTGTGGTGGTTTTCTGTTGTGTTCACTTTAATGTTCAACAAAAAAACTTCATATGCTCTAAGAAATTGGGAATCCATGAATTTCCTGGTAGAAGATATATTAGGGTTCTCCACAGAAACAGAAGTAATAGGGTATCTATCCATAGATAAATAGATCGAGATTAATTATAAGAATTGGCTTACACGATTATAGAGATGCTAAAAAGTCCCACAGTCTGCTGTCTGCAAGCAGGAGACCTGGGAAAGCTGGTGGTCTCATCAAGTCTAAATGCCTGAGAATCAGGGGTGGCAGCCAGTGGTGTAAATCCTGGTCCAAAGGCAGGGAAAGATTAATGTCCCAGCTCAGCAGGCAGGAAGCAAAGGGGCAAATTCCTCCTTCCATCTTTTTGTTCTGTTCAGTCCTTCAGTGAACTGGATTATGGCCTCTCACTTTGAGGAGGACACTCTACTTGACTGAATCCAACAATTCAAATACTAATTTCGTTCAGAAATGTTATCGCAGGCGCACCCAGAAATAATGTTTAATATGGGCAGCCTATGGCCCATTCCAGTTGACACATAAAATTAACCATCACAAATGTTTAGAAAAACATGATTACATAGGCATCTTTTAACCCTCTATAGAAATGTACTTATATATGTGATATATATTTATACATATATAATACACATAAAAGTTATAAAACATAACTTATACATGCTATATACATATATAACTTTTCAGTTTATAGTTAATATGTATGTTTCAAAAGAGAGTCAATAAACACATATTGAACTCTGATCTGATTTCAAGCACTGTGCTAGGCCTTTGGGGCACAGGTTAAATAAGGCATAGCCCTCCTCTGCTCACGTTCTTAGTATTAACAACATCTACCAAGGGTCTTTCATATTTTGTGTAAATAATATTTTTAATGCTATTACATACCTTTGAAACATTTTTTAGGAAGTGGCATGTTATTATTACCAACAAACGTTATGAGATACTAAACCCTTCTTGGTTTTTGTTTAAGTTGTATTAAAATGCCTACTTAAAAGAGATTATTATAGTTCAATGAAACTCTTTAAATACTTTCTAGAATAATCATGTATCAAAAAAGATTACTTAGTTATGTGTTTGTCATTTGCCTAGCTAGTCTTCCTACATAATCTACAGCTGTTTTCCTGAATTAGCAGTTGTTATTACTAAGTTGTAATCTTCCTTCTTCTCCTTTACCTGTTTCCTGCCCCATACAGTCAAACCACAAGTTCACAGCACGTTCATCTTTTAAGAGCAATCTAAAAAATCACCAGTGTTGTATCTGCACTAAGCTGGAAATAGCTCTGTTCTCCAAATTCTATGATATTCTATCAGAACATGTTTCACTGAAGCTTCATCTGTTTCAAAGGAGCCATGTCACACGTTTTCTACTAGGTGTGAGCTGCTAGGAGGAAAGAGCATTCCTCACTCATGTTCGAATTCACATAATACCTAACAGAGTGCCTTACACAAGGATGCATCTGAAAAGAAAATAGTTTTTGGATTAGTATATAAATTAGTAACATTTAATATTAACTCTTGGAAGTACTCTCATTCAATTACATACAAATCATCGGATAATATCCTGTATGACTCTGAGAACACTCTCAATTGAATCAGAATTCAAGATTATTGGGATTTTGACATTTGTTCATTATATCTGGCTTCGGGAATACATGATAAGTTAATTGGGTTGAGAGGGATATGAGGACTTTTACTGTCATCAACTATTGTTTTCTCAAAATAATTAATTGAGAGCTGTCTCTCAAACATATTCTAAGTAAAATATAATGAAATAAGAATAGGAAATTATAATTTTTGACCACATACAGAAAAGTTAAGTTTATAATCTTAGACATATTTTAGCAATTAAAATATTAAAGTCATGTGGGATATTTTTCTGACAAATAAGTGTAAATGGAAATTTACAATTCTTTGGAATAACTGAGTTTCCACAATTAATGCCAATATTTCTTCCATTTTTGGAAGACTAATACTTGACAGGCATACAAACCGGACTTTTACTTTTATATTTCCCAAAAGAAAACATATGTACTTTTGGATACAGAAAATAAGTACCAGATCTTGTGTATTGTAAAGTGAAAAAAAAAAAGCAGTTTCAATTTATTTTCTGAACCTCACTGATTACATAGAGGAAGGAAGTTAAGACTTAGAGGGATACATTTTTTTCCACCTTATTGGCTAGTGGCATTACATATGATCTCACATTTAATCATTAACACCTTTAAAACAAAATACATTTTTCCTGTTTCATAAATAAATAGTTGAGTTTTTATACTTTTCTAAGGTTGAATAGCTAGTAACAGTTGGAATTAGAACCTAAATATGTCTAACTCTATATTCCATGTTCTTTCCACTTCCAGAAACTGTGATGTGTTGGTAAATGTTTAACAGATGGTTGGTGTGGGAGAGGCCTGATTTATAGCCTTGGCTGATTTTCAGGACACACATGCTCTTGCTTTGATGAATTTCAAGCTACCAATACCATCTTAATAAAGATGGATTGATCGAAAAATTAACTCTTGGGTGCTGGGAACAACCACCTCCAGCACACTGCTACAACAAACGATTTTGTTATGGGCAGTTATAGCATCAGGGCAAGGCCATAGAGAGGACATCAGTTGTTCCACCTATTAATGCTGAGTCAAAATAGAAAGAAATGACATCCTCGGAGTTTGGAAAAATAAGAAATAAATAGTGAGCAAATACCAAGTCGAAATCAAACATTTCTAGTGGTTATATACCAGGAAGAAAATAAGAGATTACGCATGAAGAAACCTAGAAAATTATTTTTGTTATCTTCAGCCCATATTTCTCCATGTCCCGTTGTGAGATTTTTAAATATTATATGAATGCATATCCCTCAGATCACATAGTTTGTAATTGCAAAAACTGGAAACAATTTAAATGCCTATCAACAGTGGAATGCACAGATGGTAATACATGGTAAAATATTCATATAATACCATACAGCAGTGGAAAAAAGTGAACTACCACATAAGTCAGCATGGATAAACCTCAAAAATATTAAAATGGAACAACATAATGGACACAAAAATACAAGCAGAGGAATTCCATTTAAATAAGTTTTTAAAATAGGTAAAACTAATCAGTGTATTCGTTTGCAATGTATATGCAGATAGTAAATTCCATTAAAATAAGTCAAAGTAATGATTAACAATCAATTCTGGGTAGTGGTTTTCTGTAAGAACAGAAATGGAAGATAGAATGTGGCTTGGGTATACAAGACACTTTTGCATGCTGCTAATATTTTATTTCTTGATCTAATGTCTGGATATATAACTATATATTTTATTTTGAATTTTTTGTTCTTAAAATTCGCTTATCTGTTCACACACATGTCAATACAATAATTTGCAATAATATTTTGAAGACGCAATAATATTTTGAAGACTCAATAACAATTCTAGCTACAATCGGTAGAAAGTGCATAAAATAATTTAAATTTATTACTTTTGCTCATGGTATATACATAGTGTATTGTCATGTAAGCTGAGTGAAATGCAGTACTATGTAAGACTCATAAGGGCTCTGTTTTTCCTCACTTCTCTATATTTAGTGATTAGAGTGTCAAAGTACATAAAAGGCACTTGACAATTCTCAAATCTGATCCCCTTAACACTTGAACAACATATTTATAGTTGGTATAAAAATATTGATATACCATTTTAAGAGCAGTCAAGTATAAAAATAAGCCCAAATTCAAAACAACAACAACAAAAAGTTCAAGAAACAGTTATTTAACATCTTAAAACCTTAAGAATGTAAACATTCTAATAAAAATTAAAATATTTGGGAAATTTGAAAATTCATTTATATTAAAACCATGTAGTATAGTAAAACGAGAAGAATTGTTGAATATATGCTGAAGTGTATTAAATTTAACAACAGGTGTCAGTGTACTAAAAACAAAATTTTGTGCTTGTAAGACAGTAGTTTTATAATAATCATATACAGTTATATATAAAACTAAAATAAGGATAAGATAAATCAAGCAGAGAAAAACCAATATAAACATCAATGTGCATAGTAATAATTGAATATGATATTTTTATTAACGGTAAATCAACTATATATATAAGACCCATAACAGATCATTTGAATTAGCAGAACTGGATAAAAAGTATGCAAATTTTGAACTCAATTAATTATCAATATTATTTGCTAATACAGTTTAAAATTATTTAATCATTTATTATTGCTGTACATTGGATACTGGACCTTACACAACCTAGAGAGCTCACATTTAAGTCGTGACAATGTATACATTAAACAGAATTATAATATCAAAGTTGAACTAATAGTGTAACTGAAAAGTATTAAGTAGAGCTGTGGGTACATACAGAAGAATTTGCAAGAAAGATAATGTTGCCTTGTTTTATAAAAAAATTGTATGGTATTTTTCTCATGAAACATTAAGATAACATTTTTCAAATTGTTAAGAGAATATATTACCCATTATTCCACCAAATATCATCACTAAAACCTATATTCTTCAGTCTTTTGTATACATGTTTTAACATTTTAATAATGAAGTAATCTATATTTGGGACCTACTTTACTCACCTAATATTATAAATAAAGCGTTTTATGAATATCTTTGGGAAATAAAGTACTCTTTATTTGAATCCATTTTGACACATACAATTACTGTTTCCAAGGATCTACATGTTTTTAGACCCTGTTACAGATTGCTGATTTAAAGATTTTTACCAATTCATGACATTAGAAATACTAGTGCGTCTATTATACAGAATACGTTTTACCTTCTGAAGAACAATTATTTATTTGACACAGCACTGCTTTGCAGATTGATTTGTACCCTATTATCAGAGACATTGAAAATACTTTCAGAAGTATGTTGACTGATTAGATTTCTTCTTTTATGTAGTATTCGATTATGTTCTTTTCTACTTTATTGGTGATTTGCTCATACATGTAAGATCTGCACAACAAAGAAGTTAACTAGCTTTAAAACATCTTTGCAGAGAAATAGGGAAGGAAAAAATTAACCATTTTAACAAATGGACTAAACATATTGGTTTTCAAGTTACTAATCAATCCCATATAATATATAATCAATCCCACATCTGTTTATTTGTGATAATAAGAAAATATTATTAAAACTTATGCTATAAGAACATATGAAAGGAGTTTCCTAACTCCTAACTCTTACTGTAGTTGAGATTCTTAATGTAGTTTTCAAATAACAAGGATAATAAACAGTAGAGGGCAGTGAAAAGGAAATGAAGGCAAGAGAGGTAACATTACCAAAAGGCTCTATCACAATCTTAACACCAAGGACAGAATATTGCAAAAAGTCACTTACGATAGTAAAATAAACTCATTCTAATGTGTTTGTCTCAATGCAATATTACTGTCTTTGTTTTGTAGGCATGTATCCTCAAAAGAGAAAGAAAGTGACTTGTGAAAGAAGGAATATTGTTCAGTAAAGCCAAATTGTGGTTGATTGCCAACTCAAAACTTTGTACTAACATTATCTATAAAAAAATGTGTTTGGTTTTATTTCACTGTGAAACACATTTTTTAAATATACATATTGTTATATTTTTGTATTATATTAATGACAGATGAATTACTTTGAGTCTTTTGTACCCATTTTGTAAAATTTTCCATTTCACTGATTTCTGGCATTAATTTGTATTATTTCTTACTTCCTAGTTTCTTGGAGCTTACATTGTTCCTTTTTCTTTAGCTCTTATGGTGACAGTATAGGTAATTGATTTTCAATGTTTAGTATTTTTAATATATGCTTTTAAACTATAATATTCTTTTAAGTATTTTGTAGTAGAATTTTACAGCCTTTGATAGATCATATTGTTATTAGTAATCACTTCAAATTATTTATTAAATTCCATTGTAATATCTTCTTGGACCAATGAGTTACTTTGTTTCATGTAAATATTCAAACATTTACTTATTTTTGTCTTTCAATAATAGAACCATAATTTAATTCATAGTTATCAGAAAACCTTTACTACATTAATTTCAAACTTTTGCTATTTTGCAGATGTATTGATGACACAACAGTGCATCTTAAAAAATTTACTGTATGCATTTTCTGGTTATTGATTGCAGTGTTCAGTATGTCACTAGAACAAACTGGTTACTTTTCTTGTTCAAATCTTACATATATCTAATTATTGTTTTGAGAACTGGTCTACCACTTATAGAATGAGGTATATTAAAATTTTCAAACATTATCATGGATTTGTCTATCTGTACTTTTGTTTTGGTCAGCTATTTAAATATAATTGATGCCAACTTACAAACAGTATATAAATTTATAGTTGCATAAACTTCCTTTTAAATTGATCTTTATACGTTTATGAAATATCCATCTCCCATAATAGCTCCTGTATATCTTTTCCAATCATTTTATTCTGAATTTATCTGAGTTGTTTTTCTTCAACTTTTAGGTCCTGGGGTAAAAGTTCAGGATGTGCAGGTTTGTTACATAGGTAAATACGTGCCATAGTGGTTTGCTGCACAGATCAACCCCATCACCTATGTATTAAGCCCAGCATAGCAGTTCTTCCTGATGCTCTTCCTCCCACTTCCACAATGGCCCCATAGGGCTGGACAGGCCCCAGTGTAGTGTTTCCTTCTCCATGTGTCCATGTGTTCTCATCGTTCATCTTCTACTTATAAGTGAGAACGTGCGGTGTTTGGTTTTCTGTTCCTGTGTTAGTTTGTTGAGGATAATGGCTTACAGCTGCATCCATGTCCCTTCAAAGGATTTGATCTTGTTCCTTTTTATGGCTGCATGGTATTTCATGGTGTATATGTACCATATTTTCTTTATCTAGTCTATCATTCACCGGCATTTGGGTTGATTCCGTATCTTTGCTATTGTGAATATGCACCCAATTTTTAATACAGCTTCTATTAGAAAGCATAGACTGAAAAATCTCAAAAATGTCCTCCTAATACATCAAGGAGGATACTAATGTGAACTGTTGATAATTCTATACATATTTATCTACTCTTAAATTACTAGCAAAGGAGAATCTACATATAGAAGAGATCACTTATTTTCATGTGTGAGAAAAAAGAAGTGATAGCAAAGCTTACAGTTATGTAAATATTATTGACAACAAAGTGAACAAATTATCCATCTATAGATATGTTGATTATGTTGTAGTTGTGAGTATCATAATCAGAATATTGCCATTTTTTTCTCATGGATCATAGAGCAAGATATAGACAAATAAACATTTTGGCAGGAAATAAGCAAGTACATCTGGATGACAACAGCATTGTCCTGGTATTAAAATTAGTTTTCACTATATATTTTCTGCAATTGTATGAAAATCCTTGTTTTTCCATAATAAAGGTAAATTTCAATGAATGGCTTTCCCTAATTTTATAGCTATCCAATGTCAAAGCAACAAACTGAAACCTAGCCCAAAACCCATGTTTGGTTTGGTTTATGCAGTGCTAATTTATTTTTATTAATCAATTATATTGCTGATCCCGATGTGGAATGTTTTCAAGAAACATAAAAATATAAATACAAAAATAAACATAATCTATTATTCCACTACCTACAGTCATTCACTACTAATGTGCTGGCATATTTCCTTTGAACCTTTACATATATGATTTTATACATAGTTGATAAGAATGTTTGTATATTTTACCCATTTATTTTTAAATCTCTCTTAAAAGCCTGATATCACAATACACTTTCTACAGAACAAAAACAAAGTTAGATTAGTTTTATAGGATATTTTCAGTGGTCTATAGTTAAGTCGAAGGAGACATTTCTCAGTAGTTCATACACTTCAATAGTAATTGAAAAACCCTTATTCTAATTTTCTTTACTAAAGTCAAGTGGTTGACTCATATTTGGATAACATTCGTGCATTCATAGAGTTATTAAATAATAGGATTGGTATTTGCTGCTGGTCACTTTGGATAAAATAATTCTAATGTCTTCATTATTATAGCAGCATTTAATCTGTTAGGATTTTTTGGAGTTTTCTGTCTGAAGTTAGGTCATAAAAATTTGTGTTCCAGTGAGTAAAGTACCTAAGTATGCATAATTACCTTAATTATTCATTGGAAGTTAAATGTTTTAAACTTTTTTCTAGATCTACAAATTGGCATCTATGCATTTTGTTCCCATGTCACAATGGATTATTATTCAAATAATTGATCAATAACTCATAGTTTGCTGGGTAGTAGAAATATGAGTGACTTATAAACTGAAATTACAACTTGTTGCAATGTGAATCATCTCAATTCTAAATTGTGTGTGTGTGTGTTTTCAAATTCTTGTCTTTGAAATATAGTGAATTATTGGATGAACCAGTGAAATTATTTTGTGACGCCCCGTTACATAGTACCAATCTTCATGGCACAATTTCTGGGTGAAAAAAAAAGAGAAATAAAACAAAGTATAATAATGTTACCAATAAAAAAATAGACTATTTGGTATGAGCACCAAATTTATTAGCTAACTAAAACTTAAAATTAGAAAAAATTACTCACCTGTTCATTGGCAACTTTGGAGCAGTGCTTCCCCACCTGAAGGATGTGCACCAATAATATTGAAGGTCTGATCTAAGAAATGACTCCTGCTTTGGGCAAATAGCTTGGTCCCAAAGAAAAACTGCAAAACTGAGCTGAATATAAGCAATCGTTTTATTTCAAATAAATCAATAATATTTAATTTTTACATGTAACTTGCAGAAAGAATGATTAAAATGGAAAACGGTGTTCGGGAGTGCTACATCAAAAAAGCATTGTCCACTTGGAAAGAAACGAAATGTTAAAGTAAGCATTACCCTAAGCAAAACACATAAACATACACACACATAAACATTATGCAACACGAACATGTTCCGATTGTATTAAAACTTTTAAAAAATACCATTTTAAAAACAATGTTCCATTAAAAGGATGTAATTTATAATTCACTTAACCAATTACCCCCATAACATCGATGATTTTGTATGATACCCAGTTTAAATTGCATCTGTTTCTCTCCCTAATCATACATTTTCCAGTTATGTAGTAATTCTTGGCACAGTCATTCGCCTGTGCCTTACAGTCACTTTCTCCTCTGTCTAGGTAGGCACTCTAGTGAAATGAAATTAAACTATTTTTTCTGAAATAATAAAGCAGTTTGAAATTATTCACTCCTCAATTTCATAATCTTTTAAATCTAAGCCCATTACATTTTTATCTGTTTTTAACATACTACTTATGTATTCTTTTGAGAAAGCATCCTGATTCTCACTTCAGTTACTTATGATTTAAATTTGCATACTGTCTTTCTTCTGAAAAGCTTATAGTGTTGAATAAAAACACTCTCAACTTTCATTAAACATCTGTCACAATCCAGTGCTAAAAAGCACCAGGAAGCTTTACAACAATAACTAAAGAAATACGTTGAAAAAAATAAATAAATGGTAATAAAAAGAAATTTATTATACCATCATTCAGAGCCCTCTGATCTAGCTGCAAAATAATTTTGAACTATGAATATTGAATATTGAATAATGTTAAATGTATTTCTTACATATAATTCATTTTCTCGAGAAATTTAAGTAGGTGATTCTAAATATCATGTGTAATTTCTTACATCAGCAAATTCAACCCTTTGTGTAAAATTCCTACATATTTATATTCTTACGTCCATCAGTGGAGACTACGCCATTCATTTCTCAGTGCTGAAAGTAAAAAGTGAGTTGGCTAGGTTGGCTAGGCAGTGGCAGTGGGGGCATAGTGTTTAAATCTCTATTTCCATAAGCAGATATTGAGGAATTTGGGTAAAAATGAGATAGCCATGAACAGTTACAAAAATTGAGTGAAAAATATTCATCAAAAGAAAGAAGCCTGTATGTTAATAACTATTTGGGAGGACCTGAAAGAAAATCCAAGTGGTTTACAGTTCTGAGAGTAAAATAACTCTGAAATATTAGCTGCTACCAAACTGAGAGATCACGAAGCTAATTTCAACAGAATAATCTGGCAACACAGCCAAATCCAGGTCAGGCTTTATCAACCTCCCATTTATGGAAAAAGGCAAGAAGACTACGGAAGGGTTGAAAAATACCAGAATATTCCGTAACAGAGGGACTTTCAAATTAGTCACATGAGGCACCTTTTTAGAATAAAAATTAGCACTGAGAAGAAATTGTTCAGAGTAGAAATTCGATCTAAAATATGGACTCATTGGTCAGAGGAAGAGATGTGTCATAAGATAAAAAAGAAAACTGTGCTGGATAAGAAGCATAAAGCCCAGAAACACACAAAAAAATTTTGATAGTAATTAAAAACAAGATAATGTAATTTAGAAATGTAATCAAAGTATAAATAAAACCACATCTACTACAATTCAAAAAACTTAGAAGTTAGATAGTTTGTTTTAAAAGGGGGTAACTTAAGAGCTGATAGTACTCAGGGAAGAGTCAGAAATGATGAAAGGATTGATTTTGACATTGTATGTTAAACTAGAAAACACAAGAGAGTAAATAAATGCCACAGATATTATTATGAAATAAATAAGAGATGGAAAGGAGAAAAATAAAATGAAGATTTTTTAAAAGGATATCGTAAAAGGTGATGGCCAAAGAAGATTGGCAGTGAAAGACCAATCTCTATCTCCAGTTGCAGAGATAATTGGAGTCTCCCATAATGGAAAAGAAAAGCACTGTAGCAGAAAAAAATGTTAAAGTGTATAATTAATGTATATACTCTGAAATAAAATATGACATAAACCTATGTATTAGGATGACAAGCACACAAAAGGAAAAATATCCCAGAATGGGGAAAACCAAAATGTGTTCTAGTAATTCTGTTAAACTCTAAAGTAATACTGAGACTGAAAAAAAAGAGGATATATCCATTTATAAGGATTAGCATCAGACATGTACATGAGAAAGATAAAGAGACCGAATCACATGATAAGTATTTTTCTCTCTGATACAATTTGGACTCTGGAAATCACCTGTCAGAAGTGAAAAAATAATAATCACACACACACACACACACACACACACACACACAGAGTTAGTCTAACAGAAAAATCCAGTACTATGCTGTGAAGAACAGAACTCTTTAAAGGTGTTCAGAAACATTAAAGGGCAGAAAGAACCAATATATAATAGGCAAATTGAAATAAGAGAAATGTATTCAAACTGCTGAACCCAGCAATATGACTTTCAGGTATATGCTCAACCAATATGTGCACCAAAAATCATACACAAGATTGACCATAGAATATTGAACATTGTAATGCTCCATTGAAAAGAAACTATTTGTGATAGCAAAAATTTCAAAACAATGAATATTTCTGACAACATTTTAATGATTAAACAAATTTGATGTATTTTCAGAATAGAATACTATAACGAAATGATAATAAACAAATTATTACTACACATATAAATAGGATTAGAATCTTATAATATTAAGCCAAAATAGCCAGACATAGGACTATACACTATATAACTCAATTTGTATAAAATTCAAAAATGCAAACCAAGATTATGATGATAAAATTCTGGAAAACATTTAGATTTTAAGAGGGATGATGACTGGATGTATACACAAATGGGAGGCGGGGGACCTTTTTGTTGCTGGCATTGTTCTTTTTTTAATTGAATGTTGTTTACACGGAAGATTTACTTTGTGGAAATTCTTTGAGGTAGAACAATCTGAGCATTTTTTCAGTTTATATGGTTTATTTAGTCAAAAGTTTTATTTACTGACACTCAGCTATTATGAGCATAAGATATAATTTTAGACATTAGAAATCTCCATTATCATACACCAGTGACATCAGAGTATATGGTTGAATGCGTATGTGTGTGCATGTGTTCCTGTGTGTGTGTATTGTGTTGGGCTTATACATGTGAGATTAAGAAATGTAAGGAATGAAAAGGGTTTCTATCCACTGCTCCCTTGAACGTGTATAGTTTAGTGATACAAGTTCTGATAAATAAATAAAATAAAGTAATAAAGTAATACTAATAAAGTATTAGATAAATACCACAAGTCAGGTTAAAAGGTCTAATATGTGTTTGATATTAGGAAATAATGATTTTAAATGTTCTTTTACTTTTTATTAAGTACGATGTTAGCATACACTAAGATAGAAAATGTTAATTAATAAATTTTATGTTCTCATCATCCTTCATCAAAAATAAACAGTTTACCAGTCTTATTTCATCTGGGACCCCTACATTTGTATGTATTCAGGAGAAACTACTATAAATTATTTTAATAAATATTTCAGAATTCGTATGTGCTATATTTTATTTTAGATAAATATCATGATATGTGTTGCTTAGCTCATTAACAATAAATTCTTGATATTATCTAATATTGACCAGGCTTAGTGGCTGAGATATGTAATCGCAACACTTTGGGAGGCCAACGTGGGAACAAAGCTTGAGTCCAGGAGGTCAAGATCAGCCTGGGCAAAATAACGAGACCTCATTGCTACAAAAAATAATTTTAATTAGCCAATTGTGTTAGTGAACACCTGTAGCCCTAGCTACTTGGGAAGGCTTGCTTGAACTCGAGTTTGAAGCTTCAGTGAGCTATGGTCACATCACTGTTCTTCAGCCCAGGTGACAGAGCAAGACCCTGTCTCAAAAATAAAATGTATGATTTTTTTTTAAATCAATACTTAGAATATATTCAAGTTTTAGCAATAGTCTCAAAACAGTATATTTATAGTTGATTTTTTTCAGTTGAGATGCAAAAAGATGGTTGTTTGGGCTTTTGTTGTTGTTGTTGTTTTTCTGTAACAGTCCCATTCATCTCTTTAGCGTATTTTCACCATTGATATTCACAGGGAAACTAGGACATTTGTTTTGTAAAATGTACCAAACCCTGGATTCAGCCAAATACTCCATTATGACTTAATTTTTATTTTATTCTATATATTTCCTGTACATTGACATCTATATAAATAAATATTCAATTAAATTCAGGTTTAAATTTTTAGGCGAAAATGTTTCATAGATTTTTCTATAACATTTTTATTACAACACATTGTAGAATACACAACATGTATTTCTCCACTATTATTGATGCCAAGATTAATCAATAAGTCTGGGTATTATCAATATGATCATTATTAAATACACCTTCAGGCCGGGCGCGGTGGCTCAAGCCTGTAATCCCAGCACTTTGGGAGGCCGAGACGGGCGGATCACGAGGTCAGGAGATCGAGACTATCCTGGCTGACACGGTGAAACCCCGTCTCTACTAAAAAATACAAAAAACTAGCCGGGCGAGGTGGCGGGCGCCTTTTAGTCCCAGCTACTCAGGAGGCTGAGGCAGGAGAATGGCGTGAACCCGGGAGGCAGAGCTTGCAGTGAGCCGAGATCTGGCCACTGCACTCCAGCCTGGGCGGCAGAGCAAGACTCCGTCTCAAAAAAAAAAAAAAAAAAAAAAAAGAAAAAGAAAAATTAAATACACCTTCAACTTTTCATGTCACTATTTTAATACTCAGTACTAATGACTCATTTATCTATTAGAATAGCTAAGCTAAAGTTCTTCTATAATGAAAAAAGATCATTTACTGAGTTTTCTTGCTTAAATTGAAAAAAAATATTATTCAGGAAAGCCATTTGACTTGTTTCTCTTTTTAAAAACGTCAATACTCAGATTATTGAGTTGATCTACTAACAGGTTTTGAGATAGATAATGATCATGGGGGTGGGTGTTAATATGAATTCATTGATTTTTAAAAAGTTATTCTTTATTTTAATATTAATTTAGATTCACATGCACTTATAAGAAACAACGCAGAAAGATCACATATACTCAGATTCCCTCACTGGTAGCAATTTGAAAAACTAGAATAAAGTATTACATTCAGAAGACTGGCATTGCAGCAGTCCACTGATTTTATTCACATTCTCTGGTTTTACTTAAAGTTGGCTTTGGTGTTAGTTCCATATGTTTTGGTCACATACGTACATTGGTGTATCCACCATCGCATTAAAGATAAGGAATAGTTGTATCACCACATGTATTCTCAGACTGCCCTCTTGTCAGCATAGTTACATTCCCTGCTCCTCCCTCTCCCTAAACCCTGGCAACCAGTGAATGGCTTTCTATGTCTACAATTTTACCTTTAAAATGATGTTATTTAAATAGAATCATATAGTATGTAATCTTTGGGATTGCTTTTTTTCCCCCACACAGAATATTCCCTAAAAGTACATTCAAATTGTTATATGTATTAATAATTCCTTCTTTTTATTGCTGAGTCTTATTCCATGGTATGCATCTACTACAGCATGTTTAATTAGTCCATTGAAGAATATCCGTGATACTTCCAGGTTTGAGCTATTAGTTGACTATTAATAAAAATGCAGTAAATACTCATACAGATTTGTAATGTAAACTTAATTTTTCAGTTCTCTGAGATGAATGCTTGAGTGTCATCCTACGGTATTTCCATATTTAGTTTTATAAGAAACGGACAAACTGTTTTCCAGAATGGCTATATCATTTTATATTTCCACCAGGGATTTATGAATGATGTAGTTTATCTGCATTCTCACTAGCATTTAGTACTGTCATTATGTTTTATTTTATCCATTCTATTAAATATATAAATACATCTTATTTTGATTTTAATACTTAAAGAATTAAGTATATTTTCATGAGCTTAGTCACAACATGTGGATTCTCTTTGATGAAATGTCTGTTTATTTTTCCATTTTAAATTGAATTTTTAATGAAGAATTTTAATAATTTTTATATTGTAGATACTGTTTCTTTGTCAGATATGTGGTTTACAAACATTTTCTCCCAGTTTGTAGTTTGTCTTTTTTTCCCTCTTCACAGGTTCTTTCACAGAGCAGTCGGTTTTCTTCTTTTTAATTTTTTGGATTGTTAGTTTGGTTATCCATCCAGGAATATGAAGGCATAATTGACAAATAAAAATTACATGTATTTATGGTATATAGCCTGATGTTTTGATATATGTTTACATTGTGAAGTGATTAAACCAAGATACTTAACATATCTATCACATCACATATATTTTATGTGATGAGAACATTTAAGACCTACACTCTTAGCAATTTTCAAACATACAAAACATGATTATCAACTATGTCATCTTGCTGTGCAATACTCTCCAGAACTTATTAACCCTAATAGTTTTTAATTTTGATGGTGTCCACTTAATTAATTTTTCTTGTAGTGGATTGTGTTTTTGGTGTCAAGTCTAAAACATCTGCCTAGTCCTTGATGCAGAAGGTTTTCTCCTATTTTTTCTAAGATTTTTATAGTTTTCGGTTTTACAATTTAATTCCCTAATCTATCTTGAGTTGATTTTTGAATGAAGTGTGAGACTTAAATTGAGGCTTGTTTTATTTTATTTTGCCTATGGCTGTGCAATTATTTTAACATCATTTATTGTAAAGGATATCCATACTTACATAATCACTTTTGCTCCTTTGTAAAAAATCAATCAGACATATTTATATGGGTCTATTTTTGAGTTATCTATTCTGCTCTATTGATCTATATGTCTCTCTATCAATATGGCACTATAATTATAATGACAGGTATAAAACAAGTACTAAAGTTACATGGAGTCATTCTTTTACTTTATTCTATTTATCAAGATTGTTTTAGCTATTCTGAGGTTTCTTTCTGTATAAAATTTAAAAACAAGTTGTTTTTATGTCTACAAAAGTAACAGTGGGATTTTGATAGGACTTTTGTTAAGCTTATAGATTAATTTGAGAAGAACTAAAATATTTATTAAGCTGACTCTTCCAATTCATGCAGATGGTATATCTCTTTATTTGCTTAAGTCTTACTTAATTTCAGTCATCTATTTTTGTAATTTTCAGTATATACAACCTGTACCTATTTTGCTAAATGTATATCTGACAAGAATTTTAAAGTAACTGTCATAAAATGTACTCAAAAACAATTAAAATCATACTAAATTAAATAAAAATATCATATTCAGTGAAAAATATAAGTTGTAAAAAGGAACCAAATGCAAATCATAGAACCTAAAAATACAACAAACACAAAAAACCTTTTAAAAGCTTACTGGATGCATTCAACAGTAGGGTAGAAGTTATTGAGAATAGAATTAGCTTGCAGGAGACTGGATCAATAGAGTTTACTCAATCTGAGCACAGATAAAAAACAAATTGCAGGAAAAATAAACACAGCCTCAGTCTAACAGATCTGTTAGGCAGCAACCAAAAATTCCAACATTCATATGATTGGATTCCCAAAATAGCAAAGAAAGAGACTGGAGTAAAAAAGTACTCAATGAAACAATGGCAGAAATATTCCCAATTTAGTAAAAAGGCATAAATCTTTAGGTTCAAGAAAATAAACAAACCCTAAAGAGAATAAACTAAAAAAATCCACACCAAGACAGATTATAATTAATCTTCTGAGAACTAAAAACAAGGACCAAAACTTGAAAGCATTCAGAGACAGATGATGCATTATTTACAGAGGCACATCAATTTGAATAGCAACCTATTTCTCAACAACAAATGTGCCAAATGGGAATGGCACATTATTCAAGTGCAAAAAATGAACTATTAACAGCAAATTCTGTATGCATTGAAATTATCCTTCAGGAATGAAGGGAAATGACATTTTCACTCTAAAGAAACATGTATCACTAGCATACACACTACTACAAAATTTTAAAATATGGTTTTTAACCAGAAAGGAAGTAATACAAGAAAGAAGCATGGAGCATCAGGAAGAAACAGAAAAAAAAAAAAAAAAAAAGAAAGAAAGAAAAGAAAAGAATAAATATTGGTAAATACAATAAGTAGACTTCTCATGAGTTTTTTAAATTAAATGTAGGATTAAAACGAAATGTATAGCACCAACTGACATTCAAGATCATAATATTAGTTAATACCAGTGGACTAATAAGTCAGCGACATATGCACATTGTGATCATCAGAACAATCCCTCTTAAAACTGTACAAGGTGATGCATTTAAACATAAAAATAAGTCAAGATGAAACCCTGAAAGATGGTCAAGTAATCAGTGAGAATGCAAGAAAAGAGAAATAGAGGAATGAGATAATTAAACCCTACTGTAAGCCCTAACATCATAATCATCAATAATTACCTTAAAAGTAAATGGTTCAATTATTTGTTGTAATACAACAATGCAAAATGTAGTACAGGGAAAGGCAAAGTGGATAAAATAATAATAAAAGTAAATCCTACCCCTTAACTACATAAGCAACTCTCTTCAATTTCAACACAATAGGTAGTTTGAAAATAGAGATAGAAAAATATACACCATGCAAACGTTTATCAAAAAAACACAAGTGACCGAGTTCACTAACATCAGATAAAATATACTTTAGAGCAAAGAAAATTACCAGGAGCAGAGAGGAACATACATACTGATAACAAGATCAATCCACAAAGATATAATTGTTCTAAATGTGTACACACAAAAAAATCCCAAAATATAAGAATCAAAAACTTTGTGCTACTACATTACTACAAAATTTAAAAGTAAAAATATTACTACTAAAAATTAAAACCACTGTATATATCTTTATATTTTATTATGATGCTGTTTTTCCATAGAAAAATATAAAATAGAATATAGTACAAGCTGTAGTACTATTTTTCACTTCACATACATATTTCCCTGGGTATGTTTGTAACACGTTGATATATAATTAGATTTATTTGTGTTAAAACATATTCAGACTTCAGAAATTGCTAGCTTTTTTATTGATTGGTTTATATTTAATTAAGTTTGAGATTATAATCAACCTGTAGATTGACACTTTCTCATGATCAATTTTTTCAGTACATGAACATGGCGTATCTCTTATTTAATTTGTCATTAGTCATTAATATTTCGTTTTTTAAAATAAACCTTATGCATACCATATTTTTCAGTTTATTTATATTTCAAGAGTTTAGATTCTATTTCCAGTGGTATTAGTTTTAAAATCCTTATATGTTTGTTGCAGATATAGAGAAATGGAATTGATCATTGTATAGTAAGTAACCTTTATTCATTGACTGATAGATTCACTTACTTTTTCAATATTTTTTCTGTATTTTATTTTAGATTGTTTCAGTTATAATTTTGTTGTCAATGAATAATGGAAATTTTACTTATTTTTTACAACATTTTTATTAGTTTTATGGTTTTATTTTTAATCTGTCATTGCGCTAATATAGAAATGTCATAAAATATGAAGTAGAAGTTGTGACCATGGGCATTGTTAATCATTCCAGACAGAAATAAACTTTCAATAATTCCCCATTATATATGTTTTTTTCCGTGGTTTCTGGTAGTCTTTAGAAAATACATTCCTTTCTATTTCTGATTTACAATTAGGTTTTATCTTAAATGAATGTTGAGATTTATCAAATACTTTTTCATATCTATTCATATGAATACATGCTTAATTCCTTTTTATTGTAATAATAAGTTACATTAAATTTTTTAAAGCTAAATAAACATACTCTACTGGAATAAACCCATACTGGACATTATGTAGTAAATTAACATAGCAGGATTTGATTCCATAATATTCTGTTCAGGAGTTTGACATCTAAATTACTGATGAAAATTACCGTGTAAATGTGGTTGTCTGTTAAATCTTTGTCAGGTGTAATCATACAGGTATGATGGGTTGAATTGTGTCTCCCTAAATTTTATAGGTTGAATTCCACACTCCTAGTATCTAAGAATGTGGTTGTATTTAAAGATAATGTTTCTAAATCTGTAATTAATTTAAAATATGGTCATTGGGTTGGCCCCAATCAAGTGTGACTGATGTCCTTATAAGAAGAGGTAATTAACACAGACACACAAAGAGGAAAGACCATATAAAGAGAAAGGGAGAAAACAGCCATTCTACAAGCCGAGGAAAGAGTGCTCAGAAGAAACCCACCTTAATGGTACCTTAATCTTGGACTTCTGTTTCCAGAATTGCAAAAAAAAAAAAAAAAAAAAAGTCTGTTGTTTAAGCCATGTAGTCTGTGACATTTTGTTGTGGCAGCCCTAACAAACTAATACAACTCTTTTACGTGAACTCCTAAAACATGTTATGAAATGTCTTTAATATGGTTTGGCTGTACCCTCCCCCCACAACACACACACAAATCACATCTTGAATTGTAGCTCCCATAATTCCCACGTGTCTTGGGAGAGACCCAGTGTGAGATTATTGAATCATGGGGCTGGGTTTTCCCATGCTGTTCTTGTGAGAGTAAATAATTCCCACAAGACCTGAGGGTTTTATAAAGGGCAGTTCCCCTACACACACTCTCTTGCCTGCCACCATGTAAGATGTGCCTTTGCTCCTCCTCTTTCTGCCGTGATTGTGAGGCCTCCCCAGCCATGTGGAAATGTGACTCCATTAAACCTCTTTTTCTTTATAAATTACTCAGTCTTGGGTATTTCTTCATAGCAGTATGAAAATGGACTAATACAGATTTTTTGTTTGTTTGTTTTTATTTGTTTCTTTCTTTTTAAATTTTCTCTAAGAGTGGGTATTGCAATCTCTTGATTCTGTCTTTCAAGGTGTTTCATTTCTTCTTGTGTTTAGTTTGATAAACTGTGTTTTTCATGGAATATGTTCATTTTATCTAACTACTAGAATTTACTTGCATAAAATTGCTTCAAGGTGCCATTTTCTTGTCCTTTTATTGGTTGAAGATCTATAGTGATGCTCATCATTATTAATTTTGGTAAATTTGTGTTTTCTCTTTTGTTTATCTGATTGGTGAGTTATATTGGACTTTTCTTAAATGAACCAGCCATTAATTTTAAAAAATATTATTAATATGTCTTCTATTTTATTGGTTTCTATTGTTATCTTTACTATATACTCTATTTGTTTATGTTAGCTATACTTGGTTTTTTTTGTTTGTTTTGGTTTCTTAATGTCAGAGCTTACATCTTTGATTTTAAATGTGTCAATTTAAATCAGCATGGAAAAATATAACATTTCCTATAACCACTACTTGTGCTGCACCTCATATATTTTGAAAATTTGCCTTTTCATTATTATACAGTTCAAACATATTTTTATGTCACTGTTGAAACAAACATGTATTTGTTGATATTAATTTTATAATATTTAGATATTTGAAATGCCACTAGCATATTAGGTAAAATATTTAAGTATGAACTAAGCCAATTATAAATTGAGATTCAGGAAGGGATATTAAAAAATTGATTTGGATTAAAGAATAAATGGATAAGTTTGGTGGGACCTAGCATGATCTTAAACTTGTTTAACGAAGTATAATAGAGAATGAAAGGTTTGTAACAGTACAAAGATGGGTTAAAAGAAAAGATTCTTGTTGTACTGAGTACTGCCAATAATTCAAAAACAAAACGCTCAGTTAAATGAAACTAGAGGCAATTAAGTAATGGATTGCTAAACAACTAGGCAGTAATTGTATACTCAAGAATATTGGTCAAACATAAATATATAGTATCAACTACAATCTGGGAGAAATGACATCTGTTAGTAGAGATTCTGTTTTATCTAAGTTAACTAGTCATATACAGATCATTTCATAATAGTGTAAAGAATAGCAAAATGTGTGTATATAGCAAACACTTTTCTATGTCTTGTATACTCCTACGCACTAGAATTACACTCCTTATTATACAAATTTCTTTATATATGATAAAAACAGAAATTAATGACATTGAATTCTATTTTGAAGCAAACTATTATATATCTATAATGCAGGCTTTTTTTCTCTTCAAATGTCCTATCTTTAAGGAAATGTGTTGCTCATGTTTATATCAACTCAACATTATGCCTTATGGCACAAAAGTGCTAATGAAACACAGCCACATATAATATTTTTACTTATATGAAAATAGTTTTCTTGAGGCTGTGCTGACACATTGAAATTAATCTTATTTAAAATCCAATATTATGCTTTAAAAATAAATTTAAAGCTTCAGTTCTTTTACCAAATTATCTTTTGCATATATAGATTATATAACTTTAATTACATGTATTATTTTATCTTCTGCTGTGGACCAAAGCAGAAATGAATGTAATTCTTACGTTTTCAAAGACATATAAATGAAATATATGTTTGATCACTTATTCGAATACCATTATATGGGAAATGATTACTTATTAAATGTAGGGAGAAAATTCATTTTACTTTCTCTTCAGAACAGGTCACTCATAACTAGTTAATACATTTTATTCTTCACATTCATTTTTATGCAGTTTTTCTTTCCATTTACTTTCTCAACTCGAAGCCTTCTGCTTGTAGACACAAACACAAGTCCTCACATAAACACAGACATGAACGCACAGAAAACAGACTGATTGTGGAAACTTAAATAAATAGAGGTATATTCAACAGGAACCATGTGAGGTCCATTTTTATTGCTATTTCTCTCAAGAAGAAATAGAGTGGTATACTTCTCATATAGTCAAATAATTTTAATTCAAAAAAAGAAAGCATATTTTCTCTTCCCCATTAAAAATATATTATTTTCCTAGATTTTATTGTAATAAAATATACATATCATAAACTATATCATCTTAACTATTTTCAAGTGTACGGTTCAGTGGTATTAAATATATTCTTAATGTGCAACCATCACTACCATTCATCTCTAAAAATCTTTTCATCTTATAAAACTAAAACTCTATACTCCCTGGTTTTCTTCTCCCTAGCCCCAGAAAACTATCATTCAACTTTCTGTCTCTATGATTTACCTCATATATGTGGACTCACACAGTATTTGTAACTGGCTTATTTCACTTAAGTGACCCTAAGGTTCATCCTTGTTGTAACATATGTCAGAAACTGCTTCTTTTTTAAGGCTGAATAATGTTCCATTGTATATACATACCACAATTTGCTTTTCCATTAATCCATCAATAAGACACTTGGTTTGGTTCCATCTTTTGGCTACTGTGAATAATGCTGCTATAGATAATTAGGTGTACAAATATCTCTTCAAGATCTTTCTTTCAATTCTTTTGGGCATATACTCAGAAGTGAAATTGCTGAATTCTATGGTAATTTTATTTATTTATTTATTTATTTATTTATTTATTTTTGAGAAAACACCATACTGGTTTTCTTATTGGGTGTACTATTTTGCATTTCCACAAGCATTGCAGTTTCTCAGTGTTTTCTTTAACAGTTGTTATTTTCCGGTTTGTTTGATAGTGCCCATCATGATGCTGACAAAGTGGTATTTCATTGTAGTTTTGATCTGAATTTTCCTAATAGTGATGTTGAGTATATTTTCATGTACTTATTGGACATTTGCATTATCTTACTTTGAGAAATGCTTATTTAAGTTTTTTGACAATTTTGGAATTGGGTTGTTTGTTTTTGTTGTTGTAGAGTTTTATAAGTTCTCTATATATTCTGGATATTAATTCCATATCAGAAAATATTTTTCCCATTCATCTAATGGACAGAGATAATTTTACTTTTTCCTTTCCAATTCAAATGCATTTTGGTTATTTTTGTTGCCTGATGTCTCTGACTAGAACTTCTAGTGTTTTGAAGTGAATAGTCTGAGCATCCTCATCTTGTTCCCTCTTAGAGAAAAAGTTGTTAGACATTCCTCATTGAGTATGATGCTTCCTGCCTGTTTTTCTATATGGCTTTATTATTTGAGGTAGTCTCCTTCTAAAAAATAGTTTGTTGAGTATCTTTCCCATGTAAGGATGTTGAGTTTTGTCAAATGACTTTTTCTGCATCAATCAAGATAATTATGTGTTTTTTTCTTTCATTTATTTTGTTTATGTCGTGTTACATTTATAGATTTTCATAAGTTGAACCATTCTTGCATTCCAAGATTAAATCCTCCTTGGTCATTGCGTATAATCCTTTTAATATTCTGCTGAATTCCAGTTTCATAGTACTTTTTGAGGACTTTTATATTTATATTTTTAAAGAGATATTGGTATAGTTTTCTTATAGTGTCACTGATTTTGGTAGCAGGGTGCTATTTTTTGGCTCTGTGTCTCCAACCAAATCTCATCTCAAATTGTAATCTCCACATGTGGAGGGAAGAACATATTGGGAAGTGATTATGTCATGGGGGCAGATTCCTCCATGCTCTTCTCATTATTGTGAGGGAGTTATCACGAGATCTGTTGGTTTTAAAAGTGGCAGTTTTTGCTGTGCTCTCTCTCTCTCTCTCTCTCTCTCTCTGCTGCCTTGTGAAAAAGGTATTTGCTTCTCCTTTGCCTTCTGCCATGATTATAAGTTTCCTGAGGACTTCCCAGCCATGTGGAATTGTGAGTCAATTAAACTTATATGGAGTTTCCTTTATAAATTATGGATTCTCAGGAAATATTTCTACGGCATTGTGAAAATGGACTAATATAGAAATTGGTACCAGGAGTGGGATACCTCTATAATGATAAATTGAAAATGTGGAAACAACTTTGGAACTGGGTAACAGGCAGAAGTTGCAACAGTCTGAAGGGCAAGGAAGAAGATGGGAAGATGTGAAAAAGTTTGGAACTTCCTAGAAACTTGTTGAATAAGTTTGACCAAAATGGTGACAGTGATACAGATAATGAATTCCAGCCTGAGGTGATCTCAGATGGAGATGAACTTATTGGGAAGTGGAGTAATGGTGATTCTTTTTTTTTTTTTTTTTTTTTTTTTTGAGGCAGAGTCTTCACTCTGTCGCCCAGGCTGGAGTGCAGTGGCACCATCTCAGCTCACTGCAAGCTCCGCCTCCCAGGTTCGCACCATTCTCCTGCCTCAGCCTCCCGCCACCGCACCCGGCTAATTTTTTGTATTTTAGTAGAGACGCGGTTTCACCGTGTTAGCCAGGATGGTCTCGATCTCCTGACCTCGTGATCCGCCCGCCTCGGCCTCCCAAAGTGCAGGGATTACAGGCGTGAGCCACCGCGCCCGGCCAATTCTTGATATGCTTTAACAAAGAGACTGGTGGCATTTTGTCCCTACCCTATAGATCTGTAAAATTTTGAACATGAGAGAGTATTTAGGGTATCTGGCAGAAGAAATTTCAAAGCAGCAAAACATTAAAGAGGTGACCTGGCTTTTCCTGAAAGCATACACTTAGATGCTCTCACAAAGGGATGGTGTGAAATTGGAACTTGTGCTTAAAATGGAAGCAGAGCATACAATTTTTGAAAACTTGCAGCCTGGCCATTTGATAGAAAAGAAAAAAAAAACCATTTTCTGGGGAGAAAGTCAAGCTGGTTGCAGAAATTTTTATAAGTAACAAGGAGTCAAACATTAATAGCCAAGGAAATGGGAAGAAAATGTCTCCAGGGCATGTCGGAGATCTTCACAGCAACCTCTACCATAACAAGGTTGGAGGCCTAGGAGGGAAAGATGGGTTATTGGGCTGGCCCCAGGCCTCCCCTGCTGTGTGCCACCCCAGGAGATGGCAACTTGCATCCCAACTGCTCCAACTCCAGCCGTGGCTAAAGGGGCTATAGTATAGCTTGGGTCATTGCTTCAGAGTGTACAAGCCCCAAGCCTTGAAGGCTTCCATGTGGTGTTGAGCCTACACATGCACAGACAAGAGTTGAGGTTTGGGAACCTCCACCTAGGTTTCATAGGATGTATAGAAACACCTGAATGTCCAGACAGAAGTCTGCTGCAAGGGCAGAGCCCTATGGAGAACCTCTGATAGGATAGTGCAGAAGGGAAATGTGGGCCTCACACAGAGTCTCCACTGATGCACTGCCTAGTGGAGCTGTGAGAAGAGGTCTACCATCGTCCATACCATAGAATGGTAGATTCACTTACATCTTGCACTGTGTACATGAAAAAGCCGCAGGCATTAAATGCCAGCTTGTAAAAGCAGCCGCAGGGGCTGTAGCCTGCACTACCACTGTGGCAGAGCTGCCCAAGGCTATGGTGGCCTACCCCTTGCATCAGCGTTCCCTGGATGTGAGACATGGAGTCAAAGGAGATTTTGAAGCTGTAAGATTTAATAACTGCCCAGTGGGGTTTTGGACTTGAATGGGGCCTGTGTCCCCTTTGTTTTGGTCAATTTCTGCCTTTTGGAATGAAAACATTTACCCAACTCCTATGGCCCCATCGTATCTTGGAAGTAACTTTCCCCCACCCCCCCCCACAGGCTCATAGGCAGAAGGGACTTACCTTGCCTCAGATGAAACTTTGAACTTGGACTTGTTAGTTAATACTGGAATGAGTTAAGACTTTGGAGGACTGTTGAGAAAGCATTATTGTGTTTAAAAATGTGAGAAGGACATGAGATTTCAAGGGGGTGAGGGGAAGAATTATATGGTTTGGCTCTGTCTTCCCAACCAAATCTCATCTCTAATTGTAATCCCCACATGTCAATGGAGGGACCTGGTGGCTGGTGATTGGATAATGGGGGCAGTTTCCTCCTTCCTGTTCTTATTATAGTGAGGGAGTTCTCAGGAGATTTGATGGTTTTAAGTGGGGAATGTTCTCAGCCTTTCTCTCTTTCTATCTCCGGCCACCTTATGAAGAAGGTACTTGCTTCCCCTTAACTTTCACCGTGGTTGAAAGTTTCATGAGACATTCCCAGCCATAGAGAACTGTGAGTCAGTGAAACCTCTTTTTTAAATAAATTACTCAGTGTCAGGTAGTATCATTGTTGCAGTGTGAAAATTGACTAATACAGAGGAAAATGCTGGCCCCATAGTATGAGTTAGAGAGTGTTCCCATGTCTCAATTTTTAGAAAAAGTTTGAGATGGATTAGTGGTGATTCTTCTTTCCATGTTTGGTAGAACATTTTTATATGCTTATAGCTTATGTGTCCTTCATTTCCTGCATTGCTGTCTTCTTCTGTGTTTTGTTATTTTTTCTGTAGTGAAACATTCACATTGCTTTCCTATTTCCTTTTGTATATATTCTACAGTTAATGTCTATGTGGTTAATATGGAAATTACATTTAATTTAACATCCTAAAGTTATATCCTAATTTTATGTCAGCTTAACTTCAATACTATATAATAATTTTTAATGTATATTATTATGCAATCATAATTGTAGCAGCTTCATTCCCATTCATTTTGGTTCTTGTTGCCACAAGACACTTTTATACATTGTGTCCCCTAAAATATAAACATAATTATTATAAAATTTGTAGTTTTAAAAAATTTTTTAGTAAACAAATGGTGAATTACCAGTAAAAGTAGTAATAATACTAGCTTTTACACTAATAATTGCTTTTTGAAATTTTATTAGTCTTTTTTAAATCATGTAGAAAACAAAAAGTGAACTTATCAACCATTGTTAGAATAATACTAGCTTTTATAACTGACAGTGTGCTTAATTTTACTAATATATTTAGTTCTTCATATGACTTCAAGTTATTGTCTGGTGCCCTTTTATGTCACCCTGCAGGACTCCCTTGAATATTTCTTGTAGGGAAGGACTAGAGGTAACAAACTCCCTCAGCTTTTGTTTATCTGGGAACATCTTAGTTTCTCCTCACTTCTGGAGGAGAATTTTACTGGATATAGGATTATTGGTTGACAAATTTGTTTGTTTGTTTGTTTTTGTTTTTAGCACTTTTAACCCCAAACTCCAAAGTTTTGATAAGAAAGTTGCTGATAATCTATTATGGATACCTTGTATGTGAAGTCGTTTCTCTCTTGCTGCTTTCAAGATTTTCTTTGTCTGTCAAATGTTTCATTGCAATATGTCTTGGCGTGAGTCTTTTTGAGTTCATCTTACTTGGAATATGTTAATCTTTTTACATGTTTATGTTCAGGTCTTTCATCCAATTTGGAAAGTATTCATCCATTATTTCTTCACATATTCTCTTTAACATTTCTCTCTTCACTTCAGTGATCACGTTTCCCTGTGCAGATAATCCTGAAACCCTGTGTCCTAAATAAACATGAAGACAGAGATCCCTACCGGTCTTCATGTAGAGAGAAATGTTGAATGAAATAAAGCACTAATGTTAAATCATCGAGATTGATGTTATCAGCTCATGCAGCATAATTGAACTATCCTCAAAGATATAAGAGGCTAAAAGGGAAATACATTTGACTCTTCAATATGCAGAGATTAGGTGCACTGAACCTCCTTGCAGTCAAAAATCTGCATGTAACTTTTGACTGTCTACAAACTTAACTAATAGCCTGTTGACTGGAAGTATACCAACAATGTAGACAGTGGATTAACACATATTTTGTATATTGTATATATGATATACACTGTATCACCATAAAATATAAAAGATAGAACAAAGAAAATGATATTAATAAAGTCATAAGAAACAGGAAATATATTTACTACTTATTAAGTGGAAGTGTGTCATCATAAAGAACTTCATCCTCTTCATCTTCACATTGAGTAGGCTGAGGAGGCAGAGTTGAGGAGGGTTTGGTCTTGTTGCTTCAGGAGTGGCAGAGATGACAGACATAGAGAAGGTATAAAGGGAGGCAGCAGAGGCAGGCACACATGGGGAAATTTTATTGAAAAAAATCCTCATGTAAATGAACACATGCAGTTCAAACTCATGTTGTTCAGGGGTGAATTGCACTAATATACTGTGTTATCTGGTGAAACAATTTCTGAACCTTGGAACTAATTTTAAGTGTCACTGAGATTACTGTAACATTTAATCAAGTAATATAACATTATTTAAGTTATTTCAGCTTAGATATTTTGATCTCATATATTACATATATATGATCTAGCACAATCCACAAACATTAGTCATATTTCTAACACACTTTAGCTAACGTATATACACGTTTTACAAAAGTCTTTCCTATGTCTAGAGATGATTTTTCCCTGTGGATTGACTTATATTTTGCTTGGATATAAATGGTAACAATAAACTTTCAGAATGCTTTAGTGTTAATAGATCAAAGGGAAATGAATTCTAGAAGTTTTCTTAAATTTAGGATAATTACTTGCTATAAATGGTATATTGCCATTTTATTAATATTACGTAGTTACAGTTATAATTACAATTCATATTACAATTTACTTATATTGCATAGATGTAATTAATAGTGCCTTTTTACCCTTAAAATCACCCATTTAGAAAACAAATTATATCGTCACTCACTCACAAGTGTATTATAGAATATGAAACAAATGCTGTGACTTGTAAAGATGAATTAAAATTAGATATGCAGACCATATTAATACCTTACCCCCACTGTAATATAATCTGTGTGAGGGTGAGGCATTCACACTCTATCACCAGCACCTAGTAAGGAATCTGATGTGAAAAAATATGTATTTAGTGAATTCATAGATGATAAAGCAAGGTGAGAGAACTAATGTACTAATGGTAGATTTAGGGTACAAAAAGATTGTAATAGACTGAAGTCAGTTGACTGAGACTAAAATAATATATGAGTAGAAATCCTTAATTGGTTTTCAAAATTTTTATTTTAAAAACATGAGAGATCTTTTTATATCTAAAAACATATGGAAAATTTCAAGACTTTAAAAATATATGGATTTATTTATTCACTGCCTACTTCCAAAAATAAATAATTTTGAGACAGTGAAAGAAAATAGGATACTATGATTTATTTTATAATTTGCATACTATTAAATTGTAATAATCAGAAAGAAAAAATTCCACTCTGTTTGGCACTGAGTGTACCATGTCTGCTTTATTGTTTAGCTTGGTGTTTAATGACTTAGAAAAAGAGAGACTCTGAGAATGTAGAGGATATTTTAAACTAGTTCTACATTTGCTAAGGGAATTGAGACTATTTAGCATGGAGAGGAGAATACTTAACAGGTTATAATAATTGTTTGCAAATATTTGGAATACTGTAATATATAAAAGAGTGTTCAGATTTTGTTTATCTCTAGAGGGCAGAAATAAGACCAAACCAATAAATGAAAATTTTGAGGAGACAATTTTCAGCTCTATGTGAGAATGTGCCAGAAATTAATACTGTTTAGCAGTATAATGAGATGCTTCAGAAAATATGGAATGCCATATGTTAGAGATGTCCATCTTTCAGGAATAGAAGTTATTTCTTCCTTGGCAGAAAAAAGTTGAGCATTTAAGATCTTTAACAACCTTCAGATTCCACATATTTATTGTCATTATATCATACTGAGATATATGATAGAATGGGAGTTATGAATGTACTGATATGATTAAAACAAAAATTAGAATTGTAGGCCATTCAAATATACCCCTTTTATACTAGGAGTATGGTCAATGTTATTAGGAAAATAACTATAATTATGACAGAATTGCCTTTCTCTAATCTCTAGCAGAATAGCTGGAGTGCCAAAACCTCAATGTTTATCTCTTTCTCTGGCAGTTTCTTTGGGAATGGTTCACAAGTTTTCTTTGAGTACCATTAAACTCTGTCTCTTCTCATCTGTCACAGACAAAAAAAAAAAAAAAAAAGTCACTCTTCCATACCAGTAGTGAGCTGGGAGCTCCTTTCCATTATTTTTCTTGTTTTTTTGGAGGCAGATAATTTTCCCACTACTTTATGAAAATTTTCTTTTACCATTATCAAGTTACTCTTATAGAAATCAAGTTTTAAGGGAAACATCGTGGTATTTTCATGTTACTCTAAACGGGAAGAGCATTCTTCCATATATTATTATTTTTTAAATTAATAGACAATAGTATTCTGGCCTTTGTAAGTTATTTTTTTAAATAAGATTCATAGTGTTTTGTGTTCCAGTTTTTAATTTAACTTGCTATTTTACTTTAAGACATTCTTCTGTAATTCAGAAATTAACATGTTTTCCTTAAAGATGGTTTGCAAGAAAATCAGGGTAACACTACATCAGGGAAAAAAGTATAGAACTTCCATTCCCAGCGATATTTTTTTTTCATCTTCACATTACTCAAGAAGGGAGAAAATATTTGTCCTCTCGTTTCCTTTTTTTAATTCTAACTATTAACACTTCCCCAATCTTCTATATAAAGTATTTTTAATTTATTCAGTGAAGATTGCAGAAGGTACCTATTGTCTTCTCAGTCTAACATTCTTCTCTTTTCTCTTCCCAGGAACTGCTCACACCTATTGTAATATCCACCAAATTATAGTAAAGAATGGGAAGGATCATGGCAGGATTGTAGCCACCACGGAAACAAGATTAATCTATCTTTCGTTGGAGATTAATTTGTAATGAGAAAAGAGAAAAGGGAAGAAAAAAAGGCAGCAAGAAAGGCAAGTGTGCTGAGGGGGTTTAAGTTCTTAGTTCTAGTTGGTCTGAAGGTCCGTTGACATTAACATTAAATTATTAAATAGAGGGGTTCTAACCTGACTTGGATTCTGTGAGGCAGCAAATTTCTTACCAAACTAGTGAAAATAAAATTTCTGGTCACTAAAAGCCAACAGATTAATAATTAATATGAAAAAACTATGTACTTGGTTAGGCTAGTTTCTGCGATCTTGTCAGGTATTAACCTTTAACTATAGGTTTGACTCAATTTCTTACTTTTTATACTATATTTTCCTGAAACACATATTTTTAGCCCAAATTAAGGATCTCCACTTTCCTTCTTGTAAGCAGATTTAACACCAACACTACACAGGTTAAGAGGAACCTTAGAGCTAAGGCTGAGTGGCATTGCCTCCACGAATACCTTTTAATTCTCCTCTCTTTCTTGACCATTTTAAAACTTTAGAACTGGTAGGATGCTGGAAAGTCAAAGGATCAACAGGGTCCTTAATGGCTTTTTGTATTTTAATATTAACAAAGAAAAGAGATTCATGTTGATGACAAAATTTATGAAGATTGGCATATCATAAGCTTCTGCTCATATAATTTTAAGGAGGAAGCAGACAAAAATATGAATTCATCTTGAGGGCATCTTGTGAAAGCCAGATTCGAAGGTTTCTTTGGCAGAACCTCCAACAGCCTGCGCACTGAGAGGAATGTGCACTGGGGTAGAGCTGTGGGAAGTTCCTGCCCTTTGCAGTGGGGAGGAGCCTGGCCTCTCTCTCCTGTTCCAGGGTGGGGAACCTGGAATTCAATCTGCAAGGCAGGAAGTACACTATCAGGACTCTGGCTCTGTGGAGAGTCCCTGTTTCCCCTTTTTTTCCTTTTTGCCCAGTAAATCCCATTTTCTCACCTTTCAAATAGTCTATAAGCCTAACGTTTCATGGTCATGTGACAAGGACCCCATCTTTAGCTGAACTAAGGGAAAACCCTGCAACAATCGTATTCTTTGTTTTTAAGCTGTTGTGCACAGTAAGTTGGAAGTATCTGGGAAGGTCTGTCACCCCCTGGAGCAGTCCCTAACCAATAAATGTCAAATGCAGAAAGTAAACACCCAAGCCTCCTTGCCCCCAATCAGTACCACCTTGAGATGTGTTCTCAGTGGCCTCCAGCGCTCCTTGACAGGCTTCAGCCAGAGTTTTCTGAGACTGCTTGATATCAGGCTCTTGCTTGGTTTCCTTCCCTGTCCTACTTCATTCCCTACTGGATTTCCATGAAATCACATTTTAATAAATCACTTCACGTGAGTCCTTATGTCAAGCACTTCTGGAAATCTTAAACTAACATATAGACTAATGATGTGAGAAGTAATATCCCAAGCCTAGGATTTTTGTCCATAAAGAAGAGAACCTATGAAAAAGGGACTGCTAATTATTCAAATTTTAATATGAGAAAAACTTGCCCACTTTCTCTATAATCCTATCATTATGTTTTATTCTAATTTAGTATTACAAATTATTTTCTTCTGAATTCTTGAATAGTAGCCAAATACAGCTCTTTATTATTTAACACTACACACCCTGTGAATATTTGTATACATTCACATAGAGCTATTTTATAGTGCACACTAACTATTCATAAAAATAAACAATAATTATCAAGTGTTTCTCAACCATAAATGGGGTAATTATCACTTTATTTTTGTAGTACTAGAGACAGAAATCATTTTATAAGCAAGTATATTCCCTCCAACCTAATCATCCACATAAAGCACTCACATACATTTATGATATAAAAGTATAAGACTCTGAAGCCAGAGTTCAAGCTCTTCTAAGACTTTTAAAGTGCCTCAATAGTGGAAAGGCAAGAGAGTTTATTCTTTTATTTATTTAGTCCGATTATTTTGTACAATTTAAAAAAATTCTCTAGAGCTTATGTTTTTTAGAAAAATCTTTTAAAAAGTTTCTTCGAATAAAATGAATCAGTGGATCATTACATTAAAATAACTGCTTATATTTTACAAGCTTAAGAATCTTCATCACCAAAACCTAAATAGGATATTGTATGGAAGCCATTGGTACCCTGCTTGGTTCCCTTCCCTGCAGGATCTTTCTGTGAGTGTTAGAGCAGCTCATGCCTTACAGCTGGTCCCTTCTCAAATTGCCATTCACCATACAGAAGCCACCTGGCCTGGGCAGTGTTACCAGATGTAGCAAATAAAAATGCATGACACACAATTAGATGTGAATTTCAGATAAACAACATATACTTATTTTAAGTATAAATACATCTCATGCAATATTTGAGACATATTTATACTATAAGATTATTCATTGTTTATCTTAAATTCAAATGTAACTGAGGCTCCTGTATTTAATCTGGAAATCCTATGCCTAAAAAGTAACCTCCCTTTTCTATTATCTTCCCTCTTCTCCAACCCTCCCTCCCTCTAGATTGACAAATACGGGTAAAAAAAAGTGAACCCGCTTGTCTTAGGTGGGATCATGCTTGAGAAATACATGTGACCATTTTGAATAGTCTCTAGGTGAGATCTCCTCTTTGCTTAGTTTCGTTTCCCTACCTATATTAGTCACAGTTCTCAAGAGAAACAGAACCAGTAAAGTATAAGTAGATATACGGAAAGAGATTTATTATGAGGGGTTGGCTCACACAATTATGGAGGCTGAGAAGTCCTATATCTGTTTTCCTTAATTTATTTTCCCTGAGATTATGCCTCAGTAATTAATCACTTTCACAAGAATCCCAAACTCAGGCTCTGTTTTTAGGGTACCAAACCTAAGATAGCTGATGCCAGGAGTGGTCCTAGGAAGTAATCCCAATGACAAATATTCTAGATGTGGAATATAAACTGACCAGAATACAGTGAGAATGGCAACTGTACTGGTAGGTGGGGTATTGATTACCTCTGGCATGCTATAGGATTTCAGTTGCTGACTTTCACCATTAGTAAAGGAGAGTTGGAGAAGGCAACAGGGGGTAAGACAGGCACTAGTGGTTGCAATGTCTGGCTTTTAATATGCATAAGAAAGTAGTAACTAAGAAAACAGTGGAATTTTGTTATTGCTAAGTGCCACCGATGCATTAGAAAGAGAAAACACGCTCAACTGTATTGTATTTTTAATCAGTAATTTAGATTTTATTAATCATTATTTTATTTTATTTTTATTTTTTGAGCAGGGGTTTCACTCTTGTTGCCCAGGCTGGAGTGCAATGGCTCAATCTTGGCTCACTGCAACCTCCGCCTCCCCGGTTCAAGTGGTTCTCCTGCCTCAGTCTCCCTAGTAGCTGGGATTACAGGCATGGGCCATCATGCCTGGCTAATTTTATATTTTTAGCAGAGATGGGGTTTCTCCATGTTGATTAGGCTGGTCTTGAACTCTGAACCTCAGGTGATCTGCCCCAGATAGGCCTCCTAAAGTCTTGGGATTACAGGTGTGAGCCACTGCGTCTGGCCGTTAATCATTATTTTAAAGAAAAATGTTAAGAATCTGAGGACTTTATTGCCAGTCTTTAAAGGAGAATTCATCTTGTGTAGCCAGAGTAAATACTTAGCTGAAAACAAGGCATATGAGCTCATTATGACAGTGGCAGACTTTCAAAGAAGGCTGAGGCTCAGTCTACCAAATCTGTGCCAAAATCAGGGCCCTGTTAGGAAAGACATGGAACCCTGAAATTTGAGATGAGAATATCTTAAGAGCCCTGATTTTACAGATTTCTTGGGACACTCCAGGCAAGCAAAATTGTCTCACTCTCCTTTGTTAGAAGATAGACTCAGCCCCTACTTTGCTTGAAGACAATGTTCAGACTCAAATGGGCTTCTTAAAAAAACTTCTGCCATTCTCAAGTTCAGGGCAAGGCCATACCATCTTCAACAGGTAACTAGAGAGTTTTCAGAAAAATAGGTCTTGACCTCTTACTGGACCCTGCTAGAAATTGAGTATGATGGATGATCAGAAGGCTGAAGTCAACTTCTCCAGTGGGAAAGACTGATCCCTCACCAGTTTCCAGAATTGAGCCAATTCTCCAAAGCAAAACTCACTGACTAAAGGAAGAACCTGGAACACTACAGCAAGTATCTATGACAGTGATTTCTCCAGTCCTTCCCCAGGCAAACTTACAGCCACTTATGTGGTAACTTTATATTGGGGAAAGGTGAATATTCAAATTTCTTCCAGGGATGCTGGATATGCAGTCTGCATTAATGCTAATTCAGAGATTCATAATATGTTCATAACGAACCTTTTAGGATTCTTAGTTAGCTACGGGCAGTTAATAAATGGATAATGGCCCACGTCCACCTCATAGTGAGTCCACTGAAGTAGTGAAAGCTAAATATAGACCCACCTAGTTGTCACTTTTCCAGTCTAAAACATGTACGTGGAATGGACATGCTTAGCAGTTGGCAGAACCCACACAACTGTTCCTTGGCTTATAGAGTAATAACTATTGTAGTGACAAATGACAAGTAGAAATCCTCAAAGCTGATTCATATATAATATAATACCCAAAGCAATACCTATTATGAATGATAGAGATCTCTGCCACCCTAAAATATGTAAGGATGCAAATATTGTGATTCTCATAGTATCTCTATTTAATTCATCATAATTCATTAGCTTAGCTTGATGAAAATGGATTGTCAGAAAGTTAAGTAATTTATAGTCCTAAATGGAACTCTGGTTCTAGAAGTGGTGCCAATTCTAGATTAGGTTAAAACAACTTATGTTATGCAGTATAGAGGTCTGTGATAACGAGAATGTATTACTTTCAATTGCCATCAGGAAGGAGAATAGAGAAGTTCTCATTCACCTGAACAGACAAGTGTGTACACTGCCTCAAGTCCTGTCATAGTTTAGTCTGATAAAAACTGGACAATCTAGACATTCTGGAAATATTACATTTGCTTACTATGCTGATAATATTATGATACTCATAACTAATGATCAAAAATTGCTAAGTATTCTAGATGCCTTGGTAAGACACATGTGCTCCAGTGGGAGAGGTAAAAACTTTCAGAAGTAAGGGACTTCTTACACTGGGAAATATTTTGAAGTCACATAGTCTGATGTGTACTGGAACATCCACTCCAGGATACCTTGCAACTCCAAGTCTTTCTACCAGAAAAAAAAAAAAACAAAACAAAACAAAAAAAACATAAAGACTGGTAAGCCCTTTTAGGGTTACAACAGCGTATTTTACACTTGGGGTTCCTCCTTTGACCCATTTACCAGGTAACCTGGAGGGCTGCCAAGACTGACTGTGCCTCTAAGCAGGAAATGGCTCTGCTGTAGGTTCAGCTATATAAGTAGTCCTGTAATTTGGGATATACAATCCAGAAGACTCTATGTTATTAGAGTTATCCATGTTTAAAAAGATGGGTGGGGCCTCTGATAAAGAACAGTGGAAGAGTCACAACACAGACCCATAAGACTCTGGTGCAAGGGACATCTGTAACAGACAACTCTCCACAATTGGGAAAATAGATCTTGCACTGCTACAGGGCCCTACTAGAAAGTCTCTGATCATGTTACTTCGAGGGCCCATGTAGCCGTAATTACTCATAGTTAGCTATCATGCCCACTAAATCATAGGTTTAGCCAGGCCAATTCCAAACAATTATAAAATGGAAGCATTACTGCTTGACCAATGCTTCAGGGCAAAACTAAGATATAAAAGGCAAAGCGAGCTACAAACAATTGGTGTGGAGTCCCATATTATTTACCACCTAATGCCTCTTATTCAACTCATGCCAATGTCATATAGGTACCACTCATGATGAGCTGATGAAGGAGAAAATAACATCATGCTTGACCAGCCCATGGATAGTATCAGCTTGTTACATGGACTGAAGTAAAATGTGGATTCCATATACTACTTTTAATATGGTTCTGAAAGAAAATGGTGAGGGAAAAATTCTTTCAATAGGTTAAGCTTTAGGCAGCACATTTGATCATTCTCTTAGCTTAAAAGTGGCCCATTGTAAGGATATGCACTAGCTTATTGGTAGTGAAAAACAGATTTGCTACATAGTAAAGGGCCACATATCAGTCAAAGTTAGAAGACAGAATACAGAACATGTACCAGTAATTTGCCCAGGGAATTTTTAATAAAAATATTCACTAATAACAGGGATTAATTACCAAAGAGTACAGTTGAACTCTATATGATAGGTAAATAGAAAATACAAAGGATAGCCACTACCTCTAGGACTGAGGTAGAGCATGGAAAGAAAGAAACAACTTGAAGAGTGTTCTAGAGAGAGGCTGAGATTTAAACTTATTGGAAAGGATATGAATGGGAAGTATTGCATGGCGCAGAAACTCTCTGAAGTGCCATAGGAGAAACTGCCCACTGGAGGGCCAATGAGACCCTAGAGGAAACTGACTAAGATGGTAAGTTATTGCTGAAACTTGCAGGCAAACTACTCTCAGGAATGCTGTCAAAACTTTCTAAGACTCCACCCTCTGGACTGCTGATAAAACAGGTTGGAAAACTGTCCTTAAGGGTGCTAGGAAAATTCAAAGTGAATGTCACTGAGAGGGTATGCCTGCGTGTCTCACATGTTGCTGGCCATCACACAGCATAGAATCAAAAAAGAAGACAGCACACCAGAACCAGAGGAAGAAAAGCCCCTTCCTCCTAGGGAGTCCCTGAAGTGCTCTTCACTGATAAAGACTAACATTGTGACTGCTGGCAAAGGAGAAGTATTTACAAGGTTTAGCTTGAGTATTACAAAGCAGGATAAAGATAGGTAGATTTTGAGATTTGATGCAGTAAATTGATAACTGAAAGAGGCCTGGAAGAAACAACATTAGAAGATTGCAAAAAAGGATGTCTGAGGAAAAGACCTGTGGTTCTAATTATGGGAAGGGGCAGAAAGTGTGAGGATATTTTTAAATCAGTCAAATGCTTGCAAGAGAACATCCATTAGAGAAGGTGCCCTAAACAACCAAGTAGTCAAAATGGCATGGATAACTGATTTCAGCCAGCCCCTCTATTTGGACACCATAGTGCTTGTGCAGTGGGTTCATAAGTAAAGCAGCTGTAGTGGCTGAAACGTAGACTATCCATGAGCTCAACTGCATTGGAACTGTTTTACCAAAGCTGATCAGTCCACTGCTACTGCTAAATGTGCATCTATCCAGTGACAAAGAACAATGTTGAGTCCTTGATATGACACCATTCCTTTAAGAGATCAACCAGTCATTTTGTGGTGTGTTAATTATATCAAATACTTTCAATATTAATGCATTCCAGGTATGGATTTCCCTTTTTTACCTGTTATATGGAATCCAATATATGATTACACCAGAACTAGGGGCATATTTTACAGAAAAGAATGTGGAAAGAGAAACATGATCATAGAAACAACTATTTTAACACATAGTGTACCATTCAAAAGCTGCTGGCTTCACAAAACATTGGAAGGGCCTCTTGAATGCGTCGTCTTGGAGAAGACATTCTGAGAGCTGGAAATAGCATTATACACAATGTGGTAGACACTGTCAACCACTGGCCATCATATGTAGTGTTTCCAGTAGTTGAATACATAGGTTTAGGAACCAAGAGCTGAAAGTTGGTATGGTTCTACTCACCATCACCCCCTACGACTGTCTCGGGGAACTGTGTGTTCTTGCTGAAACTTTAGATGCAGTTTGTCGAGAGGTCTTTATCTAAGAGATATTGATGTTTTACTAACAAGCATAGTAAGTGTGCCATGGAAATAAAAGTATGATTGCTACTCCTCATGTCAATAGACCAGCAGACTGTTAGGGGCAATTGACCCAAACATTTAAGAGAGTGTAGGATCACTGCTATATGAAAGGGACATCACAGAATATATTTGGCACTCTGATATTCACTGAGGCATATATTTATGCTTGCATGACATTTTTAAAAAATATATATATCGACATAATTTTAGACTTATACTGCAGTTGCAAAAATAGTATAGAAAGTTTCTATGTTTATTTCATATTAACTTCCTCTAGTATTGGAATCTTACATACACAATACCAGTCTCAAAACTAAGTAATTAACATAGGTACAGTGCTATCATCTAAACTACAAACTTGAATTGAATTTCACTACTTTTCTTCACTAGTAGATTCTTACTAGTTTCTCCTTTTCTCGTCTGAAATTCAATGTGAGACCCCACATCACATTTAATTTTCATGGTTCCTTATTCTCCTCCTCTCCGTGACAGTTCATCGTTTCCATGATCTTGACAATTTTGAAAACTAGGTCAGGTATTTTGCAGAATGTTTCTCATTTGGGATCATCTGAACATCTGACCGAGTTTGTGGATTTGGGGGAAGAATGCCACGGAGATGATATGCCCTTCTCATTGTATCATGTTAAGAAGCACATGATATCAATTGTCTTCTTACTTATTACTGGTGACATTGAACTTGATTGTTTGTTTCAGATAATGTCTGTTAGAGTTCTCCACTGTAAAATTATCTTTTTATGCTTCCAGACTATTCATTACACAAGCATTACTAGAACCTGCCCATCTTCAAGGGGAAGAGAATTACGCTTCACCTCCTGGAGGGAGAAGTGTCAAAAACTGGTAAACATATGTTAAAAAAAAAAAAAAACCACCATGGTAATTAATAAATAGTTAGAGGAAGACACTTTATGGCAATGTAAATACCCTATTTTTCTTCCATTTTCACCCACTAATTGTATGGCTCATCAATTCATTTTGCCTGCAGAAATTATTGCTGTGGTGCTCTTCTCCAGTGTTGTTCTATTTTTATTACTTCTACGTCCATTAATTGGAATGCTCCTTTAAGTAAGAATTGTGTCATTTCCCCATTTATTTATTTACCTTATCATTTATTTACATCAGTATAGACTTGTTGATATTTAATCTTTGGATTATAATCCAATTCTATCATTTCATTGTTCAAATTGTTCCAGCTGCAGCCTATGAGAGCTCCTTCAGGCCAGCTTCTGTATCATACTATTTTTTATTTTTTAGCAATTTATTACTTTCTGTCATTTCTGTTTTTAATTAGAAACGGCAATAACAGCAACCACAGCCTGATGAAGTCATGGCAAATAGGAGTTCAAAACCCTTAGTCACCCCACTCACCAAACCATTTGGAGGGTAGTGCCTGTCTAGCAGAAGGAAAATCTGATAGCTGTCATAGAGTGAGATGATGCTACAAGACGAACTGTTGACCCACCGGGATCAGTTGGTTGTATTTCTTGCTATAAACCCTTTTCTTATAAATGTTTCCAAAAATTGTGAGCAAGTAACACCGCTGGATGAAGTAAACTTATTTAGAAAAGAAAGTGAATCTGAGTCATTCAAGCGGTGGTATTTATGGATGCTGACGTTGCACCATCCAGGCCCCTTCATTGCCACCCTCATTTCCCCCAGGTGAATTGAGTGCTGATTACTAATGGTGTAAAGATGCCCTCTTGTCTGGAGGATTCTCTCAGTTTAATTCAAGCTTCCTCATCCAGAGGTTAGATAGCTGCTCACCAGCCAGCAAACAGTGATGGAATGACACAGAGGTACAAACTACTGACCCCTTGCTTCAAGTTGAGACCAAATCACCAGTCCGATTTGTGTCCCAGATTTCCCTGTGCATCAAGGCTAAGCTAGAATTCACTTGAGAACACATGCATGTTTGTTTTTCTCCTCCTGCCTTTATTCTGTTCCTCTCACTTATCTTCTCTTAAGCACATGCCTCAATAAGACACTTTAATGAGAATCCCTACCTTAAATGTAAATAACTGACCTAAACAGATAGGAAGAGTATCAATGCCTGCTTAGTGAATATTCTGTTTTCAGTGTCTTCACTATTAAACATAATTCTGGTAAGGTCACCCCTATTCAAATCCACCCTTTGTACTTTCTTCTTCTTCTTCAGTCAATATGTTCACCTATTCTCTTTGTTTTACCTCCATGGATATCTCAGTCCTTGTCACTTCTCTTCATTCCTAGCATAATTGATTCACATGTGTAGCCTGGTATACCAAATGCCTCTGGTGTCTTCCTTTCTGTTCCACCTAAAGTTTACTCACAGAATGATTTCCTCTGTGAAAATAATCATCAAATATTCTTACTATGCTCTATTACACGCTTTTATGCATGGCCGTAGTGAGACCAAATCATTAATTGGATAGTTACCAAGAGCCAGTACACTTCCAGTTGCTTTACCTAAATTATAACATTTAATTGCATAAAGCAACTTTTTATCTCTAGGAATCAGTACAATTTCTGAAAAACACACAGGGATGAATGAATGAAAAAGGGAGTAAAATAAGGGAAATGTTTTATTTATCTGAAGCAAAAGTCATAAATGAAATTGATGAACAGAAAAGAAATTGTGTCACCATCATGTTAAGTGGTTTCTTCTGTTGGCACAAAGAGTTTAGGCCAATGGTTTCAAAGTGTGGTGCAGGACCCCAGCATTACCCTGACAGCTAATGAAATGTGCAAAGCAATGACGGGGGTCCCACACTCCTGTGAAGCCAGACATTAACATTATTTGAAAACAAGTAAAGCAATGTTTCTCTTCTCAATAAATATTTTTTTTATTTTGAAAATAAAATCGTTTTTATGAAAATGTTGTATTTATGTTCATTTGTATTTTTTTCCTTCTAAAATAAATAAATAATATACATATATTTAATTGCTCCATTTTAATTTTAATCAACAAAAACTTTTCTGGATCATGAATAAATTGGAAGACCACAGAATAGGCTCGGAGACCAAAAAGTTAAGAACTACTGGTTTAGGTCAATTGCTTGATTATAATTATGTATTAATGGTGAAGGGGAGAAGAAGCAGTTTTATTCTTAGTACAATATTTTTCCGTATTAAAACTATATCCCATGGTGTGTGTGTGTGTGTGTATATATATGTATATATGTAAATATGTCTGTATATGTATATGTGTGTGTGTATATGTGTATATATATATATGTATATATATATATTTCTGAAGTGTTTCAGTGCCTTTAATTTTATTTTAACTTAAAATTATAGTATACCAGCTCAGAACTACTCCCCATATCAAACACTCACAGGTCCTACTTTTACACAAACGTTTCAAAAGTACACTTGCAGAGATTATAAAACCAGCCTATGATTTTAACACTTGAAACTTTAAAAGTGATAGAAAACTCTACGATTATATCTTATACCTAATATCTTAGATATTAAAGAAGATATAATCATATACCTTAGAAATATTAAATATTAATCTAATATATTAAACATATAAATAGAAATTTAAAGTATTTTTAAAAAACATTAAGTTGCTTTCCATTTGAGAAACTTGCATTATAAAGTTTTTTTTAATTCTGCATTTTATCTTGGAATATTGATATAGCATTTGAAGGACAGCAAGACTATGACTGCCATTTATTGTGTTTCTGTTTGTTTGTTTGTTTGCTTGCTTTTTTGGAGATAGAGTCTCTCGCTCTGTCGCCCAGGCTGAAGTGCAGGGGCATGATGTCAGTTCACTGCATCCTCTGTCTCCTAGGTTCAAGCAATTCTGTTTCAGCCTCCCAAGTACCTGGGACTACAGGTGTATGATGCCACACCAGACTAATTTTTTGTATTTTAGTAGAAATGGGGTTTCACTGTATTGCCCAGGCTGGTCTCGAAATTCTGCTCTCAGGAAATCCATCCTCCTCAGCCTCCCAAAGTGCTAGGATTTCAGGCATGAGTCACCGTGCCAGGTCCATTTTCTATAGTTTTAATAGAAACAAATTACATTGAGTCTGAAATTTCATTGGTGATTTATTTGTAATTCAATATATGTGAACACAAATGTATGAGTCACTGTTGATTGTTAAGTTATATCCAGCATTTATAATGTAGTTTCCTAAATAATTTTGAAATTGAAAATCAAACAGATAAAATATTTCATACACTCAGGATTATTAATATACTCAACAATATTTATATGCACAAAACTCTAGATCCAGGCTTACTTATAAACCTCAGTGAGAATGTGTTGCTCTTTATTTAAAATAAAAATATAAGCCTACTAACAAGTAACAAGCAATACCTAATGACTAATTTTACTTTAAATTTACAGTTATTTTTATTAGAGGATAAAATAATAACTTCAACAATCAGAATACAAGATAAACAAATGCTAAACTTTTCCTGTCTATTATTTTGGTTGATTTTGTTTTCAAAGGAAATTCTTTCCTTGAACCATAGGAAATGAGAACATTGTAAATGAACTAATTTGGTAAAAGTTTTGCTACTGACATTTACATCTAAAACTGAGAATAACTCACTGCCAGTTTTTATCAGATTTTAAAAATTAGTTTTTAAAGTACATAAAGGTAAGTATTAAAAATTGTGATAAAGTTGACATGGTAATGAGAAGTACATGTGAGTAAATTTAAAAGCGATAATGGGTCTAACAAGGGAGGAATGCCTGAATCCTGCCCCAAGTAAGCAAATCTGCCACCCAAAGTCTCTCTGGGAGTTTATGGACAGGGGATCAAGAAAACTAAAATAACATATTATTATTTTATTGAACTTAGTCCAAAATTCCACTTAGATTTTGAACAAGTTGTACTGGACCCTGTTTAAATTACTTTAAAATGTATCCCAGGGAGGTCTCAGGAGCTCCTTGAAATCATGAGCGTTTCAATTATTGTTCTATTTCTCAGGACTTCCAAAACCAGTATGCACGTTTGGCTTTCACCAGTCTGATGAGAAGCATATTGAGTACTAGCCTTGAACTGGTTAGTGGGCCGTGTAAGAGGAAACAGAGGTTGGGAAGAAAGACTGAAAGAGGTAATTTGACCCAAAGCCTAAGCCACATGTTTATCTTAGGCCAGGACAACAGCCTAAAGCCAGCTCCCAAACTGACAAGAAAAGGCCAAGGGGCCAATCAACACCATACTTCTGTGAAATTTTTGGAGGGAGGAGGTTCAGAAAGGGTTTCTCCAATTAATCTCATAAGTGACAGCCTGACTCTAGGTTTTAGAATCTTTTATGTGGTTTTCTGCATTTTTAAATTTCTTTGAAAACCATCCTTGATGTAAACATGTTCAATCAGGGCTCTATAATATTACTTATTTATATCAATATCTGCTATCCCTGAACACTACAGTAGGAGGGAAAAACAATAATGGAAAAGTATTGTTTTTGTCTGTTTGGTTTTTGTTTTTTTAATTTCTTAGTGCTTCTCAACCACATGTAGTTACTGGGATACCTTTAGTGAATCAGAGCTCTAACTGCCCATTTTAGGAGGAAAATGAAATCAGAAAAGCAACGCCTAAACTTTTGAAGTCACTTCCTAGATCCTTCCTGCTACACCTCTATGACTCTCTCCTGCTAGTTCTGACATCCATGACCTCAATACCTTTTGATTATCCCTCCTTGGCACCTCCAGAAGCTTCAGACCTGGTTCAGAATAAAACATTGTTTAATCACAAGGCCAGCTTACACGTTGCACTGCCAGTTAACCTATATTTTATGTATTATTTTGTTTTTGTTCAGCTGTGTTACCCAAACAAGCACACCAATACCCAAACCCTGCCTTTAACACAAATAAATGGAAGTTTAATAAATTAGATCATTTCACTCTTGTAATTACATTAATTTAAGATTCAAATTATTAACTTTCCTCTAAATCACTCCCACCATTTTCTTTTGGCCCAAATCAGAGTGGTTTAATGCAAGAACAGCTATAAAGCCCACAGCAGGAGGTGTCATTGAAAGAGTATACCAACTCAGAACCACTCACCATGTCCCCAAACACACAAAGGTTCTACTTTTGCAAAGAAATTTTCAAAAGTACACTTGCAGACATTATAAAAGGAGCCTTTGATTTAAACCTACATAACATATAGGCAAATTCTTAAATGCTACTTCTTTAAACTTTATAATCCAAATATAATCTCTTAATATAATCCTATCTGAGCAAAAATAATAGTTCCGAGTTCTAAAATATAGTAAATAATATGTTGTGCAATGTTGTGTTTATTGGCTATAGGCTATAGATGAAACAGTGCTACCTGCAAGAAAACAGTAGAGACAATGGAATTCGTGGTTTATAAGGGCCAATTTTCATTGGTCCAAAAATGTCTATATTGTGTTCTATGGATATTGTTATATAATTAATTCTGCCCCCCACCCATTTATATGTTGAAGTCCTAACCTCCAGCACCTCAGAATGCGACCTTTCTTAGTTATAGAGTTACTGCAGATGTAATTAGTTAAGTCATGCTTGAGTAGGGTGGGACCCTGGTCCAACATTACTGGTGCTCTTATGTAGAGGGGAAATGTGAAGACAGACATGAACACATGGAGAATGCAATGTGAAGATAAAGACAAAATCTGGGTGATGCTTCTACATGCCAAGGAATGCTAAAGATTGCCAGAAAACCACTAAGAGCAAAAGACTAGATTCTTCTGTACAGCACTCATAAAGGACCAATTCTAGGTGCAGCAAGATGGTGGAATACAAGGCTCCACTAGGCCGAGTGCAGTGGCTCATGCTTGTAATCCCAGCACTTTGGGAGGCCAAGGTGGGTGGATCATCTGAGGTCAGGAGTTTGAGACCAGCCTGGCCAATATGGTGAAACCACATCTCTACTAAAACTACAAAAATTAGCACGGGGTGGTGTGGGCACCTGTACTCCCAGCTACTTGGGAGGCTGAGACAGGAGAATTGCTTGAACCCAGGAGGCAAGGGTTGCAGTGAGCAGAGATTGTGCCACTGCACTCCAGCCTGGGTAACAGAGTGAGACTCCATCTCAAAAAAAAAAAAGAAAAGAAAAGAAAAGGCTCCACTAATCATTCCCCACACCAGGACACGAATTTAACAACTGTCTACACAGAAAAATCCTTCATAAAGGCCAAAACACAGGTGAGTACTCATAGTACCTAGTTTTAACTTTTATAGCCCAAAGAGGCACTGAAAAGATAGAAAAAAACAGTCCTGAACCATTGATGCCACCCTTTCCCTACCCTTCGCAGTAGTGGCATGGTGCAGAGAGTGTCTCCAGGCACTGGGGGAGGGAGGACACAGCAGGTATGAGGCATTGAACTCAGTGCTGTACTGTTAGAGATGAAAGGAAAATTGAATCAAACTCGGCTGACTCCTGACCAAGGAGGGAGCATTTAAACCAGCCCTAGCCACAGAAAAATTACCTATCCTAGAGGATGGAACTTGAGTTCCCACAAACCTCGCCACTGAGGGCCCAAGTACTCTGTGTCTTCAAATAAACTTAAAAGGCAATCTAGGCCATAAAGACTGCAACTCACAGGTGAGTTGTAGTGCTGAACTAGGCTGAGAGACAGTGGACTGGGAGGACATGTGACATATTGAGACACTAGCTGGGGTGACTAAGGGAGTGCCACTGGTATCGCTTCCCTTAACCCCCGGCTGCCCCAGTTTGGCTCCAAAAGAAATACCATCCTGGCTTGGCACGGCTCATGCCTGTAATCCCAGCACTTTGGGAGGCCAAGATGGGTGGATCACTTGAGGTCAGGAGTTCAAAACCAGCCTGGACAACGTGATGAAACTCCGTCTGTACTAAAAACACAAAAATTAGCAGGGAATGGTGGCACATGCCTGTAATCCCAACTACTCCAGAGGCTGAGGCAGGAGAATCGCTTGAACCTGACAGGCAGAGGTTGCAGTGAGCCGAGATCATGCCACTGCACTCCAGTATGGGTGACAAAGTAAGACTTTGTCTCAAAAAAAAAAAAAAAAAAAAGAGAGAGAGATAAAAGAGATACCATCCTTCCACTTGAGGAGAGCAGAGGGATTAGTGCAAAGGACTTTGTTTTTTATCTTGGATACCAGCTAAGCCACCACAGGACAGTAATCAGAGTTGTGAGGTCCCCTTTCCAAGCTTCAGCTCCCAGATGACATTCCTAGACACACCATGGCACAGAAGGAAAACTATTGCCTTGAAAGAAAAAAAACTCAGTGCTGGCAGCATTCATCATCTGCTAACTGGAGAGCCCTTGGGCCATGAATAGCCAGCAGCAATACCTAGGTACCATGTTGGGCGCTTTGGGTGAGCCGCTGAGACTTGCTGGCTTCAGGTACCAGCACAGCCCACAGGCATGTAGAGCATCAAGCAAGCTCTTGGGTTCCCTGATTTCAGGACTTGACACTTGGATGGCATTTCTGGACCTGCCCTGGGCCAGAAGGGAGCCCACTGCTCTGAAGGTTGAGTCCCAGGCCAGGCAACATTCTCCAAGAACTGACTTAAGAGACCTTGGGTTGTGCACATGTACCCTAGAACTTAAAGTATATTTAAAGAGAGAGAGAGAGAGAGAGAGACCTTGGGTCTTAAGGGAACATTGACTGTAGTCTGCCAATACTCTTCATGGCCTGGGATGGCAGTGTCTACAGGGTGAGGCTCTTCTGACTGTGAAAAGGGGAGGGAAGACTCAGAAGGACTGTGTCCCATGGCTTGAGTGCCAGCACAGCTGCAGTACAACAGAACACCAGGTAGACTTATCAGGTTTTTTACTCTAGTCCCTGACTTCCTGATGGCAACTCTGGACCCATGTAGGGCCTGGAGACCTCCCTGCCCTGAAGGGAAGAGTACAGGCCTGACTGGCTTTGCAACCTGCTAGTTGTAGAGCCTCAGGACCTTGAGTGAACATAGGCAGTACCCAGGAAGTGGTGACAGCAGGTCTTGTGTGAGGTCCAGTTCTGTGATAGCTTCAGATCTGACCCAGTGCAGTGATACTGATGTCGGCAACAAAGGTGCTTGTTTTACTCCAACCCCAGCTTTAGGTAGCTCAGAGAAGAGACAAAGAGGCTCTGTTTGGGAGAAAATAAGGGAAGAGAACAAGAGTCACTCCCTAGTAATCCAGAGAATTCGCCCAGATCTTGTCCAGGACCATCAAGTAGGTTCCTCTATGAGCCTATAAGAACCACAGCATTACTGGGCTTGGGGTACCCCCTAAAGCAAATACAGTGTAGATCACAACACCCAGGTCTTTGCAAATATCTGGAAAGCCTTTCCACGAAGGAGGACTAAAAATAAGCCCAGACAGTGAAGACTACAAGAAATACCTAACTCTTCAATATCCAGACACCAAACAACACCTGCTAGTATCAACGCCATGCATGAAAACATGACCTCACCAAATGAACTAAATAAGAAATCAAAGACTAAGCCTGGAAAAACAGAGATATATGATGTTTCAGACAGAGGATTTAAAATAGCTATGTTGAGGAAACTCAAAGAAATTAAAGATAACACAGAGAAGGAATTCCGAATTCTGTTAGATAAATTTAACAAAGAGATTGAAATAATTTTTAAAAAATCAAGCAGAAATTATGGAGCTGAAAATGCAACTGACATAGTGAAGAATGCATCAGAGTCATTTAACAGCAGAACAGATCAAGCAGAAGAAAGAATTAGTGAGCTAGAGGACAGCCTATTTGAACATACACAGTTAGAGGAGCAAAATAAAAGAGAATTAAAAATAATGAAGCACACCTACAGGATCTAGAAAATAGCCTCAAAAGGGCAAATCTAAGAGTTACTGACCTTAAAGAGGAGGTAGAGAAAGAGATGGGGCAGAAAGTTTATTCAAAGGGTTAATAACAGAGAACTTCCCAAACCTAAAGAAATATATCAATAACCAAGCATAAGAAGGTTATAGAACACTAAGTACATTTCACCTAAAGAAGATAACACAAGACATTCAATAATAAAACTCCCATAGCTCAAAGATAAAGGATTATAAAAGCAGCAAGAGAACGAGTAACATATAATGGAGCTCCAATACATATGTCAGCACACTTCCTAGTGGAAACCTTACAGGCCAGGTAACAGTAGCATGACATATTTAAAATGCTGAAGAAAAAAACCTTTTAACCCAGAGGAGTATATCTGGTGAAAATATCCTTCAAACCAGGAGAAATAAAGAATTTACCGGACAAACAAAAGCTGGGGAATTTCATTAATGCTAGACGAGATCTACAAGATATGTTAAAGGAAGTACTTCAATCAGAAGGAAAAGGACATTAATGGGCAACAATAAATGATCTGCATGTACAAAACTCGTTAGCAATAGAAAAACACAAAATACTATGACACTGTAACTGCAGTGTGTAAACTAGTCTTATGCTAAGTAGAAAGAATAAATGCTGAACCAATCAAAAATTACCAATCAATTTTTGAACCAATCAAAAACTACCACAGTTTGGAACCAATCAAAAACTACTACAACTTTTTAAGACATAGTACAATAAGATGTAAATAGAAACAACAAAAAGTTAAAATGCAAGGAGACAAAGTTAAGGCATATAATTTTTACGAGTTTTCTTTTAGTTTGTTTGTCATTTTGTTTATGCAAATAGTCTTAAGTTGTTATCAGACTGAAGTAATGGATTATAAGATAGTATTTGTGAGCCTCATGGTAACCGTAAACCAAAAAACATACAATGGAGACACAAAAAATAAAAAGCAACAAACTAAATCATATCACCAGAGAAAATTACCTTTACTAAAAGCAAATAGGAAAGACAGAAAGAAGGAAGAGATGACCACAAAACACCCAGCAAACAAATTAACAAAATGTCAGGATTAAGTTCTTTCTTATCAATAATAACATTGAATGTAAATGGACTAAACTCTGCAATCAAAAGACATATGCTAGCTAAATGGAAAAAAACAAGATCCATTTATCTGTTTTCTACAAGAAATACACTGTAACTATAAAAACACACATACACTGAAAATAAAGGGAGGTGATAAAACAGCAGGAGTCACCATATTGATATTAGAGGAAATAGATTTCAAGACAACAACTATAAGAAGAGACAGAGAAGGTCACTAAATAAAAATAAAGTAGTTTATTCAGCAAAAGGATATAAAAGTTCTAAATATATATGCAACTAACACTGGAACACCCAGGTATATAAAGCAAATATTATCAGCAATAAAGACAGAGACAGACCCTGATATGGTTTGGCTCTGTTCCCACCTAAATCTCACACTGAATTATAATTCCCATAATTCCCATGTGTTGTGGGAGGGACCTGGTGGGAGATAATTGAATCATGGGAGCAGTTTCCCCCATATTGTTCTCCTATGGTAGTGAATAAGTCTCACAAGATCTAATGGTTTTATAAGGGAAAACCTCTTTCACTTGACTTGACTCTCCACTCTTTTCTTGTGACCATGTGAGCTGTGCCTCTCGCCTTCTGCCATGATTATGAGGCTGCCCCAGTAACATGGAACTATGGAGAGTAATGGCATGATTTTGGGTAACTGTAGCCTCCACCTCCTGGGTTCAAGTGATTCTCCTGCCTCAGCCTCCTGAGTAGCTGGGATTACAAGTGCATGCCACCATGCCGGGCTAATTTTTGTATTTTTAGTAGAGATGGGGTTTCACCATGTCGGTCAGGCTGGTCTTGAACTCCTGACCTCGTGATCCACCCACCTTGGCTTCCCAAAGTGCTAGAAACCTCCTTTTCTTATAAATTACCCAGTCTCGAGTATGTATTTATCAGCAGTATGGAAACAATAAATTGGTATCGGGAATGGGACATGGTTGTAAAGACACCTGAAAATGTGGAAGTAACTTTGAAACTGGGTAACAGACAGACTTTAGAACAGTTTGGAGGACTCAGAAGAAGACAGAAAAATGTGAGAAAGTTTGGAACTTCCTAGAGACTTGTTGAATGGCTTTGACCAAAATACTGATAATAATATGGAGCATGAAATTCTATTTTAGGTGGTCTCAGATGAGGAAGTTGTTGGAAACTGGGATAAAGGTCACTTTTGCTATGTTATAGCAAAGAGACTGGTGGCATTTTACTCCTGCTTTAGAAAGTTGTGGAGCTTTCGACTTGAGAGAGATGATTTAGGTTATCTGGCAGAAGAAATTTCTAAGCAGCAAAACATTCAAGAGGTGACTTGGATGCTGTTAAAAGCATTCAATTTTAGAAGGGAAACAGAGCATAAACGTTCAGAAAATTTGCAGCTTGACAATGCAGCAGAAAAGAAAAGTCCATTTTCTGAAATGAAATTTAAACCAGCTGTAGAAATTTGCATAAGTAATGAGAAGCCAAATGTTAATCACCAAGACAACAGGTAAAATATTTTCAGGGCATTTTGGAGACCTTTGAGGCAACCTCTCCCATCACAGGCCTGGAGGCCTAGGAGGGAAAAATGATTTCATGGCCCAGGCCCAGGGCCACCCTGCTGTGTGCAGCCTAGGGACTTGGCATCCTGGGTCCCAGCTGCTCTAGCCATAGCTAAAAGGGCCAAGGTACAGCTAGGGCCATGGCTTCAAAACCAGAAAAAGATACATTTCAAAAAGGTCAACATCTCCAGTGAATATTGATGCAAAAATCCTCAACCCAATACTAGCAAACCAAATTCAACAATAGCTAGAAAGATCATTTATCATGACCAAGTGGAATTTATCCCTATGATGCAAGGATGGCTCAACACACAAAAATCAATCAATGTGATACATCATATAAATGTAAAGAAAGATAAAAATTGTATGATAATTTCAGTTAATGCTGAAAAAGCATTGGATAATATTCTACATATATTAATCATAAAAATAAACTCAGAAAACTAAGGATAGAAGGAACATACTTCAACATAATAAAAGCCATATATGACAGACCTATAGCTAGTGTCATACTGAATGGGGAAACACTTAAAGCCTTTCCTCTAAATTCTAGAACACAAGAAGGATGCTCACTGTCACCACTATTATTCAGCATAATACTGGAAGTCCTAACTGAGGCAATCAGATGAAAGAAAGATATAAAAAGAGGTCAAATTGGAAAAGAATAAGTCAAATTATCCTTTTTTGCAAATGATATGATCTCATACATGGAAAAACCTAAAGACTACACTAGAAATCTATTGGAACTGATAAACAAGTTCAGTACAGTTGCAGGATATAAAAATCAACATAAAAATCAGTTGCATTTCTATATTCCAACAGTGAACAATGTGAAAAGAAATTAAGAAAGTAATCTCATTTACAATAGCTACAGATAAATTTAAATACCCAGGAGTTAATTTGACCAAAGACATAAAGTATCTCCATAACAAAAATCATAAAACAATCATGAAAGAAATTGAAGGGAACACCAAAAAATGAAAAATGTTCCTTGTTCATGGATTGGAAGAATCAATATTGTCAAAAATGTTCATACTATGCAAAGCCATCTAGGTATTCAATGCAATCTCTATCAAAACGCCAATGGCATTCTTCATAGAAACAGAAAAAAAAGTTAAATTTTATATGGAACCACAAAAGAGCCAGAATGGCCATAGCTATCGTAAGCTGAAAGAATGAACTGGAGGAATTGCATTACCTGACTTTAAATGATACTACAGAGATACAGTAACCAAAACAGTAAGGCACTGGCCTACAAACAGACACGTAGACCAATGGAACAAACTAGAGAACCTAGAAAAAAATCCACACACCTAGAATGAACTCATTTTCATGAAAGGTACCAAGAACATACACTAGGGAAAAGACAATCTGTTCAATAAATGGTGTTGGAAAAACCAAATATCCATATGCAGAAGAAAAAAAACTAGACCCCTTCTTCTAACCATATACAAAAATCAAATAAAAATAGGTTAAAGACTTTAAGACCTCAAACCATGGAACTATTACAAGAAAACATTGGAGAAAATCTTCAGGACATTGGTCTGGGTAAAAATGTCTTGAGCAATACTCCACAAGCACAGGTGACCAAAGCAAAAATAAACAAATGGGATTATATCAAGTTAAAAAACTTCTGTATAGCAAAGAGTACAATCAACAAAGTGAAGAGACAACCCAAGGAATGAGAGAAAATATATGTGCTAACCTCCCATCTGAAAAAAAAAGATTAATAACCAGAATATATATGCAGCTGCAACAAATCTATAGGAAAAAAATCTAATAATTAATCAAAAAATAGGCAAAAGATTTGGATAGTAGATTTTTGTAACAAAGCTTATTTCTTATTTCTTGTTTCACTACCTGTCTATAGAGGATTGGCTGGAGTCAGTTTGTCCCATCCCTCTTAACTCACTGACACATCTGTAATGTAATAGTTCACTATAACAGGGAGAAATATGGTGAATTACACTGGCTCTTAAAACTTCTCTCTGGAGGTGACACATAGCATACCATTGGCCAGTGAAAGTCACATGTCATCATTTAATATCAAAAGACAGGGAACAATCCTACAATAAGACCCAAAGGAAAATAACCGAAATACATAGGAACAGTCTAATAATTGCCAACTGACTCCAATCTAACATATTATCATTAACATATATCACTATAATCTTGTTTTGGAACATTTCCATTGTCCCAAACACTTCCTTTTATTACACTAGCAGTCAATTTCTTCTTGCAACTTACCTCCCCTATGAGAAGTAACTAAAATTTTGCATTCTGTCTATATGAATATCTTTTCTAGATATTTGATATAAATGAAATCACACACTATGTAGTCTAGCTTCAAGTAACATATCTCTTTACATAAACTGTAAAATATTTACAGTAATATGACTTAAAATGACTTAATTTTCACCTATCATCTGCTGTGCTATTGTTAGCATAAATTTCATTTATAAATCTGTTATAACCCTCAGCCTACACTTATACATTTTTGTCTTTAAGAATCAATTATCTTTTAAATATTTTTAAATGAAAAAAACAAGTCACATTAAACAAATATATAGTATTATTAAAATTCAAAATAAGAAAATATACAACTCAATTTTAAAAAATGGACAAAAGACTTGAACAAATACTTACACTAACTACTTTACAAAAGTAAACAACACCAGTGGCTTATAAGAATATAAGGATATGCTAATAATCATTAACAGGGCAATTTGAATTAAAGTGAAAATGATTACTTCTATATGTCAAGGTTAAATTTTAAAAAATGACAAATGCAAGTGTTGATAAGGATATTGAGGAGCTGAAAGTCTCATGACTGGAACTCACAGCTGAAAGCCTTTTGTAAAGTTTTACATATATACCATACTACTCCTATATCTAAATAATTACTCTCCATTATGAAAATCTATGTACACACACACACACTTGAACACAAATGCTCATAACCACATTTTTTTGTAATGGCCAACAACTTTAAATAATCTCAATATGCATCAACAGGTAAATGAAAACAAATTTTGGCATGTAAATATAAGGATTACATCTTAACATAAAAAGAAATAAATTATTGATATATATATACACATACATTTGTGTGTGTGTATGAATAAAGCAATATGGATAAATCTCAACAAGATTATGATAAGCTAAAGAACCCAGACACAAAAGACCACATACTGTGTGAATATGAGATTCTAGTGCAGACAAAGCAAACATAAAGTGAAATAAATCAAATCAATAATTGCCTAAGAGGAGGAAAATGTTCTACATCTCGATTGTATGGTTACTATGTATATTAATATATTTGTCAGAACTCAGTATTTTGTATGAGTTCATGCAAGTGCCTTTTATCATACATAAAATATACATCTATAACATTGATTTGAAAAATGCCTTTTTATCTGTAGTCACTCTGTATAATGTAGTAACAGACAGTAAGTAATATTTGCAATTTCCATGTTTAATACTAAATATGTCCGTGAATATCTCACTTTCCCCTTAATGTATGTTTATTATGACCTAAATTTCAATCCATCTTTGAAATAGAACCTTTGCATTCTTTCCAGTTTAACTTAAACCTCATAGAAGGGTAATATGAGAAAACTTTATGGTGATGGAATACATGTATATCTTGGTATGGTGGTAGAACCACAAGCCTACACATGTGATAAAATTGTGTAGAACTAAATACATACATACACACACACTCACACACACACACACGACTGTAAGTAAAACTACTTTTTTGAGACATATTTATCTTTTTAATTAAGCTTTGTAATTTGAGATTATTGCATATTGACATACCAGTGTGAAAATCTAATAAAATTAGTGGATTGTATCAATGTTAATATCCTGGTTCTGATATTATAGTACAGTTTCACAAGATATTATAACTGGTGGTAAATGTGTAAAATGTATAAGGGATCTGTTTCATTTCTTACAACTGCATGTGAATCTACAATTATCTCAAAGTTAAAAACTGAATATGACCCAAGAAAATTTGTTTAATTTATTAAAAATCTTCTACATTCACTGCTCTCACTTACACTATATCTTAGCAACCTGATTCAAAAAACAGGAACTTCTAAAGGCAAGTTTTCTTGAACAACAATTTGATTTTGTAGTTATATAAATCTCATTTAGTTGTCTTCGAAGTTGCTCCAGGTATAATTCCTGTTTTCTCTGATTTCCTGTTGCATTTTTTCTATTCATCATAGCACACTAAAAATTCACTGTAGTTGGACACACATTCTAGGACCTATAATCCATAACAATAATCTTGACTAATCTGATAAGTAAACAAAGCCATTTAGGAAGCATGTGTAATGGGGCAGTCTTTAGAACATGACACCTGTGTCATGTTGCTTTACTCAATCACATATGTGGTTCACAACAAGATAAAGAATTTAAACATTGGCCCCAGGGAGGAGGCCCAGGAGTCTCTCCATCCCCCGATCTCATTATATCACTCTCACAATACAAGACTATTGTTGGGCCTAATTTTCTTGGGGGTAGAATCACTGCGTGAGCACACATCAAAGATAGTAGGATAACATTTCTCTGTCATTCACTCTGCAGGAGTAATGAGAATATATAGTACGGTTTCATAAATAGCTGTTGTCTTCGAGGGATGCTTCTTAGATGTGTTTTGCTCTTCCAAATATCAGTCTAATGCTGAGCCAGCCACGGAGAGAGATTAAGTAAATGTTGCTTGGCTATTTATTCTTCATACTGAATTTTTTCATCCCAAAATAGAAGTGACATGGAGAAAAATTTGCTGGAAAACTGAACTCTTGACATGGAAGAAGAGATAATAAATTTTCCAAGCCTACAGGAAAAGATTCTGTTCTTCATTTTCTTAAGCAGTTTAGTTACTTTTGAGTAAAACTGAGAGATTAGAAGAGTGGTATTTATTTTGTTTTATTGCTAAGGAGCAATCGGAAATAGTCACTAGTAGAACTCTGGAGAGTGCCTAGTCCAGTCAAGGTGGCCATGACTAAATGACCTCCAAATTAATACCATAGAGAGTTGCCTTTAGCTCTTTATTCCCTGTTTCTGCCACCAGCTGTTCATTATAGTCTGTCCCATTTTTGCTGCTGTTTACTATTTTTATAAAGCAAGCAAAGAATTTGTGGTTCTAATGACTGCCACCAAGACATGAGTGGATCTGTTCTTGGCCTGTTTAATCTTGGATCACTTAGTGTCACATTGCACTAGTGAACCCATCTTTAAAGAAATGGATGCTACCTTCATTTGTACTTCTTGTTCCAAATCAATTAAATTGTTATAAACTACTTAAGATGACTTTTCTTTTATACTTTAACTTAATGCTAAATGCATCTTTTCACGAAACAAACTCAAAGTTAAACCTGCCTTCAAGTCAGTAAATGCCTATAGTCCCGAAATGCCTTATTTTGTTAAAAACATATTCAATTTTCCCTTGTTAATTTTATTTGTATGATTTTCTATGTTCTTCAAATAATAAGTTTCTAGGTTTGAACAGTGATCTGTCAGAGGTAATTCTGCCTTAGGAGCTAATCAACCACCTGGGAATCAAGGACTCTGATTTTTAATTTCCTTTCTTTGACTAACTTGCCAAAATTTGGGGATAATTACTAATTTTGGGGACATCAAATCTGCCTTAAGTAGAGTAGGGTGAATAACATAGTAAGGATTTGGTGAGGTGGAACTAAGGGATTTTAATACTTTGCAATCATAAAATATTTCATGGGGATATTTGGAAGTGGGTCTATGATTCTATTGAACTAAACTATTAAACCTGAACATGAATGCTCAATCTCTGTAAATGTGTTTATTCAGTTTCTGAATTCTGCAGATTTCAAAGTTTTGATTTATTCAATGATAGGATAAGAACACGTAAAATTAAAGAAACATTTCTCTTGTTCATATTGAAAGCATCTCTGAAGGCTAAATAGTAAATGAGGCCTAAAATGAACAGTCAGCTTAAGCCCAGCAGGAGAGTTCCTCAGAGGGGAACAGATTTGGAAACTAACACTTTTCCATTTGCTGTGTCGCTACTGAGGTGTAAATTTCTGAGAAGTCATGCAGACTGCTTAAATGAGAAGATCTGGAAAGGGAAGCAAATTCTGCTTTTCTGGTCATCTCAAACTCCTATCCTTCCCGTGCAGCATAACTTTTTATTTCTTATCAATATACTATACCTTTCAAGATTATATATCTACCATATATTCTAAATTGACTATTTGTCAGTCAGCTTTGCTTTTTATAAGAAAATTGAGCCAAGTTTATAAAAGTGAAAGTTTCTGATGTTGCAATCAACCGTAGATGGAAAGGGCATTGTTGATTCCAGCAGAACATAAAATAATGCATGTCCTTTTGGTTCAAAAAGGCTGATCACTGAGGTTTCCCAAACTCAAAGCATATGGAAGTCTCTTGAGGTGAATTGTTAAGCTTTCTTCTATTAGACATTCAACCATTATTGTTAGTAACAATAATTGCAACAATGATAGTGATACTTACAACTTATTCAACATAGACTACTTTCTAGACACCCATGTATTTGCTTTTTATATGCCATCTTTTATTTCCTCATAATCACTTTTGGAGGTATTTTTATCATCATCTTATAGGTGAACATGCTGCAGCTTAGAGAATTTGAGTTATTTACTTAAGCTAATACAACTTGTAAGTGGTGGATCTAGACACAAACTCAACTTTCTCTGATTCCAAAGACCATCATGCCACACTCCCTTGGCATTACCATCTCCCTTCGATAGAAAATGCTGTACTGTATTAGTCAGACTGAATGTTGGCCTCGGGATATGATAGAATTCTGAGAACTAGGATGACTCCAATTTTCCTGACATGGAGTCTAAAGTTTCCTAATTGAGCATTACATAAATTGGATCATTAGAAATTTCTTTGAAAAGTAAATACTATTTATTCACAGATGACTGAGAATACATGTCAGTTTATCTTTTCAGCCATGGAGTACTTGTGACCATGAAATGAGCATTTTAACAGAGAGGATTGCAATCCAAGGTAAGGGGAAGTCTGTGAAGTAGGTAAGCCTTCTACCCCAGGTCCCTTTCCAGTGCCTATGTTTTCCTGTTTCTCTGCTTTTCCTCCAGTCTTCTCATAATGGTCACCAGGTTTCCTTTCTCACTCCCACGTCTCTCTCACTCACCATGATTTCCCCCCTCCTCCTCCCAGTTCCTTCTTTCTTTCTCTCCCTCCTTCCCACCTCTGACCTTTAAGTCTGAAGTCTGAAGTCTACACAATGTGCCTACTCACATTTGCATATTCAAGTTTGTTTCATTTGGGGCTGGAAAATTTAACAACTTAATTTATTTATTACCCCTCAGGGACAGAATTAAAGTGTTAAGACTGACCAATTGAGGTGTTCATTTGTTTTGTCACACCAGCCTAATAAAAAACCTCTAAGTCACAATTCTTTCTTGAAGAAATCAGATTGAAGGACAACAGATAAAGTTATTTTGGGGACTTTAAGTGATTATAGAGACTTGTTAAAGGTGGATAAAGGCCGATTGGCATTGTGGAAAGATGAGTGTGCTGATTTCAGAGATCATCATTGATAACACTGAGTTTATAACTGTATAATATTTGTCAATATGATAAATGGCAATTCTAGAACAGGACTAACAAACATTTTCTGCAAAGGCTATAGAGTAAATATTTTCTGCTCTGAGAGCTATAATGTCTCCATCATGATTTCTCAATTCTGCCATTGTAGTGAGAAATTAGCTGCACACAATGAGTAAATAAATGACCATGACTCTGTTCTTACAATAAGTTTTTATTCACAAAAATGGGTAGATGGCAGAGTTGGCACACAGTGTATAATTTTTTGACCTCTGTTCTAGATTCTTATTTTTCCCTGCCTATATATAACCAATCACCATAACTTAAATAATCTACCTCTAAACAGGTTTTATCATCTTCTTTCCCTCCCTAGGTGCTTATTGTGTGACATTCCTTGAGTTAATAAATGCTTATGCATTATCTCTTTTAAACTTTCCCAGTGCCTGCCAGTTGTCCTTACTCTCCCAATTTTAAGGCTTAGAAAAATTGAGTAACCTGCCCCACACCATGCAATTGTTAAGTAGCTGGAATATGTCTCATGGGAAAGTCTATGGTTATAATAATCTCTAATCTTCCATCTGATATTTTTGCCTCAATTCCCAGCCCTGAACAAAGGTACTAGAATAATTAACCAAATCCCAAGCATACTCAGGTTCCTTCCTTGATTAAAAGTCTTCAGTGAGCTGGCCTCAGCTTACTTCTCCAGCTTTGCTCCAACAAGAACCTCCTTATTTTAACCCACCCCCACCCCATCACATAAACATTCCCATAGCTGAGTTTAGAGATCAGCCATACTAAACTGCTTTAGATCTCATAAGTAAATAAAGCAGCTTCCATGCCACCATAGCTTTGCTCAGTTTGTTGTTAATTCCTGATGTCCCCTTTCCCTCCTCCCCTTCCTCTCTTCATCTCACCTCTTTATCATTTTCTGCCTTTCCCTGTGTTTCCAATGTTTTTCCAAGAAAACTTTCTGGACACAACTGTTCAATAGAAACTTTATCATTGTAACCAAATGTTTTTTCTTCATAGCACATATATTTTTGTATGTTTGTTTGCTTTACTGTATACAATTTTTGTTGTTTTATATTGTATCTGCCTTTTTCTATTATATAGACTAGTATATCATTGGTAGGGACAGAAAGCAGGGAAATTCTGGACAGAAGAGGAAGGGTCCCCAGCAAGAGCCCCACCCTCAAGCTGAAAAGCCTGGAACCGCAGCTCAAAGTGAGAACTTACATCCCTGTTTTCCAACTTCAATGTTGTCTTTTCCAAAACCACCCATGACCCACCCTGCCCCCCATCTTGTGCCCATCAAAACTCCAGCAGAGAGGAGAAGTAGCTTGACATTGGAGACAACGGTTGAACGTAAGAGAGAAGCAGCTTGACTTCAGAGGGACTGCTTGATGGTGATGCTTGGGAGAGGAGCCCTACCGGGGATGAACAGACTCCAGGGAAAGATTACCTTCCCTAGCTATGCCCTTCTCAGCTCCCCTTCCCACTGAGAGTCACGTTCACTGTCAATAAAACTCCCCACATTTACTATCTTCAGTTCAGCCGTGAAGCCCCATTCTCACTGGATGCTGGACAAGAACTCAGGTGCCATGAGTGTGGGTGCAAAAGGCTGTCACACTGATCCTCCACTGAGCTGTTCATATTTAAGCTGTCCACAGATGGCAAAGCTACGAGGGCACTGTTACACTTCCTCTGGGGATTCAGTGGTCACAGGCACCCTCCCCTAGACATTGCCACAGGGCCAGTATGAAGTCTCTTGTTGGGGCTCAACAGTGCTCACCCTGGCTCCTGCACCCGCTCACCTGTGCTCCCCCTACCACAAGGGGTGGAGCAGTGAACAAGTGGAGTTCGCCCTGCCGACGCGCATGCACTCCAGTTCCCACCCATGACGGGTTCAGGGCAATATCCTGCTTCTCCCTCTAGGATGGAATTTGGCTTCTCTTTATGCAGCTAGAAACTTTTACATAATTTTTAAGAGAGTAGAGAGTCATGTGGATGTGAGGAGGGTACGTGAAAAGGGTGACAAAATAATCTGGGGTTATTCAAAATATATATTAAGTCTTTGTAAATATGAAAGTGTGCTTTGTTGAGAAAGGTCATAGATAGGTACAGATTTACAGGGATTTTATTTGTGAGTTTTTGTTTGGGGAGAGAAAGGAGAGCTATAATGTGAGAGACATGTATTATGATCTAAGCGATGTGACTGAGGTAGGGCTGCGTCTATGGCACACGCATTGCTTGATAGTGGAGATTTTATCTAGATAAAATAGGAATAGTCATATAATTAATACTACAGAACAGTATTTCATATCAAATGAAAATATTGTATGAAATAAAATGTTCAATGTTCAAAGCACTGCGTTTAGGAGCATTCAAAAACTCTGGTGATGATAGTGACCCTCATGTAGAAAATCAAGTGTTACAATTGTTCTAAGATGTAGATTTAAGAATTAAACCCTAAGCAAAAAATCTTTAAAAATAACTGAAACATCTTTTGAGATATTTATCATGTTTAGTTTAAGACTATACTGAAAAATAATTTAACATGTAAAAGTACACGACATTTTTATATCAATTAGGGCAAATGTTTTCAGTTTTGTTTTTTTTTTTTTTTTTTTTTTTTTTTTTTTTTGAGATGGAGTCTTGCTCTGTCGACCGGGCTGGAGTGCAGTGCCCGGATCTCAGCTCACTGTAAGCTCCGCCTCCCAGGTTTACGCCATTCTCCTGCCTCAGCCTCCCGAGTAGCTGGGACTACAGGCGCCCGCCACCTCGCCCAGCTAGTTTTTTGTATTTTTTAGTAGAGACGGGGTTTCACCGTGTTAGCCAGGATGGTCTCGATCTCCTGACCTCGTGATCCGCCGGTCTCCGCCTCCCAAAGTGCTGGGATTACAGGCTTGAGCCACCGCGCCCGGCCTTCACAGTTTATTAATAATGTATTTGTCTTGTTATTTATGTTTCACAAGGCAGTATATTTTACTTGATTTTAGAGTTTCTGTCCTTTTATCTCTGGGACTGACTTTTTAGTATTTCAGTTAAAAAATTAAATTTTAAATGTTAAAAGCCCACTAATGCTACAAAGTAACATTGTTAGTTTGGAAGCTCTCCCACTAGACTGTTACCTTGCTGAAGGGGCCACATGGAGGTAAATAAAACATTCTACAGAAATTAGCAAAAAACAGTCACAGTGCTGGCAGTTATACAGCTAGGGATGAACAACTTGGGGAAAAAGAAGCTTCTTTGTGAATTTACCTGAGAATGGTGTCTACTAATGAACTATTCCAAACATATTAGTGGCCTGAGGGAGTCTTCTCCATGTCTCAGAAGTGTAGTGCTTGATAGCTCACACACTTCACTCATAACAACTGTAAGATGATCCCAGCCTGCAGTCCTGTCTGTTAACAAGGATGCAAGGAATTCCCCAGAGACATCCCAGGAGATACATTTCTGCATTATTGTTCACAATCTCAGAAAAGCAAACAGAACATAAAGAAAACTACATTATGTTATAAATCCCGATTCCATAAAAATAGTTAGGAATATGAAATGCCAGTCTTGAAATTGTCAAAATATGTTGTTTTATCTCTTTTGGATAATAATGAGAAATAATGTGTAAAGCATCATATCTCATGAAGGGTAACATTGCCTCAAACCACTTCATGGAATGCTGTGTCTAAGTCCATTGCTGTTCAACCATAATTAACAGGTAACCATGGGATACAATGATTACATATGGTTTCAATAAGACTGATTTAATCTATAGAAAGTGTGAAGGTAGACAATGACCTACTAGATTTGGTGGCAAATTAAGATCCAAACATGTATCAACTGACAGAAGTTTACTTCTATTTTAAAAAACAAAATTTAATGATAGTGGGGTGATGAAATTCTTATGTTCATATTAAAAATCTCTGAAGGAATTATTGGTGTTCATCAATGCTAATACATTAAAAATAAAACTGGCTATGTTAGTAAACTTCAAGCCTATGATTCTTAAGCTCTCCTTCCTGTCACCAAAACAAAAACTCACAATATAATCCCTGTAAATCTGTACCTGTCTGTGACCCTTCTAACAAAGAAATTCATGGAGATGCCATGGAATAGTTTAAATGTTCAGGGGAAACCACAGATATGTCATACAAACCACTAGACACTAGATTTTCTACATTCATTTTGAAAATGTCATATTTACAAAGGTGGGATTTAGAATTTTGCTGTGATCTACAGCAAGTACTACAGGAAATGAGGGTGGTACTCTCCAACGTATGAAAAGTTGTGCAGTGCCCAACTCGTGCACTCATCCCACTAGTAAGTAATTTTGGTTATTTAAAAATAAAATAAGTATGTATTTTTTCAATTTATGTGTATTATTTCTTCAAATGGATACTGTATTCTTAGAACAAAAATAATTGTTGTTTGGACCTTTCTATTTACTAAACGTAACTGTTAGGTTTTTGGTTTTGTTTTTGGTCCTGTAATCACTGTGGAAAAAAATATTGAGAGACTGAGGTTCTGTGAATCCAGAAAGTTACAAAATCTCTTCTCTGATCTCATACAACATGAGTGCTAAAAAATATAACAAAACAACAAAGAAACAAAAATCTCTAACTGGATATTAGACATCAATGTCAAAAATATTTGATTCAAAACAAAAGGAGATAATTGTGCTATCAACATCTTCATCATTACTACGTACCTAATATAAAACTAATTACTAGTACATGTAATTTCTAATTCTTACAGCAATCCACTTACATAGATATGAATGATGTTGTTGAAGATTTTACCTAATGAAATCAGGATTATGGAACAAGTAGATGGTCTGTCAGAACAAGTAGATTGCCATGTCTTCTTTCGGCATCCCAACACCTATTTCCCGAACTATTTTTCTTTTATATGCCAAGCATACCTGACACTAAGAATTCTAAAAAGGATACTCAGTTCGTTCTAATTGTGTTTACTTTGAGAATTGAATTTTAAGAAGGAAGCTAATGAACTGAAATATTTGTAGAGTGATGAGGAGAGGAAACTTAATATTAAATTATGTGAAGAATTATTGAAAATGTAAAGATGCTTTCCTAGAAAGAAAATAGTTTTATGGAAACAAAATACTTTTCTAATATTTGAAGGATGATTAATTCAAAGAAACCTCACATTGATTTCATGTTGCTGGAGTAGAGGACTATCAGGGAGAGAGATAGTGGCTCAAGATAAATACGGATTTGCTATAATGAGAGTTTTCAAAAATGATATGAGTTGCATTTGGAAAGTAATGGCATTTCTATCTTTATAGGCATTTAACACAGAGACTTACTGGAGTAATTAGTGGGTCAATTTTAGATGTGATGCCTGTGTTGGAAAACATTTGAACTAGAATACATACAGATTTCCAAAATTACCACTTCCCACAGTCAAGGTTGTACTGGCTACTAATAACAAAATTAGAAATATGATCAAATATTGGATTCCCTATGGCTCAGATGGACTCAGAGAGTTCTGACTGAGAGAGGAATTAGAGTCCACAGAATCAATTTAAGACAACAACAACTGAAATAAGAAATGAACAAACAAAAGCTATTGAGAATTAGGAAGAGCACAGTTCAGAGGAACCAAAGATTGGGATTAAAGTTGGGGTAATAGAGTCAAGGAAGTGAACCTGAAAGAAGAGTAAGTCAAGATCAAAGTGGGAGTTGAAAGAAGTGAGGTGGAAGGTTTATGATTTAAATTTTAGCGACAATAGTTTGGTACATTTGAGATCTGATGTAGAAATACTTTTGGCCTTGCCAAAATATCACATATTGTGATCATAATTTCATTAAGTTAATGATGTTAGCTGCCTTTTTTTGAATTGTCCCCTTGACATCAGTGTTCCTGAACATCATGCAACTTGCTATTTCTGAGAGTGCTTCTTTCCCTGTTTAATGGAAAGGAATAACGCTTTACTAATATAGTGACTCAAGCAGGCAACTATAGAAACAACATTTAGATAGAATTAGTCAAAACAAATGCAATCTGTTTCAGGCATTAATAGCTTTATTATATGGTTTATGAATTTATGTGGAATACAGAATCACATGGAGAATAATTTTGGTTAAACAATCTGGGCAAGAATAAGAACTATGAACAATTCAAGTGTCTTTTAAGCATACACTGCTGGACAAAAATCTCCCAACAGTTTCAGTAAGGATTGAACATTTTTCTTCCCTGGGCTAGAAATGCTCCAGAATGCCACCAGTTGAGGCATTCTTGAATCAAGCAGCAGGGGATTGCCAATAGTCTCAGGCCTTGTAATAGATTGTAGGGGACAGAGATGCCCCATTGAGAATCACAGGAGCAACTGGCTCCAAACCATCTTGTCTTAGACTCTAAATCTTTTTAATAATGGTGGAAGAGAGTTGCCAAGAGGAAGACTAGAAAAGAGATGTGGGTAGAACTAAAATAAAAAACCTGTTTTCTGCTTACGGTAATTTGTATTTTCTGAAGTCAGACCTCCCTGTTGTGCAATGAAATGCTGAGAGCAGTTAAATGAGAATAGGTTCTTTAACACAACATCACAGTGCCAGAAGCTCTTTAACAGTACTCTCTGCTTACTATTGGGCTCAAAGTCAAATAAGTTAGTTGAGAGGCAGCAATAATCTGATGAGCCAGCACAAACTCTACCTGAGTGGAATGCTGTGGTCTTCAGGTCTACCTTGCTATCAGCAATTAAAAATTAACCATGGCATTTTCAAAAGAAGAATGTAGCAATTCATATGCAGCTTCTTTTCCACTTGACATATGTCTAAACAGCATCTGCTTTCTCAAGTCAGGACAGATACATGCAATGAACCTCTTTTGTGTGCAATGTGCAAAGCTAGGTCATTAACACACCTGCCAGGAAAGCAAGGGGGAAGGAAAAAAACATTCTTTCTCTTGGTAAACTCATTCATTTAAAACATCCAGTTTTTCCTGTGCTGTCCTTTGAACACCCCAATTATCTCCTCTTGCCCTTACAAACAAGTGGTGTGAATTTTAATCAGCTGGAATGCAATCAGGGGTTGAAATAAATAGTGCTGTTGAATCATTTTTACAGAGAAAGGACAGTTGCATATCTATACTATATATGTTTCTGATTTTCACAAGGGTGAAATGCCCTTGCAATGGACTGAAACAAACAATGTTTTATTTTTGTTTCAACCTCTGTTGACTTTCCTCTGCTTTCCTTTCCCCTAGAATGCCAGGGCCTCAGTTCCGAGAATAATTAGCAACAACCTCTGGTGATAACAGGGCCACAGCAACCCAACAGCGATATCTTACAGGCGCCAGCTGTGCTTCAGTATTTATTTATTAAGATCACAATATTTACACAGTATGAGTTCATTGAGATGGTGGGGAATTGAGCAATGCTCTAGCAACTAAATTTTATCTGTATTTTTTAATGGAGATGAAAAAACTTCTAGGCTATGTACTGTTTACTTCCCTGGACAAAAGAAAGAAAAAAAAGAAAAAAAAGAAAGAAAGAAAGAAAGAAAGAAAGAAAGAAAAAGAAAGAAAGAAAGAAAGAAAGAAAGAAAGAAAGAAAGAAAGAAAGAAAGAAAGAAAGAAAGAAAGAAAGAAAGAAAGAAAGAAAGAGAGAGAGAGAGAGAGAGAGGGAGGGAGGGAGGGAGGGAGGGAGGGGGAGGAGGGAGGGGAGAGAGAGAGAGAGAGAGAGAGAAAGAGAGAGAAAGAAAGAAAGAAAGAAAGAAAGAAAGAAAGAAAGAAAGAAAGAAAGAAAGAAAGAAAGAAAGAAAGAAAGAAAGGAAGGAAGGAAGGAAGGGGAGAAAGAGAGAGAGAAAGAGAGAAAGAGAGAGAGAGAGAGAGAGAGAGACAGAGAGAGAGAGAGAGAGAGAGAGACAGAGAGAGAGACAGAGAGAGAGACAGAGAGACAGAGAGAAAGAGAGAAAGAGAATATCAAGCTTCTAATTCCATTCCAGCCCGGTTTTGCTAGCAGTTTGGTGTATAAGCCCTAGATGGGCTTTGCAGGCATGCACTGCAGTGACTACTACAGTGAAACCTGCTTGTCCAACACAGAGGGGAAGCTTAACACTGCTGTAGGTGCATGGAATGACACTCAAAGAAACCAGGCAACAAGTTGTTATTGGCTGATAACTCTACTCAGCCCAGAGGTGTGAATGACCAATCTAGACATTTACTCCAAATCTCCCCTTCACATGAATTACTATAGCTTTTCATTGGCTCTTCTGTAAGTATTTGTTATCACAGTGATAGGCCACACATGTTCTGATGTTTCTCTGCAAAGTGATTTGCTTTGCAAAACCCTATCTTAGGGAGTTTCTTTGATGTTGATAGACAATTTTAGGAATTTAGTTTGGAAAAAAAATGTTCAATCTGTATTTTAGGTGAGAAAATAATGAATGGCTAGAACAAGGAATGCATGCATTTTTTTTAACATATGGAACTTCCTGATATTTCTGTCTTGAAGTCCCTCAAGTAAGAGTTGGTTCTATTTTTAAAATATAAATATGATTGATTAATGGATAGGAATCATAGTTAATGGGAACAACAGGTTCATATGCCTGCTGTGCAATAACATATCCATTAAGCTGAGACAGCAAGGTTTGCAGCAGAGAAAGAGCTTAATGATTGCAGGGCACTGAATGAGGAGATAGGAGGAGCTCCTCAAATCCATCTCCCCAAAAAGTTCTAGGTTGGGGTTGTTAAGGAGATCATGGAATGTCAGGGGCTGGAAAATTGAAGTCATTGATTAGTCAGTGTAAGGAGGGTGAAATCATCAGAATACAGAAACTGCATTCTTTGGTGAGCTGGCTTCTTGCAGGATCCTTTTGACCAGCTGATGTCAGTACTTTCATCAGTATGCAGGACCTGAAGGAATAACTCAAAAAGAAAATTTAACATTTTGAAGTGTTCAAGTTATTCTCTATAGAGCAGTTAAGGAGAATTACAATCTTGCAACACAGTCTACATGATTCTAGGCCAATAGGCACCAAACCAAGCAGGTCAGAGAGTAAACTGACTTAATGACTAATACTGAATGTGTTGCAAAAATGATTTACTTTTATTTCTCCCTTTCTCTTCCCTGATTAATTTCATAAAGTTTATAGGGGCCATTTCAGTAAGATATTATAGTAAGTGAAATAAGCCAGGCACAAAAAGACAAATGCTACATGATCTCACTTATATGCGGAACCTAAAGAAATCAAACACACAGAGGCAGAGAGAAGAATGGTGGGGTCTGGTGGGGGAGGGAATAGACTAGGGGAGCGGATATTGAGCTGGAGGAGAGGGAAATGTGAAGATGACAGTCAAAGGGTATAAACTTTTGGTTATGCAGGATGAATAATTCTGAAGCTCTCATGCAGCATGGTGGGTATGGTTAATAACACTGTATTGTATAGTTGAAATTTGCCAAGAGAATATATCTTACATGTTCTTACCACACACACTCAAAAATGGTAATGAAGGAAATTATAACATTTTACCCCAAAATATGGCTCTCTGGAATGACTATTTTAGATTAAAAATTCTTAGAGATCAACAGGCTCTGGAAGAGGCTTTCCCCTTATCTACATAAAGATAGGATGACCCACTAAAGGGAGCAAGAATATTGTCCTTGTTTTTATTCATGTTCCTCCTGTTATTTCATTATCCAGGACAGGAAAGAAGACCAAAATTGTAACCATACCTGAACAGACCCTTTTTCAAGATAATTACTGTCTCCAAGGATCGTTTAAATTCCAGAGAGAATTATTTGCATGTTAATTTCTGTTCCAGATCCAATCATTCTTTTTAGTAATCATTTATGCCCCTCAATAGAATTTCTCCTCTCCCATCTCTCATAACCTGTTTTACCAGTATCCAAGTCCTCATTCTTTCTGTAACCTCGAGATGACATATACTTTTCTGTACCTCATTAGGAAGTTGGGTCTTTATTCTGAATGCTTTAATATACATGTTAAATAAATTTGGATGCCTTTTCTCCTGTTAATCAATCTGCCACGTCAGACATTTTCAGTGAGCCCATAGGGACCAAGGGCCTTGGCCCCTACAGTAACTATGTTAGATGATGAATATGTTAATTTACTTGATAGTGGCAATAAATTCACAATGTATATATATATCAAAACATCATGTTGTACGTCTTAAACATATACTTTTTTTTTTTTTGAGATGGAGTCTCGCTCTGTTGCCAGGCTGGAGTGCAATGGCACAATCTCAGCTCACTGCAACCTGTATCTCCCAGGTTCAGGCAATTCTCCTGCCTCAGCCTCCTGAGTAGCTGGGACCACGGGTGTGTGCCACTACGCCCAGCTAATTTTTGTATTTTTAGTAAAGACGGGGTTTCACCATGTTGGCCAGGATGGTTTCGATCTCCTGACCTCATGATCTGCCTGCCTCGGCCTCCCAAAGTGCTAGGATTACAGGTGTGAACTACCGCGCCCGGCCATAAATATATAAAATTTTTATATGACAATTATGCCTCAATAAAGCCGAGATTAAAAAAAGAAATCATAATAGAATGTGGGGCATTTGAATTGTTCTTTTATCATGGTTACCTCAAACAAATTACATTTTCTTCATTAAATTTTTTCATGTCATAAACATATAGAGAAAGATATTTGCCATCAAGTTATTAATGGTTCAATATTTTATCATCAGCTTTGACCAGGTGTAGCGACTCATGCTTTTAATTCCAGCATTTTGAAAGGCCAAAGTAGGAGGATTTTTTAATACCAGGAGTTCAAGCCCAGCTTGGGCAATGTAGTGAGACCCCAATCTCTACAAAAAATTTTTCAAAATTAGCCAGGTGTGGTGGTGCATGCCTGTAATTCTACGTACTTAGGAGGCTAAGGTACTAGGATGGCTTAAGCACAGGCGCTTGAGGCTTCAGTGAGCTATGATTGTACTATTGCGCTCTAGTTTGGGCAACAGAGTGAGACTCTGTCTCAAAAAAAATAACTTAACATTTTTTAAATATTTTGATTAAGAGGGCTTAACGTAGTTGTGTAAATAGTCTTCAAAATTAATGAATAAATCATTTTCAAAATTTAATATGAGACATTCTGTCAGTATTGAAGAAAGTAGAAAGACTCCAAAATTGAGTTTTGTCAACAAGTAATAATAATGATAGGTTATCCTAATTATTAACAACATTACATCTAAGTATATTATATTTCTAATTATATTATTTATAAAACATTGTAAATTATGAAATAATATATTTAATTATTTAGAGTAATATGATTATATAATTACACTTAATAAAGAACATTACTGACTAAAAAATCTTTCTTAAAATTGTTTCATATATTTGCATCAATTTTAAGAAAGACTTATCAGGCAATAATCTTGCACAAGGTCATAAATTATAAAGTTATTCTCAAACACTGGTTTTTTTCATGCCAGCTTGATCCTTTTTAAAAATTAAAAAGAGAATAATGCAGCAGTTCAGTTGACATTTAATACTGTATTGTCCATATTACTTTATCTTTCATGGAGCTTATTACCTTTATTTTATTAAAATATCCTAGAATATTCTAACTTGAATAAGAAATCTGATTTTCTCTATCATTTTAACTTCTGTTTAGAAAAGTAGCTGCAAAGGAACATGGGTTTTTTTATATATAAACTTACTAGTAAAGTAATATGCACACACAGAAAAGTGAACAGCAGATGATCACACAGATTAATGATTTACATCTGTATATCCAGACCCAGATCAAAGAATGAATTAATATCAGAAAACAGAATCCCTCTTTGGCACCTCCCACATTCTGGCTATGCCTTCCAGATAACTACTATTCTGATTTTCAAAGGCACAGATTAGTTTAAAGAATACTAACAGTCACAAAATTCGATATTAATTTCTACTTTAACCTCGTTAATATTCTGAATATTAATGCATTAAAATGATTAAGGATAAAGATGGAAAGGGGGTGCGTGATCTTTCCTCCCCATTATAAGGGTCATGGCCAACATGCCTATAACAAAACATGGATTAATAAAAGAAAAGCATAACAGATTTACATACTATGGAAGCTTTCAGAATGAAGACCAAAGACCCTAGGAAAACTATTTTTATCCCTAGAGTTGATGAACAATGGACAACTGTGTAAAACTGTGATTGGACAAAAAGAGTATGACCTAATGAGAACAGACTGAGGAGAGAATCCAGCAAGGCCTATCAGTTCAGATTGTTGATGGAAAAAACAAACTCCATAAAATATTTAAAGAAGTTTATTCTGAGACAATATGAGTGACCACAGCCCAGAGAGCAGTCTCAAGAGGTCCTGAAAAAATGTGTCTGAGACAGTTGGATTACAGTTTGGTTCCATACATTTTAAGAAGACAGAAATTGTACGTATAATTATAAATCAATACATGGAAGCTGTACGTTGCTTCAGCCTAATGGGGTGGAATATCTTGAAGCAGGTGCTAGGGGATAGGGGCTGCAGGGGCAATTAGGTAGATTCATAGATTTTTCTAACAGGCAATTGGTTGAAAAAGTCAAGCTTTATTTAAAGACTTGGAGTCATTAGAAAGAATTGCTTAAGATAACGGGGTTGCTGAAGCCATAGTTCTTATTATGTAGACAAAGCCTTATAGCTAGCAGTCTTCAGTGAGAATAGATGGTAAATGTCTCTTTTCAAACCTTAAATGTGTCAGATTCTCATTCAATCTTTCCTAGATTCTGGAAACATCTGAAAAGACAAGGCCTGGATGCATTAATGGAGATTCTCAATGGATGCAGATTTCCCCCACGAAAGAAGGGTTTGCAGGGCCATTTTTAAATATGTCAGAAAAATATATTTTTGAATAAAATATTTTGATTTCCTTCTGGGTATGTTCTCATGTGATGCTATACCAGCTTCAGGTCAAAAGTGGAATCTTATTGCCACATAGAGTCTGTTTTCTTCATCTTATGATCAGCATGTCAATGCTGGTCAGTTATATGTAAACTCCAAAAGGGATGGGGGGTATAATGAGGTGTGTTGACCACCCTACCTGTCACGGCTGGCAATTAGGTTTTTCAGGTTTTTCTGCAGTCCCCTTGGCAAAGAGGCCATCCACTCATTTTACTGAGGTGCTTAAAATTTTATTTTTGAATAACAGGATTTTTCTTGGCTTCTCTGTGCAGCATTCCATCCTCAGAGAAATACTTTGCTTCTGAGGTCTTTACTTTGGGGTATCATTTTCTAAGCCCCAATAATAGCAAGAAAAATGGCTCTGAATTTTAAGTGGAAGAGCATACATGCATCTGAATAGCAACTGCTGACAGGGAAAACTGCTGTGTTTATATTTAGAACAGAAAACAAGTCTGTTCTATCTTCACTTTACTAGAGGCAAAATTCAGTAAGCTGGAACTTTACTGCTGCCTCAGACACTGAGGTTACCTTGTAAATCGCCTGCAAGTGATTTAGTTCAAAGTTACGATGATAGAAGAGTTTTTCAATTCTAGATAGAAACAAATAGACAAGATGGGAATCTAAACACTAGCTAAAGCTAACAGTGGCTCAGTCTTGGTTGTTATTTGTTGTTGTTGTTTTTCAGTTTTAAGTGATTATATAAAATGTGCATTGAGAGACACTCAGGATTTTTTGATTCTCAAAAGTAGGCAGATTTCTTTAACTTTAATTAATGTTGAGAGACTCTCCAAAATAAATCATGAGATACATTTTTAAATTTTGTTCATCTGATGTAATTTAAGGACTATTTCAATACTCATGGCTTATAAATAATGGAGTACATGGAACAACTTTTTACATAAAAAGCATAGTTCACCAATAGTGACATATAAAAGATGGCTTAATAATCCCCTGTAATCCTGAGAGGAGCCGGGCACATTCCTCAGCCCCGGGCTCAAAACAAACAAGCCCAATACAAACACATCCCATCCTCCCATCCCACCACATATCGCCATATATCTCTCAAACTTCCTGAGCCCAGTACAAACACCACCTGGAAAAGTCTCCGATAAGGAAGCAGCCGTTCAAAGTTTTACTGAAAGCGTGGGAACCAAAAGAATTCCTTTGTTCCCCTGTAACTTTCGGGCTATAAAAAGCAAACACTCGCATTGTTCGGGGCCCTCTTGTATGCTGTGTAATGGAGGGACCAAGTTCGAACTTGTCGTAAAGATCCTTGCCGCTTGGCTTTGACTCTGGACTCTGGTGGTCTTCTTTGGGGAACAGAGGGTCTGGGCATAACATCTGGGGGCTCGTCAGGGATTCCCCCAAGCCCACCAGACCCCTGGTCAACAGATCTACTAGGATCGATCTACTGATAGGTGAGCCGGCTCATCTCTGTTTGTCTGTCTGTGTCTGTTCTGAATCTGAATCTGTGACTCACGAGGTCTGAAACTGGAGCTGGCACAGTCCTGGTGGACGTGCTATAGGACAGCCAGCGGAGACCGGTGGGAGACGTCCCCTGGCGCTCCTCTGATCTAGCTTAGGATCTGAACTGCCCCGCGCCTGTTTGGGGTTTGGGCAGTAGGTGTTTCTGATCTGAACTGCCCCCAGCGCGTTTGCGGTTTGGGCAGTAACTGTCTCTGATCTGCACTGCCCCGACCCCCGGTTTGGGGTTTGGGCAGTAGCTGTCTCTGATCTGAACTGCCCCGACCGCCGGTTTGGGGTTTGGGCAGTAGCTGTCTCTGATCTGAACTGCCCCGACCGCCGGTTTGGGGTTTGGGCAGTAGCTGTTTCTGATCTGAACTGCCCCGCGCCTGTTTGGGGTTTGGGCAGTAGCTGTTTCTGATCTGAACTGCCCCGAGTGCGTTTGCGGTTTGGGCAGTAACTGTCTCTGATCTGCACTGCCCCTACTGCCGGTTTGGGGTTTGGGCAGTAGCTGTTTCTGATCTGAACTGCCCCGACCGCCGGTTTGGGGTTTGGGCAGTAGCTGTTTCTGATCTGAACTGCCCCGAGCGCGTTTGCGGTTTGGGCAGTAACTGTCTCTGATCTGCACTGCCCCAACCGCCAGTTTGGGGTTTGGGCAGTAGCTGTTTCTGATCTGAATTGCCCCGAGCACGTCTACGGTTTGGGCAGTAACTGTCTCTGATCTGCACTGCCCCGACCGCCGGTTTGGGGTTTGGGCAGTAGCTGTTTCTGATCTGAACTGCCCCGACCGCCGGTTTGGGGTTTGGGCAGTAGCTGTCTCCGATCTGCACTGCCCCAAGCGCGGGTTTGGGGTTTGGGCAGTAGCTGTTTCTGATCTGAACTGCCCCGACCGCCGGTTTGGGGTTTGGGCAGTAGCTGTTTCTGATCTGAACTGCCCCGAGCGCGTTTGCGGTTTGGGCAGTAACTGTCTCTGATCTGCACTGCCCCTACCACCGGTTTGGGGTTTGGGCAGTAGCTGTCTCCGATCTGCACTGCCCCGAGCGCCGGTTTGGGGTTTGGGCAGTAGCTGTCTCCGATCTGCACTGCCCCGAGCGCCGGTTTGGGGTTTGGGCAGTAGCTGTCTCCGATCTGCACTGCCCCGAGCGCCGGTTTGGGGTTTGGGCAGTAGCTGTCTCCGATCTGCACTGCCCCGAGCGCCGGTTTGGGGTTTGGGCAGTAGCTGTCTCTGACCTGAACTGCCCCGAGCGCCGGTCTGCGATTTGGGCAGTAACTGTCTCTGATCCGGGCTGTCGGAGCACGATCGCGACTAAATATCATTAATAAGTCAGATCAGATTTCCTTTGCAGGGATTCAAACCCACATTCCTTTACAGGAAGGGACTACAAATTATTACAGGATGGATAATACCCAGAGCACTCCTCTATCTCTCTTTACAAATAATTTCAAAGAAGTAAGAGCAAGGGGCCATGATCTTGGTATGGAAATCAGGAAAGGAAAGCTAATTACTCTGTGTCGCTCCGAATGGCCTGCCTTTGATGTAGGGTGGCCACCCGAAAGGACCTTCCGACTTGCGTTCATCACTAGGGTAAAGTCCAGGATTTTCCTACCTGGGCGTGCGGGCCACTTAGATCAAATCCCATATATTCTCATATGGCAGGACCTTGTTGAGAACCCGCCTCCTTGGCTGTCCCCTTTCCAATTAGCCTCTGAACCCTGTAAGACACTGGTTGCTCGACCACTAAAATCCAAGCAACCAACTGCCCTCCCGCATCCTGTTCTACCTGATAGTGGGGACCCACTGTTCACAGAACCCCCTCCGTACCCCTCCAGGCCCCAGGCCCCGACCCCCTGGGCTGAGTCACGGGAGGGAGCAGGCGGAGGGGAGGCGGCCGGCACACACGGGCCGCTGACAGGGAAGGTAACTTTGAAGGGCCAGCGGGGCGGAGGCGAGGGCGCACTTCGTGGGCTAGCCCCCCGCCAGCCACCTGACTCCACGGTGGCTTTAACCCTTCAAGAAATAAGACCCCCAGATGACACAGGAATCCCCAGGCTCCAGTACTGGCCATTCTCCACCAGTGATCTGTATAACTGGAAGACTCAGAGTGCTGGGTTTTCAGACAACCCCAAAGATTTACTGGCTTTACTGGATAGTGTCATGTTCACCCACCAGCCCACTTGGGATGATTGCCAGCAGCTCCTCCGAATCTTGTTTACCACGAAAGAGCGAGAGAGAATACAGGTAGAAGCTAGAAAGCTGGTCCCGGGGGACGACGGTCAACCGACTGCCAACCCTGACCTCATAAACGCTACCTTTCCTCTGACCAGGCCAGCGTGGAACTACAACACGGCAGAAGGTAGGGGATGGCTACACCTTTATCGCCAGACTCTAATGGCAGGTCTCCGGGCAGCTGCTCGCAAGCCCACTAATTTGGCTAAAGTATATTCTATTCTGCAGGGAAAGACAGAGAGCCCAGCCACCTACTTAGAAAGATTAATGGAAGCTTTTAGACAGTACACCCCCATAGATCCAGAGGCTCCAGGAAGTCAGGCAGCTGTTGTAATGTCTTTCGTAAATCAGGCAGCTCCAGATATTAAAAAAAAAAACTCCAGAAATTAGAAGACTTGGAAGGAAAGCGGATTCAAGACCTCCTTCAGATAGCCCAGCGGGTTTACAATAACAGAGATACTCCAGAGGAAAGGCAATTTAAGGCCACTGAAAAAATGACCAAGGTCCTGGCAGCATTGGGACAGAAAGAGCATCTACAGCCAGAGTACACCCAACCTAGGCGGCTCCCCAGGCATGATAACCTGAGAAAAGACCAATGTGCCTACTGCAAGGAGGCTGGCCACTGGGTAAGAGACTGCCCCAAAAAGAAACAACGAGGACAGGGACCCCCTAGGTCTACACCCATACTAGTCACTCAAGATGAAGACTAGGGAAGACGGGGTTCGGATCCCCTCCCCGAACCTAGGGTAACTTTGCAAGTGGAGGGGTCCCCAGTCCAGTTCTTGGTCGATACAGGAGCACAGCACTCAGTCTTAGTTAAAACTAATGGGAAATTGTCCTCCAAGTCCTCGTAGGTACAAGAGGCCACAGGAGTTAAAAAATACCCATGGACAACACAAAGGACAGTAAACCTCGGAGCCAAGAATGTAACCCATTCTTTCCTGGTCATCCCTGAGAGCCCCTGTCCCCTATTAAGGAGAGACCTGCTAACTAAAATGGGAGCACAGATCCATTTCCTCCCTGAATGGCTGGTCGTGACCAACTCCCACAATCGGCCCGTGTCCGTCCTGACTATAACCCTAGAAGATGAGTACCGGCTCCACCAGGAGCAAGGGGCCCCTGACCAGGACATAGCAACCTGGCTCCAGCAATATCCAGAAGCTTAGGCGGAAACGGGGGGCTTAAGACTAGCAAAACACCGTCCTGCCTTGTTTGTTGAACTTAAGCCTAGGACAGACCCCGTGCGGGTATGCCAATACCCGATGCCCCTAGAGGCCAAGAAAGGAATTGCCTCGCATATCCGCCGGCTCCTTGACCAAGGGGTCCTTCGCCCATGTCACTCGCCCTGGAATACTCCATTGTTGCCGGTACGAAAACCTAATAGTGGAGAATACAGACCTGTACAAGACTTAAGAGAAATCAATAAGAGGGTTGTGGACATACATCCAACTATGCCTAACCCGTATACCCTCCTGAGTACCTTAAACCCTAAACATCAATGGTACACTGTTTTAGATTTGGAAGATGCTTTCTTCAGTTTGCCTTTAGCCCCTCAGAGCCAAAAGCTCTTTGCCTTCAAGTGGAATGACCCTGATAGGGGCATAAGTGGCCAATTGACATGGACCAGGCTGCCGCAGGGATTTAAAAACTCTCCTACCCTGTTCGATGAGGCCCTCCATGAAGACCTGGGTGAGTACCGACGCAAACACCCTGAAATAAATTTACTACAGTATGTTGATGACCTCCTAATTGCTGCTGAGACCCAAGAAGCTTGCATCCAAGGGACCAAGGGTCTCTTACAAGCTCTGGGGAATCTGGGCTACCAAGCCTCGGCAAAAAAAGCTCAAATCTGTAAGCCAGAGGTAACATATCTAGGGTACCTGCTTAAAGAAGGGCAGCGCTGGTTAACAGACGCCCGGAAACAAACTGTTCTGCAGATCCCCAGGCCACAATCCACCCGACAAGTGAGGGAATTCCTGGGGTCAGTGGGATTTTGCAGACTATGGATACCTGGGTTCACAGAACTGGCTAAACCCTTGTATCAGGCAACCCGGGGGCAGCAGCCATTTAATTGGACAGACGAAGCCGAGTCGGCTTTCCAACAGATTAAAACCGCCTTACTCTCTGCGCCTGCACTGGGGCTACCTGATGTTACCAAGCCCTTCCACCTATATGTGGACGAGAATACAGGTGTCGCCAAGGCGGTAATAACTCAGAACTTAGGCCCCTGGCGGAGGCCAGTTGCCTACCTGTCGAAGAAGTTAGACCCAGTGGCTGCCGGGTGGCCCCCTTGTCTCCGAATGATTGCGGCCACGGCTCTGATGGTGCAAGATGCTAATAAACTTGTCATGGGACAAGAATTGCGGGTCGTTACTCCACATGCCATCGAAGGTGTACTCAAACAGCCACCTAATCGATGGATGAGTAACGCCCGGCTCACCCACTACCAAGGACTACTACTAAATCCTCTCAGGATAACTTTCCTGCCCCCAACGACCTTAAACCCTGCCTCGCTGCTGCCCAACCCGGACCTGGACGCCCCACTCCATGACTGCACCGAGATACTAGCTCAGGTGCACGGAGTTCGAGAAGACCTGCAGGACCGCCCACTTCCTGATGCCGACCTCGTCTGGTTCACTGATAGGAGCAGCTTCATGCATCAAGGCCAGAGGTACGCTGGAGTGGCAGTGACTTCAGAGACTGAGGTAATCTGGGCGGAACCCCTGCCCCCGGGGACATCGGCCCAGAAGGCCGAACTGATTGCGCTCACCCAAGCTCTTACCTTAGGGGCGGGGAAGAAGCTGACAGTATATACAGACAGCCGATATGCTTTTGCAACGGCGCATATACATGGGGCCATTTACAGGGAGCGAGGGTTACTGACGGCTGAAGGAAAAGAGATAAAAAACAAGCAAGAGATCCTAGCCCTGCTAACAGCCCTATGGAGGCCAGAAAAGTTAGCCATTGTGCATTGCCCAGGGCATCAGAAACCAACTACTCCAACTGCTCAAGGAAACTTTCTGGCAGACCAAACTGCAAGGAATGTGGCAAAGGCTCCCAGCCAACTCCTTACACTCCAGCTCCCTGACCCGGGCCCCCGGGACTTGCCAAATTTCCCTGAATATTCAGAACAAGATCTCCAGTGGATTGACAAACTTCCCCTGAAACGAGTCCAGAATAGGTGGTGGACTGATACTAATGACCAAACCATCCTACCAGAAAAATTAGGACAACAGGTGTTAGAACACATCCACCGAACCACCCACCTGGGGGCCCAGCGGATGATAGATCTGATCAGAAGCTCCAAGCTCAAAATCAGACATATAGCTGAGACGGCCAGCAGTATCGTGACAAGTTGCAAAGTCTGCCAGCTTAACAATGCATACCCCCAATCTCAAGCTGCAACAGGAACAAGGCTCAGGGGAACCAGGCCCGGTATCTACTGGGAAGTAGATTTTACTGAAATAGAGCCAGGAAAGTACGGGTACCGGTACTTACTTGTCTTTGTAGATACTTTTTCAGGGTGGACTGAAGCATTCCCAACCAAAAGAGAAACTGCTCAGGTCGTAGCAAAGAAAATTCTGGAAGATATCCTTCCCAGGTATGGCTTCCCCGTCCAGATAGGGTCAGATAATAGGCCCGCTTTCGTCGCTAAGGTAAGTCAGGATTTGGCTTCCATCCTTGGGGCAAATTGGAAACTCCATTGCGCTTACAGGCCCCAGAGTTCAGGACAGGTAGAAAGGATGAATCGGACCTTAAAAGAGACCTTAACTAAATTGACTATGGAGACTGTCGCTAATTAGGTAGTCCTTCTCCCCTACGCTCTGTTCCGGGCCCATAATACCCCTTACAGACTGGGCCTTACCCCTTATGAAATCATGTATAGTAGACCCCCACCCCTAGTTCCCAGCCTAAAAGATGATCTGCTCAAGTCTGAAACAGAAAATGTCTCTGAACTCTTATTTTCCCTACAAGCCTTGCAGAAAATTCATCAAGAAATCTGGCCCAAGCTGAAGGAACTATATGAGACCGGTCCCCTGCCGACACCCCATCCGTACCAGCCAGGAGACTAGGTCCTGGTCAAGTGACACCGACAAGAAACCCTAGAACCCAGGTGGAAAGGACCACTCCAGGTACTCCTAACCACACCCACCGCCCTAAAGGTAGAAGGCATCGCGTCGTGGATCCACTACACCCACGTCAAGCCGGTGGACCCAACCTCCGACCTCCTGGGACCAATCACGGCGGCAGCTGAAGCACCGGACACGTGGACTGTGGACAGAGCTAAGAACAACCCCTTAAAACTCACCCTGCGCCGACAGCATAGCTCACTGCAAACATGCAGTTAGGTAGTCTGACTCTAACGTTGGTCGCCCTAGTGGCCGCTGGAGAAAACATAAAGCCAGCTCCTAATCCCTTTGTCTGGAGATTCTGGCTTTATGAAAACCAAACCCACCCTGGGCAACCTCATAAGCCCGGGAAATTAGTGGCCAGTGCAGATTGCCCCTCCTCAGGGTGCAATAGCCCAATTTTACTAAATTTTACCGATTTCCCAATAGCCAAACCAGTGGCACCAATGATATGCTTCGAGTATGATCAGACTCAATACAATTGTAAGCACTGTTGGTGGCACCAAAGTGCCGGCTGCCCTTATAACTATTGTATCGTCCATAAATACCAATGGTGGGGTGGAAAAGAACAGATAGATCCCAGATGGCCCTTCCATCGTAGACGAGATGGAGACCTTTCATATACATGGATAGTTAGAGACCCCTGGAACTCCCGCTGGACCACGCCTCAACACGGGGCTGTATACTACTCCTCCGCCTCCACATGGCCTAGCAGTCACCTCTATCTGTGGCGGGGTCTAGTGCAGGTACGGCCCCTGGTCCATGGAAATATCCAGTGACAAGAAAACTGCCTGACACAAGATTTACGTCCTTTTTCCTGGTTAAAATTATTGCAAGAAGGATTAGAACTTGCTAACCTTACAGGACTTCACAGCCTGTCTGGCTGCTTTCTGTATGCCACTCTAGGGCGTCCACCGCTAACCGCTGTCCCCCTGCCGTGAGGATCCTCTACCTCTGCCCAAGCTAACAACCACCGAAACCTCTCATATGCCCCTATCCCTAACGTGCCACTATACCTAAACCCCAGTCAAGAAAAGTTTCCCTACTGTTTCTCAGGAACTAATTCCAGCCTCTGCAGCATCACTGCAACGCCCCCTAATATCACCTTAAGGGCTCCATCAGGCATATTCTTCTGGTGTAATGGAACATTATCTAAAAACCTATCAAGCCCCTCTGTTACCAACCTACTGTGTCTTCCTGTCACATTAGTTCCCCGGTTGACTCTACTTACTGCCGGAGAGTTCCTAGGGTATACCGGTAACTGGACTAGTGCTGTTATTCACCCAGTCCCTAGACCGAGACCTGCACGAGCCATATTTCTCCCCCTCATTGCAGGAATCTCCCTCACCGCATCCTTTCATGGCAGCCGGACTGGCGGGGGGAGCCTTAGGTCACACCCTCATAGAAAGTAACAAGCTGTACCAACAATTTGCCATTGCTATGGAGGAGTCAGCTGAGTCCCTTGCCTCCCTCCAGCGGCAGCTCACGTCCCTAGCACAGGTAACCTTGCAGAACCGGAGGGCCTTAGACCTACTCACTGCTGAAAAAGGGGGTAGGTGTATGTTCCTAAAGGAAGACTGTTGTTTCTACATAAATGAATCAGGACTTGTGGAGGACTGGGTCCAACAGTTACGCAAGTTAAGCACAGAAGTAAGAACACGGCAGTTTGCTTCAGCTGCAGACCAATGGTGGAACTCATCTATGTTTTCTCTGTTAGCCCCCTTCCTTGGACCCCTGCTGAGTCTTCTATTTCTGCTTACCATAGGACCTTGTGTTGTTAACAGAATTTTGCGGTTCGTTAGAGAAAGATTTGACACTGTATAACTCATGGTCCTCAGAGCCCAATACCAACCTGTAGATGCTGAAACAGAATCAGACTTGTAAGACCCAAGATTGGCTCTAGAGATACCTGAAAAGAAGGGGGGAATGAGAGGAGCCGGGCACATTCCTCAGCCCCAGGCTCAAAACAAACAAGCCCAATACAAACACATCCCATCCTCCCATCCCACCACATATCGCCATATATCTCTCAAACTTCCTGAGCCCAGTACAAACACCACCTGGAAAAGTCTCCGATAAGGAGGCAGCCGTTCAAAGTTTTACTGAAAGCGCGGGAACCAAAAGAATTCCTTTGTTCCCCTGTAACTTTCGGGCTATAAAAAGCAAACACTCGCATTGTTCGGGGCCCTCTTGTATGCTGTGTAATGGAGGGACCAAGTTCGAACTTGTCGTAAAGATCCTTGCCGCTTGGCTTTGACTCTGGACTCTGGTGGTCTTCTTTGGGGAACAGAGGGTCTGGGCATAACAATCCTATTCAATTAGGGAGTATATTTTTGCATGTAAGTAGATATTTAGTGATATCCATTATTAAATATCTTTTTGCACTTGAGATCCTTGAATCTTTTCACTAATGAAGCAACACACCATTAACACTGTCTACTGAAACCCTGGAAATCTTAAATTATATAGAAAAAAATTAATGTATAGGAACAGGGTGTACAAACTGACGGTGGAGAAGGCTGCCTTCCTATTATATATTCTGAATCTTAGATTAAAATCCTCAAAATGCATCCACTTTTTGGCAGGTTATAAATGAGTGGTCCTAGGACCACGGGGGCAGAGAGCCTTCAGGACAACTCATAATGACTTGAATGTTTCAGATACTCATTATTTCAAGAGGCAAGGACCTTCACTCATCAACCAGACTATTACCTCAAATGGAGAGGATGTAGGATTATACCAGCAAGCAAAAGATAAAACTGCTTAATTCAGATTTTTTAAGTGACTTTTTTTCTCTGTCCAACTAAATGCAGCTCTCCCTAATTTTTGTTTATTTCATCTCATCAACTGTTCATCAAAGATGAATGATTATTAACAGCCTCTGACAAAGTTTTAATGCATGTGGTCAGAACTGTAGATGGTTCAAAATAATATCCAACAGGTTAAACAGGACAAAATAAGAGTGATGCCGTAAATGCTAAATGTCAGTGATGTGATCATTAAAAACATTAAATATTTTCCAAAAGATTCACATTATATAATACATATTTAATATTTTTGTTTGTTTTGTAGTGAAATAATCCAGGTCTAATAAGTTTTGCACATATTATCTCATTTTTTTAGCATTATTTTTAAAATTGATTTATGTCCTCTCATAATATGTTAAGATCGTTAATTTTATGTGTCAACTTACAAGGTTAAGGGATGCCATAAACCTGGTAAAACATTATTTTTTAGTATGTCTCTGAGGATGTTTCCAGAAGAAAATAGCATTTGAATCTGTAGGCTGAGTGAAGATGTTCCTCACCAATGTGGGTGAGCATTATCCAACATGCTGAGAGACTGAATAGAAGATAAAAGCAGAGAAAAGGCAAAATTTGCTTTATATTTTTGAGTGTGGATATGTATCTTCTGCCCTCAGACATTGGTACTTCTGGTTTGGGTAATTTCAGGCTTGTTCCTGGATTTACGCCATTATCCCTCCAACCTCAGTCATTCTCAGGGTTTCTGATTTGGACTGGGACTTACACCATTGGGATCTCTGGTCATCAGGCCTTAGGATTCAGACTGAATTAAACCACTGGCTTTCCTAGTTCTCCAGCAAACAGACAGCAGATTATGGCTTCTGAGCCTCCACAATTGTGTGAGTCAATTCCTATAAGTCTTCTCTTATATATATTACAATATATAATATACATAATTGTTTTGTTTAATTTAATTTAGGAGAGCTAAATAATTAAACATGAAGCCAAAGTACATAAGAAAGTGGCAGCCTTTTATTGCAAATATGCACACACTCTTGGGCGAGGTTCTCCAGTCCTCAGGTATGCGGCCAGGGAAGTCGCACAGGCGCTCTCGGGTGAGGTTCTCTGGTCCACAAGTAGGAGGGTCCAAGGAAGTCACGCCGGCTCCTGCTGGTGGCGGACTTTTATGCATTGGTACTGGAAGGGGGAGGGCAGTGGGCGGGACAAGGGCGTGATAGGGGCGTCTCCATAGGCATGGCCGGGTAAGTTTCGATCTCTTTGGATTGACGTCACCTGGCGCATGCTCGGTTGTCCTGCACTTTCCCGGGGGCGGGAAAGTTGGTGATGAAGAACCTGGAAGCAATCACCTTCCTCCATTTTGTCACTTCTCCCTCACCCAAACAATAATGATATTATATTGTATATAGCATTAGTTCTATTTCTCTAGAGAACCCTGAATAATGCATGTGTATGTAAATTTAAATAAATAATTCTGAAATGTATTGAAAATATTGAAATAGACTGGGTGCAATGGCTCACACCTGTAATCCCAACATTTGGGGAAGTTCAAGGCAGGTGAATTGCTTGAGCTCAGGAGTTCAAGACCAGCCTGGGCGACATAGTGAGACCTTATATCTGCAAAAAGATTTAAAAATTAGTCAGGCATGGTGGCATGTAGCTGTAGTCCCAGCTTCTCAGGAAGCTGAGTCAGAAGGATCTCTTGAGCCTGAGCGGTCAAGGCTGCAGTGAGCCATGATTGTATCACTGCACTCCAACCTGACCTGGGTGACAGGGCAAGACACAGTCCCAAAACAACAACAACAACAACAACAACAACTACACTATATATATAGTGCATATATTTATATATTTTTAGACCATGTCTTGCCTCTCTCGTGCATGAGAGAGAAATGTGAGGATGAGACAGAGAGAGAGAGAGAGACCTTTTACTAGATTTCTTTTTTTTTTTTTCTTGCTCTGTTGCCCAAGCTGGAGTGCAGTGGTGCAATTTTGGCTCACTACAATCTCCGTCTCTTAGGTTCAAGTGATTCTCCTGTCTCAGCCTCCCAAGTAGTTGGACTTACAGGCATGCACCACCATACCCAGCTAATTTTTTTTTTTTTTTTTTTTTTTTTTTTTTTTTTGTAGTTTTAGTAGGGACATGATTTCACCATGTTGGTAAGGCTGGTCTTGAACTCTTGACCTCAAAGTTCTACCTGCCTGATCCCACAAAGAACTGGGATTGCAGGCATGAGCCACTTGCACCTGGTCCTTTCTCTAGATTTCCAAAATTTAAATTTGAAAAACATCTCTTGAATACAAAATACCCAATGCATTTATTTTAGTCTAATTTACTGCTACTTTCTTTATAAAATGAATCTTTTCACTTGTACAAGAAGCCTGAGTCACATGATATTGCCTCTCCTCCCAGTCTAGAATTTATAATAAAAATTCTAGTCATTTCCCTTGGACCTGTCCTCAGTGAATAGTGTAGTTTATTCCTGGGCCATGTATGGCAGCATGCATGATCTCAAACGAAGTGAAATGTTCTTTAGAAAACTTCTGTCTAGTCTGTTGTTGCAGTTGTGAAAAAAAAAAAAAAACAATCACTGAAACTGAAATCTTGGGGTTATGTTCATTTTCTATCTGAGAAATAAAAACAAAATTCTAAGCCCCACAACCTACTGAATGGACCCTTTCTTGGCCAAGCAACCTTGAAAACTGAGTTCTCAGCCATGACAACATGGGAAGTCAGATACACTTTGTTATAGCCTCTCCATCGATAACCACCATTAGGTTTTCTTAGATAAGGGCTAATCAGAAACTAGCCCTTTCAGAAGACTCCAACATTGGTATACCAACTGCCTGACTGCTGCTCCTTCTTTTTGTAGCTCCAACAAAACAACCCATCAGCATCTCTTCCTGGTAGGAGACCATCCACTATGGAGTGGAACTAGCCATTCTTTTTTAGGAACCCTGTATTCCATTCAATCCTGTCCCTAATGCCACAGGTGTGGAATTATCAGATTCCAGGTGCAATAATCAGACTTGCTCACTCTCTTGGTGAAAGGGAATTGGGACACAAAAGATAGTAATCAAATAATGGTGGGTTTTGTAGTTTCTTATATGCACAAAACAGTGACCAAAACAGACAAAACTCCTGTCCTCACGGAGTTTTCATTCTAGTTCTAAACAACAGTGTATGTGTTTTTTTCACACCAACCAATTATTTAATTATCGGCAAACACTGACTGGGTGTCCTACAATTTAACTCAATTCTGACCCTGACTAACTGGAATTAGAACAGGCCATACAGATTAAGGATTCAGTCTCACAAAATGTTCCTTACTTCAGATGCCAGTTGCAAGTAGAGGATCCCTAAGTTACAACACCTTTCCAACTTGGCTACAAGTCAGAGTTTCATGGGACGCCCTTCTTGTGTTCAATAATTTGCTGGGACAGTCCACAGAATCCAAGAAAACAGTTTACTTACTATTTAGCAATTAGAATTGCTTCTTTTTTTTTTTCTTTTTTTTTTTTTAGACGGAGTTTTGCTCTTGTTGTCCAGGCTGTAGTGCAATGGTACGATCTTGGCTCACTGCAACTTCTGCCTTCCGGGTTCCAGTAATTCTCCTATCTCAGCCTCCTGAGTAGCTGGGATTACAGGCGCAGGCCACCACAGCCAGCTAATTTTTTTTTTTTATTTTTAGTAGAGACGGGGTTTCATTATATTGGTCAGGCTCGTCTCGAACTCCTGACCTCAAGTGATCCACCTGCCTCCCAAGGTGCTAGGATTACAGGTGTGAGCCACCACGGGCAGCGTACAAATGCTATTTTAAAGGATGCAAATGAACAGCCAGAAGAAAAGATACATGGGGTGAGATCCAGAAGGGTCCCAAGCACAGGAATTTCCATTCCAGGGTGCCACCCTCCTCGCATGTGCATACCTTCTTGTTCACCAACCCAGATGCTCTCCAAACCTCATTTTTAGGGTTTCTATGGAGGTTTTATTATTAAGGTGTGATTGATTTAATCATTGGCCCTTAGTGATTAAGTCAATCTCTAACCCCACTCCTTTTTCTGAAGATTGGGGGATGGGGTTGAATGTTCTAACCTCTAATTACATGATTGGTTCCCTTGGCAACAAGGCCTGTATTCTTAGGTACTTTCCAAAAGTCACCTCATTAACATAAACTCAGGTGGGGTTGAAAGGGGCTCGTTATGAATAACAAAAGATACTCCTTTCATCTTTATGCTCCTGAGCTATTTCAGGAACTGGGGTGGTTGTGGGGGCATATAATAACAAAGACATTTCAATTACCCCTACCACTCAGAAAGTTACAACAATTTTAGAAGTTCTGTGCCAGGAACCAGGGACAAAGAGCAAACATATAACTATTATTATATCATAAAAATCACAAAAACAAACATTTCACCAGTAAAGGCCAGAGCATGTCAATAGTGAAAAGTATTGAAGAGAAAAATAAGCAACAGTAGGGAGAAGAAATGTTAGTACTAAGTGTTTGCAATCTTGAGGATCAGAAAATAATATCCCAGAATATGATCCATTGATGTGGTGAAATAAAGCAGCAGCCTCAAGATCTCCCTAACCTTCCTCTTTCCTGCAGCCCTGTCTCAAACCCTCTGTCTTTCCCTAAGCACAAGGAGAGGCTTTACTTTAATATTCCCTTATGCTTTGAGATCACATCTGCCAAAGAAAACACAACTGCCTTCTGCCTTCGACTCTTTCCCTGAAATTTTATTACCAGAAGACAGGAATGTAACCACATCTGGATGGACTCTGTCACAAGATACTGTTTGTCTCTGGACTCATTGAAATTCCTAAGAGAATCATTTACAGGATAATGTCTCCCTCCCAGGCCCATTTATCTCTCCTAAAATTATTTACTACTCCTCTAAAATTATCTATAGGCCCCCACTACCCTCTCCCCTATAAATGGTATATTTATACTTTCACCATCTAGCTCTTCTTTGAGTCACATATTTTGTATGGCTCTTATGGATACGTGCATGTCAATAAATTTGTATGCCTTTTGTCCTGTTAATCTATTGTTAGGCTATTTTGGAACGCTCAAACCTTCAGAGAGGGAGAGGTTCTTTTAATTTCTGTGACATTTTTAAGATCTTTATGGTAAAAGAAAATGAAAGCAATACTAGTACAGTATTTTTGGTGCTTATTTCAATTAATGCCTTTGGTTGATACCTCTCTGCCCCCAAAATAGTTCACGCTATCAGACTCAAGCAATACAAAAATTAAATATTATAGAAATAATAATATTCTAGGGACACTCAATATCCCACATTATTATAAGAGATTTCTATTATGATTAATATTAGGTGTCAATTTGATAGGATTGAAGGATGCCTAGATAGCTGCTAAAGTGTTGTTTCTGGGTGTGTCTGAGAGGGTGTTGTCAGAGGAGACTGACATTTGAGTCAGTGGACTGAGAGAGGAAGACCCCACCCTCAATGTGGATGGGCAGCATCCACTCGATTGCCAGTGCTACTAGAACAAAGCAGGCAGAAGAAGGTGGGATAAGCTGGCTTGTTAAGTCTCCTGGCTTTCATCTTTCTCCTGTGCTGGATGCTTCCTTCTGTTCCTCCTGCCCTTAGACATCATACTCTAGGGTCTTTTGCCTTTGAACTCTTGGACCGGTGTAGGTCACATGAACTTTTGGACCAGTGTAGGTGTTTGCCGGAGGCTGTTGGGCCTTTGGCCACAGATTGAAGTTTGTACTGTTGGCTTCCCTGTTTTTGAGGCTTTTGGACTCTGACTGAGCCACTGCTGGTTTCTTTCTCTCTCAACTTGCAGATGGCCTATCTTGGGACTTCACCTTTTGATTGTGTGAGACAATTCTTTCTAATAACCCCCCTTTCATACATACATACGAAAAGGAGTATATATATATATATTAAAAATAAGATATGTATTCCCAAACATATATCCTATTAATTCTGTCCCTCCAGAAAACCCTGACTAATACAACCTCCATTTAGAAATTGCTGACATAGACTATCAACATTAGAAAAATTCCCTGGGCACTGAGGCCGTGATAAGCTCCCAGCATCCCTGCAATACTAGCAATGTGCAAAATATAGATTCACCAGTTGGGAATTCAGTAGTTTCTAAGTATATCCCTACTAGTGTGATAACTTATTTATGTGATACAGACTGTCTATTCAGTGTCAGTTATTACTTATTTCTTATATACATTTCTCAAGAGTTACCGGAATCAACAAGTGAATGAGACCATAATTAATCTTGATCCCCAAAAACTCACATATATATTTTACACCTGTTATTTTGCATGCCAACCTGTATAAAACATAAACAGCTTTTTATTAAAAGAATTTTGCACTATGTGAGAGTCTGTTAGCTAGAGAGAGAGTAGAGCATCTGAAGTCAGAGTTTATCCCAATTATAATTAATGTGTTTGGTCTACTTTTAGTTGTTTGGATTCCATGCAATTTATTTACTCTGAATGTTTACATCTATATAAAGTCACATATAAATATTATTGTTGTAGGAGTTATTCATAAGTTATTTTATGAAGATAGAAAAATGTGTCCTTGGGAAGTCTGCATTTTTTAAAGCATCTCCAGAAAAGCTTCTCATAAAACACTGGCTCTTAGAGCCAGGATGGCAATCTTTGATATGCAAATGCAGGCCATTAGAAACTGGGTCCACCCAACATGGTGATTCCCCTGACCTTCTTGCCCAGGCTTTTAATAGCTTTGAAGATTGTAACATTGGACTAGAGAAGGAATATACAGAATGTCATGCGCATCCGTGTGAAGAGACCACCAAACAGGCTTTGTGTGAGTAATAAAGCTTTTTAATCACCTGGGTGCAGGCGGGCTGAGTCCGAAAAGAGAGTCAGCGAAGGGAGATAAGTGTGGGGCCATTTTATAGGATTTGGGTAAAGGAAAATTCCAGTCACAGGGGGGTTGTTCTCTGGCGGGCAGGAGTGGGGATCACAAGGTGCTCAGTGGGGGAGATTTTTGAGCCAGGATGAGCCAGGAAAAGGAATTTCACAAGGTAATGTCATCTCTTAAGGCAAGGACCAGCCATTTTCACTTCTTTTGTGGTGGAATGTCATCAGTTAAGGTGGGGCAGGGCATTTTCACTTCTTTTGTGATTCTTTAGTTACTTTAGGCCATCTAGGCATATACCTGTGAGTCACAGGGGATGCGATGGCTTGGCTTGGGCTCAGAGGCCTGACACAGGACTCATAAAGAACTAACAGGTTCACAAATATCAAGCAAAACAAGAGTTAGTTAAATGGATTGCACTCAGAAAGTTAAAGCAAACTTTTTTACTTTGGCTTGGAATATTGTTAATCCTTGTTTTGGTTTTCAGAGTCAAGGAAACTTATTTAAACTATTTATGGCCTTTAATAATTGAGTAAGGTATACTCCTATGAACAACATTTGGAGCATGCTTGTTTTTCTCTGCTTGGTTCCTCTAAAATTTGGAGACTATCGGGGAGTACTCAACTTATGGCAATATAGCTGTTTGCATCAGTGCAGTAAGAATCCATTTTTCTTTGTCAACAGGACACATTTGGAAAAACTGGTTACTTTGCCAAGCTTTGGCTGAAAGGGTGAGCTTCCCTTTAAGGAATCAAGCTTGACATGCAGAGCCAATAAAAGTCCCTTTGGGAGAACTGGTCTCATACTTTGTCTACACAAGTTTCCTAACCTGTGGTCAGGTCAGTAAAGAATGTCAGTTTCTAACAGGTCTGGAAGCTCTGAGTTTATCTTGGGACCTCAAGAGGAGAGGATCACCCAACTTACAGGTATTAGGGGATACAAACTTATGACTAGGCTCGGCTTCAAAAGTCTTATCTGAAATTCCTTGTGGAATAGAGTTTCATCAAAGCCAACCCAAAAGGCCTATGTAAAAAATAACCATTCTTGCTGCACTTTATGCAAATAATCAAGCCTAGTATAAGACTAAAGTTTATTCATAATTAGTTTTTACCAAAAATGAGGACTGGACAGAAAAGTTTTGCTCCAAAACTTATCATACACATTGTCATTAAATCCTAGTCTCGTTAATTGTTTTTAAGCTTTCTGCCTACACTTTACACTGACCCTGTTTATTCATGTGAATCAAGTGGGGATCTTCTGCAGCTTGAAAATAAAGGATGGGTAATGTAAAAATGTGAACCAATATGCTAGTTCTGGACAATTATCTTGCAAATTCTGCCAGGTAATGAAAGTGAGTAAGGTACCCATAACCCAGAGGTTTCTTTGTTTGGGAAAATAAAACCAAGGAACTTCATAGACCCCCAAAGGGGAATTCTATATCTTGGCAAGCAAAATTTTAGATGGAAATTATCTACTACATAACACTTGTGGGAATTGCTATGCTTGCTCTACTGTTTGCAATAGGATTATACATGGTAGCACCTTCTAACTGAAATATTGGAGAGAGAGTTTCCATTGCAGACGTATTCTGCTTAATTATTAGCCTTAGAGCAGGAATAATAGTTGACAAAAAGGAAGGATGAAAGTTTTACCACCACTGAGTCTGCTAGGGCTTTTTGTTGGGTTTAGCGATGCACTTTTAAATGAAACATGCTGCTTTTAGATTAACACCTCTAGTAAAGTAGAAGAAAATCTACAGATACTTAAAGATCAAATCAAAATTATTGACAGGCTCATGGAAAATGCTGGCTTCAGCCCCACGTGGCTACAATCCCTCTTTAGTGAATTCCAGTCTTCTTTATGAAATTGGTTAGCCCCTTTATGAAGCCTTCTTTGGCTTATACATCTTGTATTAACATTTTAATTGTCTATGCTCAATACTATTGAGCATTACATAAACAATGTTACATTGCTCAATACTATAATTCAAATTGTTTCTTCTCTCCTAGAAGCAATCAAACTCCAAATACTGCTGTAAACTGAATCACACATGGACATGCCATTCTTTCAAGGACCCTTATATCGACCCCAGGAGGAACCCTAGCTGTTGTTCCCCATTCAATGCCCCTCTGCAGCAGGAAGTAGCCAGAAAGAGTCATCACCCAAAACCCCCTAGCAGCAGTTAGTGAGGCATCTCCACAGGGGGGAATGTTGTAAAAGTTATTAAGAAATTATTTTAGGCAGATACAGAGGAAAAGGGGTCCTTGGGAAGTTTTCATTTTTTAAAGCATCTCCAGAAAATTTCTTGTAAAGCCCTGGCTCTTAGAGCCAGACCAGCAACCTTTGATCTGCACGTGCCAGCCATTATAAACTGGATCCACCCAACATGGCAATTCCCTCAGCCTTCTTGCCTTTTCCCCACATGCTCCTGGCAACATGACCACCCCCACAAATCCCCATGTGTATAGAACATCCATCATGCTCTGCATTTGCTTATGAAAAGGCTAGGGTGGGAGGACAAGCTTTTTTGCAGGCTACGTGAATGACATGCCTGGTCAAACCCTATGCAAATCATATATTACCTCCTCCAGCCTCTGCATATATACCTGGCTGGTGTCCACTGCACTTGAGGACCTCCTCTTTTGGCTTTGGAGCCCCCTTCCCTCTGTCTCTGTATTGGGGTAGCTTCTGCCTTCTGTCTTCTCCCTTCCTTCTTGCCTATTAAATTCTCCACTCCTTAAAACCAGTCCAGGTACATGTGTCCATGTTGTTTTATCTAAACCGGCATGAGGACCAAGAACCCTGGTGTTTCTCCACTCATCAGAGCCAAATCATTTTGAGCTGTTAAATCCTACTAGAAAGCAGGACTAAAGGCTAATGAGTGGGAAAATGATAGAGACAACACATTAAACATGTAGAAAATCTCAGTTGCGGGATAATGGAAAGAAAAAAGAAAGCTAAATAGGAAAATGAAAATCCCTCATCCTCTTCAAGATCCCTCATTGCAATGGTATTTCACTCGTGGCCTTAGATTTGCCTGCATTACAATTATTAAGTACCTGTTTTATTTCTTTTTACTCAAAAAAATGTCTCAAAAGCAAATAATATAATGTTACACATTTTATAAATGATGCAATGTTGTGAAATGCTATCCTAGAGTTCTATGTCCAGGAAAATTATGTTACAAATTTGTGGTAATATAATAAAATAATTACAAACAAAACAATACAGTAAATAATGACTAATTTGGGAGGCATCAAGTATACATGTTATTATTTTATGCATCCACTTAAAGAATAAAGAACAGAATGTTTAGCTTATTTATTAAGGTAATGATGGAGGGTAATGAGAGGAAACAGAAAATATGTTGACGTAAATCCCAATTTGCCACAAACATTTTGAAGAGGCTATCTCACAATTTAAAAGACAAATTGTGAGAATATTTTTAGAATGTTCAGTTATGCTGTTTACAAAACATACTGGCAAATATATCAGATAAATAACAATGAAAACAAGGTAGATAATTTATAATCCAAATTATAACATAAATATACATAAGTTCATAGTTATATAAATACATAACTGAGTAAATAAAAAGAGACAAATAATCCTTAGAGAATAATATATACATATATTATCTATATTATATTTTCTCTATATATATTCTGCCTTCCAAGAGTTGGACCTTAATCCCTTCACCTTGAGTATGGACTGGATTTAACAATTCTCTGAAGAATAGACTACAGAAAGGGAAAAAAAGCAATTCTTTTGTAGAAAACTGGCAAACACCATTATTAACTAAATGATCAAGGTTGTATCATCAGTGATAAATTATGTTGACATCATGTACTCCCTGATAGAATATAATGAGAGTGGCTTGTAACTGAGGGAGTCTTCTTCCCCAAAACCTATATCTAATCCAAATACAAAACACGTTAGACAAACATACATTGAGGAACATTCCATAGATATTTGAACAATACACATTAGCTCTCTTATCTTCATAAAAACATGAAAGTGTGAGACACAGTAACAAAACAGAGCAGGTGAAAGACACGTGATAACTAAATGGAATATGGTATTCAGTATTGGCTCCTAGTACAGAGAAAGGACATTAGTGGAAAATTGGAAAAATCAAAATAGTACTTGGAGTTTACTTAAGTAATGTACCACCACTGTTGGTTCTGAATTTTAACAAGCATACCACGGTTATGTAAGATGTTAACATTAGAAGATAGAAATAAAGGAACACTTTATATCATCTTTGCAACTTTTTGGCAAATCTAAGATTAATTCTAAATAAAAAAGTTGACTAAAAGTAAGAAAATAGAAATTTAATAACAAAAAAAATAGAGCCCCCAAAATATTTTAGATAAACACATTAATGTTTAATGATAAAAGCAACGATTCACTAGAAATGTATTACTGTTACAAAACATGTACCTGATATCAAGTCCTTAGGAACTTAAAGGGATACAGATTATGAAGTTAAAATTCCAATGACACTCTGAAAACTACTGCTCCAAAACATGTGCCTGATACCAAGTCCTCGATAATTTAAAGGAATACAGATTGTGCAGTGAAACTTCCAATGAAACTGTGAAATATTAATACAGTTCTCTGGATAACAAGGGACTCATATAGATAAAGCTAAATATGAGAAAGAAATCTCATTAACATGTTTAAAAACTGACTTTACAAGTGTTAATAAAGTATGGTGAATAATAATTAGATAATATACCTTTTCCAGTATCCACAAGAAGTGTTTACAAAAGTTGATTAAGTTCAGGCCACAGAGAAGGTCAAACAAAGAGTCAAATGGAAACGAAAATTTCCTGAGAACTGAGAGATAAAGAAAATACTACATCTCCATTTTTTAAGATACACATAAAGATAAATTACTTATATAGTGTAAGCTTGAACAACATGAGAGTTAGGGACACTGATCCCCTGTACAGTCAAAAATCCACATATAACTTTTTTGATTCTCCAAAAACTTAAATACCAATAGGCTACTGCTGACAGGAAGCCTTAATGATAACGTAACTGATTAACACATATTTTGTATGTTATATGTATGATATAATGTATTTATTTATTATTTTTATGTATTTTATTATTATATATTATTATTATTATTTTTTGACACAGAGTCTCACTCTGTCACCCAGGATGGAGTGCAGTGGTGCGATCTTGGCTCACTGCACCCTCCATCTTTTGGGTTCAAGAAATTCTCCTGTCTCAGTCTCCCTAGTAGCTGAGATTACAGGTGCCCACCACCACACCCAGATAATTTTTGTATTTTAGTAGAGACGGGGTTTCACCACATTGGCCAGGCTGGTCTCAAACCCCTGACCTCAAGCAATCTTAGTCTCCCAAAGTGCTGAGATTACAGGCGTGAGCCACTGCGCCCAAACAATTTCGTCTTATAATAAAGAAAGATAGAGAAAAGAAAATGTTATTAAGAGTCATAAGAAAAAAAATATATTTACTATTCATTAAGTGGAAGTAGTACATCATTAAGGTCTTCATCCTTATCATCTTCAAATTGAGTAGGACGCACAGGAGAAAAGGAGAGATGGCCTTGCTGTCTCGGGGGGACAGAGATGAGTGAGGTGGAGAAAGTGGAAAGGGAGGCAGGAAAGGCAGGGATACTGGGCATAACTTTACAGAAATACATGGTAATTTCTGTCTGACTTTTTAACCTTTTCATTTATCTAAAAATGTTTCTATGCAATATCAATCTTTTCACTATTTGCTCTAGTTTGGTGCCCATATCATAAAAAGGTGCACCCTGTGAAAGAAATCAAAGCAGTCTGGAATAATTAAAACTCTTTTGCCTGATTGTCTAATATCAATTTGTTTTCTGACACTGCGTCCTCTACGTCGTCTTCCCCATTGTCTGTTACTGATTCAGAAGCAGGCATCTCCATCAAGTGGTTTTTATTAGTTCTTGAATTTTTCCAAGATCCATATCTTAGAACCCACATCCCCCCCCCTTTTTTTTTTCTGTGTACACAATCTATTTCATGGTTTTCTTGATTGGCTCCATTGTACATACTGAGAATTCATGTGCAACATCTAGACACTATTTTCTCCAGCACAAATACATTGTGTCTGGGTTGATAGCCTTTTCTATAACAATGATGCCATCTTTAATGGTGTAATCCTTTACAAGTTTCATAATGTTCCATAGCATTGACAATTACTTTCACAGAGTACCATGTGTAATGAACCTTAAAAGTCCTCATGACTCTCTCATATGGAGGCTGAATTAGAGACATTGAGTTTGGGGGCAAGCAGACTACTTTAATGCCTTCAGTGTTGCACTGATGGAATTCTAGAAGACTAAGGACATTGTCCAATATCAAAAGAACTTCAAAAGACAGTCCGTATGGGCAAGGTACTTCCTTGGAACATGAATGGAACTAATGTAGAAAAAAAGGTCTCATAATCTAACCAAAAGGCTTGAAGCTGGTATTTATCTTTTCTCTTCAAATGGACAGCAGCTTTATGGATAAAGGCAGTCCTTATCATAAACCCAACTGCATTTGCACAAAAATGTAGTTAGCCTATACTTTTCTGCCTTAAATCCTGATACTTACTTCTCTTCCTTAATAATAGGTGTCCTTTGTGACTTTTTTATTGTTGTTGTTTTTCCAGAATAGGATACTTTTATCTGCATTAAAAACCCGTTCAGGCAGGTATCCTTTCTCCTCAATGATTTTGTTAATGGCATCTCAGAACTAGTCTGCCAACTTTTGGTGAGTAGAAGATGGTCCTTCTGCTGAGGGTTTTTAACCCAAATCTCTTTTTATATTAATTAAACCATCCTTTCCTGGCATTACATTCTCCAGTTTTAGATCCTTTATCATCCTTTTGCTTAAAGTGGTCATATAATGACTTTGTTTTTATCAAATCATATTAGAGTTTATAGACATGCCTTTCTTATAGCAATTTTGCACCCACATAAAAGCTGTATTTTCAATATAAGATACAAAGGTATTTCACAAAAAGTGCAAGGTTTTTATGCCTGCTGGTGTAGCTGCAGTGATGACTTCACAAATTTTCTTTGCTTTTTTAATAATGGCTCTTATGCTGGATTCATTTATCTTAAAATAACAGGCAGCCACAGTAAACAACTTCAATCTATGACGGTACATATCAAGCATTCAACTCTTTCTTGTAATGTCGTAACTTTTCGCTGTTTCTTGGGAATGCTTTCAGCATCACTAGTGGCCCTTTGTATGGGTACAGTGGTGTTATTTAAGGTTTACAGTATTGCATTAAACACAATGAAGCACACATGGTTCTTACAAAATAACTATGAGAGATCAATTTTTACTGCAATCTGCAATTTACTGGAGAGAGGAATCGCTCAAACAGTGATAATTAGTGTCACAGAGCACTTTTTAAAATTTTTCATTTATTTATTTATTTCTATTTCAACAGTTTGGGTATAGGTGGTTATTGGTTAAATTGATAAGTTATTTAGTGGTGAATTTTGAAATTTTAGTGCACCCATCATCCAAGAAGTGTACACTGTACATTATGTAATCTTTTATCCCTCACTGTCTCCCAATCTTCTTCACTCCAAGTCCCCAAAGTCCATTCTATCATTCTGTATGTCTATGCATCCTCATAGCTTAGCTCCACTTATAACTGAGAACATACAGTATTTAGTTTTCCATTCCTGAATTACTTCAATTAGAATAATTAATTATTCTAATTACTTCAGAATTGGTAATTAGAATAATTACTAATTATTCTATGAATAATGGTCGTTATTATTCAGAATAATGGTCTCCAGCTCCATCCAAGTTGCTGCAAAATACATTATTTCATTCCATTTTATGGCTGAGTAGTATTCCATGGTGTGTATGTGTGTATATATGTATGTGTGTGTGTATATATATATACACATACACACACACACACACACACATATATACATATATATCACATTTTCTTTATCCACTCATCGGTAGATGTGCACTTAGGTTGGTTCTTTGTAATTGTGAACTGTGCTGCTATAAAATGAATGTGCAAATATCTTTTTCGTACAATGACTTTTTTTTGTTTGGGTAGATATCCAATAGTGGGATTTCTTGATTGAATGGTATATCTACTTTTAGTTCTTTAAGGAATCTCCATACTGGTTTCCATAGTGGTTGTACTAATTTACATTTCCACCAGCAGTGTAAAAGTGTTTCCTTTTAAGCTTATCCACTCCAACACTCTTTTTTTAAAAACAAAACAAAACAAAACAGAAAACAACAACTCTTTAATTATGTTCATTCTAGCAGGAGTAAGGTGGTATCTTATTGTGGTTTTCATCTGCATTTCCTTGATGATTAGTGATGTTGAGCATTTTTTTTTATTTGTTTGTTGGCTGTTTGTATATCTTCTTTTGAGAAACATCTATTCATGTCATTTGCCCACTTTTTGATGGCAATTTTCTTTTTCTTGATTATTTGAGTTCTTTGTAGATTGTGGATACTAGTCCTTTGTCAGATGCATAGTTTTTGAATATTTTCTCCTATTCCATTGGTTGTCTTTATACTCCACTGATTATTTCTTTTGCAGTGCAAAAGCAATTTTAGTTTAATGAGGTCCCATTTATTTATTTTTTCTGTTTCAGTTGTATTTGCTTTTGGGGTCTTTGCCTAAATCAATGTCAAAAAGAGTTTTTCTGATGTTATATTCTATAATGTATATGGTTTCAGGTCTTAGATTTAAGTCTTTGATCCATCTTGAGTTGATTTTTATATAAGGTGAGAGATGGGTTTACAGTTTCATTTTTCTGCATGCGGTGTGTGCATAGAGCCAGTACTATCTATTGAATAGGGTGTCCTTTCCTCAATTCATGTTTTTGTATGCTTTGTAGAAGGTCAATTGACTGCAAGCATTTGGCTTTATTTTTGAGTTCTCTATTCTGTTCCATTGGTCTAAGTGCCTATTTTTATATCAGTACTGTGCTGTTTTGGGAACTACAGCCTTATACAGTAATTTGAAGTCTGATAATGTGATGCCTTTAGATTTGTTCTTTTGCTTATTATTGCTCTGGTTATGTGGGCTCTCCTTTGGTTTCATAAGAATTTTAGATTTATTTTCTATAGTTCTGTGAAAAATGATGACATTTTCATGGGAATTGCATTGAATCTGTGATTGCTTTTAGCAGTATGGTCATTTTTACAATACTGATTCTTCCCATCCATGAGCATGGAATGTGTTTTGATTTGTTTGCGTCATCTATGACTTATTTCAGCAGTATTTTGTAGTTTTCTTTGTAGCGATCTTTCACCTCCTTAAGTATATTCCTTAGTATTTTATTATTCTTTTGCAGCTGTTGTAAAAGGAATTGAGTTCTTGATTTGATTCTCAGCCTTGTTGTTGGTGGTGTATAGCAGTGCTACTGATTTCTGTACATTGATTTTGTAACCTGAGACTTTACTAAAATTGCTTATCAATTGTAGAAGTCTTTTGGATTAGACTTCAGGGTTTTCTAGGAATACAGTCATATCATCAGTGAACAGTGACAATTTGACTACCTATTTTCCAATTTGGATGCCCTTTATTATTTTTTTTCTTGCCCCACCAGGCATTTTTAGGTGGATACTTGCAATACTTGAGCTCACAGCAGTAGTAGGTGGCTAAAAAATTATTACAGTATCACAGTATATATTACAATTAATTTTACACAGTTATAATTTAATACTGTCTTTACATTTGTTTATATTTACCTCTACTGAGAATAGCAACATGTATGGTGTATTTATATATGTCAGTATTGATAAATTTCAGCATTTTATAATAAATTAATGTATATTTTATGGTAGTAAATAAAATAGATTAGTACCTACATATATTTTATGCATGCATGACAGACATTTTCCTTAATTTTTTAATATTTCTGGGCTACCTGATTTGTGAGTTTTTTCAAATTGTTGCACATCTCCACACAACTAGTTAATATATTTATTTTTATAAATCCTCATTATAAGGAAACTCATACAGCTCAACTCTGTATTGTTCAAGGGTCAACTATATAAGCAAAACCAAAAATACTACTTTTGTTTGTTCAATACTGTTTTCAGTATTTCCATCTTATAGGTGTCAGAGCACTTTAGGATAATAAAAGCTCTGAAAATATCTTTAAAAATATAATTAACCTAGCATTTCTCAACTTTTTCCTAACCAACAAAACCTCTCTCATACAACACCTAATAAGTTCTCATGTACGGACTATTCTATGGGACACTTGGACAAAATGTCTTCAAACATGTTTTTCTGGTTTATAGAAGCAAATGATTAACATTGTGTACTAAATGGCAAAACGTTAATGTAAATGTTTAATATTTAGAAGTCACTCCTCCTGTAACTTTAAAATACATTTTGAAGTAGTTAAGCTTCAAAATGCATTTAAAATCTTTTTTTTTTTCTTTTTTCTCCTTTTCCCCTAGTCTTGACATGTAACTTTGATGTAAAATGTAGAAGCATTTTTTTCCTTAGTCTTAAAACATAGCTTCGAAATGTACTTTGAAACTCTGTTCTCTCTCTTTCCCATCAGACACGTGGTTGAATCATGCACACTTTCCCACCAGATGCTTGGTTGCATCTAACTTCATGCTTGTTAAGAAATTCCATGGGCTAATTTTACAACAAGCCAGTCAAGGAATCCCCGCTGTGGAATTCTCCTCAATTTGGAGATTACCTAACTTGAAATGGATAATCTACAACCTGGATGCAGCTGAAATGGCTTCAGCTGGCATTCCAGGTGGACAATAGTTCAAGACAGCCCTTGCAACAAGACATACAGACCTGCATCCTATATTACTCCTGCATGTTTCCCCTACCAAGTCTCTCCTTTTTAAACCCCTTCCCTCAGTCTAACACTGTAGATGGCTCAGGTGAGGCTTGAGCCTGGCCATTCCCCCTTCTGCTAGCATTTGAATAAAAGCTACTTTCTTTTTTACCACACCTTGCTTTTTAAAATTTATTTATTTTTTATTATACTTTAAGTTCTGGGTTACAACACCTTGTTTCTTATGCTTTAACTTCTGAGCAGTGAGCAGATGAACTTGAGTTGGTTACACTGCCTTTAAATAACAGACTCGTTGAGATTTAGATTGAATGAGTCAAGCATTTTAATGATCCATTCAGACTACTTGGCCAATAAACTGTTAGTACAGAATAAAGCTTTCTAAATAAATTTTGCCCCAGTCTTTATTTATTTTCACATAATACAAATTTAACCTATTAGCAAAAGCAGTAAGGAGAAGGTGCTAAAGCCTCACATTAATGCTAATATGAGAATAATATATTACCATGCGTATTAACTTCAATAAATATTTCCTTTCTTTAAAAACATGCATCGAAATTCTGACCAGACATTGTATTCTGTAAAACACTGAATGGAAATAGTTGCTTGTGAGATATTTTTAGAGAAGTTTGGAAATTTAAATGAAATATTACTATTCAAATACAAAATTGCAATGAACAAAATGTCCTTTCAAACAGAAAGTCACTCTATAGTTATGGAAGAGTTGAACCCTTTACAGGATTTTGTAGTATATCTCCATATCATGGATGTTCTTAATGATAATTATTTAATTGACTCTTTATAATTATAGTTTAGGATGCAGTTCAATTATTAAAAGACTTGTAGATGTGAAATATTTTATTCAAAATGTTGTTTAAAAAACTTGTTTGGCTTCTGTTCTAACGGACATTATGTCTGCATCTAGCATTTTCATTTACTGAGTCCTGACACCTTCTCTCATTTGAATGATGTTGTTAGCCGTTTTAAATGAAGTAAATGTTCTTCAAAGCATTATAAATTACTCATTAAGTATCTGATAATGTGTTTAAATGGGCAACTCACCAACAAAGTCTAGGGGAATCAATAATGAAGTTTAATTCAATCTACTACAGCTCTGCTAGCTAGTATACCATTTAAAAATTTAAGAGTATTTAAACTGCTGAGACATTTCCTGGCATTTTAATAGGCTCTTTTATAACAATATTTTTCCCTTGTATAAGCAATCATGACTATTGTTAATGGAGTCAATTCAAATCTCATTGGCCTTTTCTATTTTGTTATTGTTGTTGTTGTTGTTGTTGTTTTTGTTGTTGTTGTTGTTTCTCCTCTTAGGAGGCCATCCACCTCAGCCCATCATTTATTATTGACATTCCTGGCAGAATAGAATCAGGTTCTAGAATCAGGTTCACTCATCAGAGATAACTGTAGGGTACATTTTAGGGGGAATAAAGGTGGAACCTTTGTAGTATGGAAGATCAATAATATGGAAGAAGAGAAAATACTTAATTCCAGAATTTTAAATAAATATCAGTAGATAGCATTGAATCAAGTTGGGAGGATATCAAAGACTTTCATTTATCAGCCAATGCTCTATATACTGACAAACAAAAATAAAGAGATTTAATCTGAGTTCCAGTTAAATTTGTCTTCACTTTTGCAGCTACATTAAATTAGGTTTTAAAACACCTAATTTGAGTCTCAAAGTTTTATGTCTACTTTCCTGCCCTAGAGTTAACCATTGATTACACAAATGACAGCATATCAGCTTTTTTATTGTAAATAATAATAAACGCTGTGAAGAGCTGTGGAGGCAGTCATATTTGTAATTGCAGGCTTGTTTGAAGTAACGCAATTAAAATGTAACAACAATTTGGGTAACGGGAATGTCCACATAGAAAAATCTGTGTGTGTGGGTGTGTGTGTGGGTGTGTGTGTGCACACACATGTATGTAACTCGTGTCTATATCATCCCTATGTATTTAAATAAAATTAAAATAGTTCAACACTTATTGATAATTACTGATAAGCTGAAGTCTTTTTAGTCATTTCTGGATATAATTTCTGAAGCCTCAACTTATATTCAGAAATTTTAACCGTGTGTAGAAAAAATTGCAACAGTTGGTTTCTTTTCTGTTTTCCACAAATAGTAGAGGAAAATAACAATTCTTCCTATGTCTGCCAAAAAACAAACTCTGTTGTTTTTCTTATACATGCAAAAACAGGAAGTGGCTTCAAGCTAAATTAAAAGAAAAATAGTAGCTCTTGTAATGTTTAATATAGTGTATAGTTTATATAGGTTTTTTAAAAAAAGCTTGGTAATTTAATGTGTTCCTCTATTATATTTAGTATTCCTCCCTTTTCATTCTTTCTCTTTCATTCAAGAACATTAGCCTGTACAGACATTTTGAGTGCTGACTATCCAAATATTAAAAATTTAAAAAATAAAAAAGTTTTCATAGTCAAAGATTAAGGACAGTATTCTATTAACAAGTACTCTGATGGCATTTTGGAGAAAACTATAATTTTTTAAATAGCAGAATAGAAATAATTTGTTAAGAAATCTTACCATTTGGCTTGTACTAAAAAGAGACGTCTCAGAAACTGTTGACAAGTAGGAGGCCAGTTGATTTTTTTCTTTTCCAATTAGAAGAGTCTATTAGTCTCGAAGCTTAAAAACTTTCTTTTGAAAGCTAGAATAATCATATTCTTGTAACTCAAACTAGAGTGAGTGCAGCTTTTAAAAGGGGCACTTACACATAACTATTTCAGGAGTGGTAACTCTATGAACTTGTAGGTAGTAAACTCTTAAAAAAATTTCCAAGAAAACAGTAAATTTAATTTATTTATAAACTTGTAATTGATTTAATTTTTTCTTTACAACGGTGCTGATTTACTCAAGTTATATAGGCTTTCAATTAAATTCAATAAGTTTACCTTAAGTACCTACCACATGGAAGGGTCTGCACTAACGCTTTAGGGAATAAAATAATGAATGACAGTATCTGGTCCCAGGATATTTATATTTTTACTAGACAGGTTGATGAAATTTGGTAACATTTTATACTGTATAAATGCATAAACAAAGAAATCTACAATTATTACCAAAAACAATTGAGAATTAAAACAATTTCGTTGTAATTTCATGTGATAGAAACCAGCCTAAGCACTCTCCATATGCCATTTTAGCTGATCCTCCTACAATATGTGTTACCTAAGTATTCTATCAGGAAAGTGAAATTGAGTGAAATTAAGTACATTTCTTTATGCTCCTAATTACTATGTGGCAGATCTAAGCTACGAACCCAGAACTAGCCCCAAAGACACTAGAAATTGTATTAGGTGAAAATGAACAGGTACGACTTTGGCTAGCAAACATGTTTAAATGATATTTGTTCTCCTACTAAGAGAAACAAGCAAACTTATAAGAATAAATAAATAAAAAGAAATATTAACAAAAAATGATTTTTAAAAAGAACTCGAAAAATCTTAAAAATAAGAAATAAGTGGCAAGGAAGTGTTATAAGCAAATAGACTTGAAGAGGTTCAACCTTTTTCATAGTCAAATAAGTAAAAAGAAAAGTTGAAAGTGAGGAGCGCCTCTGCCCGGCTGCGGTGCATCAGTCCAGATGTGAAGTGGCAGGCTTGTGTATGATCTTTCTGCCCTCCCAAAGTTTGCATTTTCGACAGTAAAGTTTACTTTTAAATTAAAATTTTTTAATTGAGAAAAAAAAAAAAAGAAAAGTTGAAATGTGACTATTTTTCATTTTAGTATGAACTACTTCAAAGTCAATGTTTGTCATTAAAATATATATTTTATATATATATATGCCTATTCTCACAGTGCTATAAAGAAATATCTAAAATTGGATAATTTATAAAGAAAAGAGATTTAATTGGCTCACAGTGTCGCAGGCTGTACAGGAAGCCTTACAGCTTCCGCTGCTGTGGAGACCTCAGGGAGATTTCAATTGTGGCGGAAGGCAAAGCAGGCGCCGCACTTCATATGGCCAAAGCAGGAGGAATAGAGAGAGTGGGGAGGTGCTACACACTATTAAACAACCAAATCTCACCAGAACTCACTCACTAAGACTAGAACAGCACAAAGGGGGATGGTGTTAAACCATTCATGAGAAACCACCCCATGATCCAATCACCTCCCACCACGCCCCACCTCCAACCTTGAGAATTACAATTTGGGCAGGGACACAAATCCAAACCATATCAATATACATGTGGTAAAACGTATTATCTCCTTTATCTGTACTCCAATATTTTCCTCCTCCAATCTAAACATATGCAATCAATGTGTGCCATTTTAGGGTTTGTTTGTTTTTGTTTTTCCTGTGCATTATGAATATATAGTTTACAGGATAAATATAAACATATGCTTATAGACATAGATATATACACAAATAAATAGAAAAATAGAAAAACACGTTGACATAGATCAAATATGTAATGAATTTTTTTTCACATGAATTGGTTTATACTGTATAGTTTTCTTTTTTGTTTTTTTTGTTTTTGTTTTTTTAATCATTGTCTTTTCATCTTAACAATACATTTGGTGATCTTTTCATGTCAATATATCTACCATATTCTTTTTAACAACTATATAGAATGTCATGATATGGATGACCAAATTTACCTAAATGTTTTTCTATTATTTAAAAATAATAGTTACATGTTACATAACTATTCTATCAGGAAAGTGAGATTTTTTTGGTTTGTTTTTAAAAATAGTTTTTTGGTTTTTTTTTTTTTTGCTCGAAAAATATAGAATATAATAGAATTGACTTCCTTGATTTTCTAGGTTTAATGGAGTGAAAGGTTTGGATTTGATAAATACTGCCCATTCGCTTTTCAGAAAGGCACTATAAATTTACAATATCACCAAAATTGTATGAGGGTTTCTTAGTTCCTACATTTTTTTTATGACAAGATTTATATTCAACTTTTAAAAATTAGGTTATCTCATTAGTTTATTCATATTTCCTGAATGATTTTTTTATTCATCCAACATATTTTTTTAATTGAAAATCTACTGTGTTCAAACTAACATGATTCTAAGACCTGGAGACATGGTGATAAGCTATTCAAGCCAGGATTCTGCTCTATTTTGGAATTTTAATTCTAATGACAGAAAATAGTCAAAACTTGTGCTAATAAAATATAAATTAAAAAATTAATAACAATTTGATAATCTTTTTTTTTATAAATTGTGTGTTCATGTATTATGTCCATTACTTAATGGACATATTTTACTTAATGACTTTTCTTTTTAAATATATGTAGTTTTCCCTAAATTTTCATTAATGTTCGCCTTACATTATTTTAATAATTAAATCTGATAGTAATATAAGAACTGTTTTCTCCAAAACTTGGTTCAACTTTGTCCTCTCCATTTCATGATTTAGGGCCTCACTCTCAGAATACTTTTCACTTGTAATGGCAAGGTTACTTGGAGTCAGTAAGTTTTGAATGCCCTGAGGTTAAATAAAAAACACAGAGACTAGCTCTTCCCAGTCGCTGAAGCAATATTCAGGTTAGTTATATTTGGTTTGAATCACATGCTTATCCCTACACTGTCACTGCAATTAAGGAATAGAGTGCTTTAATCAGCTAGAAGTAAACTTCAGCCACAGGCTCTACCTCTAAAGGAGGTGAAGAGAATTCTACCAGAATTCTGTCAACTAAATTGGGGAATATTTCTCCTGAAAATAAACGTTAGAGCGTGAAACCAGAAAACAAATATTGAGATTCTTTTGGAGAATAGATACAGTAAGGGTTTTTGTTAAATTTAGGGACACTATCATATTTTTCCATATGGAGTAAGCATAAATATCAAATGATAATAATAATGTACTTAGTACCATCAGAAAAATCGCCAACACTATATATTCAAAGCTAAAAATTTTAGTAAGAGCTTTATTATTTCCTTTATTTCCCATAATTAATTTATTTACTTTGACCATTATAGTGAACTCTGCATGAACAAAGATTACATTCATTCACTCATCTTCCATTTTCAGAACTTAGCATATGGTAATTAAAAAGTATTTATTGAATTAATCCAATGGCTCAAAAATAAACCCTTCATTTATTTACAAGCTCTGCCAATATTCTCCATTCACATTACATTCACATTAGTGAATGTAATGTGAAATATTATATTATTTATAATATTATTATAAATATTTAGATATTAGAAATATACAAAATAGATTTCTTATTTCTCTGTTCTCCCTGTTTAATCTAGTCAAATTTAGAATCATGTAAATTTAAAGCAAAGTTAACCTTAGAAATCACATTTCATTTTATAAATTATAGAAAATTGACTAAAGGTAAATAGTTGAAACAAGAGAGACTAGCAAGTTTCCTCTCAGCTAAGTACTTTATTTGCTATATTTTGAAGAATGATTCAGGAATTTTAGGAATTCTTCAAGAAATTACAGTGCTTCCATGTTCCTTCCCCCAAAATGTGTGTAAACTCACAACCATTATTATTACAATTTTTTATCATCTAGCATCACTCTATTGGCTAAATCTCAAATCCAATGTGGGTTTCTACTCAAAAGCCCAGTCTCCTCACTTTTTGTTAAAATTCATGCAAGTGACATGTAATAATACCCTTGATTTCATAGATAATTAAGAACTTTGTTGAATAATACATACTAAGTCAAAAATAAGACCACTATGGCCTAGTTTCCTTAGGCCTTAATGTAAAAGATGTGTGCAATGTGTGTGTAAGTTTTGTTTCTGATTTATATGTTAGTAATTCAACTTAACTTTAGGCTTGAGTTCAACTTTCAAGGAAAAACCTAAATTAACATTCTAGATATAGATAAATCATGGATCACAGTTTCTTGGAAATATAAATTAAACTAGACATTTTCCTATATAGCATTATGTGGTATGGCTATCATAAATGAAAGATACACATACATTCAAATCTATGAAATTTAATTTTAATGTTTCACATTTTGCTACAGAGTTTTTCCACAAGCTTTGACCAAACTACTGCTATAAGTGATGAATAAGAAATACGTATTGAGGACAATAGCTTTGTTAAAAGCAGTCAGCCAACCCGGGTAGCTTCACAGGTTAGGTATCTGGAAGCAGTCTCTGAAATATATGTCTTTTTTTCTTTTTGAGAAAGAGCCTTGCTCTGTCACCCAGGCTGGAGTGCAATGGTGTGATCTTGGCTTACCGCAACCTCCGCCTACCGGGTTCAAGTAATTCTCCTGCCTCAGTCTCCCAAGTAGCTGGGATTACAGGTGCCTGTCACCATGCCCAGCTAATTTTTTGTGTTTTTACTAGAGATGGGTTTCACTATGTTGAGCAGGCTGGTCTTGAACTCCTCACCTCAGGTGATCCACTCGCCTTGGCCTCCTAAAGTGCTGGGATTACAGGCGTGAGCCACCACGCCCGGTCTCTGGCCTCTGAAATATTTACATGGAAAAAATGTTCATTCAGGCAATTAACTGAGGAGTGTTCTCACTGCCAATACCTCTCTAAGAGTAAGAGTGGAAGGGTTGAGAGAAGGGAGAACATGGGCCGCCGTATAGCCATAAAGAAACAAGACAAAAAGACCTCTGAATATCATAGCAGGATGAAGTTAAGATGGACCTGCAGAACTGGCCTAAATTGTGCATTCAATATCATGCATATTGATCAGTTACAGGACATATGCTGCTTCAGGAAGATTATATGACCTTGGGTGGAACAGTTTCCTTCATCTGGGAACAATCTACATGAAGAAGTCTGACATGTAAAGTTTTCCTGCCAATAGGCCCAGCAGCTAGGGAATCCCATTTGCCAACTAGGTTCCACTCTGCAACTAGATTGATGACACTGGGGTAGAATCTTGGGGTTTCTCTAAGTACCCTCTAACACTCTAGCATTAAATGAGATGAAAGCACACGAATATTACTGTAAAGGTTAAATCATTTGTCTAGCAGGATAATGAAGAAACTCAAAAGATTACCTATTTTTAAATGAGTATAAACATGCTCCAAACATGACATTTTTTATTCCATAAATACAATAGTTTATGCCAAACAGTACTCATTTGAAATGATTGACAAAAAAATGGAATTCTGCAGAAAGAGATCATACTGAGACTTCAAATTCTTTCTGAACCTATTTCTGACTCACATAAATTAAACAATCCTTTACTTTTAATTTTACAGTGTGTGCTTTTTGAGACCATGATTTTCTTAATATATTCTGTATGTCCTAATGGGCAGAAGAGAAAGAAAATGAAAGCCTGTGAAAATATGTAATACAAGTACACATTTTAGCTAAAGATATTTAAGACTTTCAATAATCCAAAATAAATAGTACAGAACAGCACAAGGGATCACTTAAAGGTCAGTTTTCAGTATCGAGTGCTGTTAGACCTAGCAAAGTAAATATAATGTTCTTGTACTTATTAAGCTAGAACAGTTTAAACATGAGGCATGTACCTATTAGATCTGCCTGTAGTACATTATCATTAAAAACAGTAATTATCTTTACTGCTGAGTGAATTAGTAAATTGCTCCTGACCCACTTTCCCATCTATTCATAAGACAGGCCAGATTGCTATTGTTTTCCTGAGGATTATTCCAGTATGTTGTCCTCTGTGTAATAAACCTAAACTCTGAATGAAATTATCCCAATAATGTATGAGGCTCTGTCTTTATGGAATTGTGTCATTGAGCAGAAAATTTCAAAGCCCCCAAAATATCTGTTACTGCTCTACCTATTTCACTGTAAATCAAAAAACTGGTCCTCAGTCTTTTCCTCCAAAGATGAACAAACCTCTGATCCTAGAAAAGATGATCTGAAACATACTCTACATTCTTAATTGAGAATCAGAGTATTTTCATCAGATACCTCATTCCAATAAAAGACATTTACACGTTTTAATACACAGTTTAGCATGGATGAGATACACCTGTTTACAAATATATACTCCTTGCCACATTTGCAACTGAAAAATTGACCTGATAGTAACACTTTTTGATATAATATTATAGATGTGTAATTTTCTTTAAAATCAAGTGATGATGCTAAATCATATCCAGTGTTTTAATGTTGTAAGTTTATGTCCATTTTGTCTACAGTATATATACAGAAGTCATATATTTGAGTAAATTTCCATGGAAAACCATTTTATATAAATAGTATTTTATCAGTGACTTGAAAGAATTCACTTCTGGGCCTAAGAGACAAAAGGTCTGCTTAGGTTCAGGTAAGGCTTTCTCCTTCACCACGCGGAGGAGGCTGATTTGGCCAGAGGCCAGGGCGCAGACACATCATGCAATGTGAGAAAATTTCTAAGAAAAAGAACCATCGGCCGGGCGCGGTGGCTCAAGCCTGTAATCCCAGCACTTTGGGAGGCCGAAGACGGGTGGATCACGAGGTAAGGAGATCAAGACCATCCTGGCTAACACGGTGAAACCCCGTCTCTACTAAAAAATACAAAACAAAAAAACTAGCTGGGCGTGGTGGCGGGCGCCTGTAGTCCCAGCTACTCGGGAGGCTGAGCAGGAGAATGGCGTGAACCTGGGAGGCGGAGCTTGCAGTGAGCTGAGATCCGGCCACTGCACTCCAGCCTGGGCGACAGAGCGAGACTCCGTCTCAAAAAAAAAAAAAAAAGAGCCATCGTGGGCAGATATCAAAGATTGACTGCCTAGATGAAAATGTTGGCAGATTTTTAATGTAGTAAGTTAATGGAAGAGGGAATTTGTTTCTCTATATTCCAACTGAAGACACCTAAGTGCCCAATGAACTAACAGGCAGTCTAGTATCGTCGCTATTTTAAATGGGACCCTTCCTGCACCAAAAAGAAGTCCCTTTCATGACCTTAAATATTTTCAGATTAGATTCGTATTAACTTCTGTTACTTCTGTTTGAATACAAGTTTATTATTAATATCTCCATTAACACCTTCATGGTGGAAGGAAAAGATAATGGATACAAGTGGTTCAGTAATATTTCGTTTCTTTCCAAATCGAGGAGGAATGTGGAATTTGCTAAGATGCCTGAGAAGTGGAGAGCATTCCTTGAAAGGGAATGGATGTGCCAAGAGTCTGAAAGCAGTAAATCACCTGGTGTATTTGCAGACTGAAAAAGACTCACGGGGCTGAAATTGAGTATTTGAAGAGAATATGTAGTTGGAGGAGTATAAAGGTCCCTCCAAGCAGACATTTATATCCTCTGATTAAGAGTTAAAGCTTTATGTCAAGTTTATATATGATGTATCTTGTGATACAATAGTATTTCAACATATTAATTGAGATTTCTTTTAAAATTTTATGCCGTCATTTTGACATTAATCAATTGTACTCTGTCTCCCTCCTCAGCTCAGTAAGATAGGATACTTCATGCTCAGTGCCTCAAAGAATGGGAGACATACCAAAATTCAGAGAAGAAAAGAAGTCAAGTAAATCTTTGGCCTTTGAATTTCAAAATGAGAGTAAATTCCAAAAATTCAGGGATTAAATGCTAGTTTCAAGAAGATGTTCAAGTTCCTTAAACTAGGAAGAGCTCCCTTATATAATGTGTGGTGTGGTGGGAAAAGGAATATCAGGGATGAAATAGTGACAGATGTGACAATGTAGCAAAGAAAGCAAGTTGAACTAAAGAAGTCAAGCCCTGGGAGTGGTCGTGGTGAGGAGATCACAGCAGTGACCTGTGTGTCCTATTGTCACTGTCCAAAAGCTGGATGAAAGGATGGGTGTCTTTGCATATGTCAGCTTCGATAAAAATGACCTTAACCACATCAGACTGTCATTTGTCACCATTACTCCCCTACATAGTCTGCATTAGTGAAACATGGCATGTAAGCTTCCTGAACTGAGATGAACTCCTGGGGAAGGAAGTATGAAGCTCAATTCAACTGAGAGTAGTTTCTGTCACTTAAAATTGGACTTATGATTTCAGTCAGATCTTGGAAGGCACATTGGTAGCATCCTACCAGGCTTTCAAAAGACAATGAAGCCAAGAAATACAATCTTTTATATCATTACTGATAAGAGATAAATATCATTTATGGACAATGCAGAAAGAAACCAAGCTGTTATATATAAAATAGTAGCAGAACATGAATAAATATAGTATTTGCACATAATACAGTTGACCTTTAAACAGAGATTTCGGTAACTTACCCTTGTGCAGCTGAAAGTTAGTGTGGAACTTTTGATTCCCCCAAAACTCAACTAGTAAGAGCCTACTGCTGACCAGAAACATAAACAATTAATTTAACAAATGTAGTACTTTACATGTTAAGCCAGAGAAAAGGAAATCATATGGAAAAGAAAATATATTTACTATTCATTAAGTGGAAGTGTGTTATCATAAAAGGTCCTCATCCTTGTTATCTTCAAGTTGAGTAGAGTGAGGAGAAGGAGGAGGAAAAGGAAGGGCTGTTCTTGCTGTCTCAGGGTTGGCAGTGGTGGACGAAAGTCCGTGTATAAGTGACTCACGCATTTCAAACTTGCATTGTTCAAAAGTCAACTGCATTTAAGGAATGTTGCTCTCTAAATTATATGACAGTGCTCTATTATACATTTTTACATGTAAAAGGATAAAAAAAACCTCTCAAAAACTTTCCTAGAAAGAGCAAAGATTTATCAGAATGTGTGTGGGTGTATGAGCCTGTGTATGTTTGTGCACTCGTGCATTTTTTAAAACTCTATTTTTGGCAGAACAATAATTTGGCAATCTATTTTATAATAATCCTATTGCCTTTAAAATGTTATCTCCATAACACTAAAAGCCTGAAACCACCATATTAGAGATGTAAGTCCAATTTATTTATTTTCTTTAGGTTATGCACAGACGTTAAGCGCAAAATTCAATCAATGTTAACACATATATACCTTTTATAAAGCATGTACATCGTGCCAGAAACTTTGCTCGTGCCTTTCCTTCCCACTACTGCCAATATAGCAGTAGCAACCACTATTATGATTTTTTAAATGTTGAATAAATTCTGTTACTTCATATAAATGGAATCATATCATATATACACTCATAATCTAGATTTTATCCATCAATGTGATTTTTGTTAATTTTCATTTACTTTGTTTCATGTATAAGTGGTTTATTCCCTTTCATTTTTGAGTAGTAGTAGTATATAATAGTCATAATTTGGTCATTTACTTTCCTTTTGATGAGCATTAGTTACAATTTTGTTTTGCTTATTATCAATAAAACCATCTTTCTCTTGACACATTTTTAGTTTTCTTGATTAAATACCTAAAAGTGGAATTACTGGATAATGGGGTAGATGCATACTTGATTTTTTTTTAATGTCAAACTGTTTTCCAAAGCAGTTGCACAATTTTACATTCTCACCAGGAATTTATGAGAGTTCAAGATACTCCATATCATTGACAACTTTGGTGTTAATATCTCAATCTCTCTCTTTCTCTCTTTCATTTTAGCCATTCCAGTGTGTTTGTAATTGTTGTATTAACCCCTTTTCCTTTTGCCCCAGAATAGACGCTGGCAACACTTACCGCTCCAGCATTACCCTGAGATAACTTTACCATGCAATATTTCACTTTTATTATTATTTTTGCATCACTCTAATATATTGACTTCAGAAACAAAATACATCATTCTATTTATAGCTTTCTGTTTTTAGTAGTGGCATTTTCATTTGCAAAGTATAATAATTCTCCGTCACTGAAAATGTCAAATCCTAAAAAAGGTAGCATTCCTACACATTATGTTAACATTGTTCTCAAACAGTTGGCCAAGGATTCGTTTGATATATATGATTTTTCCAAAATAGACAATTTTGATGATTCAGATGATTCTGCTGTTAGTTCTGTTTAGAAATAACTCCAAGATTAGTTTTTATATTTTATTTTCATATCGCTTCAGCCTCAAAGAGCATGTTTATGTAAAATTAAATGAGCGCTGGCAAAGAGCTGGGTTTTTTTTTGTTGTTGTTTGTTTGTTTGTATGTGGGAAAAAGGTTGATTTGCATGCCCGACCATTAATGATGATAGGCATCTTTCTATGTACTTAATCATTATTTATAGTTTTCCTTTATAAAATGTATAACTTTTTGCAACTTTTTTCTAAATTTGTTTGCTCTTTAATTATTGATTTGAAGATTTTTATATAATTCATATGCAAATCTCTTGTCGGACAAGTGTGCTGCAAATAATTTCTTCTTTTGAGCTTGGTTTTTCTTTTCTTTTGTATATTTAGATGGGGTCTCACTATCTTGCCCAGGTTGGTCTTTAACTCCTGGCCTCAAATGATCTTCCCATCTCAACCTCCCAATTTGTTGGGATTACAGGAATGAGCCAATGCATCTCCTAGTGTCTTGTCTTGTCTTTTCCTTTCTTTTCTTTTTTCTTTTCTTTTCCTTTCTTTTTTTATCCTTTTCTTTCTTCCTTTCTTTTGTTTTTGTTTTTGTTTTTAGATGGAGTCTCACTCTGTTGCTCAGCATCTGAAGTGCAGTGGCATGATCTTGGCTCACTGCAACCTGCTCTTCCGGTTTCAAGCAATTCTCCTGCCTCAGTCTCCCCAGTAGCTGGGATGACAGGAGCCCACCACCATGCCTAGCTAATTTTTGTATTTTTAGTGGAGACGGGGTTTCACCATATTGGACCAGTCTTGTCTCAAACTCCTGAACTCAGTTTATCTGACTGTCTCAGCCTCCCAAAGTGCTGGGATTACAGGCATTAGCCACTGTGCCCAGATACTTGTCTTTTCTTTTGTTTTTGGATGAAAATTTTATAGTTATGGTAGTAGAATTTATCCTTTTAAGATTTTCCTCTTAAGATTTGTGCTTTTATCTATCCCAGGATTGAAAACAGCATCTCCAGGTTTTCCTACACAACCTTCAGTGTTTTAGCTTTTATGCATAAACCTATAATCTACCTTGAATTAATTGTGTATGACCTGAGTCAGGGGTTGACATTTAGGTTTTGCTGTATGTTAATTCAGTTTTTCCAAAACATTTCTTAAATATACTTTCTTTTTCCTATGTCATTACCTTGGCACTTTTGTTGAATATTAATTGACTGTATATGTATACATCATATTTCTTGAATTCCTACTCCTTTCTAAGGATTAATCTATGTAATGTACCAGTACTACACTATCTTCATTACTGTTGCCTTAGGGTAAAAGTCTGAGTTCCCAACGTTATTCCTTTTTCCAAAATTGAACTATTCTAAGTTATTCAGTGTTCACATACATCTTATAATTATCTCCTTTAATTTCTACATAAAATTCTGTAGGAATTTTAATTACTATGCTTTTAAATTGGTAATAAATATGTGGATAATTGATACTTTATCAAAACTGAGTTTTCCGATTCATGAAGATGACATATAATTCAATTTATTTAAGTCTCTATTTCTCTCAGCAATGTTTTTAGCTTACAGTGGAGACGTGTTGCACACAGTTTTCTAATTTTTTAAACTACATTTGTAATCCAGTTCTAAATATAATTGTGATTATATTTTAATTCCAATTTCTTTTTTTTTTTTTTTTTTGCTGCAAGTATATAGAAAGTTAATTGATTTTTTTAAAACTTGGCTTTGTATCTTTTGAACTTGCTAACTTCATTTTTTACGTCTAATAAGTTGTTTTGGGGCTTTCTACAAAAATATTCAGGTTGATTGGGAATAAACATCTACTTCTTATTTTCTTATTTCTAAGCCTCTGTTAGTTTCTCTTTTCTTACAGCATGCACGGTTAGGACTTCCACAGAGATGCTGAGAAGATGTGAAGAGACAGATATCCTTGCCTTTCTCCATATCCCATTACATCATTAAGTGTAAAATTAGCTGAAGTTATCAGTATCTTCTTTGTATCATTTTAAGGAAACTATCCTTTAATCTTTGCAGAATTTTTTTTTTTTTTAATCAACGTATTGATTTTGTCAAATGCATTTGCTGAATCCTGTGAGATAATAACAGGGTTTTTTTTCTATTATTCTGCTAATGTGGTGAATTATATCAATTCATTTTTAAATGTGGAAATCACATTGCATTACTAGAGTAAACACCAATTTTTCATGAGATATTATCTCTCTTACATATCAATGTACATGATTTGTTAATATCTTCTTAATGTATTTTGTGTCAATATTTGTTAGGAAGTGGTCTATAATTTTCTTAAAAAGTATTTTTCAGGTTTTAATATGTAGTTCATGATGGGCTCAAAAAATGGTTTATAGATTTTATTTCCTCCTCTATTTTCTAAAAGACTGTATAATATTTGTGTCATTTCTTCCTGAAACATTTGTAGAATTCATCAGTGTAACAACATGTATCTAAAGTTCTTTTTGTGGGACAGTTCTTAATTAAGAATTTAATTCCATAGATAAAGAGCTACTGGGATTTTCTACCTTTTTCGTTGGTCAGTTCGGTACTATGTTATTCAAAGAATCTGTCCATTTAATCTAAATTATAATATATATTGGCATAAAGTTGTTCTTAACAGTCTTTTGTTTTCTTTTAAGGTCCTTTGGACTTGCTATAATATTCCTCATATACTCCTAATATTATATTCGGTGATTTCTGTCTCTTTTTTAATTTTTTCTTCTCTACAACAGTCTCCTGAGGATTTCTCACATCAATAATGCTTTCAAAAATGAACATTTAGCGCTAATGACTTTATCCCATGTTTATTCTTTTTATTTTAATTAATTTTGGCTCTTTATTATTTTTTTCCTTCTATATACTTTAGGTTTAATTTTTTCATATATTTTGAGTCTTACAGGAAAAAATGAATAATTGATTATTAAGCACTTATTCTTTTTTAATATGAGTACTTAAACTGTACATTTCCATACATGCAACACTTTAGCAGCAATCAGCAAATTTTGATATGTTTTATTTTCATCATCATTCCCTTTAAGTTACTTTCAAATTTCCCTTTAATTTGATATATCTTTAATCCATAAGTTATTTAGTAATCTGGCAGTGATGTTTCAAATATCCAGATATTCTAATTAAATTCTACTTTGGTAGAAAATATTACGTGTAATACTACATTAAAAAATACATTTAGACATATTTTATTGTCCAGTATATGATTCACCTTGATCATTTTCCATGTGAGCTTGAAATACACTAGTATTGAGATGTTTTCAAATTTTCTTTATCTTTAATAAATTTTATCTGGTTGCTCTGTCGTTTACAAAGTAAGGGTTGTGAAAATATTCAGCTTTGTATGTTGATTTGTCTCTGTCTCCTTTTATTTCTGCCAGTTTTCGCTTCATGTATTTTGACACTCTGTCATTAAGTACAAAAATATTGTTATATCTTACTGATGAATTGACCCTTTCATCATTATCAAATGTCCCCATTTTTCTCTGGTAATAGTCCCAGTCTCAAAGCCTATTTGTCAGAAAATTATATAGCTACAATGACTTCTTTGTGCCTAATGCTTTCATGCTATAGCTTTTTCTATCTTATTGCTTTCAATGTCTTTGTGCTTACTATTAAACTATATTTCTTGTAGTCAGCATACAGTTGTGTATTCCTTTTTTATTATCCTGCTTTACAATCTCTGCCTTTTTAATTGAGATATTTATCCTATTTGAATGTAATATAACTAATAATGTGATTGTTTTTAATTCTATAATCTATACAAATTTTCCCATTGGTTTCTTCTTCCTCTGTTTCTCTTTTTCTGTCTTATTTTGGGTTAGTTAAACATTTTCTAGTACTTCATTTTACTTCCTCAATTGCTTTTTTGGCTATACTTTTGGTGCCCTTTTAGTACTTGTGGGTTTTTGTTTTTGTTTTATGTTTTTTTTGTCTTTTTTCTTTTGTGACAGTGCCTTGCTCTGTCACTCAGGCTAGAATGCAGTGGTGCAATCAGAGCTCACTGCAGCCTTGGCATCCTAAATGCAAGCAATCCTCTCACCTTAGCCTCCTGAGAAGCTGGGACTACAGGTGTGTACTACCATAGCTAACTAATTTTTTAGTTTTAATTTTTTGTAGAGACAAGGTCTCATTATGTTTCCCAGGCTAGTCTTGAACTCCTAGGCTCAAGCAGTCTTCCACGTTGGCCCCTTATAGTTTTGGGATTATGGGAGCCACCACGCCTGGCCAATATTCATTTTTAAATATTAACTTATCCCAAACAAGGTGCCAATTTCTGTAAAAAGTAAGAAACTTGCAACAATACATCCCAATTGAACTCACTTTTTTTTTTTTTTTTTTTTTGCTATTGATGACACATATTTTTCACATTTATATGCAATAAAATCTATTATAAAAATATTGTTTTTAACGAAGCCACATGATGCTAGTTTCCAATTCAGGTTATTTCTCTTCAGCCCAAAAAAAATTTGAAAATTTTTAGTAATACATGTTTATTCAGAATGATTGCTTTCAATGTTTGTTTATCTACCATATACCTTGGGTTCAAGCCAGAGGATCTCTTGAACCTAGGTGTTAGGGCTACTGTCAGCTATGATCACTCCACTGTACTCCAGGCCAGGTGACAAAACAAGACCCATCTCTTAAAAATGTATATATAGTTTTTTTTACCTTAGTTTTTATAGGATATTTGTGATAGTTGTAGAATTTGAAATTGACTATTTTTTTTTCTTTCTGCACTCTAAGATATTATTCAAAATTATTTTTGCTCTCTGTCAGTGTTTCTGAAAGGAGGTCAGCCATCATTCCTATCATTGATCTTCCCTGATGTGTTTTTTTTCTCTGACTGTTTAAAGATTTTCCCTTTATCTTCATTAGCATCATACTATGATATTCATACATACAGTTCTCCTTTTATTTGTCCTGTTTGGGTTTCACTGAGACATTTTGATCTGTTATTTAAAGTATTTTCACCAAACTAAGAAATTTCAATTATTGTCTATATAATTTTTCTATCACATTATATTTCAATTTTCACTTTGAGACTCACATTTTATGGATGGTCCAGTGCTTACTAGCACTTGATTCTTTTCTCACAACACAGTGAGGCTCTTTTTATGCTTATAGTGTATTTTTTCTTTTCTTTAGGTTGAAAAATTTATATATATATATATTTTTGAGATTACTTACTCTGTCTCCCTAGTCATCTACTATGTTAATCAATCCAGAAAATCAATAAAAATATAGAAGATAAACAATTCTATTAAGAAAGTTAATACAATTAACATTTATAGAACACTACACAAAATACAGCGTTTTCAAGGTTTTATGGCCCATACCCCAAAATAGACTCTATTTAAGGCCATAAAACATATCACAATACATTTCATAGGACTTACGTCAATCAAAGTATGTTTTACAGGCATAACAAACATTAAATGATATATTTCTAAATTACCCATGGCTCAAAACTAAAATTATAAGTGAAATTAGAGAAAATTCTGAACCAAACAAATATAAATGAAAAGAAAACATATCAACATTGTATGTGATGCATAAAGGTTAACGGTTTTTATGTCGAGATTTATAGCATTTAATGCTCATAATGGAATACACAGAAAGGTCCTAAATCAGTGACACAAGGTTCCACCTTAAGAAACCAGAAAGAAAATAAAAAATTAAGCAAAAGGATGTAACAAATAAATGTGTGTTAGTCTGTTCTCCCACTGCTATAAAGACATAACCTGAGACTGGATAGTTTTTAAAGAAAGAGTTTTAATTGTCTCATGGTTCCACAGGCTGTACAGGAAGCATGGCAGTATCTGCTTCTGGGTAGGCCTCAAGGATCTTTTACTCCTACCAAAAGGCAAAGCAGGACCAGGCGTCTCACACGCAGGACCAGGACCAGGACCAAGACGGAAGGGAAATGCAACACATTTTTAAACGACTAGATATCACGAGAACTCACTATCATGAGAACAGAACCAATGAGGAAATCTGCCCCCATTATCCAATCACCTCCCACCATGCCCCACCTCCAACACTGGGGATTAAAATTTGACTTGAGATTTAGACAATGACACAGATTCAAACCATATTAAAATAAGAGAGGAAGTCAATAAAATAAAATTGAAACAAATCATAAATAAAATCAATAATGCCAACATTTCTTTTTTTAGGATCAATAAAATTAATACATCTCTAGACAGACTGATTTTTTTTAAAACTGAAGATACAAATGACTAATATTTGAATAAAAACACCCTATAGATATCCAATGAATATTTTGTCTTAATACATTGATTGTAGTTTTAAATTCTAGAGTTTCCTTGTGGTTCTTTTTTGTCGTTTTCCTTTCTCTGTGGCGATTTCTCAAATATTCACTCACTTTCGCTTTCTTTAGCTTTAAATCATTGAACTTCTTTATAATGGCTGTTTAAAAGTTATTGTCTGATAATTCTAGAAGTTGGGGCATCTATTTCTATTGCCTTTCACCCACTTCCTCTTTGTAGTCACATTCCCCTGCTACATGGCATGTTTAGAAATCTTTTATTTTTGGATTATATATTTTAGAGACTCAGGATTATATCACTTCCTTTTATGGGCTGAGATTTATTCTAACAAACTGTTACAAATACTGACAGATACTTTTCATTCATTGAGCTTGTGTTTATTCTTTGTTTGGACACATCAATTTCTGTTTTACCCTTGGATTTTACATGTGACCTTTACACTAGGGCATGGAAATGACTCTTACTCCTAAGGTGAGGTTTCCTTGGGTCTCAGCTTTTTATCTTTGGTGCTCAGGGAGGTTGCTACTATTTGGCTATTCCAGCATTCTAATGTCTCCCAGAATTGCACTTCCTGTAGTATCTCTGTTCAACTCACACCCACACAGAGGCCATTTCTGTTAATACCTAGTCTTCTTTCCTTCTGCATGAGTAGCTCAGCCCTTGGCCAAAGACCAAGGTAAATTCCCACACAGACTTCTGAAACCCCCTTTGTGTAGTTCTCCTTTTTCCAGAACACTACTCCAGAAATTCTGGCCATATGTTCAGGCTGGAACTACAATAACTTCTTCCTTCACTCAGAGGTGTACTTAGTTCTCCTCCTTGTAGCAATAAGATTATGTCACTAGGCAAACACCTGGAGAGAGTTCAGGCCTCATCTTGTGTATTTCCTTTCTCTCCAATATGAGAGTCCTGTGCTGAGTTTTATTAAATACCTGAAAATAGTATGTTTCCAACTTCATAGTTGTTATGGCAGTAAGGTAACTCTGAACCCATTTTCTCTGTGAGGCCCAACGGAAGTCAACACTCCATTATTATTTATTAAAATATTTTTCACCCTGCTGCTTATTATTTGATAATAACTGCAATACACTTGTAACCAGTGCCCAGTTTATCTTCATTATATTGGTGCATTTTTATGTTGGTGAAACTGTAATATTAGACACTCTTTTGTAATAAATAAAAAGTATTCATATGTATCCCATAGTTTGAGAATATCTGTTTAAAACATTTTAAATAGATCCAGGCACAAGAAAAAATAATTTAGAATTTGCCAAAAAATTCTCCCTCTGCCTCTCTTGTCACATTTAGTGTTTATTCAAACTCATAGCAAACTCATAAATTATCGTTGGCTGGCTTATGCTTATCCTCTCAGCTTTGTATAGTCAATATTATAGAGAAGGCTTTCTTTTTAGCTCCCAGCAGATATTCTTTCTATTTTCTCTACTTATAAAATATTTATTAGTGTTAATGAAGATAACAATTTATATATAAATGTAATTGGACTTTTTAGTTCATTATTGTCTGTTATGACCCAGTCACTGTATTAGGTACTCAACATCTTGTGCAGGTTTTTAAAAAACTTTGTGCTTAAATTATTTACTCATCTATAAACTGGGGATAAATTAATTACTATTAATAGGATCGTGAGAATGCAGCAGCATAATTTATACAAAATCATTTGGATAGTGCTTGGCACATAATATGCATGCATGCATTATTAGAGGTTTATTATTTACATCTTACAAACTTTATGAATAGCTACCATTTTCATAACTCCATTACTAATCATCCTCTGTAATAACTCTCTTCATCACTCATTGACTTAAATTATTTACCATACGTTTCCTAGAAAATGATATTTGTCCATTTTAAACTGAACCTACTTAAAACTGTACCACAGTTTCCATCCAAAATACAAGATTTTTGCTACTAGATGATTTGCAGGTACTAATGTTTTATTTTTATGACTTAGATCAAGAACTTTTTTTCTTCTTTTACCTCCCACATCTTCTCATCCTTCTTGTGAGTTACATCTACATTTTACATCAACTGTACTTTCTCTGTTAGCATTCTTGTTAGACCTTAATATTCTGTTTTGGGAAAGGACAATAATTTTTTTTAACTGTTTTGGATTCTTTTATTTCCTTCCCTTTATTTGGTAAACCAGAGATATGTGAGTCTTCACAAACTGTAAATATGTGTTTTTAAAGTATTATTCAATCTATTCCCGATGACTTAAGGCTAGCGTTTACACTGCCTTTCTTAGTATTCAATAAACAAAATAACCCATTGGGGAATTAACTAATTGGGGAATTAATTATTAATAATTGTTTTAGGCTGGGCATGGTGGCTCATGTCTGTACTCTCAGCACTTTGGGAAGCCAAGATGGGTGGATGGCTTGACTACATGAGTTTGAGACCAGCCTGGGCAACATGGCAAAATTCCATCTCTTCTTAATATATAAAGGAAATTAGCCAGGCATTTGTGGTGGCACATGCCTGTAGTCCCAGCTACTCAGGAGGCTGAGATGGGAGGATCTTTTGAGCCTGGGAAGTTGAGGCTGTACCGAGGCTGTAGTGTGAAAAGATTCTTTACACATGCATATTAAGCAAGTATTACCAATTCCCTAAGCAACTACCATGCATTCCTATTGTGTCTCAAATTGATTCCTTCCAGTGGGTTCTTGGTCTCATTTACTTAAAGAATGAAGTCGCAGACCCTCACAGTGTTACAGTTCTTAAAGATGATGTGTCTGGAGTCTGTTCCTTCAGATGTTCAGATGTGTCTAGAGTTTCTTCCTTATGGTGGGTTTGTGATCTTGCTGACTTCGGAAGTGAAGCTGCAGACCTTCTGCAGTGAGTGTTACAGCTTCTAAAGGGAGCGCACACCCAAAGAGTGTGCCACAGCAAGATTCATTGCAAAGAGTGAAAGAGCAAATATCCCACAGCATGGAAATGGAGCTGAGCGGGTGTCACTGCTGGCTTCCGTGGCCTGCTTTTATTCCCTTATTTGGCTCCAACCACGTCCTGCTGATTGGTTCATTTTACAGAGAGCTTGTTGGTCAGTCTTACAGAGTGCTGATTGGTCCTTTTTACAGAGTGCTGATTGGTCCGTTTTTACTGAGTGCTGATTGGTGCATTTACAAACCTTTAGCTAGACACAGAGTGCTAATTGGTGTATTTACAAACCATTAGCTAGACACAGAGCACTGATTGGTGCATTTACCATCCTTTAGCTAGACAGAAAACTTCTCCAAGTCCCCACTCCACCCAGAAGCCCAGCCAGCTTCACCTCTCACTATTATCAACTGTACAATACAATTCAACCCACATGGATATTGACCAGTACTCAATATCCTTAAAATTACATAGTACATACATTCACTTAACAGACGTAGCACATTTAGGTCAAGATATTTCTCATCAACACGGATATTCCCTACCAACCCTGGTTTCTCAACCACCAAGCATGGAGAAATCATCATCCCGCTTGGGAAGTTCTTCCCTCCTCGCTCCAGGCTCCTAACACTTGGGGGTGACTATACTGAAACTATACCTGGCATCTGGTTCTTACTTCAGGGCTATAACATCAAGACAATCCTCACGTTACCCTTAAATAAGACATCTCAATGGATTCGTGACTACTACCCTATTAACCAGTCATGGGAGCACTGTCATGCATTTGGTATTTTTTTAACTTTGGGAGTGCTGTGACTCAGCATGGCAGGAACCTGATAACTGCCAAATCAGCTGTAGCTGAACTTACCTTGAACATTCAGAATCAACATACCAACATACCAATGAACATTCTGAATCATCCATACCATGATAAGGTGCTAAATTAATTCGTGCTTGAAGGACATACCAAATTAATCAATATACATTTACGCCTGCACGTTTACGCACACTATTTCAAGAACCACTTCTGATTAAATCCGCAAAACTCCCGTCTCCTGATCTCTGAATTTATTATTAACTTGGGTAAAACGTACTCTTGCCAAACTCCAAAAACAAGAGACTAAAACACAATCTAGTCAGCGCCCTAAACAATCATATTTTAATCTTGAAAAACCTCAACTCAACTCCTCAATTAACATTATTTTCTAAAAATTCTAACGTTCTCTGACCAAATAGGATCTTCCTATTTTTTACGTCAGCTAATGTCTGTCTTAGTACTTACATAATACTTCGAGCATTCCTCTCTGAAAAGTGTGAACTCCACATATTATATTCCTAAACTAATATGACTTTAACTCTAAATGACCCCTCAGACTAAATCTCTATCAACTCAACTTTTTAATCCCCTAAACTTTCAGGACTGTAGACAACTATCATGCCACTGCACTCTAGCCTGGAGGACGGAGTGAGACCCTGTCTCAAAAAATAAATAAATTATTATTTTAGTGTGACTACTAACATTTGTAAATGATTATTATTTGCATATGTATAAATGCAAAAATGTATATGTCCATATACATATTTATAAATATGCCAATTTAATGTGCCAATGTATGCCAATATAAATATGCCAAAGATATTTATATTGTCACAGAAACACAATATTTGCAATTCATGGCTAAGGAAATAGAAAACTAGATGAACAGAATGCAATGTTTAATGGCCTAGATTCTAGTGCCATAATTCCCCTTTGCCCGGTTTTATCTTTATAATACAGTGGATAATAATTACACCAATTTAATGAAGTTTTTATAAGAACTAAGTAAATTCGTATATGCAATAGCTTGGATTTGTGCCTGGTATGTAGTAAGTTTCCAATAAATCATAGATCTTATAGTTTACAGAGATTTCAGTAACAAACGTAAGTAACAGGACTCGGTACTGGAACCCGTTACCCTGATAACTGTAGCTCAAAGACCACAATTAGGCTCTACTGTCTCCCTCAGAAGGCCTGGCATATTAGGTTGGTGCAAAAGTAATTGCGGTTTTTGCAATTAAAATTAATTACAGGCTGGCACGGAGGCTTACGCCTGTAATCCCAGCACTTTGGGAAGCCGAAGCGAGCACATCACCTGAGGTTGAGGAAGTCGAGACCAGCCTGACCAACATGGAGAAATCCCGTCTCTACTAAAAATACAAAATTAGCTGTGCCCAGTGGCGCATGTCTGTTATCCCAGCTTCTCGGGAGGCTGAGGCAGGAGAATCGCTTGAACCTGGGAGACAGAGGTTGCCATGAGCTGAGATGGCACCATTTCACTGCAGCCTGCGCAACAAGAGTGAAACTTCGTTTCCAATAATAATAATAATAATAATAATAATAATAATAATAATAATTACAAAACCACAATTACTTAACATTCTAAGAGTTTTGCACACATTATCTCCCATAAGCACACATTCAATTAAGGCCAATTTACTTATTTATTGAGCTCACAGTAAACTTTTTTACCTCCATTCATAAGGGCACCACCTACTCAAATTTTTGTAAACCTCAGAACACTGCTCAATTTTTCATGGAGCCAGGCTTCCCATAATACTTTATTATTTCTTTTATTACTGCACAATTTACCTCATTATTCCCATGATCTCAAAGAACATGCAATCAATAACTATAAGTTCCATTTCTCTCTTTATTGTCTATAGTACTGTCTGTTATTTTTGAATCCATAACACCTAATATTTGAATTGATTTATGAATGTGCCACTTTCAAATATTAACAATCTATTATGCGTTTACATTTCTTTATAATCCAATCTAACTCTGAGTTTAGAAACACTGAAGGCAGTGATTTCTTTGTATTTTTATCACCCATTCATCGTACTTGGTACAGTGATCCCAATGTGCCTGGTCATTATAACTACATATTTATAATTAATAATACTTAAATATATTTAGATAAATTCACAACTAATACATTGGTGATTTATATTTGATTGTTAGACTATAATTCTCAGAAGAATTTAATGTTACATCATTTTACAAATATTCCTGTTTAAAATATTTTGAATCAGATGGACATTATCATATTTTTCTAACAAAATCTGTGAAGCAATGAAAGCAGATCACAAATTATGTAGTCAGATAGTAAAGTAAAATATTAAATTTAAGAACATAATCAGAAATCAAATCAAGTTTTACAAATAATGTTAGTGTTTCCTGAGTTACACAGCAGAGATATATTTTACCAGTAATTCTATTATAAAATATATACATTCAAATATTACTATTTCATAGCAAGTGATTACAATTCAATCCTTTCATTACACAACTTTGCCAAATCAATTTTTTTTTGTTGGAAACATGACTTGGAAATTTCTAACTTGTGAGACATTTAATTTCTTTGACAATAATACTATTTGTTGTTATTAATATCGAATTTCTTAAATTATAGAGACAAGAAATGAAATGAAAACAAATTATTTCCCTCTTCCTCATAATAATAACAATAATAATGATAATAAAAATCACTAGTTGTCTTTACTGCTCTACTTGGATACAGCTCTAACATAAATTTGGCAGAATTTCTAGAAAGTTCATTCTGAGAGCTTGCTCATACTGCCAAAAAATACTTTCTCATCTTTAAAAAATAGAAATGTAATAAGAAATATGATTTTCAAATATTTCATACAAATAACCTCAGAAGTTTATGGCCTGAATCCAAATGAGTATTTTATAAAAGTCAACTCATCTAGAAAAGAATGTTGGAATCCTGACAAACATGGAATAAATCCCGAGTCTTTAGACAGCTTCTACCTGAGTAAAAATCCTGCTTTTTCTCTTAAGCTTATCTTTTAAAATGCTCCATTTTAGTTCTGAAAATTCTGGCTAATGAAAAATAACTCTAATGCTTTTATTTCTTTCTGTAGTTAAAGTATCAAAAAAATAAGAATGACTCAGACATCAATGTTGAAGAGTGTTACAGAAACAGTGAAAATACGAAAAATTAAAAGTTTTTTGTACTAAAAATCTACATGTTGATAGCTGAGTAGATAAAAGCAGCAGATGAAAAACATGTAAATATAATTTTATATTTTGCTTATATTGAAACTTGTCTTCTTTTCTATAATGTTTTCATATGGAAATCTAATATATATTCACTCATTTAATATATTAGGACTCATCTGGCCGACAATATTTTTTCTCTGATTATTTATGCAACCACATTTAAATATTTGAAAATTATTTTGGACATTCATTGCAATTAATGGTTTTAAGAAGTCATATTTTTAGTTGAAAAGCTTTTCTAAGTGACTTCTGACATGGTAGATCCTGCAGAATTTTCTTCAAGTTCAAAAACAAACAAAAAAATCTATAAAAATACATTTTCATTTCTGGAAATGACTGTTTCATTTCCAGAATAAGCTCATTTTGGTTTACAATTTTCTGCCCACTCTTAAAATTGTCTGTGTCATTTTTAAACCTGTAAACCTTATGTGGAGAAATATGTAGCAAGTATATGGTGAATTAATTATTCCTTTTTACAAGAATCCTTTTTTTAGTCCAGCTGTTGAGAAGTTCTTTACCATTATTCAAAATACTAGCAAACCAATAGCAATGCACATTTTCCTCTGGAGATGATGCAGCAAAACAGTGAAACTTATATTTTAACAATTGAAGTTTGAAAACATATTGAGAGAGCAAAAACTGTATTAATAAAGAAGATACAAATTATTAAAATAAACAAAATAGATGAAAGCTAAGTCATATACATGAGGCAAAATAATTACAATTCAAATTGATTTTTCAAAAAATAAATGTAAAGCAGAGGAATATATTACTTTATTAAGGAAAAACATAAAACTGGCTATAAAATTACTAATTTAAGTGGGGAAATAACACAGGTATATGATATCAAAATAAATTTAAGAGAAGAATCTATCCAACTTTATGCAAATTCTTCTAAAACATAAATTTTCCACAAAAATATAAATTACGTAATATGACTTTTAAAACGGGAGATAATATGACCCTTAAAAACAGAGTTTTTTTTTTTTTTTCTTTTCCTTTTTCTTTTGTTTTTAATGCAGGGTCTTGTTTTGTCACCCAGGTTGGAGTGCAGTGGAGCAACCATGGCTCACTGCAGCTTTGACCTCCCAGGGTCAAGTGGTCCTCTCACCTCAGCTTCCCAGGTAGCTGGGACTACAGGTACATGCCACCAGGCTGATATATATATATATATATATACACACACACACACACACACACACACATACACACACACATATACACACACACACACACACACACACACATAATTTTATATATTTTTTAAATTTTAGAGACATTGTCTGTTTATGTTGCCCAGGCTGGTCTCAAACCTCTGGCCTCAAGAGCTCTTCCTGCCTCATCCTGCCAAAGTGCTAGGATTACAGATGTGAGCCACTGTGCCCAACCAGGGGATTCTTCAAACAGAGAAATTATCTTGGAAGAAATTGAAGATTTTGTTACAGAGTTAGTTTTAAAAGCACTAGCCTAAATGCCTATGTAGAATTCTATTTAAAAAAATGAGACAATCATGATTTTAACATTATTCAACTGACCATAGACAATGAAGGGCTTGAAGCGGGAGGGAGATAAACTTATTGCAACCCCTTAAGTACTATTTAAAATGTTTAATTTTTCATTAAAATGTGATATAAACATTTTCATGTTAATTATCAAAAGCAAATAATAGTCGTAGTTATATTCCACTTTTAAATTCCAAAGTAGGAAATATTAATAAACTTAAAATCATCAATCCTGGTAATAGGTTTTAGGAACTCAAAAATGCTTTCTCTAGAAATCAAGTATTTTGACAAAATTTATCTATCAAAACCGTAATTCTTTTATTCCAATATTTCCACTTGAAATTAACAAATATTATAACAAAATATTAGGTTCATATATTTTTTCATAACATCATTTAAAATAATATTCAAGGTTAGCAATAACTTTAAATGTCCAACAGCAATAAAATGTCTACTCAAATCTCTAGCAAACTAACTTTAGTAGATTTTTAATATTCATATGTATTATCATGCAGTATGTATTGTCTACCATCATTCACTCAGCATTATATTTATGAGTTTTTCATTTTATTAAAATAACTGTAGTTTGTTATTTCATTGTTTAGACAATTCTGTGTTATAAATATATAAATGAACTTATTAATTTATAATTTATTAATTAATTTCCAATTATTCTACTGTTGATGTATGTTTAGCTTGTTTCTTGTGTTGCTATTTATATTTTTCTACGTACATTATGCACTTTTTGGTGGACATGTGCATGTGTTTCTGCTTTGTGTCTCTGTGTGTGTGTGTGTGTGTTTGTGTGTATATATATATAGAGAGAGAGAGAGAGAGAGAGAGACAGACATGAAAATATTGGGTGGTAAGATATACATTTATTTACATTTAGTAGAAAATACCAAACAGCTTTTCCAAGGGGCAGTATCAGTTCATACACTATCTGTGAAAGAACATATCTTCACCTACACTTGGTATTAGCAGACTCCTGAAAATAAACTATTTTTGTTAATTGTAGTAGTATCTGTGTATGTTATTCTGTATTACTTTGAAACCAAACATATTGAGCACAACTTTGCTATTTTTAAAGTTTCTATTCAAGTCTACTGCCCATTGTTTTATTATCATCTTCCAATTGATTTGTAGAAATTCTGTTTTTACATATATGTGGTTGCAGATATCTTCAACTTTTTCAAATATTTTTCGCTCACTTTATGATGTGTTTTCACAAACAAGTATTTCTTAATTAATCATAATTAAACTTCTTTGGTATCTCTCTGATTCCTTTGTGCAGATTTTATTTTTAATATTTTGTCTAGATTTTCTAGTTGTTCTCACTGTGAGAGTGGGTTCAATTACTCTGCTACCCTCTGCCATTATAAAGTGTTTTTAAAGTATAATTCCAATGGTTACATGAGTATTTTATCATCCTAATATTTTGTTCAATGTCTACATTTCGTGATATATTCTGATTTTTACTACTTATCTGATAATGGAAAATATCCTGTTTGAAGAAATAGAAGACAAATGGGGAGCTTCCTCAATGAGATGAAGAAGAAAACTTCAAATGCACACCAAAAAGCATATGATATCCTGTTATCTCAATTATTTAACAATGTATTAAAGCATTATTTATGAAGATGAGACTATTTTAAAAATATAATATGTAAGTTTCATGTGTTAACCTTTGTCTAAAACCCATGATAAGATGCTTACTATTCGAGAGAAAGTATTATGACTGTATAACCCAGTGAATCCATCTTCTTTTTACTTCATGCTAATCCTTGTCCCTAATGATATTTTATTTTAATGAGTTGCATCTCCTTCCACGACAGTATTCAGCCCCCTCCATCTCTTTACCTACCTTTAGGTCAGGAGTACTAGTGGAGGGGCTCCAGTGAATTTTCTCAGTAATAACAACAAATGGCTTACATTTTTTAAAAAATTCAATATTGATTGAAACATTTTAAAGGCTAACAATTATAGAACACAAGATGAAAGCCAACGAAAACTATTAAAGCTTTGCTATGTGTTTGCTTACTATTGAAAGAGGTTAATAGAGGGGAAACAGAGAATTTTAGCAGAAATTCTGACTGCAATCCCAGGATAAAACTTAAAATTGCTTCCATAGCCAAACTTCTGTATATCTTAGGAACCAAATAATACCAGTTGGGTTTCTGAGAAATAAAGCTTAGCAAGAATTTGACAGAACCTTCTGAAAGAATGTTAAAGTAAATTGACAAGGGCAAAGCTTTAGAGGCCATTTTGAAATATCACAAAAGGGCATTCACATATACACACACAAGCCATCAAATACAGTTGCTCTTTAAAGTATATTAGTATTGCACTTAAATAGAACCTGACAGTGTGCATAAGAGCTGTCCAATTCCTAATAAAATAACGCTAAACAATAATAATTATAGTATATTGCATGTATAATTTATGTTATAATATGTAGTACCTTTTTACATAATTTAAGCTCACTACAAGCTGTGGTTTAAAAAATAGTTATGTCTGGTTGTCTGTTTCATAAAACAAATGCAAGGCTAGACAAACAACCCCCTTACCCCCACCTCCCCGCTACCTCAAAGACACACACACACACACACTTCCAGTAACTAAATAATTCAACTCACATCTTGACAGCATCATATGTTGGATAACCCAAAATATAAATAAGTAGTCATTTCCAAGCTGTTACAGAAAGAAGCCTACAAAGGAAATAATTACATTACAGATATGAATTGTCTGCTTGCAGTTGGGAAATATGAAAAGTGAAAGAAGGGGATGTGAAATCTACCTCCGTTTTCATAGAAGATAAATTCTATTCAAGGACCAGTATAACATTGTAATTAGTTTCTTCAATCATATATTTCTGTTTCTAGACATTTTCTTAACATAAAAAGTTGATTATCGAAAGTAGAATGTACTTAACAGAGAAAAGCCAACAAATTTATGATTCAAAAATCTTTTCAATATCTAAAGTACCTAATTGTTTGTTCAGTGGGGAATTACTGATTTCACTTTAGCAATTTCTAATTCCATTTCTTTCCACTAGTGAGCATAATATATTCAAATGTTTTATTAAGTAACATTATGAAACTTAGGCATTTGGGGCAAAAGTGGTAGATTTGAAGCCAATTGACAAAAGCTGTCCCTCCAAAACCTAGTAAATGAAAAACATCAGTCTATTAAATTCAGAAAAGAAAAAAATAAAACCATAGTAGAAACAGAAAAAGAAAGGAGGAGAAAGAGGAAGAAGAAGAGAAAAAAACAACTTTATGGTATTTAATTTTTATTTTCTTTAAATGTTTGAAGCCATGTTATACTGCAAAAGTGTTCAGGACAAGGTCAAGTTTGCACTTAACAAGTAATTCAAATATTTCAATTTATTTTATATATTTAAAAAAATTGCCATGATAAAAATCTACATGATACTCTTTCATTTGGTACCTTAGAAAGAAAACATTGAACCAGAAATCTTTTTGATTATGTGGATTCTGGTTATTACACCATCATTTTTAATCTTCTGAATATCTCATCGCCTTCTGGCATTTTTAAAAAGGATTTGGAATTACAAACTTTGATTTAGGAACAATATGAAAAAGTTAATGATAAAAATCCTGAGAAAAATTATTAATGACTGCACATTTTGAGAAAAAGAGAGAGACAATGAGCAGTGTTGCGGCTTGTATCAGGTCCTTGTGAGAACACACACAGTGTAATATTCATGAGTGTTATGGTACTGTGTAGAAGTGGAAGTGATGGTTGAACCTTTAGGAAATTTGCCTGTAAGGAGAGAGAGATGCAGAATTAAGGGAAGTGGGTTTTGTTATTGTTATTTGTTTTTTTCTTTCCTTTTGTTTTGCTTTAAGAAGTCAAGAATGTTTACATAATGAAGAAAAGAAGTCACAAATTACCAGAAAAGGGGAATTTGAAATTTACTGAGGAAAGAAGCAAGGAAAAGAGTTATAGTAATTTTGAAATCACAAAACATCAGACTTTGGACCAGCATAACAAAAAACTTCATGATAGGTTAGCTGTATTCCAAAGATAATCTGAAACCAAAAGTGTTTAAATAAAGTGTAACCAAGTATTAAATGTGATTTTAAAAAGAAGTCTTCCAGTAGAATTCCATTTACATGAGATTTAAAATACTTTCCAATGAATAGTTTTCAAACTCTATTATTTAAACAATACAGACTGATTAAACCTTATATTTGGCATTAGAAAACTCTAGAGACATAGCAAGGAAATAAATATAAGAAATTGACAACAAAGTTTGTAGTATTTGGATGAATTTTCCTAAATTCCAACAGGACAGGAATAATAAAAGGAAGGAACAAGAGGAATGATATTTTTAATGAGATTAGTTTGCTTTTGTTGGCCTGAAAAAGAGTTTGACTTCTAAAATTCACAATACAAAAATAGTAAAAACAAAAAACACCCACAAGATGCTAGCCATTTAAAATGAACCCTACTGCTTGAATGCGGCAAAAAAGCAAAATATTTGACAAAATAAGTGTCACTCACAAAACAATATCAAGTATTATTTAATATGTTTTCATTTGAAGATATTTATTTCTGTCAGTAGTTACGGCAATAATCTCATGTGTGTGAGTATTCAAAGTACTATTCAAGTGAGGACTGGAATTTCTCCGATTAGCCTTATCAGAAGTTCTTGTCTTTTCATACTCCTTTCTATTTTGTATACCTTTTTGTAGTCCTTATTTTTATTGGCAATAAGCTTGCTATATCAAAGTTATAAAGTACCAGTTGATTGATATATTTTTTATTTGAAGGCAACTGATTTCTTCATAACCTTGAATTTTAAAGATTCACTACTAATTTAAAAGAAAAAAAGAATGAAATAAGTGGAAATGAATTACTTTTTAGAAAAAGATTTATTCATTTTCTTATCTATCAATAAATAAAATTATTGCGAAAGTAGTACAATTGTTGGAAAAGTACTATAAGCAAAACTTTGCTGTAAAATTATTTTCTCTACAAGATAGAGTCTTGTATTTAATAGTTTGTTCTGCATTTCTTTTGGCTGGTTTTATTTTAATTATTACTTAGATTGTAATAAAATAGTATCTTTATTCCATAGCTTACTGCTTTCATTGCCTTTTCATCTATCACCTTCCTAACTCTTTAAATGTGGCACCATTGTTGCTTCTACAGAAATGACTCCATTGTCAAAATATAGATATGCTCAACATGGGCAAATTGACACAGTGATTCCTTATTCCATGAAGAAACACCTATTAAATAGTTGCTGATGTATATACATTTGGTTTATTTCATCAAATGGGTTTATAAGCAAAAGTTCATTTTAGAAAAGTAAATATTCCTGAAGATTTTCTAAAGTAGAGAGTGTGCTAATTTTCATGCTGCTTGGCAAGTAACCAAAGGGACTTAGTCAAGGGCTGAGTTACTGGATATTCAAATGGAAACACACAAAGCCTGCTTTCCCCTTGCACACAAGGTCAGTAATGGAGCTCAAATTGAGACATTCTTCTATGTTCTCAAATAAATTTCCACATAGATCCTGGTGAATGTGAATGGACTTGGAGCTGTGAGACATCACGAAGAGCCAGAGGACTTCCTCACGATGAATTTCACAGCCAGCCAAACAGCCTGAGCCTGTTTCAGACTGTCTTCCTTGTGCTCATGGCAACAATGTGGAGACATTAATAGGCTGAGTCAGTTCTTCTCTTCCTTCTGGAAAATTAGCTTTGGGAGAGCCAACCAGCGTCTAATGCACACACATTTCATCTAATGCACACACATTTCATCTAATGCACGCACATTTCTTGGCATACAAAAGCAATTGGTCTTTAGGGAGAAAACATTTTTCTTTTAATTCAAGGTGAAATAAAGATCTGAAATGAGCCATTTTAATGGCACATGCCCCAAAATGTAATTGTATTAAAAACTTCTAGATTGGCAACATATGAAAAAAGTCTCATACAAATCATTGAAAAACAAAGAAACAAAGACAAATATTTTTCCTTCTATAGATTCTAGCATAAGTGTAGAAATAAGTGAGAAAACATGTGGTATCTTTTGCTTTTTTTTTCCCTTTTGGAAATTACTATCACTGTAGTGTTTTAAGGCAAGGTAAAAAATAAATTTTAAATATTGTTGCATTTTAGGGGAATGGGGAAAATGATTATGGGTCAGCTTTATCACCCATTGGAGTTACAAGCTTATACTAAATACTTTGATTAAAAGTATTAGGAAAATGACAAACAACAACCAAGGATAAATGAAGTGATGAAATAATGTTGAATTTTCCTCTTCAACATTTTCCTCAGCCAAGCAACATTTTGGACTCCTAAAACACCAGCCCTCAGTTCATGCTACTTTTACGTGTCTTCTAATATTACATGTTTTCTTAGACAGTATCCAGGCTCCTGGATTTATTTGTCCAATAAGTCCAATTGTCTTCTTTCTTCCAGGTGTGCTCCTCTGCCAGAGAAGTATATGTTTGTTGATGGGTTCACTTCTGGATCCTTTGTTTTCTCCCGTGGTTTCTGTGAGTTTGTCTCACCTCTTTCTTTTTTACTACCTTTAGTAATCATGAAAATGTCTACTCTATAACTGTTGCTTTTGCTGTGAATTTTGCTGTATTCAAGACTTCAAACTAAAGGGTGATATATAGATATTCAAATCAGTGTCTCCCCAGATAATCATACCACTCTGGTTACATTTTAAATGGATTATCTGTCATTTCCAGATAGCCACATAACCAAGAGGGTATAATATACCTAGTTTAAAACACAGGGCATTGGGGAAAAAAAAAAAAAAAATATATATATATATATATATATACACACACACACACACACACACAGAGAGACACACACACACACATATATTATATCACAATTCATATAATACATATAAATTATATATGTATATACACAATTTTTTAATGTGTAATTTTTATGTTTTTTAGAGATGAGGTCTTGTTTTGTTGCCCAGATTGGTCTCCATATCCTGGCTTCAAATAATCCTCTTTCTTTGACCTCCCAAAGTGCTGGGATTACTGGGATTACAGTCATGAGCCATTGTTCCCTGTTGAAAAAATATTTCTGAGTATATTAGTTTTTGATTGATTTTAAACCGTGGCTTAAATTGGAGTTTAGAAATTACGCATTACACTTGTTGGGGTGATGAGACAAAGAAACAAGTGGTGAGGCATATTCCAAGCCCTGCCTCAGCTTCTCTCCCAACACTCAGGTTTTCTCCCAACAATACTGGCTTCAAACTTAATGTTTGGAAAGTGAAACCTTTGCTTTGGTAAATAACATTTTATCTTAAATCGATAATTTTTAGAAGAATTCAAAATTATTTGAAAGAAAAACAGTTTTTTAAGCCAATTATTTGAGAATAAAAATAAAAAAAAATTCTATATTCAAATAATGTTAAAACTATAATTAATTACTCAAAATATCCATTATTTCTTACATTATTTTTACTTACAAAGTTACTATTATTATCATACCTTTATATCATATTTAGAATGGTCCATGCAAAACTAACTCTTTAGGGAATATACAAATAGTCATTTAGAAGTTTATAATTTTCATCTCTATAATTTGTCAATTGAAATCTACTTATGAGACATGGTTTCTAGAGTCATTTTTAATTCTCTTGAACTGTGAACGTTTGTCCTTCAAAAAAGGAGACATTTTAAAAGATATTTAACTAAAACATATTTTATTAACACCAAGAGCAAAATAATCACCAGAAACGACCAAGGCTGTTCATTCAAAATGAAAGTGAGCAGTTTGGCCCTGACACAATTTCACTGTCAAATTTTTTATGCATTTAGTTTCCTTAGTTTAGAAAAAGAAGTGATCCAGTGGTCTTTTTCATTTAGGTAAAAAGTTGTCACTTTCTTCAATAATGCACTACAGTATATGGAAGGCTTGTATTAAAATATTTATTAAGCTATTATATTTGGAAGTCTTTTATTAAAATATTAAATATACCAAGCAAAAGCTGAATTAATATACACTACTTCAAATATTTTTTGTACTAAAACTACTTTACTGAAATATTTTGGACTTCTAAATTTAAAAAATATGTACACATAAATCAAATCATGTGCATGAGCACCAATAGATACAAGGCAAACACACTGTACCAAGATATCCTGGGGGATACAAAGGCAGCAAGGAGGACTCCTCCTCTGAGGTCAATAGTGTGGAAAAGGACACATTAAAAAATGTGTTGACTTTTAAAATTTATCCACAAATTCTTTGTCATTTCCTTTAAAAGATGGAGCCTAATTCTTCCGTCCTTAAGTGTAGGCTGTACTTAGTGGGTCATTTCTATTCAATAGAATAAGGTAAAGGGACTGTGTGTGACTCTGCAACTAGGACATGAAAGACCTTGTGGATGCCTCTCTCTCTCTCAGATCACTTGCTCTCAGGGACCCTATCACGAGGACGTGTCACATCCTGAGGAAACTCAGACATACCCGTTTAGAATCTCATGTGGTAAGGAACTGAGCCCTTTGGCAACAGCCATGCAGGTGAGTCATCCCAGGAGTGGATTTTGTAGTCCCAGTCAAGCCTTTAGATGATGACAGTCACAGATGACATCTTGATTCCAACCTCATGAAAAGTCCTGAGCCAGAATAAGTCAGAGAAACAGCTCCTGAATTCCTGCGGCACAGAAACTAAGAGAGAATAATTTTATTATTATTGTCTGAAGCCACGGGGTTTGGGATAATTTGTTAGGCAGTAATATATATTAATAAAAAGAATAATGTAAGGGTAATCATGCTTACTGTTAAAAGAGAGTATAAGTGAAAATATGTTAAGGGAAGTAATTACTTTTAGTTTGGGAAGCAGAAAGAACTCTGGAGAAGGTATGATATGAACTGGATCTTATGAGTTTAAAGACAAGTAATAGTTGGCTATTTCCAGACCAAGGAAAAGATATTTCCAATACTAGAATAGCATGAGAAAAGACTCATATGAATAATAAGATACATATCTTTCTCATTTGTTACATTGTCATAAATAACATTGTAATAAATAATAGTCCTACTTTATCAGCTTACTGTAATACATTGAATGTAATATGCCTATCATAATGTCTCGACCATGGTAAGCATTCAGTAAATTTTAACAGCTGTTACCATTTTAAAATGAGATGTTGGAGTTATTTTAATGGTCATTTTAATCAAACGGATCCAAGATAAATGTTGGATAAATACCTCCATTTCAAACCCAAGTGTGAAGTCTACTTTCTACTGATGATAGTTATATGGTTCTGTATTCTTTTTCCCATTTGTTGCCTAATAATAGAGAATGTGTTTAGCAAATAACTACATTCTTCTCCAGTCTGTTTTCTCCAAAACCAACCTCTTCCAAATGTCTTTTTTTTTTTTTTTTGCAGACCATAAGTTAGCTTTAGCTCTTTCATCTAACCATCCCATCACTTCACCTAGACCTACATCATTTTAAAATGAAATCACTTCAATAGAAGCCCCCATCATGTGTGATACTTGTTCTGCTGGAAACTAAGTACTCTTTGCTATATTCCTTAAATTCTACTTACTTAAACCATGCTTTGTCAAATAACTTGTATCAGTTCCTAATTTATATTGCAATAGTTTTAAAGTCCGGTCATATTGTGGTCTCCTTCTAACTATATAAAAATGAAGCTTCGATATAGATTTTTCCCTCTATTCATTATGGTTTCCATGATGCCAAGCACACAGATGTTGGAAAAATACACACACACACACACACACACACACACAAATACACACATATTTCTTTGTTCATACTGTCTTCCTCACTTGATGTTTCATAGTCTGTCTTCATTTACCTTCCATGACTCAGAAAAGTCCTCCTCTATGCTGTTTTTCCTGACTCCTGTAGTGCATATTTATCTGCACATCCTCCACAGCTGACAGAATCATAACTGTATTCTGTTATGTTCTTGTGTTGCTTGCTTTTATTTTTATCTCTCTAAATATATTGTAAATTTCTTCAAATTGTTTCTTTTCTCCAACTCCCTCAGTAAGTATTATAGATTTCATTTCAGATCAGCTGCATAAGACAGGAGGAAAAAAAATCCTAATTTTTTAATTAATTGGAGTTATACTTGAAATACAATTTATTGAATAGGTAATCTTTTTTCAAATCCTTTTTTACATAGAAACTAAGCATATAGTAGCTCATTTTTATTTACTATTTGTTTGTTTAAAGAAATAAAGAGACAACATACGAGATTAGAAAGTCATTTTGGAAACAGAATCTTTAGACATGGGCAAGAAAAGGTAAGAGTTATGGACAATGGCTCTAAGGTTTCTGGCTTTGGTGATCATTGAATTACAGAGAACCACAGGAGGAAATGGAAGCACATTTCTAGCCAGGAAAAAACATTTTGATAAATGGAATCTTGGGATTTGTAGGTTTCAATGTAGCTGTGACCAGCAAGGACATTCAAAGGCTATTGTTGGCTGGTGGAGAAATATACACATGGACTGTAAGGAGCCAGCCCTCAACAGGAGGCAGTTTTTCCAACTCAAAATTACACTTTGAGTAGGGAGAGTAGCTGATGTCAGAGCTTTCTTCCACTGATATTTCAGGCATGCAGCCATGGTGGCATTCTTATGCAGATTGAGACATGAAATTGTGCAGTGAACCAGAAAGCAGTACAAGAAGAGTAAATGAGTCCCCTTTCAGAAAAAAGGCATTCCAATTCAGCTGCTGGGAGAAATTAACTCTGAACTCTGATCATTTTTCTTGGTGAGGAAATACTGATTAACAGAACCCTATGCTAAGATGTAAACACACGTGTGCATACACACACAGACACACACACACGGGATTGTTCTCATTTGTGGCAAAAATTAAAATATCTTCTAAATTATTTGTAATTTTAAAGTTAAAATCTTGGTAAGGAAAATGAGTGAAGGTTTGGGAGAGTTTCTTTGGTAATTGAAACTCAATTTGTGTAGTTGTTAGCTATGTAAGAACTTGTTCTTTATCACTACATAAAAATCGCTCTTATTGTCTGTGGACATTACAAGATTTCAAGGTGTGGTGATAAATTTGTTCTTAGAAAAAGTCATTAGAGAAAGATTAATGCAGTGAGTATGTTTTTTATTTAAAATATATAGAAAGAACATCACTATTTTGTTTTAATTTTATTTTTTTTCTTCAACTTTTATTTTAAGTTCAGGGGTACATGTGCAGGATCCAAAGGTTTGTAACATAGGAAAATGTGTGTCATAGTGATTTGCTGCACAAGTCATCTCATCTCCTAGGTATTAAGCCCAGTGTCCATTAGCCATTCTTCCTGACACTCTCCCTTCTCCTACAGCCCTCTCAACAGAACCCAGAGTATGTTGTTCCCCTCCATGTGTCCATGTGTTCTTATCATTCAGCTACCACTTATAAGTGAGAATATGTGGTGTTTAGTTTTCTCGTCCTGCATTAGTTTGCTGAGGATAATGTCTTCCAAATCCATCCATGTCCCTGCAAAGGACATGATCTTAGTCCTTTTTATGGCTGTATGGCTGCATAATATTCCATGATGTACATGTACCACATTTTCTTTATCCAGTCTATCATTGATGGGCATTTGGTTGATTCTGTGTCTTTGCTATTGTAAACAGTGCTGCAATGAACATATGCATGCATGTAATTTTATAATAAAAGGATTTATGTTCCTTCAGGTATATGCCCAGTAATGAGACTGCTAGGTAAAATAGTATTTCTGTCCCTAGGTCTCTGAGGAATCACCACACTGTCTTCCACAACAGCTGAACTAATTTAACTCCAACCAAGCATGCAAAAGCGTTCCTTTTTCTCCACAACTTCATCAGCATCTGTTGTTTTTTGACTTTTTAATAATAGCCATTCTGCCTGGCATGAGACGGTATCATATTGTGGTTTTGATTCACATTTCTCTAATGATTAGCGACGTTGAACTTTTTCTCATGTTTATTGGATGCATACATGTCTTCTTTAGAGAGGTGTCTGTTCCTGCCTTTTGCCCACTTTTTAATGATATTGCGTTTTTTCTTGTATATTTGGTTAAGTTCCTTATAAACTCTGGATATTAGACCTTTGTCAGATGAATAGATTGCAAAAATTTTCTCCCATTCTATAGGTTGTCTGTTCACTCTTGTGAGAGTTTGTTTGTTTGTTTTTGCTGTGCAGAAGCTCTTTAAGAAACATCATTAGTTTTAAAGGAATGTGTATATGTATGTCAATGAAATAAAGAAAAATTTGCGAATGTTACCTGTAGATGGTATTATAAGTAGTTTTCAAACTTCTAATTTTCTATTTATTACAGATTATTTTTTATAAAAATATATTCATTTATAATCATAGAAAGGTAATACTTTCTAGAAGTGCATGAATGGAAGAAGGAAGACAGGATGATTTCACATACACATCTAACATAAGAACTGGGGAGCTAAGCAGAGTGTTGATAAGCTCAACTCCCCAAGCAAATAGCGTAAGTGCATGGTTACACTTTTTAAAAAAATTTTATATGCTTACGTATCTGAAAGTCTTCAAGTGTGTGAGATACAATTCAGACGTTTGCTTTGCCAATTCCTTCTGTTAAGATTTTTCGAGTTTTCCTTCTTATGAGAAGTAATAGGCCATGATTCACCTGGATGGTTTTTGATAGTATATACTAAAGTCAATATTAAAACTTATTTGAGCCCCATGGATAGATTATTCTATTTATCCAAAAGTACCACTTCAGATTGGTTTCATTGCTAAATGAATGGTTCATTTCTACTTGCTAAACTTTCATGAGTCAGTGAATGCCCCATTCACTCCTGAGAACATTATTACTCATTCTTCCTAGAATCAAAACTGGAATAGTCCATAGCTCCTTTTCATTTACTGTGTGATGTTCATTCAATTACAACTGTTACGTTGTCTACTGTAATTGTTGAAAAAATCTGACTCATTTTCTCTATCAATACTATCATTGTGTATCCATTCCAGTCATTGTGCTCACTCCATTTTCTTTGCCTTTATCATTGTTGGTCTCTCGATACATTATAGTATTGACTAAGATGAAAGCTAAGCTACATAAGCCACCTGGAATGAGACAGTTTTCAAAATTACAGTCTTTGAGTACTTGTATAACTGCCATGTTTGACATCTAGAAATGTCTATATATGTAAAGATTTTACAAGTAATTTTATCAATTAATAAAAATCTCAGAAAGTATTATTTATACAGAGATAAAGAGTAATGCTATGTTAAAGTACATGTTTGTACTTTATAACCATTCTATATCAGCTAAATAAAATTAATGTAGAAAAAATTTAAATTTTCTATTAAATCTATTCTTGTAAAAAGTAGGTTTACCCATCAAATTTCAAGTAAGAGACCAAGGATATGTTCCATATATTTTTTTCTGAAAACAATGTTACCGTATAAGATTTTATTTGATTTGTATTTTATTATAAACTACTGAAGTAATATTTATGGAAAACACTATTTATAGGGAATTTATCATTATGAAATATAAAATTCTCAAGGAAAATAATGATGCTGAGGAAAATTTAGTTTGCCATTGATACTGAAAGCATTTTTTCCTAATTTATATTTGTTACAATAAAAGTGTGAAGATAGAACACTAAGGGGAATGTGAAAATGTTTAATAACTGGTTTTCTTTAACATACATACTAATTTCTATTTTTATCCTTCAGGGACTTTTCAGTATCTATTTCAGTTAGAATATTTTTGCTTACAAATTGTTTAAAAAAAAAAAACTCCAGTGGCTCAATCAATAAGGATTTATGATATTTAAGAAGAAATCTGGAGGCAGACTTGGCTCTGTGGTTGTTAATTCAGAAGCTCAACGATATCATGCAAGATTCAGGTTCTTTCCATTTCTCCCTCTGGCACCTGTACTTGAACTTTCGATTCATTCTCACAGGATGGGTTCTGCAGTTCCAGGGATTCATGCAGGCATTATGCTGTCCAGAGGATGAAGTTAATTCATCTTTCTCTGTTTCTCTTTATGAGGGAAAGAAAATATTTTCCAGAATCGCCTAGCAAACTTTGTCATATCTCATTTGCAGACGATGGGTTGGTATAACCAATCCTAAGCCACCTGCTTGTTAGGAAAATGAGGTTTAAACTGTTCAAGATTTCTACCTAAACTTAGGAGAGGTAGAGTTAACATGAGTAAAATTATAAGATTGTTTTCCTAAGAAAAATGGGGTAAACTGATATTAAGTAGATCGTCAACAGGTCTCTTGCACCTCCAGAATTTCAATAAAATTATTGTAAAATATTTTTTTCTCATTATATGCAATTTAAATTCTGTTTTTCCATTCTGTACTTGGCTGAAACATTTTTGGATTTTATTGTTTGTTAGGCATTATTTTTCTGCTAACACACATCTAAAGAGCTTTATGTCTTTCTTTCTTTAAGGAAGGAGCTAAAGTCCTTCCTTAAGCACTTTATCGTCCTACCTCCTTAGGTTAATGTACTGTTTAAGAGTTTGGGTTCTAAGTCAGACGGGGACTCATCACTTACAAGCTAATAGACTTTTGGTGAATGACCCTGTACCTCAGTTTATTGTCATCATCCATGATATTGAAGAGAGTAAAAAAACTCATAGGAGGCTACTTCAGCCTGTTCAGGCTGTTATAACAAAATACCACAAACTAGGTGACTTAAACAACAGACATTTATTTCTCATAGTTCAGAAGGCTGAGGAGTCCAAGATCAAGGCACAGACAGACTCAGTGTCTAATGGGTACCTGTATGCTGGATAATAGACAATCATCTTTTTGCTGTGTCCTCACACAGCAGAATGGACGAAGGAGGTCTCTGGAATCTCTTTTTTAAGGGTATTAACTCCATCCATGAGGGCTCCATCCTCATAACTCAGCCACCTGAGAAATAACTCACTCCCTAATACCATCAAATTGGGGGTTAGAATTTCAACATATGAATTTGGGGAGGACACAAACATTCAGTTTATACTATCCTGCCCCTGCTTGCCAAAAATTCATATCTTTCTCATATGTAAAATGCATTTATCCCCTCCCAGCAGCCTCAAACGTCTAAACTCATTCCAGCAACAGCTCAAAAGTCTAAAACCCAAAGTCTCATCTATATGTTATCTAAATTAGATATGGGTGAGACCCAAGGTATGTTTCATCCTGACACAAATTCTCCTTCAGCTGTGGAAACCAACCATGTTGTGTGTTTCCAAAATATAATAGTGGAACAGGCATAGGGACAGATATTCCCTTTTCAATGGGGAGAAATGGGGAAAAAGAAAGGAATGAGAGGTCCCAGGCAAGTCCAAAACCTAATGGGGCAAACAACATTACTCCTTAAGCCTCAAGAATAATCCTCTTTCCTCTTTGTTCTGCCTTCCAGCTACACTAAGGGGACAAAGTTAACCCACTGTTCAGCAGGATGACTCCTCAGTGGTTCTCTGCCTGGACCCTGTGGCTCTCCCTAGTTGCATCCTGATGCTCTACAAATCGAACACAGTAGTCTACGCAAATTATACATCACAGTGCCTGCCACATAAGTGCTTAAGTAACAGTTTGTCTTCATATTGTTATTAGTTATACAGTTAATATTTTGGTAAAATTTATATGTAAACACTCTCAGATCATAATTATAATATTATAAGATTCAAACTTGTTTCTACTCTGCCTTTTGCTGTGATTTGTGATTTCCATTTTTAGAGGCTACACATTATTCCTTTTCTTCCTAACTAATCTCAATTAATGTTGCTCACAATTTATATAACTCATGTATTTTATTACAGAACTCTAGATTTTTAAATGCAGATATCAGTAAAAATACTGTGATACACTACAACTTCACAGGAAAGGTTTGCTGGTAGAAAGATTATTGCACATGTATAAAAGTTACTATTTTATTTTATTATATTCTTTCTGCAAATTCTTATTAAAATACTATTTGAAACAAAGATAATTTTTAGCAATAGTAACTGTATTAGTCTGTTATCACACTGCTAACAAAGATATGCCTGAGACTGGGCAATTTACAAAAAAAAATAGTTTTATTGGACTTACAGTTACAGGTGGCTGAGGAGGCCTCACAATCATGGTAGAAAGTGAAAGGTACTTCTCACATGGTGGCAGACAAGAGAAGACAGCTTGTACAGGGAAACTCCCCTTTTTAAAACCATCAGATCTCATGAGACACATTCACTATCATGAGAACAGCACAGGAAAGATCTTCCCTCATATTCAGTCACCTCCCACTGGCTTTCTCCCATGACATGGGGGAATGGTAGGAGTTATAATTCAAGATGAGATTTGGGTACTGACACAACCAAGTCGTATCATTCCATCCTGGTCCCTCCCAAATATCGTACATTCACATTTCAAAACCAATCATGCCTTCCCAACAGTCCCCCAAAATTTTAACTTATTTCAGCATTAACTCAAAAGTTCACAGCCCAATGTCTCATCTGAGACAAGGTGAGTCCCTTCCACCTATGAGCCTGTAAAATCAAAAGCAAGTTAGTTACTTCCTAGATTCAATGAGAGTACAGATGCTGGGTAGATACAGCCATTCCAAATGGGAGAAATTGGCCAAAACAAAGGGGCTACAGGCACTGTGCAAATCTGAAATCTAGCAGGGCAGTCAAATTCTAAAGCTCTGAAATGATCTTCTTTGACTTCAAGTCTCATATCCAGGTCATGGTGCTGCAAGAGGTAGGTTCCCATAGTCTTGAGCAGCTCTGCCCCTGTGGCTTTGCAGAGTAAAGCCTCCCTCCAAGCTCTTTTCAGGGGCTGGTGTTGAGTGTCTGTGGCTTTTCCAGCAACATGGTGCCACCTGTTGGTGGATCTACCATTCTGGGGTCTGGAGGACGGTGGCCCTCTTCTCACAGAGTCACCAGGTGGTTCCCCAGTAGGGACTCTTTGTGAGTGCTCAAACATCACATTTTGCTTCTCACTGCCCTAGCAGAGGCTCTCCATGATCACCCCACGCCCACAGCAAACTTCTGACTGGACAGCCAGGCTATATTATCTGAAATTTAGGTGGAGGTTCTCAAACCTCAATTCTTCATGTCTTTGCACCTGCAGGCTCAACACCATGTGAAAGCTGCCAAGGCTTGGGGCTTGTACCATCTGAAGCCATTGCTGGAGCTATACATTGACCCCTTTTAGTCACAGCTGGGATGTGGGACACCAAGTCAGACCTCCAGGCCTGTGGTGGTAGGGAATGCAATGAAGACCTCTGATATGTTCTAGAAACATTTTCCCAATTGTCTTGGGATTAACATTTGGATCCTTGTTACTTACACAAATTTCTGCATCTGGCTTGAATTTCTCCTCAGAAAATGGGATTATCTTTTCTATCGCATTGTCTGGCTGCAAATTTTCCAAACTTTTATGTTCTGCTTCCCTTATAAAACGGAATGTCTTTAACAGCATCTAAGTTACCTCTTGAATGCTTTGCTGCTTATAAATTTCTTCCACCAGATACCCTAAATCATCTCTCTCTCAGGTTTGAAGTTCCACAAATCTCTAGGTCAAGGGCAAAATGCCACCAGTCTCTTTGCTGAAACATAACAAGAGTTACCTTTGCTCCAGTTGCCAACAAGTTCCTCATCTCCATCTGAGATCATCTCAGCTTGGAACTTGTTGTTCATACCAATATCAGCATGTTTGTCAAAGACATTAAATAAATCTCTAGGAAGTTCCAAACTTTCCCACATTTTCTTGTCTTATGAGCCCTCCAAACTGTTCCTACCTCTGCCTGTTACCCAGTTCAAAAGTTGCTTTCACATTTTCAAGTATCTTTTCAGCTGTGCCCCACTCTACTGCTACCAATTTAATGTATTAGTCTGTTTTCATGCTGCTGATAAAGACATACCTGAGACTGGGCAATTTACAAAAGAAAGAGTTTTATTGGACTTACAGTTTCATGTGGCTGGGGAGGCCTCACAATCATGGTGAAAGGTGAAAGGCACATCTCACACAGTTGCTGACAAGAGAAGAGAGCTTGTGCAGGGAAACTGCCCTTTTAAAAACCATCAGATCTCATGAAACTCATTCACTATCATGAGAACAGCACATGAAAGACCCATTCCCATAATTCAATCACTTCCAGCCTGGCTCCTCCCATGACATGTTGGAACTGTGGGAGTTACCATCAAGATGAGATTTGGGTGCGGACACAGCCAAACCATGTCAGTAACTAACCAATTATTTTGCAACTATGGACTTGAGTAATTGTCTTTCTGTTCAACTACTTTGAGACAACAGGCTCTGAAGTTTTTACTTCAAAACATGTTCTCTACTACCCTATTTAAGTAGATACTCCCTCACCCAGGGATTTTCAATAAGACCCATTTTTCTTATTCTGTAATCTATAATCTTCTTTTCAGCTTGAAATCTGTTTTCCTGTTTATTTGTGTTTTCTTTTTTGTTTTAAGAGATGGTCTCACTCTGTTGTGCAGGCTGGAGTGCAATGGAGCAATCCTAGCTCATTGTAACCTCTAACTCCTCAGCTTAAGTTATCCTCCGAACTCAAACTCCTCAGTATGTGGAACTACAGGCCCATGCCATAATGCCTCACTGCTTTTACATTTTTTTGTTTTTGTAAAGTTGGTGTATTAGTCCATTCTCACATTGCTATAAAGAACTATCTGAGACTGAGTAGTTTATAAAGAAAGGAGGTTTAATTGACTCACAGTTCTGCAGAATGTACAGGAGGCATAGCTGTGGAGGCCTCAGGAAACTTACAATCATAGTAGAAGGCAAAGGTCAAGCAAACACGTCTCACAGAGAGACAGAGAAGGGAGAAGTGCTATACACTTTTAAACAACCAGATCTCATGAAAACTCTATCATGAGACAGAACTAAGGGAATGGTACTAAATCTTTAGAAACCCACTCCATGATCTAATTACCTCCCACCAATCCCCACCTCCAACACTCAGGATCACAATTCAATAAGAAATTTTTGTTGGGTATACAGAGTCAAACCATAATTAGTTGGGGTCTCACTATATTGCTCATGCTGGTCTCAAACTCTTGATCTCAAGCTCTTCTCTCACCTTGATATACCAATGTCCTGAGATGACAGGAGTGAGTCACCACACCCAGCCAGGAATCTGTTTTTATGAATAAACAGAAATGCTAAGAGAACACCTTCCAGGAATGTTTACAAGGATATTAATATGGCCCTCAATAAAGCATATCTTAATTATTGATATCTAAGAACTCTCAAATTTATCATTGGATGTGATTGCATCAAGTATTTATCACTGAATCAATCATGGAACTTTGTGTAATGCAAGCTTTATTGTTTATATTTTTACTCCACTTGTCACTCCTGGAACTGGATTTGGAAGAAACCCTAACCCCACTGACTGAGTTTGAAGAAACAGTGATTTCCTCACTGCAAAATCAGGATGGTATTGATAGTCAATGGTAGAAATGAAAATGAATGCAAAGTAGAAAAACTCACAAATGCACATTGCATCATGTACTTATTTATTCCATTGTACTGATTAAGCAATTGTTACACATCAGGTACTTTATTGTCAGTGATACATAGGTAGAAAATCACAAGACATATGCACTTTCAGAGTTTATATTGTATCGGATCTAATGTTACTTATAACTTTTTACATCTTAACAGTATGGTTTAATTGTAGGAAAACATAAATTTTCAAAATTGTCTTCTCAAGAGTTTCTGATACCTTGCATAATTAAATGTGAACACGTCCTTTGACAGAGCAATAACACCTCTAAGAAAAGTATTATAGATTTCTTCATCAAGATTAAAAATAATGTAAGCCCAAGCTTATTTATTGCAGCTTTGCATGTGATACAAAAAGGTTAAAAATATTCTGAGATCCTTCAAGACTCAGGAAATTAATTACTTATATGATGGAATAACATGTCACCCCAAAAATAATAAAAAAAGAATACAGGAAAAAAATTTCCTAAATACTAAAACAGGAAATTTTCTAAATATATTAAATAAAAATATACTTTTCTATAGATCATGGTTGTAGGATGCTACCATAAAAGTATTTTTAAAAAGTGTATACAATGTGTGTCTGTGTATAAAGTATTACTAGGGAATGCAAAGTTAACTGGCAGGCTTATTTGACTCAGGGTCAGGAACCTAGGTGTATGGAGATTAGATCTAGGAGAGTTTTCACACTTTACTCTGCTTTTAACTTGTAAACTTTTAATAATGTGAGTGTAAAACTCTTCATATAATAAAACTTTGAGAACATTTAAAGAAAAATTATCTCACAAAATCCTTATAAGATAGTTAAACGGGGCACTTGATTTTGTTGAAAGCATATTATCTTAGAATGTAGAAATGAAAGCTAAAAATCTACAGAAAGCAATTTAGGAAACAGACAGATAGATTTAGAAGTTTTAATAATAAGTTAACAGTAGTTCTTGAAAAATGGCACAGAAATGAATGAAAGGAAAGGAGTAATCTAGAAAAGTGTGGAAGAAATATGCTAACGTAAATAAAAATACATTTTTTTCAGATAAAAAGGATAAATGAAGTATTGAAGAGAGTATATGAAAAACTCATTGTAATAAAATTTTGAAATCTTCAAATTAAAGAAAAATACTATAATATTCTAAAAAATTAGTAATAAAATGAACAATAATTATTACAAATAAGTAAAAGTAAGCAATGATAAAAATTTAATATGTGAATGATATAAATTTTTAACTATCTGACATGTGATAAAAAAAGAAAAAACCCTGTGTATACATACCTCTGGTGTTTTCCTGTGTGTTCTAATCTCTTCTTATAAAGACGCAAGTCAGATTAGATTGGAGTTCGCCATAATGACCTGATTTTAATTTTTCACCTCTATAATACCCTATCATCATATAGTCACATTTTGAGGTACTGGACCTATCATTACACATAGTCATATTCACATGAAAAAATACAGATGAAATTTGAAATTAAAAACAATGCCATTTCCATTAGCACCACAAAAATACAATGCTTAGGTCTAAATTGAACAAAATAAGTACAAAATCTATATGAGGAAAATTATACAGTCTGATGAACAAAATCAAAGATTAATTAAATAAATGGAGAGATATCCTATGTTCATGGATAGAAAGACTTAATATCATCAAGATGTCAGTCTTTCCAAACTTAATCTATAAATTCAATGCAATCCCAATTAAAATGTCAGCAAGTTATTTTAGGTATATCAGCAAAGTGATTCTGAAGTTCTTTTGGAGAAAAAAAGAGATTCAAAATGGCTAATACAACATTGAAAGAGAATAACAAAGCTGAAGGAACGACACTACTGGACTTTAAGACACTCTAAAGTTACAGTAATCATGAAAGTATAATATTGGTGAAAGACTAGACAAATAGATTAATGTAACACATAGATTCAAAAATAGATTCACATTTGTACTCAACTGATGTTTGACAAAAAAAGCAAAGGCAATACAATCAAGCAAAGATAGTCTTTTCTACAAATGATGTGGAAGCAACTGGACAGCCACATGCAAAAAAAAAAAAAAAAAAAAAAAAAAAACCCTAAACACAGACCTTATACTGTTCACAAAGGTTAACTCAAAAGGAATCATAAAATTAAATGTAAAACAAAAAACTGTAAAACTCGTAGAAGATAATATAAGAGAAAAGCTAGATGATATTGGGTACAGTGATGACCTTTTAGATACAACATCAAAAACACAATCCATGAAAAAAATGATTGATAAGCTGGACTTATTAAAATTAAAATTTTGTGCTATCCAAAGGACAATGTCAAGAAAATAAAAAGATAAATCCCAAATGAGAAGAAAATATTTTCATAAGACACATCTTATAAAGTCCTCTTATCTGAAATATAAAATGAACATTTAAAAGTCAATAATAAAAAATTATTTAAAATGAACCTAAGACTTTAATAGACACTCTACCTGTGTGTGTGTGTGTGTATGTGTGTGTGTGTGCATACATACACAATGCAAATAAGCATGTGAAACATTGTTCCACATCATGTTTCATGAGGGAAGTGCAAACAAACAATTAGATACGACTTCAATGGCAAACATATTGAACACTGATAATACCAAATGTTGTTGCAGATGTGGAGCAACCAAAACTCTTATTCATTGCTGGTGGAATGCAAAATGGTACAGTCACTTTCCAATGCAGTCTGACAGTTTTATGTAAAACTAAACATTCTCTTAACATATGAATCAGAAATTTCACTTCTTGCAATTTCCCCAAATGAGTAGAAATTTTGCGTCCATGAAAACCTGAACACGTATGTTTATAGCAGCATTCTTTTTTTTTTTTTTTTTTTTTTTTTGAGACGGAGTCTCGCTCTGTCACCCAGGCTGGAGTGCAGTGGCGCCAGATCTCAGCTCACTGCAAGCTCTGCCTCCCGGGTTTACGCCATTCTCCTGCCTCAGCCTCCCGAGTAGCTGGGAATACAGGTGCCTGCCACCTCGCCCGGCTAGTTTTTTTTGCATTTTTTAGTAGAGACAGGGTTTCACCGTGTTAGCCAGGATGGTCTCGATCTCCTGACCTTGTGATCCGCCCGTCTCGGCCTCCCAAAGTGCTGGGATTACAGGCTTGAGCCACCGCGCCCGGCCTATAGAAGCATTCTTCATAATTTTCAAAACTAGGAAACAACTAAATTGTCCTTCAGTAGATGAATAGATAAATACACTATGGAACATTCAAAGAGTGGAATATTATTTAGCACTGTTAAAGCAAAATTTATACAATAATTGTTGTTACAGCACAGCAAGGAAGATTTTATGGGGACTGCTTGAAATAGATTTTGCAGTGGTAAGGGAAAAGATTGGGATCAACTCCAAATATAGCATGGAAATTGGGAATTTATAGCCAAGGAGCAGAGTGAGGCTCAGTGGATGGAAAATTACTAAGAGGAAACATGAGGGCTAAGGGGAATTCTGGCTGCATTGATCAAATTGGATTCTTGATGAAGACAGGCCAGAGTGATTAGATATGACTTTGCGGGATGGTGGATAATGACAAACCTGATCATATATCTAGAGTGATCAAATATTCAGATTAGGGAGTTCTTGCTAAAACTGGATTTTACAAGAAAGTGCATACATGGAACTAGAAGAAGGTTCACGAGTCCGACCAAGGTATGGTGAAGCAAAGAGTCTTTGTCAGCACTAAAAAGAAATGAGCTATCAAGCTATGAAAAGACATGATGAAATCTTAAATGTTTATTACTGAGTGAAATAAGTGAACCTGAAAAGGCTGCATACTGTATGCTTCCAACTCTATGACATCCAGGACAAGGCAAAACTGTACAGTTAATAAAAATATCAGTTGTTGTAGCGGGTTGGCAGCAGGAGATTAATAGGCAGAACACAGAGGCAGTGAAAATACCCTGTATGATACTGTAATGATTGATACATGTCTCTTCATCAAACTCATAAAATGTACAACAAGAAGTGTGAACCCCAATATAAACCATGGATTTTAGATGATTATGATGTGTTTACATGGATTTATCAATTGTAACTATTCTACCACTCTAATGAGGAATGCTAATCGTGAGGGAGGTTATGCATGTGTGTGAGCAGGGATGTGTGGAAAATCTCTGTACCTTCTTAGTTTTGCTGTGAACCTAAAATTATAAAATGCCTAATAAAATAGATTCAAAATAGTTTGAAAAAAGCCATAGACTTTTAGGAAAAAATATACATATCTTTCTCAATTATTGATCAATCTAGGAGACAAAATATCAAGAAAAAGATTTGAATAGAGTTTACATGCTTTTCTTAATGGCTATATGCAGATGTCTACATTCAACATTATTCCCATGCACATAAGAAATATTCACAAAAACCATTAGTACACCAAACTATAACAAATAGTTGGACAAATATCATATGAAATATATTACACAGACCACATGTGCTGACCACAATATTAGTTTTAAAAAAGCTAAATTATAAAATCCTATATTTTTAAACATTAAAAATATTTTAAAACACTTTTGGATCAAGAAGCAAATAATAACAGAAATATGAAAATCTTAGAACAGAATGATAAAAAAATCAAAAATTTAAAATGTAAATAATGTTTCAAGTGAAATCTAAATCTGTAAGCTTATATAGAAAAAAAGCTGAAAATTAACCAGTTTGATATATAAAAAATTAGAAAAAAACAAAAATTACAATAGACCTAATAAGATATACAGAAGATTAAAAAATTACAGCTGGGATCAATGATAGAGGCAAGAAAAATAGATTAGAGATAAACAAAGCCATATGAAAATTTAAAAAGACATACAAACCATAAATTTCCCAAGATTGACCAAATAAAACAAATAGAAATAAATATAAACAAAAATGTGAACATAACTACAAATAAAACAAGTATTACAAAAAATTTATGCAAACAAGTTAATGCTTAGACACAACAGACTAAATGAAAGGAAAAAAAATGTTGAAATTGACTGAAGAAGAAATACACATTCTGAATAGTTGTATATTTATTTAAGAACTTGAAGCAGTGGTTACAAATCTTGGTATAAAGAAGATATCCAGCCTAGATGGTGCTTAAGAGAATTTTCTACAAACTTTCAAATGATAATTCACCACAGTCTTATACAAAATCTTCTGAAGAATAGAGAAAAAGAAAATATTTCTCATCTTTTTTTATGTAGGATGACTATAATCTTGAAAATAAACAACAATAGCACACTACATAACAATGTTCTGGTCAACTATGGACTGTACATAAAGCAGTGGTCCTATAAGATTATAATGGAGTTTCCCTATATAGGTGTACCATGTTTTATCTTTTATACCATATTTTCACTGTTACCTATTTTATGTTTAGATATGTTTAGATCCACAAAAACTTACCATTGTGTTATAATTTCCTAGGGCATTCAATAAAATAACCTACGGTACAGGTTTAAGTCCAGGAGCAGTAAGCTATTTCATATAGCTTTGGTGTGCAATAGGCTGTATCATTTAGGTTTGCATAAATATATGCTATGATGTTTGCACAATTACAAAGTCACCTAAGGACACATTTCTTAGAATCTATTCCCATCAACAATGCATTTATATATATAAAAATTTATGTGCACACATATACATATATATGATGAATATATTTACATCAATTTAAATTTATAAATGTATAAAGTTATATATAATATATTTATGTGTTCACTTACATTTATAGATAGATATCTGTATATATCTGTTTGTATGCTATTAAATATACAATTTATCTAAAAAGATAAGTAGATCCAATTTCTGTACTTTTTGACTTTTATCGACATAATCAGAATTATCAATCTTTTTATTTCTGTATAGCATATTTGTCTTGTTTAAAAACTCTTAAGCACTTAAATCATGTTTCTTGAAGGAAAACCTAATATTATAAAAATAACAAGTGTTATCAAGTAAATTTATGATTTCATTACAATACTAATCAAAACTCCAAAAGGAGTTTCTTAATACAAAACTTCACACATTAATTCTAAAGTTCTATGGAAGACAGGAAGGCCATTAGCAACCAATAAAGATTTTAAAACTAAATAATAGTGAAGAGGGACATATCTAACAGAGAAAGAAGTGATATTTTATGTTAATATAAATTTTACAAATGAAATTGTATAATTACAGAAAGAAACTAATATAATGTGAGAATGTAGTTAATGAAAAAGATTTACATTTTATACCAGTGGAAGGAAGTATAAGCTATCCATAAATGGTTTGGATAAAATTAGATACCTATGAAAAATTATCAAATTCCTATTTACAACAAAACTTCAACAGATTAAAATTGTGAATGTGAAACAATACTACATATGAAGATAGTAGAAGAATATATAGTCAACCATTAGAAGAAAATGTAGGGTAAAGTGGGCCTACCTAAATTGCTAGGGTATTCTTAGTAGCAACAAAGAAAAAAATTATAATTTAAGAACACTTTTGTACTATAAAATATTCATTAAAGAAAAGTTAAATACAAAAATGAATTGATAGACAATATTTGCTGGAGATTTAACAGGTAAATTCCATAACAAAATACATAAATACCTCCCAGATTTTAATTTTTTAAATTTACAATATATAGAAAAAACATGAAGTAATATTAAACTCTCAGACAGCTACGACCTTTAAAGAACGGAGCAAATATGAAGGGTAGATGTGAAAGAGACTGTAGTGTTTCCTTCATACTGACCAAACCTTGGGCAGTGAAGAACTTCTTGTATCATATGAAGATTGAGGGTATTTTGAAGATTGAATCTCAGGCATAGTGTGTGAAAGTGTGAAACAGCATGAGAGTTTGATGTTGCTAATGCTAGTTCTATAAAGTTAATGATTACTGCGGGCAAAGGTGTGGAGATGAGGTTAACCAGCTAATAGAAGGAGAAAGGAAATAATAAAAAAATCTTACTTCAAAATAAGACCAGAAAGGAGAAAAAATTACAACAAAATGGATAAATACAAAACAAATACGATTGTAGGTTTATATTCCAATATATAAGTAGCTTCATTAAATATAAATACTTAGTCAAAAGACAAATGTCAGATAGAATAAAAATTAAAATGAACCAGATAATTAAGTCTTCATGCTAAAGTCCCTGTAGTTATATGGAAAATCACTAATGTATTTGAAGCAGAAGGATAAAAACATTAGCTTTGTGTTTTGGAAAGATCGTTTTGGCAGGGAATATTGAATTAATACAAGCAAATTAACCATGATCCCTGGTCTCTGGTACTTTGTTTCTGGCCCCTGTACTGAAAGAGCTCACAATCCAGTGACACAGACAAATCTGTAAACAAACAAATTACAACACCAGGCCACAGTTAAACTTTTTAGAAAAAAAGTTTGGATTGGCAAACTCAGTTTGGGGAAAGCATCACAGACAAAATAACATTTAATCTAGGATATGTGTATTTATTTGGTGAGCTATTCTTTTATTTGTGTGCCAATGAAATAGAAATTTTGTATCAAATCACAGGAACAGTTCATGGGTGACAGGAGTTGAGTTTTGGTGTGTTATTTAACCGTTTCCTTTTTATTGTTTAGTTGGTATGGTACCCTACTTCCTAAATATTTAAACAATGTTTCAAATAGTTAAGTAACTAGACTCAAGGGTTATATATTTGATAACAAAATAAAATTTACACCATTGTATAATAAAAAATGAAAAGAAAGAGCAAATACATACAGGTTTTTTACCATATTTTTTTTTAAATGCAATTATTATTTCAAATTAAGTAAAACAGAAATTGATATATGGGATGATAGTGTCTGTTGTTGGGTAAAAGAAAAATGTACACAATATCAATTTTATCTACTCTCCGATTAGTTCACCTGATCTCACATTAATATTAATATTTGGAATTCCAATGTGTAATGATAGAAATGCTATATATTGAAGAAAAATTATGACTTTTTAATATTTCCAAGGGAATATTTTAGCTTTTTATAAACATCTACCCCAAGAAAACTCAATATAGAGAACTTTAAGACCTACATCAATAAAAATGCATATTCCAGTTACAATGATATAGATTAGTATATGTAAGCTGCCCAGTTGTGATATGTATATACCACATAATTCAAAAACAGGTAATCTAGGATATCAATGCTGAATATCATTTAGCAATTTCAGTTTAAAAAGTCATTTAAAATGAATTTTCATTGCATTATTTTCATATCTATAAAATAAAAAAGATGATATATACGACATGAAGAATATATAAATTTAATATGTATTTCACGAATTAAACTTATAGTGCTTAATGGGACTCTCAAAATTATTTCCATTTGGAAAGAGATACTCTTGCTGGTAAAAGTATTAAGTACTAAGATGGAAAATAAAATGCTGTTTCTGTTTCCTGAAAGATTAAAACATTATATGGAACATCTAACTCTGATGGGTCTTTCTTCTTATCACATATTGCTCTGTATTTTGTGTAATCAAATTATGGATTTCATATCATTATTCTGTTTGCAAATGAGCATACTACATATCATAGTTGGATCTCCCTTAGCTATGCAGCAAAAACATAAAAATCCTGTTTTCTGTTAACAATTGTGCAATGAATGCTTAAAAATAAGTGTATGCACACATTTTTAATGTGTAGACAATTTGCATTTATTTGCACTTTGAAATAGTCTTATACACTCACATTTTCTCTACTTTTGTTACTTTTGAACAAATTTGCATAAAGTATGAAAATTCCCCAGCTGTTCAATGGAATACATTATATTCTGCTTTCAAAGAAAGTGTTAAGTGACATTTCCTTTCTTTAATTTAGCACCCATTTTATTAACTTTCAATTTAAAGAAACATAAATACCACATAAACAAATGTATGCCTAGAATGAGGAAAGATACGAAATAAGACTCCACCTAAGGTTTGGAACTCAAGGACTTAATGAGATGTAATTGCATCATAAATACATATTTCTAAGAGTAACATGCTGTGCCAAATACGTTACAGAAAAGTCATTAATTATAACAGAAAAAAAGTTTACAAATAAAAATCATCATGGTGGTATAGATATAAATTTCAAAATATTTTAAAATTGCTTCTTAAAATGTAGGCCTACAGAGTCTTTGTGCTAAACAGGTAACATTAGGTAGCAGGCACATAAACTAAATGCAACTGAGCAAAAAGACTCCATTGTAAGGCAGTTTTGTTTTCAGCAAATACCTGTTTTAGGCATCTATCACTAACTCTTGACTAGCAAAAAGCTTTGGTAGTTTCTCATGCTTGTCACATTTGTTGGAAATTCAGCATTTAGAAGCAAAATTTCCATACTTAAATATATTATTTTCCACTTCACCTTACTAACTTAAAATATTATATTTTGAAAGTAAATGAGTACTTTAGGGTATCTACCTGTTCAATGTATTATGCAAAGCAATTTTCATTATATAATATTTTATTGGAAAGTCTCTACTGCTTTGAATTTAAAGTAGTTGTCAGCCATTTATTGACAATTTTGTTTTAGATGGTTTGTATACAGACAATTATTCCCTATAGTCACAAATAAATATAAAAGTTGAAATTATGATTCAAAGTAATGCTTGGTTGTAAAATTTTCCACAAGAAACAGTAGAAAACAAATGTTTGGTTCTCTTTGGACTAGTAATCTGGAATAAGATAAATTTTTCTGAAATCATTTAAAATATTGGTACTCTTAGCTGATCAAGCTTGTTAAAAAGATATAATTTTACAATTATTACATGTCAGCTAAAAATGAAAGGGAAATCTTTTTTAAAGGTAAAGTAGATGTTCAGTAGTTTATTGTGCTAGAAGTTTCAGAATGAAAACCGATAGCTCATGACATTTGTAATACTTTATTATCTACTCTCAATTGAAATATGTTAGGCAAATCTCATAGGTTAATTCTGATACACCAAATAAAAGTGCTTTGAGAACATTACAAATGTGTGTATGTGTAAACTTTAGTCAGATATCTAAGGATCTGACACAATAATATATAATAAATACTATATCTCAGCTGAAATAAAGTTTTTAAAAAGTAGATTGTATGAAGGATTACTGTAGTCAAAAAGTAGATTTTATCTCTATAACATATATATACATATGAAATCTAAAATCCGAAGTATTATATATACATGAATATGCATGTGTACTTATATAAGGTGAGAGAGAGGGAGTGAGAAACAGAGAGCTGCAGAGACACATGACAGAGAAGAGAGATCAATAAATTACTCAGACAAGAATAATTGTAGAGTTTAACTCCATACCAAAAATGGCACTTGCATTTCTCTGTCCTTTTTTGGGGTATTAGAAATTCTAAATAAAAATTTTTCCCAACTCATGGAAATGTATTTATGTATTCAAGTCATCTTTTTGTTTTAAATTTTACTATCACTTTTTTAAACTTAAGGATTCCGAAAGAAATTATCATATGTCCTCTTTTATATTTATTTTTATTTTTATTTCCATGGGTTTTGGGGGAACAGGTGGTGTTTGGTTACAGGAATAAGTTCTTTATTGGTGATTCTGAGATTTTGGTGCACCCATCACCTGAGCAGCATACACTGTATCCAGTTTGCCATATTTTATCCCTCGCCATCCCCCAAACTTTCCCCCAAGACCCCACAGTCCAATGTATTATTCTTATGCCGTTACATCCTCATAGCTTAGCTCCCACATGAGTGAGAACATACAATGTTTAGTTTTACATTCCTGAGTTACTTCACTTAGAACAATAATCTCCAGTTCCATCCAGGCTGCTGTGAATGCCATTATTTTGTTTCTTTTTATGACAAAGTATTATTCCATGGTATATATATACCACATTTTCTTTATCCACTCATTGATTGATAAGCATTTGGGCTGGTTCCTTTTTTTTTTTCTTTTTCGGAGATAGAGTCTCGCTCTGTTGCCCTGGCTGGAGTGCAGTGGCGAGATCTCAGCTCCCTGCAACCTTTGCCTCCGCAACCTTAGCTGGTGGTTCCATATTTTTGCAATTGCAAATGGTGCCACTATAAAAATGGTTGTGCAAGTATTGGGATGCTGGACCAAATGGTAGATCTACTTTTAGTTCTTTAAGGAATCTCCACACTCTTTTCCACAGTGGTTGTACTAGTTTACATTCCCACCAGTAGTGTAAAAGTGTTCCCTTTTCACCACATCCGTGCCAACATCTATTATTTTTTTATTTTTTGATTATGGCCATTCTTGCAGGAATGAGGTGGTATTGCATTGTGGTTTTGATTTGCATTTCCCTGATAATCAGTGATGTTGAGCATTTGTCCATATGCTTGTTAGCCATTTGTATATCTTCTTTTGAGAATTGCCTGTTCAAGTCTTTAGCCTACTTTTTGATGAGCTTGTTTGCTTTTATTATTTTTTTATTTATTGTTGCTAATCTGTTTGAGTTTCTTGTAGATTCTGGATATTAATTCTTTGTCAGATATGTAGATTACAAATATTTTTTCCCATTCTGTGGGTTGCCTGTTTACTCTGCTGATTGTTTCTTTTGATGTGCAGAGGCTTTTTAGTTTAATTAAGTTCCATCTTTTTATCTTTGTTTTGTTGTGTTTGCTTTTGGGTTCTTGGTCATGAAGTCATTACCTAAGCCAATGTCTAGAAGGGTTTTTTCAATGTTATAGTTTTTTATGGTTTCAGGTCTTAGATTTAAGCCTTTGACCCATTTCAAGTTGATTTTTGTATAAGGTGAGAGATGAGGATCCAGTTTCATTCTTCTGCATGTGGCTAGCCAATTATCCAAGCACCATTTGTTGAATAGGGTGTCCTTTCCCCACTTTGTATTTTTGTTTGCTTTGTCAAAGAGCAACCAAAGAGTTGGCTGTAAGTATCTGGCTTCATTTCTGTGTTCTATATTCTGTTCTATTGGTCTATGTGCCTGTTTTTATATCAGTACCATGCTGTTTTGGTCAGTATGGTCTCATATATATTATAGTTTGCAGTTGGGTTATGAGATGCCTCCAGATTTGTTTTTGTTTTTTTTGTTTTTGTTTTTGTTTTTTGCTTAGTATTGCTTTGGCCTTTTGGGCTCGTTTTTTGGTTTTACATGAGTTTTAGGATTGTTTTTTCTAGTTCTGTGAAGAATAATGGCAGTATTTTCATGGGAATTGCATTGAATTTGTAGATTGCTTTTGGCCATATGGTCATCTTCACAATACTGATTCTACCTATCCATGAGCATGGGATATGTGTCCAGTTATTTGTATCATCTATGATTTCTTTCAGCAGTGTTTTTAGTTTTCCTTTTAGAGATCTTTCATGTCCTTGGTTAGGTATATTCCTAAGGACTTTACTATTCTTAATTTTTTGCTGCTACTGTGAAGGGGGTTGATTTGATTCTCAGCTTGGTTGCTGTTGGTGTATAGCAGAGCCACTTATTTGTGTACATTAATTTTGTATCCTGAAACTTTGGTGAATTCATTTACCAGTTCTAGGAGCTTTTTCAATAAGTCTTCAGGTTTTCTACATATACAATCATATCATCAGCAAACAGTAACAGTTTGACGTCATCTTTACCAGTTTGGATACTCTTTGTTTCTTTATCTTGTCTAATTGCTCTGCATAGGATTTCCAGTACTATATTGAATAGAAGTGGTAAAACTGGGCAACTTTGTCTTGTTACAGTTCTCAGGGGGAATGTTTTTAATTTTTCCCCATTCAGTATTATGTTGGCTGTGGGTCTGTCATAGATGGCTTTTATTACATTAAGTTTTATCCCTTCAATGACAATTTTGCTAGGGTTCTAATCAATGAAAGATGCTGGATTTTGGCAAATGCTTTTTCTTCATCTCTTGAAATGATTATGTAATTTTTGTTTTTAATTCTTTTTATGTGGTATATCACATTTATTGACTTGTGGATGTTAAACTATCCTTGCGTCCCTGGCATGAAACCCACTTGATCTTGGTGGATTATCTTTTTGATATGCTATTCATTTTGGTTAGCCAGTGTTTTGTTAAGGATTTTTGCATTTATATTCACCAAAGATGTTGGTCTGTACTTTTCTTTTTTGTTATGTTCTTTCCTGGTTTTGGTATTAGAGTGATACTAGCTTCATAGAACTATTTAGAGAGGATCTCCTTTTTCTCTTTCTTGTGGAATAGTGTCAATAGGATTGGTACAAATTATTTTTCGAATGTGTAATAGAATTCAGTTGTGAATTTGTCTGATCCTAGACTTTTTTGAGGGGGGGAGGCTGGCAAATTTTTTATTACTCTTTATATTATCTCGTTTTCATGCTGCTGATAAAGACATACCTGAAACCGTGAACAAAAAGAGGTTTAATTGGACATACAGTTCCACATGACTAAGGAGGCCTCAGAATCATGATGGGAGGCAAAATGCACTACTTATGTGATAACAGCAAGAGAAAAATGAGGAAGAAGAAAAGCAGAAACCGCTGAAACCCGTCAGATCTCATGAAATTATTCACTATCAGGAGAATAGCATGGGAAAAATCAGCCCCCATGATTTAATTACCTCCCCCTGGCTTCCTCCCACAACACATAGGTATTCTGGGAGATACAATTCAAGTTGAAATTTGGGTGGGGACACAGCCAAACCATATCATTCTGACACTCACCCCTCCAAACCTCATGTCCTCCCGTTTCAAAACACAATCCTGACTTCCCAACAGTCCCCCAAAGTCTTAACTCATTTCAGCATTAACTCAAAAGTTCACAGTCCAAAGTCTCATCCGAGACAATGCAAGTCCCTTCCTTCTATGAGCCTATAAAATAGAAAGCAAGCTAGTTACTTCCTAGATACAACAGATATTGGGTAAATACAGCCATTCCAAATGAGGGAAATTGGCCAAAACAAAGGGGCTACAGAGCCAATAGAAGTCCAAAATCCAGCAGGGCAGTCAAATTTTAAAACTCCAAAATGATCTTTAACCCCAGTCACACATCCAGGTTATGCTGATGCAAGAGGTGGGTTCCCATGGCCTTGAGCAGCTCTGCCCCTGTGGAATTGCAGAATACAGGCTTCCTCCTAGCTGCTTTCATAGGCTGGCATTGAGTGTCTGTGGCTTTTCCAGGCACATGGTGCAAGCTGTCAGTAGATCCACCATTCTGGGGTCTAGAGGATGGTGGGCCTTTTCTCACAGCTCCACTAGGCAGTGCCCCAATAGGGACTCTGTGTGGGGGCTCTGACCCCATATTTCCCTTCCACACTGCCCTAGCAAAGGTTCTCCATGAGGGCCCCACCCCTGGAGCAAACTTTTATCTGGGCATCCAGCTGTTTCCAGACAGCTTCTGAAATCCAGGCAGAGGTTTCCAAATCTCAGTTCTTGACTTCTGTGCATCCACAGGCTCAATGCGACCTGGAAGCTGCCAAAGCTTGGGGCTTCCATCCTCTGAAGCCACAGCCTGAGCTCTACATTGGCCCCTTTCAGCCATGGCTGGAGCAGCTGGGACACCGGGCACCAAGTTCTTAGGACACCGGGCACCAAGTTCCACACAACACAGTGAACCTGGGCCTGGCCCACAAAACCACTTTTTCCTCCTAGCCCTCTGGGCCTGTGATGGTCTGCCATGGGCTTGTGATGGGCTGCCGTGAAGGTCTCTGACATGGCCTGGAGACATTTTCCTCGCGGTCTTGGTGATTAACATTAGGGTCCTTGTTACTTATGCACATTTCTGCAAGTGGCTTGAATTTCTCCCCCCAAAATCGATTTTTCTTTTCTACTGCATCATCAGGCTGCAATTTTTCCAAACTTTTATGCTGTTTTCCTTTGAAAATGGAATGTTTTTAACAGTACCCAAGTCACCTCTTGAATACTTTTCTGCTTAGAAATTTCTTCTGCCAGATAACCTAAATCATCTCTCTCAAGTTCAAAGTTCCACAAATCTCTAGAATAGAGGCAAAATGCCACCAGTCTCTTTGCTAAAACATAACAGGAGTCACCTTTTCTCCAGTTCCTACTAAGTTATTCATCTCTGTCTGAGACCATCTCAGCCTGAACCTTATTGTTCATATCACTATCAACATTTTTGTCAAAGCCATTGAACATGTCTCTAGGGAGTTCCAAACTTTCCCACATGTCCTGTCTCCCCAGCCCTCCAAACTGTTCCAAACTCTTCCTGTTGCCCAGTTCCAAAGCTGCTTCCATGTTTTCGGGTATCTTTTCAGCAACGCCCCACTCTACTAGTACCAGTTTACTGTATTAGTTTGTTTTCAGGTTGCTGATAAAGACATACCTGAAACTGGGAACAAAAAGATGTTTAAGTGGACTTACAGTTCCACACTTCTAAGGAGGCCTCACAATCATGGTGGGTGGCAAAAGGCACTTCTTACATGGTGATGGCAAGAGAAAAATGAGGAAGAAGCAAAAGCGGAAACCCCTGGTAAACCCATCAGATCTCATGAGACTTATTCACTATCATGAGAATAGCACGGGAAAGACTGGCCCCCATGATTCAATTAGCCACCCCCTGGGTCCCTCTCACAACACGTGGGAATTCTGGGAGATACAATTCAATCTGAGATTCGGGTGGGGACACAGCCAAATCATATCACCATTTCAATCTCACTGCTTCTTATTGGTATGTTCAGAGTTTCTATTTCTTCCTGGTTTAATCTAGGAAGATAGTATATTTACAGGAATTTATCCAACTTTTGTAGGTTTTTTAGTTTACGTGTGCAAAGATGTTCATATTAGCCTTGAATGATCTTTTGTATTTCTGTGGTATAGGTTGCAATATCTCCTGTTTTGTTTCTAACTGCCTTTATTTGGATTGTGTCTCTTCTTTTCTTTGTTAATCTCACTAATGGTCCATCAATTTTGTTTATCTTTCCGAATATCCAGGTTTTTGTTGGATTTATCTTTTTATTTTTTGTTTCAATTTCATTTAGTTCTTCTCTGATCTTTGTTACTTCTTTTCTTCTGCAGAGTTTGGGTTTGGTTTGTTCTTGTTTCTCTAGTTCCTTGAGGTGTGACCTTAGATCGTCTGTTTGTGCTCTTTCAGACTTTTTGTTGTAGGCATTTAATGCCATGAACTTTCCTCTTAACACCACCTTTGCTGTATTCCAGAGGTTTTGATAGGTTGTGTCACTATTATCATTCAGTTCAAAGAATTTTTTTTTCTTTCCATCTTGATTTAATTGTTGACTTAACGATCATTCAGGAGCAGGTGATTTAATTTCTATATAGTTGCATGATTTTGAAGGTTTATTTTACAGTTGATTTCCAATTTTATTCCACTGTGGTCTGAGAGAGTACTTGATAAAATTTCAATTTTCTAAATTTATTGAGACTCATTTTGTGGCCTATCATATCATCTATCTTGGAGAATGTTCCATGTGCTAATTAATGGAATGTATATTCTACAGTTATTGGAAAGAATGTTCTGCACATATTTGTGAAGTCCATTTTTTCCAGGGTAAAACTTAAACCCATTGTTTATTTGTTGATTTTATGTCTTGGTGACCTGTCTAGTGCTGTCAGTGGAGTATTAAAGTCCCTTATTATTATTGTGCTGCTGTCTATCTCATTTCTTAGGTCTCATAGTTATTGTTTTATAAATTTGGGAGCTCCAGTGTTAGGTGCACATATATTTAAATTGTGATATTTTCCTTTTGGACTACTCTTTTTATCATTATACAATGTCCCTTTTTGTCTTTTTTAACTGCTGTTGCTTTAAAGTGTGTTTTTTCTGATACAAGGATAGCTACTCCTGCTTGCTTTTGGTGTCTATTTGCATAGAATATCTTTTTCCACCCCTTCACCTTAAGTCTATATGAGTCCTTATGTGTTAGGTAAGTCTCCGCATGACAGTTGGTGGATTTTTTACCCATTATTCCTCAGGAACACCGATTTTTCTTAGGTTTGGTCATTTAACATAATCCCAAACTTCCTGGAGGCTTTGTTTTCTGTTTTGCTTTGTTTTGTTTTTACTCTTTTTTCTTTATTTTTGTTTGATTGGGTTAATTCTAAAACCTTGTCTTTGAGCTCTGAAGTTATTTCTTCTGCTTGTTTGATTTTACTGCTGAGACATGCCAGTGCATTTTGCATTTCCCTCAATTTGTCCATTATTTCCAGAAGTTGTGATTGTTTATTTTTATGCTATTTCCCTGGGTGCCTCCTTGATTAGCTTAACAATCAACCTTCTGAATTCTTTTTTCTGGCAATTCAGAGATTTCTCGTTTTGGATCCATTGCTGGTGAGCAATATGATAAAACAAGATTCTTTAACTCTGCAAAATGTCTACTTTGGTAGGCATTAAAGAAACTTGTTTTATCATATTACCATTTGGGTAGACTATGTTAGAGAAAAGATCTGTGGCTCAAGGGCTGCCTTTCAGATTCTTTTGTCCCACAGGGTGTTCCCTTTATGTAGCGCTCTCCCCTTCTTCCTAGTGATGTGGCTTCCTGAGAGCCAGACTGTAGTGATGGTTATTTATCATCTGAATGTAGCCACCCAGCAGAGCTATCAGGCTCTGTGCTGATACTGGAGGGCGTTGCACAGTCCTGTGATGTGAACCATCTTCTGTTCTCTCAGCCATAAATAACAGCAAATGAGACATTTGCATGCTAGGGAATGGGAAATAAATTTGACTAAAATTCAGAGAACTTCTACCCCAGTGAAATTTCCAAGGGTCCAGTGGTGTGGGGACTGTTGAGATAGTCATTCTAAGGTGAAGATTAAATTGCTGCATTTTGCCCCTTCTACAACCAAGAAAGAGTTATAATGCCTAGTGGGCCTATTTGGATTTTGGAGGCAGCACATTCCTCATTTGCGTTTGTTACTCTGGCCCATTTATTGGTTGCCAGTTTTGAGCGGGGTTTGGAACAGGAGAAGGTTCTGCAACAGGTTCAGGCTGTTGTGCAAGCTGCTGTGCCACTTGGGTCACATGACTCAGCAGATTCAATGGTGCTTGAGGTGTCAATGTCAAATACGGATGTTGTTTGGAGCCTTTGGCAGGCCCCTGTAGGTGAATCACAGTGGAGGCCTCTAAGATTTTGGAGCAAGGCCCTGCCATCTTCTGCAGATAACTTCTCTCCTTTTCAGAGACAGCTCTTGCCCTGTTACTGGGCTTTGGTAGAAACTGAATGTTTGACTGTGGGTCATTAAGCCACCATGCAACCTGAACTGCCTATCATAAACTGGGTGCTTTCTGACCCAGCTCACCATAAAGTCGGACATGCAAAGCAGCATTTCATCATCAGGTGGAAGTGATATGTATGTGACTGGGTTTTAGGAGATCCTGAAGGCACAAGTAAGTTACATGAGGAAGTGGCTCAAATGCCCATGGTTTCCACTCCTGCCAATCTGCCTTCTTTTCCCAAGTCTGCACTGATGGCCACATTGGGAGTTCCCTATGATCAATTGACAGAAGAAAAGACTAGAGCCTGTTTTATAGCTGCAGCACTGCAGCCCCTTTGTTTTCGCCATTTTTTCCCATTTGATACAGGTGTATTTACCCAACACCTACACCCCTATTGTATCTAGGAAGTAACTAACTTGCTTTTGATTTTACAGGCTCATAGGTGCAAGGGACTTGCCTTGTCTCAGATGAGACTTTGGACTTGGAGTTTGGGTTAATGCTGGAATGAGTTAAGAATTTGAGGGACTGTTAGAAGGGCGTGATTGTTTTGAAATGTGAGGATGTAAGATTTGAGAGGGACCAGGACAGAATGATAAGATTTGGCTCTGTCCTCACCCATATCTTACCTTAAATTGTAATAATCCCCATGGATCAAATTGAAACCAGGTGAAAGTAATTGGATAATGGGGGCAGTTTCCCCCATGCTGTTTTCATAATAATGAGTGAGTCTCTCTCATGAGATCTGATGGTTTTATAGGCATGTGGATTTTCCATGCTGGCACTCATTCTCTCTCCTGAGACCCTGTGAAAAGGCCCCTTCCACCATGATTGTAATTTTCCTGAGGCCTCCCCAGTCATGAGGAACTGTGAGTCAATTAAACTTCTTTTTTTTTTTTCTTTTTCACAAATTACCCAGTCTTAAGTATTTCTTCATAGCAGCATAAGAACAGGCTAATACACTTACAAAGGATGAGACAGATTGGTTTTGAGGATGAGGAGCTGAATCTACTCTGCATGGCTTTAGAATACAAAGCTGGCACCAAATAATGGATGTTATTAAAAGGCAGATTTTGGTATAGGTGATACTTTGTTTCCTAATTATTAGAGTTGTTGAAAGAAGATTATTAGTAGGAATTGAATCAAGCAGAAGCAAGGAAACCATTTGCCAGGATGTCATGAAGAGGATCCAAATGAAGACACAGAATAAATTCTAATGCCTTTCACAAAATGCTCAGATTTTAACAAAAAGTTTTAGATTCTACGTTCTTAACATATTACACATTTGAAGGAAGAGAAGGAAATGAAGATTGGCATAGACAAGGAGGATTCTGAGGATGTAAGAGAAGTTGAGTAGCAACATTGCAACAATTCAGTTAGCAGAAAATTTGTTAAAGTGTTTTTTTGTAAAAACAATTTTCTTTTTTTTTTTTTTTCTTGAGATGGAGTATCGCTCTGTCACCCAGGCTGGAGTGCAGTGGTGCGATCTCTGCTCACTGCAAGCTCCGCCGCCTGAGTTCATGCCATTCTCCTGCCTCAGCCTCCTGGGTAGCTGGGACTACAGGAGCCTGCCACCACGCCAGGCTAATTTTTTGTATTTTTAGTAGAGACGGGGTTTCACCATGTTAGCCAGGATGGCCTCGATCTCCTGACCTTGTGATCCACCCGCCTTGGCCTCCCAAAGTGCTGGGATTACAGGCGTGAGCCACTGTGCCCAGCCTCTAAAAACAATTTTCTAAAAATGTTAGCTCCCTCAGGAACATCAGGAAAAAATATTCTGCAATATTTATGGCATGTTTTGTTCTTAGAAATTTAATGTCTCTATTCACATAGTATCTCCTTTATAAGTCCCAGTAACAATCATTCAGAAGAGTACAAAGACATCATATTTTCTCTACAGCAAACATCCTAACCTGTGACAGGTGCATTTAGATACCAAGTGTAAAACAGTTGAAATTTCACTAGAAAAATGTGTTTTCTGATTAGGGTGACTGGTAAGTGGTTTTAAATAAATTTTTGCACGTAATATATACTTAAAAGTTAATATTTTGAGATGGCAGATCCCTTAAGCAAGGATTTTACTAATGAAAGCAATTCCATCAAATGACAAGGTGGGCGTTTAACTTATAGTTCATTTTATGTTCAAAAAAATTAGGAATGTTTTAGTTTCCTAATACCTTTTTCTGAGCCTCTCTCTCATGAGTGGGTATCTGCATTTACCTGTGCATACACATGCCTCCCCAGGTGTGTATATGTGTATACGTAAAGGATTTGGAGAATTGGAATGGAGTAATATGAAAAGAAAAAGTCTCCACTTTCTGTGATTAAGGATTCTTTTTGATGGCTTGGGAATCTATTAAAGTTGATTCATCTGAGCTTTTATAGAATAAAGAATAAGGCTGCTTTGAATGAAATATTTTTATTTAATGAAAATGAGAGCTCACTTCTCAATATATATGTAGGAGATTATAAATCAATTTCTCTTCCTTTTCTATCTGAGTTTCTCCTTAATCCATTGCCTTTACCTTCACTATAAAAGAGGAAAATTTAAAATGTATGATTTGTTTCCAAAACCAAATTTTTGTTCTAATATCAAAGTCTTACAATTCAAAGGAGAATATAAAAATTACTCTGTCCTTTTCATAATTATCCAAATGGCATTAGAAAGAAAAATAGACTTTTCATAAGTAAAAATATGGTCTATTTTATTAATATTTCAAGCTTTCAAAGAAAGCTTTGCATGTGTGAGTCAGAACCTCAAAGCAAATCTCATTAACAATTCATGACATCTTTTCATCCCAATCATTTACTTTCATGTTCTTTGCATTTTATGTCTTTTAACTTTTAGGTTCACATTCATTTAGCCAAAACTATTACAGTCCTTTCTCCCTTTGCCAAAAATTCACCATTATCTGAGATCTGTTTGTTTGTTTGTTTATTTATTTATTTTTCTTTTGTGAGGTTGTTAAACTCAGACATGGATCTGAGGTAGTAATCTACCAAGGAGGCAATGCTGGAAAGAACTTACAGAGTTAACCTATTTGTGCATTTTATCATTGGTATCCAGGTTAATTCACACAAACATTTATTTCAAATTGTTATGTGTACAATTTAACAATTTTATCATCTCTACCACATTTAGGGAGTGATTCTAATGTTTTCTGTTTCTTTGTTGTTAAGGTTTACTTACCTTTCTTTATTACATGTTATTTCATTTATTTTGAAATACTACTTCATTGTCATCCTCAATTGTGAGTACCAAGATAAATGCTGTTACTGTTAGATTTTTAATTGGTTTTTTTACAAATATCTTTTTAAATGAGTTTGAGCCATATGTATGCATAAGAAACTAAACGTTTAAGTAATACAAGATACTACTTGCTTCTTGGATCATAAATACACTCTATTGAGTTTATTTATCTACCTTACCTCCCGCAATTCTAACAGGTCTCCATCCTTTTAATTCAGACCAAGACATCAGATTCCTCTGCAGACCTAGTAGGTCTGTCTGCCCCTGGAGATTTGCCTAATTCTTTCTTGTTTCCAAATTACCAATTCAGGCATCCAAACGTTTTACCACAGTCTACTCTTCTTCCAACACGCTGTTCAATCACTGTACTATGATCATTAGTATATTTAAAAAGATATGTTCTCCAATAATACCTCTATTGTGTCACAGTAAAACAATTCTCTCTGTATTTTCTCCCCTTTATGCAGTACAGATTTTACTGTCCACTGCATCAACAATATTCTTTTTAATACTTTAATGTTCCTTCACTTTATACATCTTGATATGACTTGGCTGTGTCTCCACCCAAATCTCATCTTGAATTGTAATAATCGCCATGTGTCATGGGTGGTGCCAGGTGGAGATAATTGAATCATAGGGATGATTTCCCCTACACTGTTCTCATGGTAGTGAGTTAGTCTCTTGAGATCTGATGGTTTTATAAAAATGGGAGTTCCCCACACATGTTTCTCTTCCCTGCCACCATGCAAGATGTTACTTTGTTCTTCATTCACCTTCTGCCATGATTGTGAGGCTTCCCAGCCACGTAGAACTGTGAATCAATTAAACCTCTTTCTTTTATAAATTACCCAGTCTCCAGTATGTCTTTATTAGCAGCATGAGAACAGACTAATATACACTTATTTGCAAAAACCCTGCTGTTTCCTCTGTTCTTGCTTTTGAACTGCCAATTATTGCTGAAAAAAAGTTTTGCAAAAGGTCTAGATCTAGATTGCTGATCTAGACCACTGCAAATTCACTATCAGCAACCTCAAATATGCTTTGAAATCTGTCAATCTTTTTGTTTTCTGGTGAACTTTTTTTTCCCACTCTTTTGAAGAATATAAACTTCAAACTGCTTGAGCTCTCTTCTAAGCTCCAATTCCCCTTTCGCTCTGTCTTACTCTTTGAAGGTGAATTCTCTTGCCTTCCAAAGAAAGTAAAGGGTACCACTCTGGAAACTTTCTCATCTTGATTCACCAGATAGCTGGACAAGCCTGCATTTCTTGTGTAAATAAACTACTGTCTTGATGTGGATCTCAATGTGGATATTTCAAAGACATCTCACATTCATTGTGTTCAAGATCAATCTCGTAATCAAACATCACTCCCTTTACTAATTTTTTTTTTCAGTATTTCCCATCTCAGACGAAAACATCAGCATCACTGTGGTAGCCCAAGTTTGAAACTTGGGAGTCATCCTTGAATTCTTCCTCCTCAACCCAATTTTCAATTAATTACCAAGTCTCACTGATTTAATTATTTAAAATATCTCTCAACACTAACGTCTCTCTAGAACATAAGTTTTACAAATGAAGAAAATTTAGAAATATTTTTGTCTTTAGAATTACAAAAACAATCATTGCCCCTCCATATGTTTACTAACTGTATTTTTCTCTAAATGACATTTCTGTTAATAGTTTGTTTTCCTAAATTATTTCTTACATTTCTCTTCTATCATCTAAAATCTATATTACATAGTCAGTATTTGACAACTTATTCTTGCCTTTACCTAAAAGATGTAATTAATAAGATGTTAATGTGCCTTCCAATCATATTTCTTATAGATTTTCTATTAAATATGGTGCTTCTTCATTGATATTTATAATACAGTAGAAAGTATATTTATATTACTATGAATATAAGTCATATTAATCTCACCTTAATTTCATTCATATTTCTAATACATAAAAGTGATAATATTTTGGACTTTGGGCAAATGTGGTTACTTAATTGAGACTTTGGACCTATCTTTTACTGCAACTCATCCTTTAGGAATTTTTGTGTCTCCTTGATACTTATTACGTCAGTATATTATCTCAGACCTAAGCAGCTAGAAACACATTATAAATTAAATGGGCTTTTCTTTGAAGACTATAATTAGTTAATAATAAATCTTTAAAGAAATATAAGGATGTAGATCAAAGTCAAAAGTTTTCATTTATTTTCATTTTGTAAAATTCTTTTTATTTTTTGAATTTATCTTTTATTTGGTCACTTTTTTTTGCTTCAAGTCATACTCTTTTTCTTTGACTTTTTTCTCTCTAAGTATAAAAGTATGAAACATAAACAAGCTCCTGCATTAGAAGTGTACAACTCAATCTCTGTGAAACTATCTACATACCGACAAATCTCATAACATGGGGGATAACTAATTAACATACAAAATGTCAGGGCACAGAAAAAACTAAACACAAGATTCAAATATTCTATCCAAAGAAAAACACTTAATCATTTTTCTCTCTTCTACATTTGCCTGTTGATACACTTATTAAAAGACTCTTGTATAATCGCGTTTGGTCTTTCCATTTCAAGTCAGGTTTAAAACATCAAAATCTGCCATTCAGACAAAATGGGCAATCAAAAAGATTATTTCTTTCCTATGCCCTAACCGCAATAACTATGAAGTAAATTTTTTGACACAATTCTAAACACTGGATTCTGATAACAAATGCTAAGTCCAATTTCTTCATAATCCAAGAGGATTTTGGAAACTGTATTCCATTCAACTTCCATAGCAAATAATAGCAAAGCACATGGAATACCATATTTATAGCTGTGTTTATTATAGACATAAGTATATGAGGAGTTATTTATTTTAAATATCAACATGAATTTTGTGGAGAAATGTAAGTATTTATATCTCACCAAAATACTTATAATTAATTTAAAAAGTAAGATTTTACAAAAGTACTATGAGCACATTTTAGACCATCTGGAAATCATTTATGAAGGTATGGAAAAAAGCATATTTCTAAACCTCTAGCATAATCAACTGTGCTTCTATTGAATATACCTCTGCTTCTTTTTTCTAGGAAGATATTATACATTGTTTTAATCAGTTTTACAATTTTTGATCAATATCCTTTTTATAGATTGAAAAGTTTAAATGTTTTCATTTTACTTCCTGTAACATTTAAAATTAGTTGTCATTCCAAAGTGTCCTTTATTTATATTTTATTACAATTCCATAATGTATGGGTGATGTTCCAAATGCACTTATTGTCTAATACTAAACTAATTGAACAACTTACTTTAAATGGCCATTAAAACAAAAAAGTTTTCTTAAAGTTATGGATTTGTTTCTACAAGAAAATAGTAACTAGTCAATCATAATATACAAGTTCAAATACTTTAAAGTGGCTTATATTCACAACGTATCTTCACAGATATAAAAGCTGGTTAAATCTTAAGCCAGAAAACATTTATCTGAAATGAAATTTGATATAATTAGCTATTTGGTAGAATGGCAACATTGTAATGAATAGTATCTATACAAGTCTATTTTTGTACTTCATCTCTCCTTAACAATCTCACTCCAAATCCTCACAAATACTGTTTGCAATATTGCCTTCTGATCTATTTCACGGACATGATGAACAGAGAAATAAAAGTTCTTAATTCAAAAGATAAATAGTGATTGAATTCATCCCTTAGTCAGCCTCCTGCCCTTGTAAATCCATGGTGCCTCCTGACTTCAGCTACTAAATTTTATTGCAGAAACAATGAGCCATTAAACCCTTTAACTTGTGTTTTTTATTTTTTTTATGTATTTGTGAAAATAAACATACTGAGTGAAGTAAGACTAAGCAAAATGGTGAAGTAGAGAGCAGTTTTTCAAAAAGACAGATTATCTATGTATATGTTTCCCACCATCTTCCCCCCATCCCCGCCCCAAGTCACAGTCTCGCTCTGTTGCCCAGGCTGGAGTGCAGTAGTGCGATGTTGGCTTATTGCAACTTACTCTTTCAGGGTTCAAGGGAGTCTCCTGCCTCAGCCTCCAAAGTAGCCGGGACTACAGGCACGCGCCATAACACCTGGCTTGTTTTTTACCTTTTTGCATTTTGTCCCATGCACTTCTTTTTCAAGACTATATAGATAGTAACATTTAAAAAGTAGAAAGGCATAATACCTTTCAATATTCAACATCTAGTTTTAGGTTTGATGCAATTTCATATAGAATGTTTTCAGCTGTTTCTTAAGGAAAACTTAAGTACATAGAACCCTATGTAAAATGGTCTGCTTTGACTACTACCTAAGAAAACATATATGCTGTAACTCTTCCATCTTCATTAGAAAGAGTGAAGTTCTATTTATTATGACTCTGAATCAAATGAAAAGAAGTTATATTTGCTTTTTTCCTAGAAGAGATACCTACTTACGAGTTCAAGCTGAAAATTAGTTTAACCTGGAAAAACATGAGCAGCATATTTACCTGGGATAGTAGCAATTCAACATTACCCCTGCTTGAAACCAAGATTCAGATTTTTCTTATTATTATTCAGGACAAAATATATAAATTACATATATTAACTTTTATAATTATATATAATTATTTTATCACTGCGATAAAGTTAACCTGTGTGTCTGCATGTATATAGGTATATTAATAGTGCACTTATGTTGTATATTTTCACATATTAAAGGAAATTATAGGTAATATATCTCCAAGTTTGCATTCATCATTAATTGAATTACTTAAATTGAACCATACTTAATGACAATCATTTCTAAGATACTATTATATGTCCTCCAGGAGGTACAAAGATGGTGAACTCCTAGAGAGGTTTCTAAAGTTCATTTCATGGTGACATTTGAAATGGAAGCAAAGAATCAAGTAACCAAGTGCAAAGAAATAAACTAAAACTATTATTGAAAATTAAAGCATGAATACATGTGAATGAAAAAATATAAACAATAGGTCATGGCATTTCAGAGAAAGCAGAGCTTACTTCTTAATAACTCAAAAAAAATACACATTGAGCCATGGGGGCTCATTGGAATTTAAAACATGGATTGGTGAAACAGAATAGAATTCCTCAGGAATGTACTCAATTACTAAAGAATGTAGTTGAAAGTAAATGGGCAATGGTAAAGAAAGGTAGAAAGATAGTTTGGAAAGTCATTATAGATCTTCGAATTTCAATGGGATTATGAGCCATCAATCATAATTTTAAAATGTAATAAATGTTGTGAAATGTTTTCACTTACGGAAAAAATATGTTAGGTTTAGAGGTTGAGGACTGTTATTTTAGAGTTTCCAAAATGTAGGACTGAAAACTTTATATATTTCTATAAAAAATTGTGTGGTATTGTATTTCTATAAACAAAGATGAAGCAGTCTGTATATATTTTACTGGAAAACATTTTCATATACCCAATAATTTATATAAATTTTAGATTTAAATAAATTATAAAGATTCTACAGAGAATTCCAATCTAATCTCCACACTGATGCCCCATTATTAAAATATTACATGAATGTATTATACTTATTAAAATTAATGAAGTAATATTAGTATATTATTAAAGAATAGCGAATAAAAATAATTTTTAAATTTCTTTGTTTTGCCTGATGTTTTTACTGTGCCAGAGTACCATTCAGAATACCACAATGTATTTAGTCATCACATATTTTTACTCTCTTCTTAGCTGTAAGTTTCTCAGACTCTTTGTTTTTGATAACCTTGACAGTTTTGAAAATTCCTGTTCAGGTATTCTGTCGTATTTACCTCAGTTGAAATTAGTCTGCTATTTTGCTCCTGATTATATTGGGTTAGGTGTTTTGGAAGGAAGACTACAGAGGTAAGGTCCATTTTTATCATGTAATATTATCAACATCATAGTACATGCTGCTACCAGCATGCTTATCACTGTTTATGCCAACTCTGACAACCTGGCTGAGGTAGAACTGTAAGTTTCTACACACACCAAAAAAAAAAAAAAAAAAAAAAAAAAAAAAAAACCTTTTTCTTTTTTTTCTCACACTGTACTCTTTGAAAGGAAGTTGCAATTAGTAGCCATAGTTAAGTTCTGGAGAGTTTTGCACTACCTCTTGAGACAAGAGACTCTAAGAAAATTTTTAAGCTTCTCCTGCATTGGAGATTTTATCTAACAACTTTTTCCTCATTTTGATGATCTGCTTTTGGGTACAGACATGTTTAGAGTTGTTAAATCTTCTTGGATAATTGATTTCTTTCTCACTACATAAGGTCTTTTCTCAGAAGACAGGGCTCCCCTAAGGAGCGGCTCTCTTGGTTTATGGCTACTCTTGACGAGAGCTCAAGACAAAATTAGAAAAAAAGCCATAACAAGAAAAATCAAAATGTAGAAGGACATGGCTTTTTGAGAATTACTTTTTAACCCAGTACCACTATCCAGTTAAAATAAATTTCACTGAGAAAAACATCTTCACATAAAATCAGTGTTCTGAGAAAATTTGCCACTTGTGTCTTATTTATCAGTGGCTTAACATAACTCCAATAGAAATCGGTATGCATGCTTCAATAGGATGAGAAAAGCTGCAGATTATATGAAGGGGAATCAAATCAGATTTCAAAAAGTTGAGGAATAAGTGAAATAAAATGTTGAATTAGAGGAGTCAGACCTAGAGCTTTCTCTTGGTCAGTGAAATGGAAGGATGGAGGCAAGATGAATAAATCAAGGTCTTTGTAGAAATACAGGAAGGGCACTTTCTGGAAGTGAGACTTAAGCATATTCTTAAGAAGAATGGAGGCATCTGGCACAGAGAAATGTTTTTAAACTAAGAAAAAAATTGATAAAGTCTCAAAGGAACAAAGGGAAGTATAGCAAGAATAAGTCAAAAGTTCAGAGGGGTTGTCGAGGCTTGAAAAAGAAACTGTACTCAGAAACAAAAAGAAAAGAAAGAGAAAGGAAGTGTGTGTTGTGGAATCACTGTGGGCAAAAGAATGGATGTGAGGGCAATTCTACCCACTATCAATTTTGAGGATTTTCGATGCTAGCTTTTTGAAAAATTGTAAACACTTGTCTTTTACAAAATAATATATCTGCTTCAATCATATATGGCATTTTCCAGGCCACCTTGCTGAATAAAAAATAAACAGAAACAAAAAGCATGACATTTTTAAATTAAGTTGGTTGGATTCTGTTGACTTGTTTGTGGAAAAATTGTCAAAAGTATTTGTGTATGGGAAACTATTTTCTTTAATGTTTAAGATTTTAAGATATTTACTAATTTAGACCAAAATAATCAATTCTTCTGAATCTTTTCAGGAATATATCCAATTATATTTCCAGTTTTCCAGCTGCAAACTTTCTCTTAGATTAACAACAAATGGGGTTTCTTGTTTAGGGCCTGTAAAGCAATTTTAATGATCTGAATAAGCCCGGAGGCCCTTCAAAGGCTTTATGAGGGAAATTAATTGAAGATACACTGTTCTTGGAATTTACTGCTATTGGTACTTAATAGCTCAGACAAATTCTCTCTTGCATGTGAATAAATTACTATTGCATTTTGGCACTTCTCTTTTCTCTGCTCTTTTCTCCAGGTATTGTTCTTGTATCATCACAATTATATTCATATTTATATAATTTCACATACCACCCATGACAGCCTATTCACTGTTTAATCCATAGGCATTTTGAGGGATTACAAATTTAACCTAAGCATTTTGCTGTGTGTATTATCACATAATACTCAGTGTTAATTGGCAATTGTTCTTTTCTGATTCAATTATATGTTTTCAACTTGAGATTTGCTTAAGGAGAATTAGCCTGACAGTACAAACAAGAAATAGTAATACTTGAACATATGAGAGACACACACAGTAGCATTCACAAAGGTCTAAAATATGCTTTGTCTTTCTGGCAATGTGTTGCCTTTCTTCTCCCTGCTACTTTCTTGTCCTAGGTTATTGATATTTAAAGACTAGAATAAGATATAAAGAGCTGTTGCTTCTCACAAATTCATGTACTATGATTATTTTTCAGAACTCTTTTCTTTAACTAAAGTCCCTACATGTATTTTGCTTTTTATCAAGTATTCTATAGCCATGAAAAGAAAAGTCTTCTTCAATCAAACAACACTTTCTACCAGAATTTAAAGTAGTCATGTTAATCCAAAGAAGACAAAAACCAGTCATGTATTAAAATAATTGCCACATCCTAAGCAAACATGGCCAACACCATCCTATCTTTGCATTAGTCTAGATCTGTGCATTTTTCTATGCCTGTGCTGGGATATTGAAATGACAAAGACATTGAAATGATAATGAAGCAGGTCCCAAGCTCAAACAGAACTCTAGCTTATATATCAAAATATCGTTTCTTGGCAAAAGTGAATGTAGTAGAAGCAGGCAAAGGACTCACAAGCATAAAACAGAAAAAAAAAATCTTTAAAAAGGGGCATTGAGCTCAAATACCCTTAAATTCATTGGCTAAGTAGAAACAGAGGGACATCTTCTGTATGCACAAATAAAAGACTGCCGCAGAATGTGTGGTGGGAAGCCTTAGGGCCATTCAGGAGGAGAACAATTTTTTTTTTTTAATATCATTAAGTAGTGTGTCAGAATTAGATTCAACATAGTTTAAATCTACAGAGCTATTTGGAAACCACACATTTCTGAAAGTGTGGCCTACATTTCCAGTTTCTGACTCAAGACTTTTAAGCAGCATGGGTTTTGCATGACCTTTCTCATTTTGATAAGAACAATTTAAGAATCAGGCTGATTTCTGCCTAATCAGCAGGGATGTTGAGAAATCACTCCTACAGTTCCTGCTGACACTTATTTATAGGATTTGCTGATTCTAGATAAGGAGATGTGAGGATGTGAAAACCCATGGGTGGGAGTGAGAAGAGTGGATAACAAGGCTGATACACTATCTAGTTAATTTCAGTAAAAACCCAAACTTTAAAGTTAAATGAAAGATTGAATTAATGGATGTATAAGATAGGAGATGTGAAGACTCATGTAATTTCAAAACCGTAAGTCTCTGAGTGGTGTACAGAAGAGGATCTTCCATTTAACCACATAGTAACATTAGTAAATTCCTTGTCTGTAGAAGGCACGCTATAAGAAAATGCATTCATATTTTTAAAGCAAATATATTGGTGTGTTCCTATACTCTTTGGTGAGTTTGAAACACCACTGCTTCTTGTTTACGAACAGTAAATTTTCACTCTACTAATAAATGTTAGAGAGCACATAACCTATTTTTATATTGTTAAATTTTTATTGAAAACTTAATACTTGTCTTTACATGTTGGTCTACCAAATTGACAAGTGTTTTTTTCTTCTTTGCTTTTTTTAAGAAACTGTTAAACATGCATGAAAAGCAAAAAAGATATGCTGAATGCCAATATGCCATTCTCAGAGCTTCAACAATTCCTTAACTTCTGCAAACTTCCTCTTATCTGTTAGATACACCTGTTTTCTTGGAAATATGTTAAAATAAGTCATGTCATCAATAATTCTTCATATTTATATCTGAACGATAGCTATTTTAAAATAAAAATTTATCATTACCATACAAAATAAAGGAATAATAAGTAATTCATATTATCTAATATGCAATCTATAATAAAAATTGTCCAAATGTCTCAAAGATAATTTTTACAGTTGGTTTTCTCAAACCACACAAATTATATAAAGTCAATGCATGACCACCCCACATTTGGTTATTCCACCAGTCTCTTTTGTGCTCTAGAATAAGTTCTGTGCATGTGTGTGTGTGTGTACTTGCATGTGTGTGTATATGTACATATACAATTTAATTGAGAAACCAAGTCATCCATACTGTAGGATATCCTTCATTCTGGATTTTATTGGTTCCTTTAGCATGGTGTTAACCTATTTCTCTAACTCCATGTTCCCTTTAAACTAGACACTTGATTTTTAAAATTATTATTATTATTATTATTATTATTATTATTGAGACTAGTTTCAGTGTCAATCTTGTTATGCAGGCTGGAGTGCAATGGTGCAATCTCGGGTCACTGCAAACTCTGCCTCCTGGACTCAAGGGATTCTCCTGCCTCAGCCTTCCAAGTAGTTGGGATTACAGGCATTCGCCACCATCCCTGGCTAATTTTGTATTTTTAGTAGAGATGGGATTTCTCCATGTTGGTCAGGCTAGTCTCGAACTCCTGACCTCAAGTGATCCTCTTGCCTTGGCCTACCAAAGTGCTGGGATTACAGGTGTGAGCCACCTCGCCCGGCCTAGATGCTTGATTTGATTCAGGATATTTTTGTTTCATTTTATTTGAGCAAGAACTTTCATAGGTACTGCTTTTTACCCCATTAGATCACACCATGATGCATGTAAACCCTAATTTCCTACATCCAATGATCTTAATATATTTTTAATCAGATATTATCTTTATACATTTCTTTAATATTTTATGTAATAGTTTTAGCATCCATTGATGATTTTTGCCTACACTCATTGTTTCTATTATTCTATAATGTAGTGCTTATTAGTATATTTCTATTTTGATTACTTCTTTTTTATTTATTAGCTGGAGTTCTTCTAGTAAAAGTACATTAAAGCTGTCTTATTAACTATTTCTTGCAATCAAATTTTATTAGGGAATGCAGGATAAATAATTTTTTCCTTCATTAATTTTCAGAGTAATGAGCCTATCACTGACAAATTCTAATAAGACTGATGGGTTTTTTGTTGTATCATAATGAAATGAACTCATGGGTATATCATACATATTTGCCAGCAGTGTGTTTAAAAAATTTCTCCACTGTAGATAGCAGAGTCTTTCTCAGGAATTCTCGGTTTCTTCATTGTTAGTATTCCACTGAGACTTGCCATAACCTCTATCAGGTAAGCTTTAGTGCCATCTATACTTCTAATGGCAGTGCATCTGCCCGGTCACATGTGCTACTTGTAGTGCAGTCTGAATCTGCTAACAGTTTTTTTTCTATGTCTGTGCCCAATCAACATTGGCAACTCATATATAAATCACAGCAAAATTCATAGGTGTGGAATATCCTGTCTGAAGAATCCCATCCATCCAGGGTTGTGATTTCTTCTTTCTGCTTGGAGGTGCAAGATGAAAATTGTCTTTTAAAATGGAGGGGATGTTCTAGCATGTCCCAGATGACTAGAAAAATACTTACTGATGTAATAAGCTTCTGAACATTTTTAAGGATTATTTCCCACTTTCTAGAGCATACGTATACTACCAAGTCTTCGTGCATGAATTCTTCTTCAATCAATCCGTTAAATATTAATTTATTGCTAGCATTGACTAGAGTTATGTTCTATAGTGGGTCCAACTGATTGAGGCCTGTATAAGTATAATACGACAGAGGGTAAGAAAGATAACATACTCCTGATGCAAGACTTTCAACATTTATTCTTGTCCACTTAACGTGAATGCCAACTCATTTTCAGTTAAATGCCTTTGGGAGATCAGTGCCTGCATATCAACTGATCAAGACTGTGATAATTTAAGAAAGATAACACAATATAATCATCAGCTTGAAGTCCCCAGTTGTCTTTCATTCTATGTCCCCTAGCTGAAGAATTATCCCTTAAAGAATGAAGACTCTAAACCTGCAAAGCCCAGAAAGCAAGTACAATTCCACAAATGGGTCCCTTTGGAGTGATATTAAATGCAAACAACTGTACTTGTACTCCTTGATCCTGAACTCAAGTATTCTACTACAAGGGACATTGTACCATACAGCGTTTGCTCATTTTGAGGTTACACTGTCTCTAAGAGGATGATGCCCCCATTTTCACAGGGTATAGTCTCCAACTTGTGCCCTTGAAAATCTGTTTTACTACTCTGTCAGGCCAACAGTTTCTAGGTAGGCTTATATGAAGATAGAGCTAGTGTATTATATGGTCAAATGCTTACTCCCTCACCTCCCTTTCTGAAGTTTGTGGTATGATTTTATGTGGGATCTCATGTTACTGAAAATTACACTGAAATCCTTGGATAGTGATGCTGGCTAAGGTCCAGCAAGCAATAAAATAAAAACAAGTCAGAATTATCTATTTTTTCAGAAAATATGATTTGTATCCTGTGTATGGCATTGTATGGCTCTAGAAAACTATGTGTCTGTCATAGTTTTACTACTGACACCTACATCAACTCTATGTAGCATCATTTTCTACCACATATGGATTTAATGCCCTAAGGTTTGCTAGGTTGCATGGCCCAAGTGATAGGATACTATACCCTGGACCTACTGAAGAGTCTTCTTCTGCTCTGGGCTCTAATCAAAGCTGACAGCCGTTTATGCCAGCTCACATAAAACTAGAACAATGTCTTAGCACAGAATATATTGTCTACAAAAACCAAAGAGGTCTAGCAGGCATTATGTTTTCTGATGAGATGAGTCAAATGTCATCATTTACTTGGGGAAGGGAGGAGGGAGAGGTATAGCATATCCCAGACCAATGGACATCTGATAACGTTAGTGAATCTTTGTAAAGCTCATAAGGTTTAACTCCTATCCTCTGAAGTCCATGTGTCTTACCAAGACATTCAATGTAATAGTCCCTTCTTGACCAACTAGCCCTAATAGAATGACTTCATCAATCTTGCAGACCATGTGATGCTTCACAAGAAGTACAGTTGGTCCATATTTAAACTATATGATTAGATGGCAAAGTTATAGGTTTGGGGAAAAACTAAAAATATAGACTGTGGGCCAATTCAGGTGAATGCAAACTGCTTCTGATTGTCCTGTTTGTTTGGAGTAGGTAGAGATGCACTCATTAGATTAATGAATGCATACTTAGTACTTCAGAATGTGTTAATCTGTACTAGCAAAGATGCTACTTCTGGCTGATAGTTTCAATTATGTAGTTGAGTATGAAATATTGTACTTTTTCATTCAGGATGTTCCTGGTTTGTGTAGGAACAAAACTGTGAATGAAACAGATAATTAGTGGAGACTCTACCTCTGCATCCTTCAGGTCCTTAAGGGCAGCATTTATCTCTACCATCCTTTCAGAATATGATGTAAACACTACTTTTCGTTCTTGGCCAGAGGTGGGAGCATAATCAGCTCTATTGGGCCTTCTCCACTACTATAGTTTCTTAACTATAGATCACAAAACCAATGAAAGCATGGTCTCGCCTACCAAATATATGTATTTTCCATCCATACAATCAGAGATGGAGGAAATGCTAGTTCCTGGGCATGCTGGGATGCTATAAACTACACTGGTCAGTAGTTCATTAGATACCTGGCTCACGTGCTCCCCCACTCTAAATTGGAGGCTAATGGTGCTTGAGTCTTTGGATACCAACATTAATTCAGACCCTTTGACCAAAAAACACCTAGAAATATTTTTGTGTGTTTCTTTCCCCAACATGTAGTTACACAAGTAAATTGTTACAGATCTCTATCGGGAAGAAATAGAGACTTATTAATACACACAATTCTCATAATGCTGAAAGACTTCAATACCGGAGTCATGATCTCACCGTGAGCAATGGGTTCTGGATCAAAAGCTGGCTTAGGTTCAGAAATAGGGAAATGAATAGTGTCTTTGATTGGAACTGATGGCTGTAACCTCCTGATCGTCATCCTTGATTTAGTTTTTGTTGAATAGAATGAGTCATATCATTCCTGGATGTCTATCTATTTGCCTCTAGGGATGCCATATTCTATTGACCATCTCAATACCTTTCTGCATGTCAGGCCTCACAGGCTGCCACTTTTACTTTGCATGAAGCACAATGATTGTGTCCACCTTGATTCCAATGATCAAATAGTCTCTTTCCCTTCTCACCTTACCCTGTCTTATGTCTTAAACTGCCTTGTGTCAGTTTTAACCTATAGAATGAAAGCATTGTTGAACTTCTTCATCATGCTGGTGCCCTTCTCTTCAGTGTATTGATTTTTACTGTAATCAATAGTGCATCTTCTGGGACTACCTACTGACCACAGTCCTCTGATATTTGAACTTATATAATATATCTGCTCTGCAAAACCACTTCTCTATGCCTTTTGATCTCTTCTATTCTCCGCTCCAGCAATTCTAAAACTTCTGAATTCACATAGAATATGCCCTAGCTTTTGTTTTCTTCCAAAGAACTATCCTTGAAGCATGTTTTCTCTGTCTCCCAACATCCTTGTCAGGTTGTTAAGTGCTATATCTGGGGTGAGTGCTCCCATAGCAATACACTTTTTTTATAGTCTACCTCTGTTTATTCAGCACTCTCAGAATCTAGTCCCATATGTAATTTTCCATCTCTTGCTAATAAATGTTGGTCAGTTTCCCTTGTCCCTTTCATGTATAGGATCTTTATTTCCTTAAAAAGCTTAGCATGTCTCTGCTTAATTTATGTTTGGTTTAACCCCAGTTATTAGGAAGATGGGTAGATCCTGGGATGATAGGCATGGGTTGTTTTGCAGGCGAGAAGCAGTGAGCACTATTCTATAACAGGGTGAGCTGAACCATTTCTTTAGGCTCAGAGGATTTGGGAAATTTGGAGTACTCAAGGTTTTTAAGTGACCCAAACCACCGTACCATTACGACAAAATCTTGTTTTTTTTTTTTTTTTTTTTTCAGCTTTCTCTGTTTTCCATCTAAAGGATTTATATGGTCTGGCAGTTATAAAAAATTGATGTTACTTGGGCAAGTTAGCTCATGCCTGTAATCCCAGCATGCTGGGAGGCAAAGACAGAGGGTCACTTGAGCTCAGGAGTTTGAGACCAGTCAGGGCAACATAGCAAAAGCTAATGTCTACAAAAAAACAAAAAAATTTGCTTGGCATAGTGGCACATGCCTGTAGTCCCAGCTACTTGGGACACTGAGGTGGGACGATCACTTGACTCTGGGAGGTCATCCTGCAGTGAGCTATGATTGTGCAACTGCACTGTAGCCTATGCAGCAGAGCAAGACCTTATCTCAAAAAAAGACCACAATAGTTTGACACCATTCTTATTGGATGTCGCAATTATGCACTTCTCTTTTATTCTGACTGGGCTTGTGATTATTTTGTCCAATAGACTCAACAGAAGTGATGCTACATGACTACTGTTTTCTCTGCTGGGACACTCATTTTGGAGAACTAAGTCATCATTTAAGATGTCTGATTGCCCTGAAGCCACCATACTGTAAGGTTACATGGATGAACTATGTAAAGGAACTCTGAATACCAGTCGCAGTTGGAAACATTTTTTATTCATCTCAACACAGGCACTAGAAATATGGGTGAAATAACTCTTGATGATTACAGCCTCCTCCACTTCTTGAGTCACTCCCAGCCAAATCTTCCAAGAATCGTAGCATTGATAAGACAGCGCTCCTCTATTTGACAGTTCCTGGCCAACAAAATCCATGAGCTAGTGTTTAATAAAATGATTGTTTTATGCAACTAAATTTTGGTGTAATTAGTTACACAGGAGTAGTTACTACAACATAATTTGGCAACTGAAATATATGACTTTATCTTTGGGACCAAATGCTGGTGGGATGCTGGAAGTTATGAGGTGACTGATAGCCTGGAAGAAACTGTTGTTGAGGGCTTAGAGTGAAGAGTGTGATTAAAAGCTGGAGGAAAGGAAACTCTTGCTATGTTATGGGGAGAAGATTAGCCCAACTCTTATCTGCATTAATGTAAAAAATAAAAAATGTGATAGTAAACACATGGATTCAGTTAAGGAGATTTCCAAACAAAATGTTAGGAAAGCCAACTGGTTATTTTACCTTTATATGATAAGATACAGATAGAACAACCCAAGCTAAAAAAGAGCTGTTCCATTTTGAAACAAATTTCATAGAAGATATTAATTTCTATTTCCTCTAGTTAGCAAAAGAATATCCAATTAAGAAATGGTTTTGTGGAAAAGATAAAACATAGAATGCAACTGCAAGATCCTTAGAAAATTATAAGGTGGTGTCTCATAGAAGCTTTTTGTTAGATAGAAAAATAAAAGAAGGGACTTCGAATAACTTAAATGGCATGCCTACTTAACCCCCATTAGAAAATAGAGCTTCTGAGAATATTAGGGACATTGTCACTCAGTGTCATTACATTGAGCCAAAAATACACACAAGTTCAAGTTAAGGAGATTAATTCATGTGGTTTTTGTCTAAGGGAGTGGATTATAAATTGATTACTAGAAACCAAAAAAGATTTTAAAGGAATTATACCTGTTTGGACAAAAAGACATAGAGATCACATAAAATAAAATAAAAAATAGACGTTTAGATCCCCAAATTACATGGCATTTTGCCTCAATTACAGGTAACTGTAAAGAAAATCAAAAGATGACTATAATGGTGTAACCAAGAGCTCAAAAGATAGAACCAAGAGCTCCGAAGAATCACTTCCAGAGAACATAAATGATTCCTAACAAAGGAGCTGTCAACATGTGCCCTGTTTAATTTCAGAATTGGTGTGAATTAGTCATTGCTGTCTGCTTCCCATCTCTCCATCATTTGAATAGGTAACCTGATTGCAGTCATCCTTGTCTGTCTTACCATAGTATGTTCGAGTATATGGGGTGTATATCTTGTCTCTTCAATGCACAGGTTTTCAGATATGCATGATGGACACCCTAAACATTACACCAAAGGAGTATCCTCTGCATATAGGCCTATTTAGTTGATACTATCCTGGAACTTCAGCCTGAACCTGAATTCAAAATGAAATGAATTATGGGAGATTTTAGAAGGCAGTGAGTATACTTTGCTAATGTAAGGAATATAAACAATTTGTCGCACGAGGGTCAATTGTGGCAATTTTTTAAAAAAGACTGCAAAATTATTGGACACTGACATGGAAAGGTGAGATCGACATCAAATTCCTTTGAATCTGACAGGGTTTGTACCTGCATCAACCAATATAGTACAACAGAAGTGACTCGGCTACTTCTGAGGCTAAGTTGAACAATGCATCTGCTTCCTCAGATACTGAGATAGTAACTTTTGGCATCCTAAGCAACAATTTTACAAGTCTGTTTACTCTGAGACCATTATGCTGTGAGGAAAGCCAGTCAACATAGATAGACCATGTCCACATGGATAGTCAATATTTTGAGCTGATCCAAATATTTATGCCAACCAGGATCAAGTGCCAGACATATTAGTGAAGACACCCATAGATAATTCCAGAATTCAATCCTAGCATTACTCCCACCTGTTCAGTGTTCCCAAATATTGTGGAGGAGAAAAACACTCCCTAATGTGCCCTTTCTGAATTTCAGACCATAGAAGTTGGGAGCATAATAAAATGATTGTTTTATACTCTTAAATTTTTGGAAAATTTTTTATGCTACAAAAGTAACTGGAACATATGCTGCCACGGAAACCCTCTGGCTTTCACACTTAACATTTAGTTGATGATTTATAGTTTTGAGGAATTTTTCATTATCTATCTCCAGGACAGAGTATACCAAACTAAAGCCCCAGGGGCACATTTGTCCTGGCTTTCATGTTAGAAGGTCTGAGAGTCAAGAATAGTTTTATATTTTTAAAGGATTGAGAAAGAAACAAAAAATTATGACCAAACAACAAGAATAAAGCAATGAAAAAAAAGAAAAATATGTTCAGAGATTTTAGGTAACCCTCAAAGCCTACATATATATACTATATGGCCCTTTACAGAAAATGTTTATTGACCTCTGCTCAGCGGCATCACTTACTCAAGCAATGGCCATCTAGTTTCATTGTCAATATAATTAAAATTTCCCATGTTACTTTCTTAGTTAGTATATACACCAGCTTTTAAATTTATCTCTTCCAGTTTTACATTGCAGTTCACCACCAGTGACAACTTTCAATTGCAACCTATAAGCAAACTAGGAATAGGCAGGAATATCTTCAACCTAATAAAGGGCATTTTACCAAAAGGAAAAAAATATAACAATAGCATTATACTTTAATGTGAAAGAGGGAACAAGATATGGCTAGTCAATCAGTCTTACTATTTCAATTAATTTTAAGTACTAGAAAGTGCAATAAGACAAGAAAGTGATTTAAAAACATGTAGATTAAAAGAAGTTAATTTTGAATATTTGCAGATACACTGTGTGATCATAGAAAATTCTGAATAATTAAAAAGAACTATTAAACCTAATAAATACATTTAATGTGATCGCATAATACAAAATCAATTTCCCTAAATAATTACATTTCTAAATTACAATTAAAAAATTATAACATTGAATTTTAAAAATTGATTTATACAAGTTTTATAAACATGAACAATTAAGGATAAATGCAACAAAATATCTGCAATACTTGCACACTGAAAACTCTAAAACATTGCTGAGAGAATTTTTTTATTTTTGTTTTTTGAGATGGAATCTCACTCTATCACCCAGGCTAGAGAGCAGTGGCGTGATCTCGGCTCACTGCAAGCTCTTCCTCCCAGGTTCACTCCATTCTCCTACCTCAGCCTCCCGAGTAGCTGGGACTACAGGCTCCTGCCACCACGCCTGGCTAAATTTTTTGTATGATTTTCAGTAGAGACGGGATTTCACTGTTAGCCAGGATGGTCTCTATCTCCTGACTTCGTGATTTGCCCGCTTCGGCCTCCCAAGGTGCTGGGATTATAGGCGTGAGCCACCTAGCCCGGCCTGCTGAGAGAAATTTTTAAAATAAACTCAAATAAAACAATATACAATGTTTAATTGGAAAATTCAATGATTTACCGGGTTAATTGGTCTACAGATTTAACAATAAGTCACATTCAAAATTTCATTAAGCTTTTGATAAAAATTGGTGAGCTCACTCCGATGGTAGTTTCTTTTGCTGTGCAGAAGCTCTTTAGTTTAATTAGATCCCATTTGTCAATTTTGGCTTTTGCTGCTGTTGCTTTTGGTGTTTTAGACATGAAGTCTTTGCCCATGCCTATGTCCTGAATGGTACGACCTAGGTTTTCCTCTAGGATTTTTATGGTATTAGGTCTAACATTTAAGTCTCTAATCCATCTTGAATTAATTTTCATATAAGGAGTAAGGAAAGGATCCAGTTTCAGCTTTCTACTTACGGCTAGCCAATTTTCCCAGCACCATTTATTAAAGAGTGAACAGGCAACCTACAGAATGGGAGAAAATTTTTGCAATCTACTCATCTGACAAAGGGCTAATATCCACAACCTACAAAGAACTCAAACAAATTTACAAGAAAAAAACAAACAACCCCATCAAAAAGTGGGCAAAGGATATGAACAGACATTTCTCAAAAGAAGCCATTCATACAGCCAACAGACACATGAAAAAATGCTCATCATCACTGGCCATCAGAGAAATGCAAATCAAAACCACAATGAGATACCATCTCACACCAGTTAGAATGGCGATCATTAAAAAGTCAGGAAACAACAGGTGCTGGAGAGGATGTGGAGAAATAGGAACACTTTTACACTGTTGGTGGGATTGTAAACTAGTTCAACCATTATGGAAAACAGTATGGCGATTCCTCAAGGATCTAGAACTAGATGTACCATATGACCCGGCCATCCCATTACTGGGGATATACCCAAAGGATTATAAATTATGCTGCTATAAAGACACATGCACACGTATGTTTATTGCGACACTATTCACAATAGCAAAGACTTGGAATCAACCCAAATGTCCATCAGTGACAGACTGGAAGAGAAAATGTGGCACATATACACCATGGAATACTATGCAGCCATAAAAAAGGATGAATTTGTGTCCTTTGTAGGGACATGGATGCAGCTGGAAACCATCATTCTTAGCAAACTATCACAAGAACAGAAAACCAAACACCGCATGTTCTCACTCATAGGTGGGAACTGAACAATGAGATCACTTGGACTCAGGAAGGGGAACATCACACACCGGGGCCTATCATGGGGAGGGGGGAGGGGGGGGGGGGGAGGGGGGAGGGATTGCATTGGGAGTTATACCTGATGTAAATGATGAGTTGATGGGTGCAGCACACCAACAAGGCACAAGTATACATATGTAACAAACCTGCACGTTATGCACATGTACCCTACAACTTAAAGTATAATAATAATAAATAAATAAATAAAAAAAAATTGGTGAGCTTATTGTAAAACTATTTGCAAAACCAAATTGCCTACAACTGACAATACAATTTTGAAAATGAAGGAAGTTTGAGGACTTAGTAAAGTATGAGTTGATAATTCTCAAATTTAAAAAAATATAGTCTAAACAGTGTGGCATTTCACAGGGATAAATTAGAAAACGAAAAAAAAAAAGTAGTACATATTGCAGATATAGACCCTCCACATAGCCAGTTGTTTTGAAAATGGTGTCAAGATAATTCATGGAAAAAATAAGCTCTTCAACATATTTCTACAAAAATCTGATATCCATATAGAACATAAAAAAATAAATCTTATCCTTTACTTCACAATGTACAAAAATGAATGCAAAACAAATTATAGACACTAATGTTGAAGCAAAAAAACAAATTTAGAAGAATACATAAAAGAACTTGTCCATGATTTTGAGGCAAGCAAAAATGTCTTAGCAGTCTTAGCACAATGTTACCCCCCTAACCAAAAAAAAAAAATTGAAAAATGTTGAATTTCATTATTAAAACAAAAACAAAATAAACTTTTGTTTTTCTAAAGAAACCATAAAGAAAATAAGAATCTGTAAGAAACTTAAACAAGTCAACAAGAAAAATTAAATAATTCCATTAAAAAGTGGGCAAAGGACATGAATAGACACTTCTCAAAAGAAGACATGCATGTAGCCAACAAATGTGTAAAAAATGGTCATCATTACTCATCATTAAAAAATGTAAATCAAAACCACAATGAGATGTCATCTCATACCAGTCAGAATGGCTTTTGTTAAAAAGTAAACAATTAGATGTTGGCAAGGCTAAAGAGAAAAGGGAACACGTATACGCTGTTGGTGGGAATGCAAATTAGTGCAGCCACTGTAAAGAGCAGTTTGGAGATTTCTCAAAGATCTGAGAGTTGACCTACCTTTTGACCCAGTAATGTCATTACTGTGTATATAGCCAAAGGAAAATAAATTTTTCTACCAAAAAGACACACTCAATTGCATGTTCATTGGAGTGCAATTCACAACAGCAAAGACTAGAGTCAACGCAGGTACCCATCAATGGTGGATTGGATGAAGAAAATGTGATACACATATACTGTGGCATACTACGCAGTCATAAAAAAGAATGAAATCATATCCTTTGCAGCAACATGGATGAAGCTGGAAACCATTATCTTAAACGAACTAACATAGGGGCAGAAAATCAAACACTGCATGTTCTCACTTATAAGTGGGAGCTAAACATTGGGTACACATGGTCATAAAAATGGGAACAATAGACACTGGGGACTACAAGAAAGGGGAGGAAGTGAAAGGAATAAGGGTTGAAGAAACCTGCCTGTTGGGTAGTATGCTCACTACCTAGGTGACAGGTTCATTCATACTTTAAGCCTTAGCATCACACAATATACCTCTGCAACAAATCTGTACCTATACCCCTGATTCTAAAATAAAAGTTAAAAAATAAAATACTAATTACAATTAGAAAATCCACACATTATGAAAAAATATCTTCAATAGACATTTCACACGTGTATTCAGATAATAAAATAACTATTACAAATGAATAAAAAGACAAAACTCAGTAAAAATATGGAACAGATGGGAATAGTTACTTCAGAGTACTTATGCAAATGGCTATTAAAATGATTATTAATAGTATCCTTTTTCTTCAGAGAAATATAAATAATTATCACAACTAGGTATTACTAATTAACCCCGAAATAATCAAAATTAGAGAACAACATTACCAAATCCTGGCAAGCATGTGGAGCAACCGGGCCTCACATACATTGCTGGTTGTAATGAAACATGGTATGAACACCGGGGCTGGTTCATGTGCATGCAACCTATGCAGTTACATAGGGATTAGAAGAGTCTTGTGTTTGGCTTAAAACTCTGTTGTCACCATCTTGAAATTTTTGATAACTTTTTGACAAGTAATTCCAAATATCATTGTGTTCTGGTTCCCACAAATTACATAGTTCTGAAAACCATTTTAGTAAACAATTGTGAGTTTCCTATAAATGTAAGCATACACTCACCATATGATATAACTTTTCTGCTTCTAGTTCATTACCAAATGGAAATAAAAATGTATGTCCAGAAATTACTTGTTTATAAATTCTCATAGATATATTTATACATACTAGTCATATACATCATGGCTTAAAACTCAAATAAGAAAATTTTGTCATGGCCCTATAATGAAACTATGTAAAAATAAAAACAAATTACTGATCCGTGTAACATGAAAACAAAAACAAAAACTAAGATACTAAAACTAAAATATGAGAGAAGAAAAGCTAGTCACAAGTGTGTACATACTACATGAATTTATTAATCTAAAATTCTAAAAGTAAAACTAATTTATAGAGACAGAAAGATGATCAGGTATAGCCCTGGGCCAGGAATTTAGAGGTGGACAAATTAACAAGAAAAGAGAAGGAAACTTCTGGGTGGACATCAATATCCTGTATTTATTGTATTGATGGTTCCACGGGTATATGTATTTGTCAAATCTCATCAAACTTATGGAGCAATCCCACTATTTAGCATATATCCAAAGGTAATGAAATCAGTCTGTCGAAGAGATATCTGCTCTTCCATGTTAATTACAGCACTATTCACAATAGCTAAGATATGGAATCAACCTGAGTGTCCATCAGTGGATGAATGGATAAAGAAAATGTAGGCAGGCCTAGCGTGGTGGCTCACACCTGTAATCTCAGCACTTTGGGAGGTCGAGGCGAGCAGATCACAATGTCAGGGGTTCGAGACCGTCCTGGCTAACACGGTGAAACCCCGTCCCTACGAAAAATACCAAAAATTAGCCGGGCGTGATGGCAGGAGGCTGAGACAAGAGAATGGCATGAACCCGGGAGGCGGAGCTTGCAGTGAGCCGAGATCACTTCACTGCACTCCACCCTGGGCAACAGAGCGAGACTCTTATCTCAAAAATAAATAAATAAATAAATAAATAAATAAATAAATAAATAAAATGTTGTAGGCATGCATGTGGAACACTATTCATTCCTAATAAAGAAGGAATTCCTGTGATTTGTGAAAACATAGATGGACTTGATGGACATTGTGGTAAATGAAGTAATCCAGGCCCAGAAAGGTAAATACCACATGATCTCACTTACATGTGGAATCTAAAAATTTTGAACTCATAGAAGACAGTAGGATAGTGGTTACTAGGAGATTAAGTGAGTGGCGGTTTGGGTTGGGGAGATGTTGATCAAAGGATATAAAATTTCATTTAAATAGAAATTTTCCTCAAGATATCTATTATATGAGATGGTGATTATAGTTAACAACAATATATTTTATTTTGAACACTGCTAGGGTTGTAGATTTCAAGTGTTTTAAGCAATTTGGGAGGCCAAGGCAGGTGGATCATTTGAGGTCAGGAGTTTAAGACCAGCCTGGCTAACATAGTGAAACCCCATCTCTACTAAAAATACAAAAAAAAAAAAAAAAAAAAGTTGGGCATGGTGGCACGTGCCTGTAATCCCAGCGACTTGGCATAAAAATGTCTGTAATTATAGTTAATAACAATATATTGTGTTTTGAACATGGCTAAGGGTATAGATTTTAAGTGTTTCACCATCAAAGAAGATAAGTACCATTCCTGTTAATTAGCATAATTGAGCCTTTCCACAATGTATATATATTTCAATACATTATGTTGTACACAGTAAATATATATAATTTTTATTTTTTAAGTTTTTAAAAAAGTAATGCATAACCAGAGATCCAAAAAATAGTCACACATAAAAACAAAACTTGTCCAACTGTATCCTTAAATGGTTATAATATCAGAAGTAAGTTTTACTGCAACACATTTGATTTTTAAAACTAACTCAAAAAACATAGAGAAAAATGCTTAAAGCTGAAAATAAAAGGAAACAAATGAAACATATCAAGTTGAGAGTAGAGTCTCATAGGAGGAAAAAAATATTCCAAGAAAAATTTGAACACTGATTGTAAACAGTTAAGACACACGAAGGGGAAGAAGAAACAAACTACAAAGTGATCTTGAACTTTATCTAGTAAATTGATTTTTTGGCATAGGCATTAGCACTGTAACTGTGAATCTATTTTATGCATATTGTAAGCCTAAGTGAAATATTAAGTATATTAATATTTTGGGGGAACCACATATTTCACCATGATAGAGAAGATAAAAATATGGATTTGTATAAAAAGAGAAAAAATTCCATTGGGTTGGGATTTGAGTTATCAAAATTAAATTATTATAAAAATATGCATATACATATATATAACTATAGCTGTGCCCTAAGAAAAGAGTAAAAATTAAAAATATAGGTGGCATTAATGACTCAAAAAAGTTCTGGGTTCCTTAGAGAAATGTCTGATTTTATGTCTGGTGCAGAAAAGTGCGAGAAGAACCTGAACTATCTTTTATTCTAAGGATGGAAGAAGTAAATATGCACTTATGTGAACTTGTCAAAAGATGCCAGTATCCAGCTAAAGGGTATCTCAGTGGCTCATACAGGGATAATTTAAATAACACAATCAATAATTTATAGAAGCATAAAAATGTCTGTGAATCAAAATTGGCAATAAAAATCATGAAAATAAAATGTGTTGATCAGCTTGTGGTAAAAGCCTTTATTTACAGAAAAAAGCAACTAAGAAACATAAAATAAATACAATAATTAGAAAATAATTATATGTATTCACCCTGGTAATAAATGATTAAGGGAAGACATATAAATGGAGACTAAAATATTATATGAAAGTTTACTGGGGAATGGTATATTCTTAGGAATTCAAATGAATAAACTATAAATTACTTATTTATAATAAAGTGGAAAAGTGTCCAATAATAGATAAATTTTGTGATTTGGCCTTAACCAAAGTGGTCAAACTCAGTATTTTCATAATTGACATCAGTATAAACCATGATGAGATATAATGAACAGATAGATCACCTATGCAACAGTTCCTCCAAAACTCTTCAACTGTATCTAATTATGAAGATACAATGGACAAAGACAAATTGAAGAATATTCTCTAAAACAGTTGGCCTGGATATATGAAAATATTAATGGCATAAAAGATAGAATAAATAATTAAATTAAAATAAATGAGAATTTGTAAACTCTTCTAATCACTAAATCCAGTGCATACATAATTCTTGATTGATTCCTGGATTAAACAACAAACAAGAAAAACATCAAACAGCTGTAAGTAACATTATTGGAGCAATCAGAGAAATTTAAATATTGACTATTATATATTAGTATTTAACATAGTTAAATTAACTGAGTATGATGATTTAATTATGGTTACATCAGACAATCTTTTTAGGAAATATATGCCAAAGCATTTAAAGGAGAAGAAATATATTACCTTCAAATAGTTCAAGACACTCCCACACAGAGAGAGAATGCACATGTGAAAAAATGTTAACGATTAGTGAGTTCTGCAATTCACTTATAGTTGTACTATTCTTACAACTTTTCTGTAGGTTGAAAATTCAAAGATAAAATTGATGGACGACTTTTTGCTCCTTATCTCAGCTAAATCTGGGTTTTTGTCTGATGACTAGAAAGAATTAGGCATGAAGAAACATTGAAGGGTGAGGAGGGTGGAATTTATTAAACTAAAGGGGATCTTTTAGAAAAGAGAGGGGTCTTGCCAGCAGGCTTCCCCCTCACAAATGGAATAACAGGCCACCATACATGAGCTGAAGAGACCAGGTTCCTTCCCTGCCTAAGTTCCAGATTCCTGGTGCCTCCATCCCATTCCTCCAGTGCAGGAGGGCCTCCAGTCTGTTGCAGGCATGCCCAGGCAAGACCCTATGCAGGTTCCCTTATCTGCACAAAAACATCTGTTCTAAACACCTGTGGGGTGGGCAGAGATTTTTAAAAGTGTATAAGAAATGAAATCATAAATATAATATATATTTCAGATCACTAATCATAGTTATAAAATATGGTAAATATAAAAATAATTATTAAAAATATATTTCTTGGCTGGGCATGGTGGCTCATGCCTGCAATCACAGCAATTTGGGAGGCCAAGGTGGGCGGATCACTTGAGGTTGGAAGTTCAAGACCAGCCTGATAGTGAAACCCTGTCTCTACTAAAAAAATAAATAAATAAAAAAAAAAAAGAAGCCAGGCATTGTGGCACCTGCCTGTAATGCCCGCTATTTGGGAGGCTGAGGCATGAGAATCCATTGAACCCGGCAGTGAGTGGAGATCATGCCACTGCACTCCAGCCTGGGTGACAGAGCGAGACTCTGCCTCAAAAAATCTCCCTCTCTCTCTCTCTCTCTACATATATACGTGTGTGTGTGTATATATATATATAATATACACATATATATGTAAAACGAAATCATACTTTATTATTAATAAATTAAGTATAAATATCAGAACATATCAACAAAATCCATGCATTATGGGGATAATAAGATACACAAGTATGTGCAATTGTTTTATTTCAAATATGGTGGGGTAATTTAATGAATAACTTGCATTTGTGAAAATAAAAAAATCAATCGTGTATTTAAATACAAAATGTGTTTTTCAAGTCTCTGCATTTAAAGAATGCAAAGTTATTTTTAAAAAACTATGTACGTTGCTGAAATTGCACCACTGCACTCCAGCCACAGAGACAGAGCCAGACCCTGTCTCAAAAGTTAAGAAAAAAGTATGTATGTAAGTCAAAAAGGGAAACTAGAAAAATAAAAAAACCTATGAAGAAGGATTTAGTTATAGCAGTAACAAAAATCATTTATGATAACTAATGTGAATGTTTAATATTAAAATTCTCTATTGATTTCATGTGACTGTCAGTCATCCAATTGTATGAGATTCTATAAAGAAATAAATCTAATGGATATTGAATAACTGAAAAACTTGAAGTGACACAGCGGAAACTTTTATAAGTGGCATTCTGGTTCACAATGATGTGTGGAACAAACATTTCTTCTTTATCTCTCTGGAGGAAAAAGCCTGAGATTTTAAGCACTCTAGAGTAAATAATGTATCAACTCTTAAAAGCAGCTTGAACATTGAACTCTTAAAAGCAGCTTGATTTCTGATATCAAGAATATCATTAAAAAAGGCTTAAAAATGTTTATGCCTTTTTATTGAGCAATTGCTTTTTACAAATTTTAAAAATGAAAAGAAATAAAAACATGTTTAATGTTATGTAATAAATATTTATTGCAGAAACATTTATTGTAGAGAAAGTGTGATAAGGTGTCGAAAACTAAGAAATTGATTTAATAATTATGAAACTGGAATGAAATGCCTCGTGGTTAATTGTAGACTATTATATAGATGATAATAATGAGGTTTTCAAATATCTTAATACAATAGGAAATTTTATACTTTTTGAAATTTAAAAAGGTACAAAATCTTATTACTATATAATCTCAATTAGATAATCAAACCCTATCCATTAAACATGTATAAACCCATTAATAAGCTCAGTCATGTGAACATATATATGTGAATGTATATAGGGTATAAACACTTATGTACAGAGATACATATAAAAATGGCAAAATTGCATCAAATATTTCATAATCATTTATTGGGGTCCGTGCCGGGGGTGGTGGAGAATGAACAGACACAAAAGACAAAGACAAACAGAGAACATGGCGGCCGCACTCAGAGCCTCCGCCTCACTTCATTTATACTCCATAAACCCCACGTCAGCAGAAAGAACACAATGCAAAACAAACTTTCTTTACCCAGATGTAACCTTCTACTCAGTTCCTTGTCTCTATGCTCTTCCTTATCTGCCCGCCTTCTTGGCGCCTACGGGAGTTCATTAAAAGTTCAATTGGAGATACTGTCCTTGAGCCCTACCTATTCTCAGCATACTGTTTTCAAAGGCCCCTGCATTTCTCCCTTTTTGTTTTGCCTCAATCCTAAAAAGGTAGCCCATATTTGTTCCTGTGTTTTCTTTTGTTTTTGGAGGCGATGGAGGGAGCATCGAATCACCAAGAGAAGTAGACCTAATCTGAGTGCCCAAAGCAATATACTTCCAGAGATTGTAGAAATCCATGTTTTCATCTGGGTCCGTGGATTAAAGGCAGCAAGGCGTTGACCCAGCTCCTGCAGGGTTGAGGTTCCGGACAACACATATAATTGTTGTCGAAATGCTTCGGAAATGTTCTGAGTGAGCTCTTGGATGTCCAAGCTAATATTTTTATGGCCTACTAATATTTTCCGGATTTCAGTCCAATTCTGAGAGATATTAAAAGGCACAAGCGTTACACAAAATTGAGTGGAGTTCCAATCACATTGTAATGTTATCCGAGTACTGAGGACAGTGAGCTGATCTCCAAGCCATGTCAATGCTTGCTCCATGTTGTCCAATCTTTCAGTAAGTTGAGAATCAATGTTTCATTGTTGAAGCCATAACCAGTGAGATTGTTCATGCCATTGCTGCACAAATTCAGCATTTTGTATGCTTTGATGAAGAGCGAGCCCTGCTATGGCCACAGTGGAGGCGATGACGACAAGGCTCATCACCGAGGCAATTATAAGTCCAAGGGCACGGCGGGTTCGCTGGAGAGAAGTCCAAATATAAGTCTCAAGAGGTGATGCCCCCCACAGTCACATAAGGTTAACAGGTAGCCAAATTTCCTTACGAGCCCTGAGGATATAAATATCCCCAGTAAAGTTGTGCCACCAGGAATGATTGAGGCAAGACAAAAATGTACATGTATCTGTACAATTAACAATCCCCGTATCATTATCCCATGTCAAATTCCCTGCTAATAATAGGTAGGGCTTACGGACACAAGCAATAATATATCGGGAGGTATTCCGATATAACTGAATATGAAAGGAGTTATTCGGGTTAGAAAGATTAAGGGACATATTCCCCACAAAAATGCTAATGGCATCGCCTGCAGCTAACAACTTCCAAAGATGACTCTGTACTTGTAAAGAGTGTCTAAGATGAGGTATAGGTGGCGACAGGCCTCCTTCACGCCATACCAAGGTTTCATTACCATTAGCGGCAATACTTTTATTTACCTGGTGCCATTTCAAAGGTATGTGACTAAATTTTGTTTGAAAATCACCGTGCACACTCCAATCAGTTATTTGCATCCCATTGTATTCTAATAAAATCTGGGGTTTAGTTCCCCGACATTGTTGCCACTCCAGCACCTCAATATTAGGGGAAACCTCTGGGATAGGACAAAAAGGTAAAGAACTAGGAATAGTCTCATTACTATATGCAGTATGATTATACTGAAAGCTTCTAGTTACAATAATAACAGTATTAGCAGCCACATGACTATGATTATAGCGAACAGCCCAGGCTTCATGCGATTTTCGGAGACAATGAGGACTATTTCCCATGCATATTGGAAGTCCTTCCACTCCAAATTGGTATGTGTTGTTTATGATTCCCCTTTCTCGTTCTATGTTGTCCTTGTCTATATAGGGGGACGGCATCCAAGTAGTGTCATTGGTGAAAAACTTAATTTCCGCCTCCCCCCAGGTGACTCCCTGATACAAGGGTGGAAAGGGAATATAAGTCCAATATTCATACAAACCTCACTAAGGGAAATAAGTCCCCCGCCGAGGCACATCCAACAAAGGAAGAAATGCATGCTGAATCCAGTTTTCTTTTCAACAGAGTTTCAATCGCCTTGTAGGAAACCGCTAAGGTCCGCTCCCTGTAAGGACAAGAGCATAGCCCCATCCCTGTTTTAGAACTTGCCCTTGAACATACTTACCTTCTTCATTAGGATACCAAACCCTTAAATTGTCAGCGGGGACTATCACCGAGGGAGGTGAGGAAAGATGGGTTACGGCAGCGGAGTCTTGCAATTGTCTCCATTGATTCAAAAAATTTAAGGTAAAAAGAACCTTCAAAATCTGGTTTCTGGGGGACTCATTTCCCCCTTTTTGTTTTTGCAGTTGAGTTTTTAAGGTTAAATTTGCGCGCTCAATGATGGCTTGACCTTGACTGTTGTCCGGGATACCGGTGATATGTTGAATATTGTATGCTGTAAGAAAACTTGTAATTTACGAGAGACATAGGCAGGGGCATTATCAGTTTTAAGTATAAGAGGAATGCCCATGATGGTGAAACAAGCTAAGAGATGTGTAATAACAGAATCAGCTTTCTCAGATGGCAACGGAGTGGCCCATTGAAAATGAGAAAAGGTATCAATGGTATGATGAACATACTTTAATCATCCAAAAGAAGGGACATGTGTGACATCCATTTGCCAAATCTGATTAACTTGAGTACCTTGTGGATTAACCCCAGGATGGAAGGATGGAATGCTCAAAGGAGCACAGGAAAGACAAGCTTGAATAAGAGAACGAGCTTGTTTACGAGTTAAATGAAACTGTCGTTGAAGGCCACAACTATTAGTGTGATGTAGAGCATGTTCTTGTTCTGCAGCCTGCAGGTGGCCAATTAAAAGCGAATCAATCTGAGTATTACCATGAACTAATGGTCCAGGAAGTTGAGAATGAGAACGAAGATGAGTGATGAATAAAGGAGCTCGACGTTGGCTCAAAGTAGAGGATAACAAAGAAAAGAGTTTTTGAAGAGAAGAAGTAGCACAAAGAGGTAAAGTGGCCTGAGAAATACAAGAAGTAACATAAACGGCGTATTGAGAATCACTAACAATATTACAACTAGTAGTAGGGAAATCAAGTAAGACCATGAGAATAGCAAACAATTCTCCCTGTTGCACCGAGGGATAAGGATAAACTGTAACTCAAGATTGATGAACACTCCAATATCCAGCCTTACCATTGCTACTAGCATCAGTAAAAAAGGTAGAACCTTGAACAGGAAATACAGAAATTGGTGAGAAAGGCAACACAGAATGTTGCCTAAAAATGAAAAGATCAGAGACTTAGGATATTGGGTAGAAAATTGTCCAACAAATGAAGTGCAAGCAACTTGCCAAGAATCAGAAGTTGCAAGAAGATAAGTGATCTGACTATGAGTGAATTGAGAAATAATTAAGGAAGGATCTCCTCCCCAAAGTTGTCGACAACGATGCCGTCCTTTGATGATCAGTTCAGCTAAACAGTCGATATAAGTAGTCAAGCGTTTAGATGTTTTATTGGACAAGAAGATCCATTCTAGCGGCCGATTGGTTTGATGAATCATTCCTGTAGGAGAATGTAAAGTATGAAATAAACGAAGGGAAAGGGGAACGTCGGGAAGGATATAATGTAAATGGGCCTTTTGAAGTTGCTCTTCTACAAGCTGGAGTTCCTGTAAAGTCAAAGGAGTTAAATGACGTGAGCTGTCCAAGTGACTGTCTCCTTCTAGAATAGAAAAAAGATGTTGTAACAGATGTGTTGGTATTCCTAAAACAGGACGCATCCAATTAATGTCTCCTAAAAGCTTTTGAAAATCATTTAATGTTTTTAAATGATCATGTCGAATTTGAATTTTTGGGGGTCAAATATTTTGTGCTCCCAAGGTATAACCTAATATTGAATAGGAAAATCCACTTGAATTTTGTCTGGGGCTATATTAAGTGAGTGGAAAGAAAGCTGAGTTTGTAATGATGCAAAAGCATCTTGCTGCTTTTCTCTGGTGGGTGCAGCAAGAAGAATGTCATCCATATAATGATATAAAAGAACAGAAGGATGACATTTTCGAACAGGATCCAAGGCCCGATGGACAAATTCTTGACACAAGGTAGGGCTGTTTAACATACCTTGAGGTAAAACTTTCCATTGGTATCGAGAAAGTGGCTGAGAATTATTAAAAACAGGGACAGAGAAGGCAAAACGCTCACAATCCTTTTGATCCAAAGGAATAGAAAAAAAACAATCCTTTAAATCAATAACCATGAGCACCCAATCTTGAGGAATCATAGAAGGATTAGGAAGGCCAGATTGTAAGGATCCCATAGGTTGAATACATGCATTAATAGCACGAAGATCTGTTAAAAATCTCCATTTACCGTTCTTTTTCTTTATCACAAAAACAGGGGAGTTCCATGGAGAAGTACTAGGTTCTATATGACCTAAGGATAATTGTTCCTGAACTAAATTTTCCAAGGCCTCAAGCTTCTCACATGTTAAAGGCCACTGTTCAACCCATACAGGAATATTAGTTTTCCACTTTAAGGGAAGGGCTTGAGGCTGCTGAACAGTGGCTACATGTTTAAAGACTTTTCAAGGGGATTGTAGCCCATGCGGAACATCATATTCTTGGCAGAATTAGAAACATGAGGAATAGAAACAAAAGCTCCAAATTGTTGCAATAAATCTCGCCCCCATAAATTTAGGGCAATAGGAACAATATAAAATTGGACTTGGGCCGTTTGACCATCCGGCCCTCAACAACTCAAGGATTGAGAACTTTGATACACCTCTGAGGCAGAACCTAATCCAGTAAGAGACACAGCAACAGGCTGTTTAGGCCATTGTAAAGGCCATTGGTCGGAGGCAATAATGGAAACGTCAGCTCCTGTATCAACCAAGCCCTGAAAAATTTGTCCCTCTACTTCAAGAGGAAACAAGGGTTTTTGTTGAGTTACTAAAGTTTCCCAAAAAATATGTTTACCCGTGCTTCCAAAACCTCCGGTTCTTTCTTGCCTCCGTGAAGGAAACTGAAAATAGGGTAGTAAAAGGAGTTGTGCAATCCGTTGCCCCTCTTTAAGGGATATGGGTTTATGAGCCTGTGCCATAATTTGAATTTCCCCTTTATTATCAGAATCTATAACACCCAAATGAACTTGTAAGCCCTTTAGAATACTACTACTACATCCTATAAGCAATCCAACAGTATGTGGAGGTAATGGCCCAAAAACACCTGTAGGCAATTTAACAACTCTTATTTCTGGGGTGAGTTTGACGGCCTGCAAAATTGACACATCAGCAGTGGCACTACCAGAAGTAGCAGAGAAAAGTTGAGTTAGTGAAAATTGGGGGTTAACACTGACTGATTGGCCTGCTGATGCTGGACCCCCGAGCTGATTGGAAATTGCAAATGAAGAGGGCTTGTATTGTTGCTGGGTCCCCAAGCTGAAGGGCCCCTCTGCAAGTTTCCCGATCCGGAGGTTAGAGGGTTACCGTATTTGTCCACTTTAGAGTGACATTGATTAGTCCAGTGTCGCCCTTTGCCGCAACGACGACAGGGCTCAGTGGGAAGCCTTTTAGATCCTATTTTGGGGGAGTCATTCTTATTAGATAACTTACGACACTCCTTTTTAAAATGACCAGTCTTTCCACATTGAAAGCAAGCCCCCTTTTTTCCCATGAGTGCCTTAGATAGAGCTCCAGCAAACAATTGTGCGTTATAGGCAGCCCCTCCCACTCCGGCACAGGCTCTAATAAAATCTTCTATTTGTAAGTTTCCAGCAGCCTTTAGAGGGCGCAACAACCTCTGACATTCTTGATTAGCATTCTCGAAAGCTAATGTGGTTATCAGGATTTTGCCTGCTGCCCCATTACCCACAGTCTTCATTACAGCGTCTTGGAGCCGAGCAACAAAATCAGGATAAGGTTCATTAGCACCCTGAAAAATCTTAACGAAAGACAAAGCAGTTTTTCCCAATGGTTCTACTTTACACCAAGCTTTTTAAAAAAGTCCTTTAACTTGTGATAATGCTATGTCATCGAGCCCAGATTGAGCCGCTACAGTAGCAAACTGACCAGTACCTGTTAATTGCTCCTCTGTTGGTCCTGGAGGATTTCTAGTGGCATTGCAGTGGGCCTGTTCTTTGGCATCTTCCAGCCACCAACTGGAGCCACTGAGAGTGGTCCAAAACAGCCTTCCCCAAAGTCTCCCAATCAAGAGGCAAAAACAAATTCTCAGAGGAGAAAGAATCTAAAAGCCCCATGACAAAAGGAGATTGAGGGCCATAATTAGCAACAGCTGCCTTCATTTCTTTAAGGAACTTAAAGAACATTATACTGCACATTCACACCTCCTTGAGGAAATTGATCATTAGGGCCAAAAGGTTGCCTAGTAATGGGGAACAATTGTAGAGGATCCTCATCCTCTTGAGAATCCAATACCTCAATTACAGCTTTAGCAGTAGAAGCAGGGACAGTAAAAACCGTGCCTGAATGAGGCAGCATTTCCACCGGCGGTGGTGGTGGTGGAAAACTATCCTCCTCCTCCGCCTTGGGTGCTGACGGGGGTGGATGAGCCACGGGAAAAGTAAAAACAGGAGTGGGTGGAGGAGAAGAGTGAGGGGGAGATAACTGCAATTGTAAAATTTGTTGTAACAATTGAACAACGGGCTGAAACTCCTTTTGAATTTCTGATTCCCTTTCCTGAGACACATCATTATACAAAGGACCTTCCCCATCAGTTACAGGATTATCTAAAGGAGGGGAAATGGCTATTAGAGACTTCAAAGATTCCTCACCTCCACCTTCCCCTTTTTCAGGGTCTGTCTCTAAGAGCTCCAAAGCCTGAGTAATAGAGGCACAGAGGGCCCACAAAGGTGCCGACATTACATCGCCACGCTGATGCGCTTGACGAAGGGTCTTAACAACCTGTTGACAATCTCGTTTATTTAATTGTACTTTAGTTTGATATTGAAACCAATAGCAATGTTGTTCCACATGAGCAAACAATTTCTGTAAAGTTCTCTCTTTGGTATCAACTCCAATTGAAAGTAAAAGCCCTTGTAATAATCTTAAATATTCTGAGGCCAAGGAACTGGAATTCCCCATAATGAAAGCTTAAGAAGGTTCCCCTTAACAATATCCGGGCTTTACCCGCTCCTAGGGGGTTCCCCTTCTTGTTCTCCCCTACTCACCGTGGGAACCCTGCTCCCTGCGCCACTTATTGGGGTCCGTGCCGGGGGTGGTGGAGAATGAACAGACACAAAAGACAAAGACAAACAGAGAACATGGCGGCCGCACTCAGAGCCTCCGCCTCACTTCATTTATACTCCATAAACCCCACGTCAGCAGAAAGGACACAATGCAAAACAAACTTTCTTTACCCAGATGTAACCTTCTACTCAGTTCCTTGTCTCTATGCTCTTCCTTATCTGCCTGCCTTCTTGGCGCCTACGGGAGTTCATTAAAAGTTCAATTGGAGATTCTGTCCTTGAGCCCTACCTATTTTCAGCATACTGTTTTCAAAGGCCCCTGCAATCATTATCTGTGTTTGATAATATTTTGTGTGATATGTATTATTTTCTTTTTAGCTTTCTTGTATTTTCTACAATAGCCAAATATTACTGTTAAAATTAGAAAATTACTAACAAATAATTTCTAAGTGTAAGAGAAAAGAGCATAAAAGAAACATGAACGAATTTTACTAAGCAGCTTAACCCAATATAAATTATTCATAAATGTGCAATTGATATTTTGACCAAAAATGTAAAAGAATAGCAAAATAACTAAGTAAAAGAATAGCATGTAAAATTTGGCATTTTAGTAAGAATTGATGCAATTAGATAGAATATATCTGAACTCCCTTGGACAAAAATGTAAAACACTCTTTAGATTATAGTAGAATCTTCAAGGGCATCCATAGATTCGCATAGCTAAATGCAATTTCAGAAAAATGAAAGGAGAAATCTATTATCTGCTGGTGACATATGCTGAGACTATGGGGGGTGTGTGTGTGTGTGTGTGTGTGTGTGTGTGTGTGTGTGTGTGTATGTATGCTCAGTGGAGAAAATCCATAGCATTCTTTTAGGATATAAATGCATCTAATCAAGCTTCTGCACAATGAAGGAAACAATCAACAAAGTGAATACACAACCCACAGAATGAAGAAAGTATTTTCAAACTACCCATGTAGCAAGTAATTAGTAACCAGAATTTATAAGAAGCTCAAACAACTCTACGGGGGGGGGGGGACAGATAATTGGATTAAAAATGGGCAAAATAACCTGAATAGACATGTCTCAAAAGAAGACATACAAATGGCCAAAAGATATATGAAAAGATGTCAACATGACTAATCATCACAGAAACACAAATCAAAGCCATAATGAAATATTGTCTCACCCCAGTTAAAATGACTTTTATCAAAAAGACAGGCAATAACAGGCACTGGTAATAATATGGAAATATGGGAAACTTCATACACTGTTGGTGGGAATGAAAATTAGTACAGCCATTACAGAGAACAGTGTGGCGCTTCCTCAAAAACCTAAAATTGAGCTACCATATGATCCAACAATTTCGCTGTTGGGTATATATCCAAAAAAAAAAAAGAGAAATCAGTATATCAAAGAGATATCTGCATTCTGGAATTTACTGCAGCACTATTCACAATAGCTAAGATATGGAATCAACCTGTGTCTATCAACAGATGAAAGGATAAAGAAAATGTACATATACAGAATGGACTATTACTCAGACATAAAAAAGAATAAAAGCTGTCATTTGCAGCAACATGGATGGAACTGGAGTCATTGTGTTAAAATAAGCCAGGAACAGAAAGACAAACATCACACATTTTCACCTATATGTAAAGGCTGAAAAAAAAAAATGAACTAATGGAGATAGAGGGTAGAATGATGGTTACCAGAGCCTGGGAAGGTTAGTGGGAAGGCAAAGTCAGGGTTAAAAGAGGCTGGAAAATGGGTACAAGCTACAGTCACATAGAAGGAGTAAGATCTAGTGTTCAGTAGCACAATATGGCAACTATAGTTAACAATTGTTTATTGTATATTTCAAAATAAATGAAAGAGTGGGATTGGAATGTTCCTAACACAAAGAAATGGTCAATGCTTGAGGTGATGGATATCCCAGTCACCCTGATTTGATCATTACACATTATTTGTGTCAAAATATCACAGGTACCCATATATGTACAACTATTATATATTCATAATAATAAAAAGACAATAATTTAATTAAAAATACATTTGATCAAACAAATTCTTATCATATCTCAAATAATTTATTTGGTAGGAACACAAATTCAAGAGGAAGGAAAGAGTACATAAATTCACATAGAAGAGAAGAAGGAGGAAGGAGTACCCAGATTGAATGGAGTCACTTTAAAAATTTTTTGTGGATTACTAGAAGAGTGTATATGTTTCAGAAACAGTGCTTTCCATTCCCCAGAGCCTCAGTTGAAAATGAAGAATGTGAAGCACAGTTTCTGGAAGCGTCACATTTTTCAAGCAGGTAGTAGGCAGAGTGCCAGATCTCAGAGATCCGTTACATGTGTACTTCCTCTAGATAAGGGTTTGACAAACTACCGTTTGTTGGGCAAATTTTGCCCATAATCTATTTTTATATGATCCCAAACTAAGAATATTTTTACATCATTAAAAGCTTCTATAAAACAACAAAATAAGAATGTTGTATGACAGAATTAGAGGTAGACTGCAAAGCCTAAAATCCTTACTATCAAGACTTTTATAGAAAAATGTTTGCTGAC